>NW_024748109.1:5059349-5765236 GCF_018991925.1 Homarus americanus
AATTGGGGAAATATTACCTGATTTTGCGAAGTAGTATCATAGAAAACGGAAATTTGTATCATAAAAATGGGAAATACTACCGGGAAAGTTGGTTATCTACTTTCCGGAAAGTAGATAGATTTTCTACTTTCGAAAGTAGATTATCGACTTTTCGGGGAGTAGAAATATTACCTAATTTTGCGAAGTAGATTATCAGGTCATAAAAATGGGAAATACTACTTTCCGGGAAAGTTGGTTATTTACTTTCCCGAAGCAGATAGATTTCCGGGAAAGTAGATTATCGACTTTTGGGGGTAAGATTTCGATTTTTAAATATTCCTAATTTCGCGAAGACATCACGGAAATTTGATCAAAACGGGAAATATCTATTTCCGAGTTGTTATTCACTTCCCGGTAGATAGATTTTCATTTCGAGAAGTAAATATCGACTTTCGAGGAAGTAGACATTGATTTCGAATATTGGGGAATATTACCTAAATTTTGCGAAGCAGATTATCATAGAAAACGAAATTTGTATCACAAAAAATGGGAAATATCTACTTTCCGAAAAGTTGGTTATCTACTTTTCCTCGAAAGTAGATAGATTTTCACTTTTCGAAAGTAGATTATCGACTTTTCGGGGAAGTAGATTTATTTTGCGGGAAATATTCTTATTTATGAAGTAGATTATCAGAAAACGGGAAATTTGTATCCATAAAAAAAATACCCACTTTCCGGAAAGGTTATCCACTTCCCGAAAGTAGATAGATTTTCTACTTTTCGAGAAGTAATATCATTTCGAAGTGATTTTCGAATTGGGGAAATATTTCTCTGCACGAAGTATAAAATTGATCACAAAAAACGGGCCATCACTTTCCGGGAAAAGCTGGTTATCTACTTCCCGAAAAGTAGATAGATTTTCTCTTTCGATTATTTATTTCGGGAAAGTGATTTTCGAATTTCGTGAAATATTACCTAATTTTGCGAAGAAGATTATCATAGAAAACGGGAATTCTGTATCATTAAAAATGGGAAATATCTACTTTCCGGAAAAGCTGCTATCTACCTTCCGAAAAGATTTTCACTTTTCGGAGACTGTAGATTTTCCCGAAAGTAGATTCACTTTTCGGAAGCCAGTTCCTGTTTCAGTGAGTAGACATCATAGTAACGCGAAATTTGGTATCATAAAAATGGGAAAATACTTTCCGGGAAATAATACTTCCGAAAGGATAGATTTTCATTGCAAAGGATAAATCATTTTTCATAAAGTAGATTCAATTTTGGGAAATACTATTTATGAATCAGATATTATAGTAACGTGAATTGTATCAAAAAACGGAAATATCTACTTTCCGAAAGTTGGTTATCTACTTTCCCGGAAAGTAGATATTTCCCATTTTTATGATACAAATTTCCCGTTTTCTATGATAATCCACTTCGCAAAATTAGGTAATATTTCCCCCAAAATTCGAAAATCTACTTCCCCGAAAAGTCGATAATCTACTTTCCCGAAAAGAAGAAAATCTATCTACTTTTCGGGAAAGTAGATAACCAACTTTCCCGGAAAGTAGATATTTCCCATTTTTTATGATACAAATTTCCCGGTTTCTATGATAATCTACTTCGCAAAATTAGGTAATATTTCCCCCAAAATTCGAAAATCTACTCCCCCGAAAAGTCGATAATCTACTTTCCCGATAAGTAGAAAATCTATCTACTTTTCGAAAGAGATAATCAACTTCCGGAAAGTAGATATTTCCCATTTTTATGATACAAATTTCCGTTTTCTATGATAATCTACGTCGCAAAAATTAGGTAATATTTCCCAAAATTCGAAAAATCAACTTCCCGAAAGTCGATAATCTACTTTCCCGAAAAGAAGAGGTCTATTTAGCTGAAAGTAGATAATCCAACTTCGGAAAGTAGATATTTTCCGTTTTATGATACAAATTTCCGTTTCTATGATAATCTACTTTGCAAAATAGTAATATTTCTGTGTTTCCGAGGCTCCATTTCCCCGAAATGATATCTACTTTCCCGAAGTAACGTATCTACTTTTCGCGAAAGTAGATAACCAACTTTCCTGGAAAGTAGATATTTCCCATTTTTTATGATACAAATTTCCCGTTTTCTATGATAATCTACTTCGCAAAATTAGGTAATATTTCAACCAAAATTCGAAAATCTACTTCCCCGAAAAGTCAATAATCTACTTTCCCGAAAAGTAAAAAATCTATCTACTTTCGGGAAAGTAGATAACCAATTTTCCCGGAAAGTAGATATTTCCCATTTTTTATGATACAAATTTCCCGTTTTCTATGATAATCTACTTCGCAAAATTAGGTAATATTTCCCCCAAAATTCGGGAAAATCTACTTCCTCAAAAGTCGATAATCTACTTTCCCGAAAAGTAGAAAATCTATCTACTTTTCGGGAAAGTAGATAACCAACTTTCCCGGAAAGTAGATATTTCCCGTTTTTTATGATACAAATTTCCCGTTTTCTATAATAATCTACTTCGCAAAATTACGTAATATTTCCCCCAAAATTCGAAAATCTACTTCCCCGAAAAGTCGATAATCTACTTTCCCGAAAAGTAGAAAATCTATCTACTTTTCGGGAAAGTAGATAACCAACTTTCCCGGAAAGTAGATATTTCCCATTTTTTATGATACAAATTTCCCGTTTTCTATGATTATCTATTTCGCAAAATTAGGTAATATTTCCTCCAAAATTCGAAAATCTACTTCCCAAAAAGTCGATAATCTACTTTCCCGAAAAGTAGAAAAGCTATCTACTTTTCGGGAAAGTAGATAACCAACTTTCCTGGAAAGTAGATATTTCGTTTTTATTATACAAATTTCTGTTTCTATGATGATAAATTCACTTCGCAAATTAGGTAATATTTCAAAATTGAAAAAAATCTACTTCTAAAAGTCGATAATCTACTTTCCCGAAAAGTAGAAAATCTATCTACTTTCGAGCAGGTAGATAACCAACTTTCCCGCAAGGAAAGTAGATATTTCGTTTTTATGATACAAATTTCAAAGTTTCTATGATAATCTACTTCGCAAAATTAGGTAATATTTCCTCCAAAATTCGAAAATCTACTTCTAAAAGTCGATAATCTACTTTCCCGAAAAGTAGAAAATCTATCTACTTTTCGGGAAAGTAGATAACCAACTTTCCCGGAAAGTAGATATTTCCCATTTTTTATGATACAAATTTCCCGTTTTCTATGATAATCTACTTCGCAAAATTAGGTAATATTTCCTCCAAAATTCGAAAATCTACTTCTAAAAGTCGATAATCTACTTTCCTGAAAAGTAGGTTTCATCTACTTTTCGGGAAAGTAGATAACTAACTTTCCCGGAAAGTAGATATTTCCCATTTTTTATGATACAAATTTCCCGTTTTCTATGATAATCTACTTCGCAAAATTAGGTAATATTTCCCCCAAAATTCGAAAATCTACTTCCCCGAAAAGTCGATAGTCTACTTTCCCGAAAAGTAGAAAATCTATCTACTTTTCGGGAAAGTAGATAACCAACTTTCCCGGAAAGTAGATATTTCCCATTTTTTATGATGCAAATTTCCCGTTTTCTATGATAATCTACGTCGCAAAATTAGGTAATATTTCCCCCAAAATTCGAAAATCAACTTCCCCGAAAAGTCGATAATCTACTTTCCCGAAAAGTAGAAAATCTATCTACTTTTCGGTAAAGTAGATAACCAACTATCCCGGAAAGTAGATATTTCCCGTTTTTATGATACAAATTTCCCGTTTTCTATGATAATCTACTTCGCAAAATTAGGTAATATTTCCCCCAAAATTCGAAAATCTACTTCCCCGAAAAGTCGATAATCTACTTTCCCGAAAAGTAGAAAATCTATCTACTTTTCGGGAAAGTAGATAACCAACTTTCCCGGAAAGTAGATATTTCCCATTTTTTATGATACAAATTTCCCGTTTTCTATGATAATCTACTTCGCAAAATTAGGTAGTATTTCCAAAATTCCGGAAAATTTACTTCCGAAAGTCGATAATCTACTTTCCCGAAAAAGTAGAAAATTCATCTACTTTCGAAAAAGTAGATAACCAACTTTCCTGAAAGTAGATATTTCCCATTTTTTATGATAAATTTCTGTTTTATGATAATCTACTTGCAAAAAATTAGGTAATATTTCCGGGGGCCCGAAATCTACTCTCTAAAATGATAATCTACTTTCCCGAAAAGTAGAAAATTCATCTACTTATCGGGAAAATATAGATAACCAACTTTCCCGGAAAGTAGATATTCTGTTTTTATGATACAAATTTCCCGTTTTCTATGATAATCTACTTCGCAAAATTAGGTAATATTTCTCCCAAAATTCGAAAATCTATTCCCCCGAAAAATCGATAATCTACTTTCCCGAAAAGTAGAAAATCTATCTACTTTTCGGGAAAGTAGATAACCAACTTTCCCGGAAAGTAGATATTTCCCATTTTTATGATACAAATTTCCCGTTTTCTATGATAATCTACTTCGCAAAATTAGGTAATATTTCCCCCAAAATTCGAAAATCTACTTCCCCGAAAAGTCGATAGTCTACTTTCCCGAAAAGTAGAAAATCTATCTACTTTTCGGGAAAGTAGATAACCAACTTTTCCGGAAAGTAGATATTTCCCATTTTTTATGATACAAATTTCCCGTTTTCTATGATAATCTACGTCGCAAAATTAGGTAATATTTCCCCCAAAATTCGAAAATCAACTTCCCCGAAAAGTCGATAATCTACTTTCCCGAAAAGTAGAAAATCTATCTACTTTTCGGGAAAGTAGATAACCAACTTTCCCGGAAAGTAGATATTTCCCGTTTTTTATGATACAAATTTCCCGTTTTCTATGATAATCTACTTCGCAAAATTAGGTAATATTTCCCCCAAAATTCGAAAATCTACTTCCCCGAAAAGTCGATGGATGGTCTGAGCAGGGCTCTCACAATTTACAACCATAAAAATGCATCATTGGAAGTTACATTTAGTTAGCTTGGGGGATTGGTAACTAAAGACAACTGAGTTATCAGGTTTGAATTATAACATAGAGAAGATTTGGTTAGAAAAGATCAGATAAGTCTGCTCAAAATATTTATATGACACAATACAAATATTATCATAGTAGTACAGTATATACCAAGCATCGAATACATCACTAACACACAAATGCAACATGGATAATTAAAAACAATATCAGAAACTTTATATGATGCCTTTAAATCATTACACAGTAGTACATGCAGGCACCGAGGAGTGAACTTCCTGAAGATAATTAGTTGGCCAATAAAATTTTCCAAATCTAAACATAGACCAATTAATTATATACAACTTTGACTTAAAATTGCAGCAACATGGTTCAGTATCAATGAAATGAGGCACAAATATAGTAATTTTACTGATGAAATCAATAGATAGTGACATAAAAGATGTAAATAAGCATTATTGTACAACTGGAATCATATTAAATGTTATGAATCCTGAAAATATTATTGAGTAGCACAGGTTGTACCTCTCTAGTCCGGCAACCTCGGGACTGACCGGTGCCGGACCATGGAAATTCACCCTTTTCCTGGATAGATAGTGACTTGTGCTTATGCTTGGAAGCACTAGCACGACTTTCTCTGCATCATGGTCTCTTTGAAGACATATTGAAGGGTTAAATGTTGTATACTGTAGTAGCTTCTCAAATTTCGCGAGTTTTTAATTCAACGTATTTTATTGGAACACACACACACAAAAAAAATAAATAACAATTTTGACGGCGGAAACTTGAATTTCGACGGGTTTGAACGGCCCGCTAACGTGCAGACGACGTGCATAAACGTGTAAACAGCGTCATTTCTCTTATGTACAAAAGAGTCATTATTGTTTATTACTGAATGTCTTTTTTATTGAATTAATGTTTATGTGTGCAAAATGAGCAATACAATTCATTAATAATACGTAGAATATTAAAACACGAGGAAATGAGACAGCATTGTTTTCGTTGATTACAAAACCAGTGACTGACTGGTTCTACATATAAAACTGAAGAAAATAAGAACTTGGTTGTAGCTGTAGTAAAATTAATACTGGTTGTTTTAAGTAATGTTATTTAATGTTAATAAATGGAACAATAGAAGTAGCTAACGATAAAGGTAAAGAAAAAAGAGAGATCGCGTATGTAAGTGCGACACGTGAAAACATATCGTCATTACTTTACATAAGAATATAAAGCAACACTTATTTACTGTTCATATATATTTTAATTAATGTTTCTGAATTTGTTTTTATTGAATTAATGTTTGTGTGTGCAAAATTAACAATACAATTTATTAATAATACGTGGAATATAATACACACGAGGAGACGAGACGGCTGGCATTGTTTATGTTAAAGCTTACAAAACCAGTGACTGATTGGGTCTACATATCTTGTCTAATAATTCAACTTTCTTTGTCAGGGTTTTTACTGACTTCTGCCTTTTATGTTTCACTCCACTAGCTTCACCAGCACTGACACTAGGCAGTCTTTTAGAGGCCATTTTTACACAGAAACACTAAAGTTTTGAGAGTACAACACGAGATGCTGCATCATGGGCAAAAGCCAAGCGCGAACATGGGGAGAGGAGATGCTGCGAGCGCATGGGGTGACTTGTTGTGCTGCTGGCCACCATCTGCTTACCATGAATCACAAACCCACGAATGGCAAGGGTTTACTGTATACAGTAGAACGTCGATATAACACAAGATACGTTCCAAGAGAAGTCGCTTAAAACCTAATTCGCACTAAATCGAAGTGTTGTTTCAATGGAATAATTTAGTTTTGTACTCGAGAGAAACACAAAATACCAAAAAGGCTGAGAGTCTACCCAGATGCACCTCAGTCCAACTCCTAGAATAAACAAAACATTGTTTTATTTGTACTATTATGCTAAAACAAACACTCATAAATCAATACAGCTAAAATTATGGGATGTGAAATGGTCTGTGTACTAGCGATCAGCTGAAATGAGAGGGTCGTATGGCGCCGCTGCGAAGGGTTGCCAAGTCTGTCTTTTAAGGACAGCATGTCCCTTTTTGAGACCCATTTGTCCGTTATTTTCAAAATAAAAAGGACAAGCATAAACTATCTTTATCTGAATTTTAGGTCTATACAGTACTACAAAAAGGTAAGTTATTATTATTATATATATATATATATATATATATATATATATATATATATATATATATATATATATATATATATATATATATATATATATATATATATATATATATATATATATATATATATATACAAAAAATAAATGTTAAATGAATTATTTATGGTGCATTAGAGTACTGGTCACTTCAGACACAAAGACGGGCTATAAATAGCCTTCTTTATCTCCCCTCCATCTCACCCTGAGCCAGAGGGAAGGGGTGGTGGTAAATAACATTTGTTTGCTTATTTTCCATTTACTTGAAATAGATTTACCGAATTATTTGTTTATTTATTTAAAAGTCATTTACTGAATATTCTATGTAAAAAATAAATTTTAAATTAATTATTTATAGGAGATACCATAAATATATGGTATTACTAGCCACTTCAGACACAAAGACGAGATAAAAATAGCCCGTCTCCCCCTCTTCTTACAGCTGCCAATGGGAAGCGTCTTGGTAATTAAATTTGATGTTTATTTTCATTGTCTAATTTATCATGTATCAAAGTAATATTACTAAAAATTGTGTAGGTAGTAGGCAGCTACCAAACAGGTAGATACTACCGCCTGGGAAGATATTGGAAGCATAATGTGTTGTCTAATGGTAGACCCTGCTGCCATATGGCATCACGAAAATTGTGACCAAGTCCCAGGTTCAGCGCTGACCTGACTTTCTGCCTCATTTACACACAATTGCAGTTTGAATTGTTCCTCTAACTTTGACAACACAACATACATACAGTATATTATTTCTCACTTTTGATCTTTTTTTACTTTTTGTATTTATTTATGTTTAGTTACTTTAAATGAGACCAATTCACTTCAAGTAATGGCTGGTGTAGTGTAAACACTAGTGACGTCACTTAAGCGTCTGTATTTAACTGTCAGTAGTTTCAAGAATTAATGCAGTCATTTACTGAATATTCCTTGTAAAAAAATAAATTTTAAGTATTATTATCAGTAAATATACCGATATGCATTACTGACCACCTCCACGGCTAAAAATAGCCCAATCTCGCGGTCACTTTCCCTTTCTTGTCTCCTCACTGGCAAATGGGGGGTGTGTGATGATAGCTGTGTTTATTACAGGGGTATAATTCTCTTTTACGGTATGTCAGACAGGTTTATAATACATTTTTATTATTTTAATATACCGGTAATCTTAATTTGAATCCAGCTTGCCAAACGCAAGTTTCAGTATAAAATAATTAGTGGTAAGACCTTGTGAGTGGCTTACGATGTTTCCATCACCACTCTTGACAAACTAAACCACAATATTTAAGAGGTAAGAATTTTATATTTGGTGGTTTAGACGACCCCCTAACTTTGGGCAGATTTTTTTAATGTTCAAATTCCGTCTTATAAGCCGAGATATACGGTACTTCATTTATGTATTTTAGCTCAATGTCCAAGTGGAAATAGCTTGAACATATATTGAAGTCTCTGTTGGTAAGAGTACGTACTAGATTACGTTTGTAATTAAGAGGAATAAAAGATGAAAATTTTGAACTCAAACCAGTGAAAGTTGGTTTTCTGTATAAGGCTGTCTCTAAACTATTATGAAGACGGTGGATATTAACATCAAGGAATGGAAGAATATTTTCCTTTTCCAATTCACAAGTAAATTTGATGTTGCCATGTTTCGAATTTAAATAATTTAGGAGCATAGGGACGTGATCAAGTGATCTGAAAATTAAAAAAGTGTCATCAACAAACCGACGATAGAACAAAGGCTTAAATTGGGGGGACATTCGGTAAGCCAAAGCTTCTCGTGGTGACAGAGGAAAGCGTTGGCCAACGTGGGACCTACAGGTGAACCCATAGCAACACCTTCACATTGTTTATAAGCTTTGTTATTAAATAAAAATAAACAATCATTTACAGCCAGTTTTAAAAATTCTTTAAATGTGTAGGAGGATGTAGAGATGTGTAGGAGGGTGTAAAGGGGGTGCCGAAGGTGTGTAAGGATGGATAGGGATGTGTAGGAGGGTGTAGAGATGTGTAGGAGGGTGTAAAGGGGATGTCGAACGTGTGTAAGGATGGATAGGGATGTGTAGGAGGGTGTAAGGATGTGATACTTACTCTGATGGGTAAATTTCATACATTCCACTCTCGGTCGCCCCTTCAGTCTGATGACCGGCGCAGTCCTTCACTCTGTTGAGGAGAGAAAGAGAGAGATAGAGAGAGAGAGAGGGGGGAGAGGGAGAGAGAGAGAGAGAGATTGACTTTATACGAGAGAGAGAGACAGAGAGAGAGAGTCCTTCATTCTATTGGGAAAGGATAGAGATGAAGACAGACAGACACAGACACACCCACCTTGACCCAGTACCCAACAACACAGGGGCAGGTGTGGTCTTGGGAAGTATGGTCACTTTCTTACAGACACAATCCAATCCTACAAAATTCCTCTCTTCCAACTGTGCTTCTGTTAAATTCTCTCTACACGGACATAAATCATCTATTTTAACACCTTTTTTAACATCCTCTCTAGTATCTGTAGGTTTGGCGCTGTCTGTAGGAGGTAGGATATCTGTATATTTTACCTGTAGCTGTAGACGGAGTTCTTGTTTATCCTCCTGTGGAGACTCGATCTGGGCAGTACAACGACCTTGTTGGGTGAGTAAATCTTCGTTACGTTGTTGCAGTAGAGCGTGGTGACGTAGAGCCAGAGTTAACAGTGAGTTTGGTCCTTCGTCGTTAACCCGAGCCAGTACTGTCAACAAACATGGAGGGTAGGGTTAGCTTAGGTGTGTGTAGGTTAGCTTAGGTGTGGGTAGGTTAGCTTAATATTTATTTTAGTTTAAGATTAATAAGGTTTAATTAGGGTTAGGTTAGGTTAGTTTAGTTTAGTTTAAGATTAGTAAGGCTTAATTAAGGTAGCTAATGTTTGTTTAGGTTAGATTACGTTAAGATAGCTTAGATTAAGTACGGCTAAACTATATTAGGGTAGTTAAGACTATGCTAAATGAGGTTAAATGGACCCCAGAACAACAAAACAGTCTCCTTACCTTCCTTGGGGCTGACATCAAGCAGGGGGATGAGGATGTCAGCTGGTAGTAACTTCTGTAACGACCTGCTGACGTCCAGTAACTGTACCAGCAAGTCTGACGGCACTGTTACCATCTGTTGGGAGATAGATAGATAGATAAATAGATAGATACATATGCATACATACATATATACATACATACATAGTTTTGAAGGCACTAAAAATCAGTCAATTGAGAGAGAATTTAACTTACTGTAGAATTCCCTTCATTTTTAGTTGCTGGAGCCGCTGACAGGTCCGTAGCTAACCACACCCATAGCACACACGCCCACGATACACCCACCCATGCCTGCCGCCCACACATGATTCCTGAAAAACGAAAATAAATACTTGCGACAATAGCAATGGGGTAAAAAAATAAACAAGTTTGTCCTTAAATAACTGACTTTCATTCTACTTTCCTTTACGACCAACTGAGTTAGATTGTTAATGGCATTTATGAGAGAGCCAGTACTTGCCCAGTAACAGAGTGGAACAGAGAGCCAGTACTTGCCCAGTAACACTGTGTAACAGAGATCCAGTACTTGCCCAGTAACAGTGTGTAACAGAGATCCAGTACTTGCCCAGTAACAGTGTGTAACAGAGATCCAGTACTTGCCCAGTAACAGTGTGTAACAGAGATCCAATACTTGCCCAGTAACAGTGTGTAACAGAGATCCAGTACTTGCCCAGTTACGTCTGTTACACACTGTCGGCAAGTACTGGCTCTGTTACACACTGTTGGCAAGTACTGGGCATGTACTGGCTCTGTTACACACTGTTGGAAAGTACTGGCTCTGTTACACACTGTTGGCAAGTACTGGGCATGCACCGGCTCCTAAATGTACCTGAACCCACTCCAGTGTTGGTCAAGTCTTGTCTTGAAAAAGCTCACACTCGGTGCCGACACAACACTCTCTGGTAGATTGTTCCAAGAGTTTACAACCCTCACGGTTTTCTGGACTTGCGGCTTCTTCAATCTTGAGCTGTGACCCCTTGTGGGGCGAGCGTCCGCCAGCTTCAAGTAAGGGCACTCAACTGAGTAGTGCCCCCTGAGATGCTTATACACCTCAACTAGGTCCCCTCTTGCCCGTCTGTAGTATAAGCTAGGCAAGTTCAGGCGCTCCAATCTCTCAGGGTAGCTGAGGTGCCCAAGTGCGGTCCGACTAATTACCCAAATGTACCCAAATGTAGCAAAATATAGCCGGAATGAAGTCAAATAATGGTCCTACATGAATTAATCGGACTGCCAATCATTTCTCGACTAGTATTTGGTGTCACAAAGTCACAAAAAATTGGAAAACTTACTTTAATCTGAGTTCATACATCGCGCGCATGTACCGAGGGAGCGAGGAATTACCCAAATGTAGCCAAATGTAGCCGCAATGAAGTCAAATGATGGTCGTACAAGCGTAATTCGGGCTGTGAATCACTTCTCGATTATTATTTGGTGTCATAAAGTCACAAAAAATTGGTAAACTTAATTTAATCTGAGTTGTGTTGTGTTAGGTTAGGTTAGGCTAGGTTAGATTAGATTAGGTTGGCTAAAGTGGGTCGCATCGCCCAGAGGATGGTTTGAGTGGTGAATGAGGCATTTTTTGAACATAAAAAATTTTCTATTGTATTTTATGTAATGCTATGAATCAATTTATCATAACAATGAATTTGGCAGCTCATCTCTGTTGCAGATGGTATTCAAACTTATGATAGTAGCTGATTTTGGAGGAATTTTTATTTTTAGTGTTACTGTTTCATTTTGGTGCCAGTTAGTTGAATCTACTGGAAGCCTGCCTGGATACCGGATAACTGGGATTCTACTGTATATAGCATACGGTTGTACCTGTAGATGTTGAATACAGTATTAGATCCTTACTAAAAAAAAAGTGGTAGCTGCAGTGAGGATGTAACAAGTCAAGGTGAAGTGATCATTACTTAATAAAGCTAATATTAGATATTAAAATAATTCTCAACATTTTTGTTTATAAGGACGATTTAGCTCAATTAATTTAATTTTCTACATAAATAAGAACAATGTAAATTCTGTTGGTCTGATAAGATACACAGTCCAGTATTATGAATATAATATAATGATACTGTATTATGAACATATTTAATCAAATTAATAAATGAACTGAGAACTTACTACTCCATGACCATAACCATTTCTCTCTGTCGTTCATAAGCAGCTCCGAGCTGAAGGAGTTTGGGATGCCGAAGTGAATTCGTGATGTCAACTTCCTCGCAAACCTGTATGGGTGATCACAGTATAGGTCAGGGGTTCTAGATTTAGCACATCGCATTATAACTTTTCACTGACAGTTATTGAGCACACCATCGAAAAAAAAATTGGTGCTCATCGGATTAAAAATGTTGGGAAATTTGGTGTAGGAAGTGTTCCAGTTAATCCAAATAAATCATTTTGGTATTTGGCACAATACCTTTTTGGGGGGACCTGTGGGAGTATGTGTTAAGTTTATAGTGTGTCTTAAGAGTAACAGTTTAGGTGTGTGAGGGAGATATCTCAACAGCTCCTGAAATTTTATTCTTGTTGAAGCTTAGGCATTCAAAGTTAGCATTATACCAATATTAGGTCCCAAAGACACAATATAAATGTCTTCTTTACACATACAGGCATTCCTAAAATAACCTCTTACCCCTTATGGTTGAAATGTAGATATCAACATTACATATAGAGTATCAAGAGTTTTGGCTTCAATGTTAGTTATTAGTTAAAATAAAGCTAAAAAATCAGTACAATTCAAAATTTACCTTTTCTTTATCTTTGGCAATTATGCACTTGATGATCTTTGCAGTTCTTCTCACCCCAGAGTTCTTCTCAGTCACTCTGTACACTATACCAAAGCGACCTTTCCCCACTTCCTCATGTAAGCTGTACTGCTTGTCGAATAGACTTCCAGGCTCAATTTCAACATTCAGGGGTGCAAATGCTGTCTCATGATCTGTAAAGTGTGTTTATTGTAGCAATTTACAGTGGTCACTTCTCTTAACAAAAATAAATGGGCACCAGGAAATTGATTCCTTGGAATCCCTTTAAAAAAATTTAATAAATATTTTTAGTCTTTGAAATGTTTGGAGACGATTTCAGAAATGACTATTGACCACCTCTCACATCATAAGAGGCCATCAAAGATATACTTTACACTAAAGTGAGAATTTTTTGATAACAGTTTTTTTTGTCTTATTTCCATATGCAATACTGTTGGATACAATCAACAGCAGCAATAAGGGGCACTGTAGGAGAGCAGTGGAATATTACCTTCAGGCTCAGGTTCCTCCACAGGATCAGCGGTGGTGACTGGTGTGGAGGGTTTTGATGGCTCTGACAGTCCATGTACAATCTGGGCACGTACTCGGAACTCGTACTGACAGTTCTTCTTGGGGCCCCTGGCAATGTACGAGGTCAAGTGGCACCTGTAAGACATATCATGAGCATACTTAATTGCAAAAGAGTATCAAAAATAAAAAATTATACGAATAGGCTTCAATATTGTGCCCTTAAAAATGCTTCAGAGAACTATTAAATGAACTAAGTGTTATCTTAAACATAAAAATCCTTAAACATCTATTATATTAAATAAACAGAGAATTCTTAAGGATATAGAAAGCCTTCATCCTAACCCCTTCACTGTGAGACCCCACTTTTAATATTTTAGCTATTTGGCAAATACCAGAAGATTCTATTCAACCCAGAGATATCCCCCATACAAAAAGAGTTGAGAGGTTGAAGGTTAATGCTTTGCAATGAATAGAATAAAATATACCGCACAAAGACAGACATCACTGGAATGGCGACTAACCCACTGATAAGAGTGTACCGGTCGTCGCTGCCAGCCTTACGTGCCTCCACTGTGTACCCCATCACCACTGAGCCGCCATCAAAAGTTGGACCGTACCAAGACAAGGTGATCGAGTCGGCTGTTACTTCACTGCGGTTGGGTTTGGCTGCTGGAGGCTCAGGAGCACCTGTGATAAAACAAATCAAGGAAGCAATCCCAGGTAAATACATTGATTTTATTAGAACACAAATAATAAACATTAACCACAGGGGTGATGGCTTGCAAGACTGTATGCAAACACTCAAAAATTGTAGATGCAAATAACCCTAACCATATACAAATACCCTTAACCATATACAATCATACTACAATTATACAGTGTTCTTAATTTTCCTATACGTACAACTGTTGACATGATGGCAGGTTTACCTGACCTAAGGCGCTCAAGAATAAAATCTTCAAACTAATAATAGGCAATAAAATAGTACAGTGACTAATATATATCAACTGCATTAATCCTTCTTAATCCCTATCAACTGAATTTAGATATTTCACCACAAGGGCTACAACACGCGAGCTTTTCAATTTCTCAATATCCATAAACACTTACTTCCAACAGCAAGAGAGGCACAGGCTGCGTGTTCTGCGAGGGAGTTCCTCACTATAATGGTGTACTGTACTTGTCACAGTCGTCCGACACCACATCACAGATGGTGAGGCTGGTGGATCCTTTCTCGGTCTTTACCTTGTACCGTCCTTCATCCATAACATCTTGTTCCTAGACACATGCACATCACAACTATTGCTATTATTATTAATGTCGACAATACTTATTAAAAAAATAGAGGATTTATGTGTTTCGAAAGAAACACGTACAGTCTCGTTCAAGATTCTTCGAACACTGCTGGAGACAGCTGGCAACTAAAGGCCGTTTGTTTACTATAGTACGTACAATATAATACGAATCAACAGAGCCCATCCATCAAATTAAGCAACGGGGAACTAGGTAATCAACTACTGATCACTTTAATATTCATTCATAAATTTTACTACATACTATAGTAAACAAACGGCCTTGAGTTGCCAGCTGTCTCCAGCAGTGTTCGAAGAATCTTGAATGAGACTGTATATTGTAGGCCAGTGCAACATCTGCTGAAATCTGAAGTAGTACTGTACAGTGGTCTCTCGGTGAACGAGCACCTCGGTTAACGAGATTTCGGTTAACGAGTTACCTTCCATAAGATTCTTAACTTCGGTTAACAAGCAATCCCTTCATTAACGAGTTTTTTACGAGCCGACCTCAACATGTTTTCGCTTGCACGTGGCTGTCAACCAGCTGCAGTATTAGTCCGCCAATACAGTAATCGGTTCTAGGGCTTAAATTCCTTACTATTTTAGTAAATATCAAGAAGTTTATACTATTCAATAATTTTAAAAGTTTAATATTAAATTTTTTAGTAATTTTTGCAATTATTGAACATAATTGAAGGTAAGGTAACTAGTTTCATGCGCGCCATCCAGCCTGTCAACACACCAAACAGGCGTTAGTCTCTCTGTCTTTTCAGTGGAGGTAACATCTTGCTTGAGACTCTCTTCAACTAAACGCTTTTTTTCTGCGTTTCCAAGCAAATTATTGGTCATTTTGAAATTTATTTTACATAATGACAATATATAGCACAGTGCAATGTTATTTTAAAGAAAATACTCTTTATTTACAGCAAGTTTAAACTTAAAATATTACGTGTTGAGATTGTTTGAATCCAGCATGGAGCCTAAGAGATCAAGAAAAGCGATTTCAATCCAAACTAAGTAGGAAATTATAAAAAACATGAAGAAAGCATTAGAACAAATGCGCTATGCAAAGAATATGGCATGTCGACATCAACTGTGTCGACAATTCTTGCACAGAAAGAAAAATTTAAAGAAGTGAACGTGAGAGACAAATCTATCAGAGTGTTTAAAGGTAGATCCCTAATTGCAGAAACAGAGAGGTTACTTCTCATCTGGATTAGGGAAAAACAGATGAAAGGTGATTCAGTTTCTCCTGAATTTATTTGTGAAAGAGCCAGGGAGATTTACGAACATTTAAAGACAGATCAACCTGGTTCTTCAGGCACAGAATTTTAAGATTTTAGGGCCAGCAAAGGCTGGTTCGAAAAATTTAAGAAAAGAAGTGACATATTTAGTGTAGTTAGGCATGGTGAGGCTGCTAGTGCTGATAAGGAAGGGGCAGCAAAGTTTTTAGTGGAGTTTAAGGAACTGATGGATCAAGAAAATTATCTTCCACAGCAAGTGTTCAATGTGGACGAAACTGGGTTGTTTTGGAAAAAGATTCCCAAAAGAACATTCATCACCAGAGATGAAGCCTCTTTACATGGGCATAAACCCATGAAAGACCGTCTCACTCTATTGCTTGGTGCCAATGCTTCAGGGGATTTCCAATTGAAGCCTATGCTTGTCTACCACTCTGAGAACCCCAGGGTGTTCAAACAACAAAAAGTGGAAAGAGGAAAGCTTGGAGTTTATTGGAAGTCCAACCGAAAGGCATGGGTGACAAGACAGCTCTTTAATGAATGGGCTGTTGAGGTGTTTTGCCCTTCTGTCAAGAGCTACCTAACCACCAATAAACTCCCTTTAAAGGTTCTTCTCCTCATGGATAATGCCCCTGGGCATGACCCTGAACTTGCCAGAACTTTGGAGCATCAATTTGACTTTGTGAAAGTGTTGTTTTTGCCTCCCAACACTACATCAATCATGCAGTCAATGGACCAGAATGTTATCAGCAACTTCAAGAAGTTGTACAGTACATGAAGAAAATGTTTAGGTGGTGTCATCAGGCAACTTCCACTGATCCTGAACTAACACTGAAACAGTTCTGGAAGACACAATTCGACATCCTGGAGGCTGTAAAATTGATTGTGTCATCATGGCAAGAAGTCTCCACCAGATCCCTCAATTCTTCATGGAAAGCACTGTGGCCATCAGTAGTCCATGATTTTGAGGGATTTCAGGATGACACAGAGTTGCACCAGGAGACTGTGTCCATTGGTCAGTCATTGGGCCTTGAAGTGGAGGAGGATGATGTCGAAGAGCTTGTGATGTCTCATGAGGCGGAACTTACTCCTGAAGACTTGCAGCAACTGGATGAGATGTTAGAGGCTGACAGTGGTGAGAAGGAAAAGGAAAGTGATGACCATATGTCAACTTCAGAGTTGAAAGATGGTATTTACTACTGGGAGAAGTTCAGGAAACTGGCTTCAAAGCACCGAGATGTGGAAAAATCTGAACTAACTGTGTCATGTTGAGGACACAATGGTAGCCTTCTTTAAACATAAGTTAATAATTAGGAGGAGAGATGCCCCACAGACCACAATTCACACTTTCTTCAGTAAAAGGCAGAGGGAACAAGATGCTAGCTCTCAGCCTTCCACTTCAAGAAGGAGAGAGGATGATGCTAGCCCTCAGCCTTCCACTTCAAGAAAGAGAGAGGATGTTCATGGTAGAGAATCTGTCAGTCCAGAGGTTCCTGACATTTTCATGGAAGGTGACTCACCTTCCAAGCAGTAAAATGCTTCTCCTCCACCTCCACTTCCTTCTCTTCTCCTTCTCTCCTGCACCTCCCACTTCAAATTCCCATCATCATCATCATCATCCAGGAGCCTTCTACATACACACCTCAAAGTAAGTGTACTTTTCTACCTTTTTTTGTTGGTTAGGCAATTTTCGGTGAGCTGGACAGTACCCAAAAAACCCCATTGAAACAATGGTTTTGGGTTAGCAGTTTTTGGGTTAACAAGCAGCCTTCTGGAGCAGGATTGTGCTTTCGTTAACGAGGGACCACTAGCTATGTATGTATGTATAATAGCCAGCATGTAATATGTAGCAACAACAACCGTATGTATGTATATATATATATAATATATATATATATAAAAATTATTAATATATATATATATTATATATATATATATATATATATATATATATATATATATATATATATATATATATATATATATATATATATATATATATATATATATATATATATATATATATATATATATATATATATATATATATTCGATCCTTTTAATCGGTTTGGATAATTCGGACAAAATCTGAGCGATTTTTTTTCTATTTTTTTTTTTTTAAGATTTGTAGGAATATTACCAACCGGACCTAAAACTAAAATTCTGGTCCACCCACTGCTGGGATAAAACACCAGCGTCTTTTTTGGTTAAATGTAACATCTTCACCACTAGTGTGGGGGGAGGATGCTACAGCTTCAGACATGAAAAATATTTACCATTTACTGCCAATAAACAATGGAAACGTAAAATATGTACCAATTAGTAATGAAAAGTTGTGCAGTGCCTGTCAGCAGATGAAGCTCACCAACTTACAATAGGCTAAATTACCTTACAACGTGCTTTCAGTAGTCTATGTTGAAGTTCTTAGCACAGGCTAACTTATCATATCATATACGGTATCACAGTTCTCATTGATCTACAAAAAATACCGGTAATAAAAACCTTTTTGATGTTTCACACTTAATATAATACCCGGTAATCTACTTCAACCTCCTATTGTTTACAACGACACATGACGCACCACTAGCAGTTGAGTATTAGCTACACGGTACACGTGTTTTTTGAATCGTTTTCAGTTAAAAAACTGTTACATCACATGTATATTTTACCTTAACTGTGCCTGAATGAATATATTCTCGGAAATAAATAGTAGTTTTGCTGAAACGTGATGTATTTTAATATAAAATAGGATAAAATACATGACGAAAACAAAAGACTTTACCTAACCTTCCGATGTTCAAGAGAGGTTACTCGTTTTTTTAATAGTTTTTGGTTAAAATACTGTTATATTACAATGGTATTCTATTCATACTGTGCTTGATATAATGCATTCACGGAAAGGTAATATTTTTGCTGAAATGACGTACGTTTTACAGTGGAAAGTGGGATAAAATCATGACTAAAACAATGACTTTTGCTTTCTTTCGTTCAAAAGATGTTACCGTAATCGCTTTTCGATTGGTTTTCAGTTAAAAAACTGTTGTATTACAATAATATTCTATCCTAATTGACTTAAAATAAATACTACGATACCATATTTCTGAATATTTTCATAAAAATTCATCCAAATCATTTTCCTTGTCATCGTCTGCAGCACCAAACAGCTTCTCCCAGTCCTCTCCTTGAACAGGGCTAGAGGGTACGTGTTTTTCGAATCGTTTTCAGTTAAAAAACTGTTACATCACACGTATATTTTACCTAAACTGCGCCTGAATAAATATATTCTCGGAAATAAATAGTAGTTTTGCTGAAACGTGATGTATTTCAATGTAAAATAGGATAAAATACATGTCGAAAACAAAAGACTTTACCTAAGCTTCCGATGTTCTTGAGATGTTATTCGTTTTTTTAATAGTTTTCGGTTAAAATTCTGTTATATTACAATGATATTCTATTCATACTGTGCTTGATATAATACATTCACGGAAATGTAATATTTTTTGTTGAAATTACGTACGTATTATAGTGGAAAGTGGGATAAAATCGTGACGAAAACAATGACTTTCCCTTTCTTTCGTTCAAAAGATGTTACCGTAATCGCTTTTTGAATGGTTTAGTTAAAAAACTGTTGTATTACAATAATATTCCCTCCTAATTGACTTGAATAAATACTTGAATGGAAATATACAATATTTTTGTTGAAACTACCTGCGTTTCAGTGTAAAGTGTCGTAATAATAAATGGTAAACAATTTGCCTTCGGCACTCGTGTTTCATGCACGGCGAGCCTCAGTTTATAGGACGTAGAGCGTTTTTACTGAAGGTTTTGTTGTTCCATTACCCTCAAAAACGTGGGTCGAACTATAAACGAGGAATATCGTAAATTAACGATTTCTTGGTCAAAAATCGAGATGGAAGAGCCTACCTATAAGCGAGGGGGTTATGACGGTATATCACGAGGAAAATACTCACGAATATGAATAAAAAGAAAAATACTTATTAAGACACTTTTTTAAAATAGTAACCAATGTAATACCAAAACATTTTTTATGATGGCCCAGTCTTCATAGATGCACCGGTGCTTCAATCGGAAGCCACAAAGAAAATAATAGGTTTTAAGGGGAGTTCAATTTCCTTCCCCTAATGAATATTCCTTGATGGAAACTTGAGCATTGCACAGTATCTATTCCTTACTGTACCAGTCACCTGTTACGACCCTCCTCCTTCACCGCTTACCCAGCTTTCACCACTGGTTACCAGCGGCCAGGGTCGTATGTATAGAAGCAGTGGATACCTCACAAGTGTTGTCGAATTACCACTGGCTGTCCCGCCAGTCCCCGGTAATTTCCCGACGATTGGTATCTGTGTACTGACAAACAACAGCCAGGTAGATTTCCACCAGGTCACAGAAACACACTTGTGCAGTGTAGTCTTCTTTAATAAACACTGATTCTTCACAACACTGTTAACAGGGTAATGGGTTCACAGCTGGACTTCTCACTTCCAATATATACTGTACTGTAGTCGGCACACTACCAATGTATAATTCCTTAGTCTTTTCACTTTATATTGTTCACAACAATTTCACAATAATTGCACAACAATTATCTTCAGTTCTACTCCTAGCCTGCTCGTGGGTGCTCATATCCCTCGTCAGACGCCCCTCGAACATCCTAGCACCACCCAGAGACTCCTGAGAGATTCTAGAACGTTCTACTCTGATCGGAGCTTACAATAAAAAGTAAAAAAAAAAAAAGATGCAATACATTCTAGAATATTCTTAAAAAATAATACACCAATATATACACGAAAATTTCACTAAATTTGTCAAAGTAGCTGCTCCATGGGGCAAAAAACAATCAAAACACCTAATTTACAAAATTATAATACGAAATTATACCTCGGCATAACACAACGTTGCATCAGAAGTCTGTACCTTTTGTCTGAAACCGATAAAAGAACTATTAAGATCCATTATCACAGAGAGAGGGTTGGCGGGCTTCGGGGTGTTATGATGGCAACGACTGTGAACTCATTTAGACCAGACTTGACCAGCACTGCGCAGGTATAGATACATTCCGGAGCCAGTACATGCCCAGTACTTGCTAACAGTAACAGAAATGTGACCAACCGCCCAAGAACTAACAGGTCGATCAGTAGCGAAGAGGATAAAATACATTCCAGTTATCCTCTTTGTCCTTGGTCAGCTAACTAGTCGATGTAGGGAGATCCTCTTTCTTATCTCACAATTTTGAAGGCAAAACTACGAACTTTGAGAATCATGACCGTAGGACAGGAAAGATTCCTTAATGGGATAACCAACACGAATGATTAACGAAGACGATGTTGCAAACGCCCACACAAGCAAATACAAACATACAATAAAAAAATAAAAAAACAGGCTAACACAGCAAGACACACATTATGTACGACAATACGAATATAAGAAATACACGAAACTGAAGCAAGCCTTATTAGTCCAAGCAAGGCAGCTCCTGCTTGTGCCTAACCACTATCACCCCTGCGTCGGGAGACTTGACTACCGTTTCTGACAATTTGACTCCGGAATTCAATATAAATAAAGTAATTGGAAATGTAGTACGCTAGAGTCAGAAGTCTCATAATATTTAGTAATTTATATGTTTTCAAATGAGTGAGATCATGTAAGTTTTCATCAGTTACAAAGAAGATGAGGTGACTTTGGGAAAATAAAACATATTTAATTGTCTATTTTATTTTAAGGAACATTTATATCTTCAACATCTTATTAAATAAAGTAAAATAGTGATCTTGGCGAGTATAGTTAGTACTGTATTTAGAGATAGTTTATAGAAGGGTGTTGAGCGCGATAACGATTTAAAGGTAAAAATGAATGTTAGCAGTTGAAAAAAAGTACAAGAATATTTTTTGTTAATTCTCCATTATTGTCGCCGTACTGCACCTCCCGGAAACGTCTCCGTGGTCGTGCCGTGATGGTGACAGTGTTGGTCGCTCAAGTTGTGTTGGTCATTGTAACATAAGTGGAGGTCGCCTTTGTTGCCATATTTGCCCACTGTGTACGGTTCTACCCAAGATAGCTGTAAATAGCTGCCACTAATGTAAGGGGGGGGGTTCTCTCTTACCCCACTTACTCTGACCCCCCTTATCTTATACTCTTACTTCTCTTGTCTTAGTTCTTTCAATTGTTCTTTCTACTTACTTCAGTTCACTGGTTACTGCATAACCTCAGTTCTTTTGGTAGCATGGACGAGGGTCTAGGCACATGGGTATGGTAATTCAGATATCAAGTCACTTGGACAGAAATAAAGGTGAACTACTGTGGGAGAAATGAATACTCCTAAATACCTGTACTCTAAGAACAGGTTTATTAATATGAAATCAAAGGGAAAAAGAGATATTATTAACATATGTGCAACTCTTCGCTTTACTCAACTGCAAATGACTCAGATATTACACTCTTACTGCACACAACCTTACTGGTGTTACATTACATTACATATAGTTACATGACAACTCCTTGGCTTCTCTCAGGCCAAACCAAGTGGATACTTTGTCTTCTCCCACATTCCTGGTGATACATTTCATTACATACCAGGACCAGTTCCTTGGCCCTACTCACATTACATAGTTACATGACAAGTCCTTGCAGATTACTTTACTTCTCACACCTACTGGTGGTATGTGGCATTACAGTACAGTTACAAGACAAACTTACTTATGATACTTCACAGACTGGTGGTAGTGCATATGAGATGCATACACAACATACACGTTAATACTGAAACCAGCAAATACATGGGTATTTTTGGTAACAGGAGCCAATGGTAGGGAGAACTGAACTACTGGGGTCTTGTTATTGAGAAGAGACATCACCTCTCATAGATGGCACCCTCAAAAGCCAGCAAGGTTTTCCACCAATCAGGAACCAAATCCTGTCTCGTTGTTGTTTTTTTTAGTTTGCCTGTTGGTAACTAGTGGTTTGGTGGTCATCGAGTAAGCAATACCTTTATTTCTGGGCAAAAGTAACCGTTTAAGAGTCCCAGCCCCCCCCCACACACACACAAAAAATATATATATATATATACTGTATATATAGACAAAATTTAAAATTAATTTTGGAAGTTATAATTCTTTGCTCCCTTGTTGAAATTGGGTTAAAAATACTCCAAATAAGGAGAAGTAAAGGTTGGGGATGGTTAACACAGTCAGCTGTGTATTGGCCAAAACTGCAATACCAACAAGTGAAAATTTACCCTCAATGCTTCCATTTTGCGAAAAATATATTCTCATAAAAATAGCCACTCATTAACCCAAGTAATTTAAACAGTACTGGCAGCATCAGTGGTAACAACAATGGCCACCTCTAGTCTGGGTGGCCATTAGGTAAATAAGGTATAAACAAACTGGTGGGAGTTATTGCTTTACTTCCCCCGGAGAGTGTACTGTACATGTACTAAATGATTACGGTACTAAAATTGTTATATCTATTGCAAATACAGCTTACAAGAATCCCAGCAATGTAAGTTATATTCACCCAGGTCGTTTGGGTGGAAAATTATGAGAAGAGCTTAGTCATTCTTAAGGAATGATAAACACGCAGGCCTTCAGCGCCAACTGTCAAATTATATTGCCTCACCTCCCGCTCTCCCCCATCTGCCCAAGCCAGGGTTTCAGGCCTTAAGTTTTTCATATAATATCTCAGACTATAGGAGAATATAATTTGCATTGCTGAAATCCTTGCAAGACAGATTAATTTGAATATAAACGTCATATATTTTGCTCAAGCGATAAAAATTGTACAGTAATACCCCCGATTTACGCGGTCAATTGAACCCGCGGAGGTCCGCGTAAAACAAGAAACGCGTAAATGGAATAACAGAACATATGGGATTAATTGAAATAGAGACTGGGCCAACTCCCAAACTCCACTTTTTCGGACACAATACCGACACAATACCTATGTTGTAGTAAAAATAACATCTTAATTTTATGTATGCACACACAATTAATATTTAAGAGAAATACAGTCGCCAGGTTAATGTCCATTCAAATAATGGATTCAGCGCCCCCCCCCCTCTTCCCACGCTCGCTGGCTCCTCCCTCTCTGAGAAATGTTTGGGTGAAAACACTAGATTTTAAGGTATAGTAATAAATAATACCTCAGACTAAAGTTAGGATAATATAATTGACATTGCTGGATTCCTTGCAAGACCAGGAAAATTTTGAATATACATGTCATATATTTTGCACAAAAGATAATGTATTTGCTGTGTAAACAAAATTCTTGCATTAGATCAAAAATTTGTGTCTAATGCAAAATCCATGATGTTTACATTCAAAATGATCATCATATTGTAAGAATTCCAGCAATGTAAATTATATTCTGGCAGGGTAATTTGTATGAATTTTATGAGCTAAATAAAAAAATTATACTTCACCCGCGTATATGAGTAGATGCACCGCGTAAAGTGGGAATTCTGGTTCTGACAGGGTACCGAGTAAATGTAGAAACGTGTAAACCAGAACCGCGTAAAGCGGGGTATTACTGTAGTACATTAGTGTACAGTACTGTAGTACATTTTATAATATAAAGTTTTTCAACTGTATTTTTGGGTAGATTTACATAAATTTCTTCATTTATTTTTATCCATTTACATGCACACACCATACTAAAAGAAACGTAAAAGAAATAAATGACCTTAGTGGAAAGCTGGATACACATGTACTAATTTGATTACGATACTAAAATTGTTATGTCTAGTGCAAATTATAGCTTGTTTATATTCAAATTAATCACTATCTTACAAGAATCCCAGCAATGTAAATTATATTCACCCAGGTCATTTCACTGGCTTTATATAAAAGAGAAGCTTAGTCACTTAAGAACTGATATATAAACACACTTTAGACCTTGGGCGCCAACTGTCAAACGTACTACCTCACCTCCCGCTCCCCTCCCCCCCACGCTCCCTCCCTCCCTCTCCCCCATCTGCCCAGCATTGCTGGAATCCTTGTAAAACAGTGAATAATTTGAACATAAACGTCATGCATTTGCACAAGAGATAAAAATTAATCACCTGTATCACATTACAGTAGTGATTTAAGAGTAAGAGTGTATATGTATGTATATAGTACAGTATTCCACATACATGTAAGTATAAATACAAAGTTTATGTGATGATCGGACAACGTCCATTTAGGTTAACGTCATATTTCCAAGAACGCATCTAAGACGTTAACCTGCACATGACTGTACTGTACAATTATTTTTTCTACTGATAAAGAATCAAAATTGCAGCTACAAACATAAATGATACATTATCTCTTTGGTTCATAATTATGCATTTTCATATTTAAAAGAAGTAAAAAAATGTGAGGGTATTATGCAATGCTGGAGGTAAACAGACACAACCTTCCTTCAATTACTGTTGTACTTCACTTAATCATCATGGAGATGAACTTCTGTCTCTCCAAGCCCATTAAAGTATCTCATAACATCAATAGTTCTTTCAAATCTACAAATAAGTTTCTGTTCAATATATTTTTTCTCTTAGTTTGTTGCCAAGATCTGGCACTTAGCTAAACACACAAGAGTCTGTAAATTGATCTTTGCTCTGTTAATATTTTTCAATTGAGAATGAGTTCAGAGAAAATCTCAAAAGTGAAAAATGAACCATTCCTTTGATGTTATGCTTCACTAACAGCCAATGTTAACTATAAACTCACCCAGATACAACTGTTTCTGTCATGTTCACACTGCTCCAGCTTGGGGATGATGAAGTACAACAATATTTTCTTTTGATGAGGAGGAAAACACACAAAAAAAATATTCTTTAGCAAGATGAGTTAAGCAGCAAGGTTTATATACTTAAAAATTGTCAATGCATTACAATAAAAATCAGATATGCAATTAAAGTGCATATTCCATTAATCTTAAGGAAAATTAATGAAAGTCAATCACTAGACTTTTTTCATTTAGAGGAAGCATTGGTTAGTTCTAATATGTAAATAATGGAAAGATAACAGTCTATAAGTTCTCTCATTAAAATAATATTTAGCAACTTTCTATGAAATATGTTTCATCTTAAGATACTGTACTAAGCCAATCAACATAATAAAATAAGTTACTCGGCTGTTGTGCACTGCTGGAAGAATGCTGGGAACCAAAATGAAGCTGGGCGATCCTGGTCATCCCTCCAAGCAATACCCACTCTCAGCAGATGATCTAATGTTCGTCCTACTCGCTCTTGTGTCCAACCCAGACTTGATGCTGCAGAGCACACTGTCATATGCCCAACAGTTTCTGCCTGTACACAGAATAGTAAAGTTTATCAGCATTCAATGATTGCATACTTTATATTGTACTGCATATAAAAATATATCACATGGCAGTTTATGACACTAGTGTTAACCAATACAGTACATATTGTTTCATAATAATACAGTACTCATTGTTCTGGAGGAAATTTATACTTCTATGTACTGTAGTGATATCTCCATTAGGCGGAGGGGTATATCTGCAAATGAAATTAATGTCAAGTTGCCAAGGATGCCCTATAACATCTCAAGACCTAAGAGGAGTCAGTACACTAATGTCCTCTAAGAAAACCAATTAGAATGAGCATCATCTCCTGGTATAGTTTTGAAGAAGAAAAGGAGTGGCACTAATCAACATTCTCACATAAATAGTGCTGAAGCAATTGACATTCCAGCTATCTGACAGGCATTGATACTATAAAATAATTCAAGGTATTTAAACTCTGAGTAAATGGGTATGACTTTATGTCCTCAGTAATTAGTTACAGTACAGTAATACCCCGATTTACGCGGTCAATTGAACCCGCGGAGTAGCGCGTAAACCGAGCAAAGCGTAAATGGAATAACAGAACATATGGGATTAATTGAAATAGAGATTGGGCCAACTCCCAAACTTCACTTTTTCCGACACAATACCGACATAATACCTACGTTGTAGTAAAAATAACATCTTAATTTTATGATGGTATGCACACACATTTAATATTTAAGAGAAATACAGTCGCCAGGTTAATGTCCATTCAAATAATGGACTCATCTCCTCCCACCCCCCTCCCCTCCCCATGCTCGCTGGCTCTTCCCTCCTTGAAAAATGTTTGGGTGAAAACACTAGATTTTAAGGTATAGTAATAAATAATAACTCAGACTAAAGTTAGGATAATATAATTGACATTGCTGGATTCCTTGCAAGGCCAGGAATATTTTGAATATAAACGTCGTATATTTTGCACAAAAGATAAAATTTTGGCTTTTTAATCAAAATTCTTAAATTAGATCTAAAATTTGTAGGTCTAATGCAAATTCCATGATGTTTATATTTAAAATAATCAAAATCTTATAAGAATTCCAGCAATGTAAATTATATTCTGGCCGGGTAATTTGTATGAATTTTATGAGCTAAAACAAATATCTTCAGTAAATAAACAAATTATTATTCACCCAGACACTATCTGTCAATCAAAATACCCCACCTCCGCCCACCCCCCCTCTTCCCATGCTGGCTGGATTCCTCCCTCCCTCCCTACCCCTCACCTTCCCTCCCTACCAGAGAAGTGGGAGAAAACAGTATATTTACATTTTTAGTAATAAAGAATACCTCAGACTAAAGTTAGGATAATATAATTGACATTTCTGGATTCCTTGCAGGTCAGGGAATATTTTTAACATAAACTTCATATATTTTGCACAAAGGATAAAATATTTGCTTATTTTCATGATCTTCTTAAATTACATCTAAAATTTGTATGTCTAATGCAAATGTTAAGATGTTTATATTTAAAATGATCACCATCTTGTAAGGATTCCAGCAATGTAAATTATATATTTTATGAGCTAAAAACACATATATCTTCAGTAAATATACAAATTATACTTCACCCGCATAAATGAGTAAATTCACCGCGTAAATCGGGCATCCCGGTTCTGGCAAGGTACCGCGTAAATGACCAAACGTGTAAACGAGAACCGCGTAAATCGGGGTTCAACTGTATAAGAAAAAAATTACCGGTGGTTTGCCATCCTCTCTTTAACAATAAAAAATAAAGATTGAAGCACAGAGGTTTCATACTTGCTGGAGGAGTGTGGTGTGGTCCATAGAAAGTTCACCAGGGATGGAGTATATAAACTGAGAGGATCCTGTAGCAACAACCTCCATACCTGACCCAAGCACTCGTAATTTCTTTACTGCTCGCACAACATCGTCCCTGTAAAAAGTACAGTAATGCATAAAACTACAGGCTGTGCAGATTGTGTGGAACATTTACTATACTTGTCCTGGACAAGTCAGGGGCAGATCCAGGATTTCATGTGGGGGCACAGCATGACTGCCGGGCACTGCCAATCAACACAACTTGTTTCAATTTGTCTCTATTAGTAATACAGTCGGCCCTTAACATTCGCGGGGGTTAGGTAACAGAGATGCCCGTGAATGTTAAAAATCCGTGTACTATTGCTGCCCCCCCCACCCTAAAAAATCCCTGGCCCCCCATGTCCTTATTTACCGTACAGGTAGTTCTGCTATAACGCGATAATTATGTTCTTGTAAAATATCGTGTTATAGAAAATCGCGTAATAGAAATAACAGGGCTTATGGAGAAAATAGGGTTAGGTGCAGATTACTCGAAATCGAAAAAATTTAGTAGTTAGCCTAACACAAAGGATAGCACAGTCTAAATAAATGTTACATTCATATCTAATAATGAAATCATACAGTAAATTTAACACTTTACCTTGAAAAAATATGAATGTAACTTGATGGGGGAGAAGGGTGATTTTGAGGTTGATAACATCGAGCTTCTCTTCAAGTGTTATATCCTTTCTTTTACGATAATCACCGGGAATTCTATCATCAGAACGCTTTTTGGAGATATTCTTCTTTACCATATTCACAGTTAATACCACAAAATTGGAGAAATAGTAAGCAAAAATCGCGTTATAGCAAACAAGCGTTCGCGTTATACAAATATTGTTCCGAATTCATAAATCGCGTTAGAGCAAATTCGCGTTATCAAAACACGCGTTATAGCAGAACTCACTGTATATACCTGTGTGTAGTTCGAGTTTTTAAGACCAAATTATTTGGCAAAAATTGGGGGTCGACCTCTAAACGGGTAATAGTTTCGTTAGGTTGAAAAATATTTACCAGTAACTACCAGTAAACAATGGAAACGACGCACCAACACACCATCAGCTGTGAGTGTCGGTACAGTCGCCAGGGCAGATCTCTTGCGTCATCATAGCAACCCCAAAGTAGCCAAATCCGTGGTATGTTATGCACAGGACGATGTAAAACATAAAGTATTCATTTTTTAAAGTTTACTTATAGATACTGTACATAAATTTTTGTTCATTACATTTGAAACATCAATCTTTGTTAATTAAATTTGATACAAAAGAAAACTACGATACCGTATTTTCATTAAAATATTACATCACAATTATATTTTACCTTAACTGTGACTGAATGAATATATTCTCAGAAATAAATATGGAAATGTAATATTTTGGCTGAAATGACGTACATATTACTGTACAGTGGAAAGTGGGATAAAATTATGAAAACAATGACTTTCGCTTTCTTTCGTTGTTCAAAAGATTTTACCGTAATCGCTTTTCAAATGGTTTTCAGTTAAAAAACTGTTGTACTGTACTCGTACTGTATTACAATAATATTCTATCCTACCATTAGCCTTATAATCCCACAACTGAAAACCATTCGAAAAGCGATTACGGCAACATCTTTTGAACGAAAGAAAGAGAGAGAGTCATTGCTTAGCGTCACAATTTTATCCCACTTTCCACTGTAATACATACATCATTTCAGCAAAAATATTACATTTCTTTGTTCTCAGAAATAAATGGTAGTTTTGTTGAAATGTAATGTACAGTATTTAATATTAAAATGCAAAAATAGCTATAAAAACAATTAATACACCCGAAATATACTGGCTGGCATCTCCACTCGTCCCTGCTCCTACTCCCGCGTCCAAGGTCACCTCACCACTCCTCCCAACTCGCTCCCACCGCTCCCTCCTCACCGTCACTACTGCCGACAACAAACACAAATGTTTTGTGAATAACTGCACCTCCACTTCCTATGTACAGTACTTGTACTGAACTGTACTGTGCTGTGCATTTTTACAAACAATAAACATGGCAAGAAAAGCCATTAAAAAAAAGATATAAGAATTTCACTTTACTGTACAGTACCTCTCCTCGGCGACAGGGCGGGGGTTATCGGGCTCATCGTCACTCAATTCCATAACAGGTGGTGAAGTGGGGGCGACTGTGGATTCAGCTGCTTCCTCACTGCCGCCAGCGATTGATGGTGTTGAATCTCTCCTTCGGTAACCAAAGAACATGGTGATGGGGAGTTGTCGTCTCTTTCTTTTCATTTCTCCCATGATTTTTTGTATGGAACAAAAGCATCATCCATCCCTCGCATGAATTTCAGGGCACGCACCATGGAGGGGTCCATACTATAGGCCAGGTTTTTCAGTGCCTCAATCATCCTGGTCATCTCCCCCAACTTCTCCAACGTTATTTCTTGGTGCTCTTCCTCATCCTCTTTCCCTTTCGCTTCCTCTTCCTCTTCCTTGCCTGAGTCTACTAACTCCTGTAGATCCTCCTCGGTCAGCTCAATGTCGTGTTCTTCGATTAGCTCCCTAATCTCATCCTCTGCCATGTCCTGGAAGCCTTCAACAGCCACTTTCCTCGACAGTGCCAGGGTCTTTTTCACCGCCTCTGCGATGGCTTCGTCAGGAGAAAATCCAGTGAAATCTTTCACACATTCAGGCCACAGTGATTTCCAGCAGGCATTCACTGTCTCAGGCTTCACATCCTTGAAAGATTCAGCCACCAAAGATAAGCAGTCGGCAATGTTGAAGTTCTTCCAGTAGTGAAGCACATCCAGGTTTTGATCATGGTCTAAGGCTGAGTGCAGTCTGGCCATCACACATTTACTGTAGTTAGCCTTGAACGTCTTGATAACTCCCTGGTCCATTGGCTGGATAAGTGCAGTGGTGTTGGGTGGAAGGAACAACACCTGTACCTTTTCATGCAGCACCTCCACTGACTGTGGATGACCAGGAGCATTGTCGAGGATTAGCAGGATCTTGAACTCCAATCCTTTCTGGTGCAGGTAGCGTTCGACCTCTGGCAAGAAACAATGGTGGAACCAGTTGAGAAACAGGTCGCTCGTTGTCCAGGCCTTCTTATTGTACATCCAGAAAACAGGTAGCAAGCTCATGTCGCGGTGTTTGAATGCACGCGGTTTCTTAGACTTGTATATGAAGCCTGGGCGAATGAGGTGACCCGCAGCATTGCCACAAAATAGCACAGTGCACCTGTCCTTGGCTGCCTTGAATCCTGGTGCACGGCGTTCTTCTTGGGCGATGAAAGTGCGCTGTGGCGTCTTTTTCCAGAACAAACCTGTTGGAAAAGAAAATACTCGTAGTACACTCTGTACTATTATACATACAGTATACAGTATCAAAATTGGTATAAAAGTATTACACCACACTGTATGGTAAATCACTACGGAATAAAAATATAAAAGCTACTGTATAAAACTCAGACGCATTTATCCCGTTTTCTCTTACAACACAATACAGTACGTACAGTACAACAGGTATTTGAGCATTTTTAAGGTTAAATGTACAGTAGTAATTTATTGTCTTACCTGTTTCGTCCATATTCCAAACTTGTTCTGGCTTGTAACCCTGCTCCTCGAGTATTGCTTTCAACTCTGCTGGGAAAGTTTTTGCAGCCATGGTGTCTGCTGACGCAGCCTCCCCAGTCATCTTCACATTCTTCAGGCCAAATCGACGCTTGAAATTGTCAAACCACCCCTTGCTGGCTTGGAAAGGTGTCGGGGGTGTCTGAGGTGTCTCGGGTGTGGGGGTAGCAGCACTGGTACTGGGTACGGGTTCCTTAGCTGCAGGCGTGAAGCGTGTGTGTGTAGAGACTTAGCTTTCTCCCGGATAAGGATAGAGTCCACTACTACACCTTTCCGATGCTGGTCCTCTATCCACAAAAACAAGGCATTCTCCATCTTCACCATTGCCTTCTCCCTAACTTGGCTGACATGCTTAGCACTGTGTGGAGCACTGGCACTTACAGCATCACAGATATCTTTTCCCTTTTCTTGATGGTACATACAGTGCTTTCGTTCACGTTGTACAGTCGCCCAACAGCAGCGAACGACATTCCCTCCCTTAACTGATTCAACAACTCCACCTTCTCCTGCAGAGTCATCACTTTCTTCTGTTGCTTAGGGGTGGCTCCAGCTGGTGTCTTTGATGCTCTTTTAGGGGCCATGGTAAATGTGGGTAGCAAGCGTAGCAACTACAATTCTGATGTCAACACAAGCGTGGTTACAGCAAGACTGAGTGAGAGAGCGAGGTGGCGTGACGCGCTATGCGTGTGTGAGAGGTTGCGGGAGCGGGCGGTGTCCCGTGTTCGGTGCCGCGCACGAGGCCACGCGCGAGTTGAATGGCGCGCGATTTGAATGTACTTCAATTACTTCAATGTACAGAATATTCCTCCGGCGGGGCAATCCGCGTATTTGCGAATCCGTGAATGCTAAACCCGCGTATGTGAAGGGCAGACTGTATTGATAATAATAAATAAAAATAGCTGATCATTTCAGTATGTACAGTAATATATTACTGTAATTAGAGAAAAAAAAAGAATGGCAAATAAAAAGAGAAATACTTTGCAGTACCATATATGGTAATGACTCCGCGAAACCTAATCGAGCCGGCGGTGTCCCGTGTTGGTGCCGCTGACGAGGCCACGCCATGAGTTGAATGGCGCTAGATGAATGTACTTCAATTTCAATGTACATGATACCTTCCAAGGGGCAATCCGCGTGATTTGCGAATCCGGAATGCTAAACCAGCGTATGTGAAGGGCAGACTGTATTGATAATAATAAATAAAAATAGCTGATCATTTCAGTATGTACAGTAATATATTACTGTAATTAGAGAAAAAAAAAGAATGGCAAATAAAAAGAAAAAATACTTTGCAGTACCATATATGGTAATGACTCACGAGCTAATCTGGTTGTCTGGTCTCCTCCTTTGGTTAAGCCTCCTTAGTACTTCTTCCAGTAAGATGACACCCCCATTCCGGTAGCTGGTAGCAACGCACAACTCCAACATTTGCACACCAAGCTCATAGTAGAAGTCACCTACCCCCAGCATCTCACACCAAAATCCTGGAAAGGACAAAAACTGTTAAGCTGAAGATTATAAATGTGTTCTGAACACTCAATAGATATAATACTGTGCAGTCAACCCTCGCTTTACGCGGTCCCACTTTACGCCGTTCCAAGTTTACACGGTATCCTGCCGAACACGGAATGCTCACTTTCGGTGCGTGTAGCTCCCCTTTACGCGGAGAGCGGCTGGCGTCTCTCCGCCGCCATTTTTGGATGAAACCCTCCCGCCATCTCTCTCCGCCATGTTGTGATACGAGTAGGTTGTGCAGTGTATGTCTTTGTTATGCTATCGGTGGCGCTATACGTAGCGGACTGTGATTGAAAAGCATCTTTACCTCCCTCCCTGCTAGCTGTGATTGGTTTAACGTGTACTATGGCGTGCTCCGCCGCTGAGCGTTCAAGCCCCTTGACCTACCGCGTCAGTTACACCTCCGCTACACCGTATATCGGGTATCCATTGTTCCATAAGAATGGCTTCCACCGACCACCACCACCACCACAAAGAAACCTTGCATTACCTGGACCCAGCCGCCTCTAAGCCAAAGAAGACACGGCGTTCCTTAAGCTATGTAAATAAAAATATTCTCTGGGTAGTTACAGAGGTTTAAGAAGAGGAACAAGATCACCAATATCAACATTGGTGGTGAAGAAGCTAGTGCTGACCGTGTTGCGGCTAGGGAATTTTCTCCGTTTTTACGTGAGATTATGGAGGAAGGACAGTACACCGACAACCAAGTGTTTAACATGGACGAATCTGGTCTTTTTTGCAAAAAGCTACCTTCCAAGACCTTCGTTGTGAAGAATGCCAGCAAGTGTCGGGGCCGGAAGTTGCAGAAGGAGCACATCACCATCCTATTTACCACCAATGCCTCCGGTACCTGTAAGCTCAAGTTATCGGTGATCCACACAGCACGCAAGCCTCACGCCTACAAGAGCATGGACATGACCAAGCTAAATGTCCACTGGCTGACCGCACGTAAGGCGTGGATGTTCTCTACACTGTCCCTCTCCTGGTTTGATGACTGTTTCGTTCCCGATGTGAAGAAATTCTGTGAGCAACAGAATGTGCCATTCAAGATTTTGTTGCTGCTTGACAACGCACCAGGACACTCGCCCCTACTGTTAGATCATCACCCCCAACGTAAAAGTGGTCTTCCTTCCTCCCAACACTACGTCTATAATACAGCCCATGGACCAAGAATTGATCTGTAATGTAAAAGCTGCATTCTCTGCTAAAAAATTCAACCTCCTGAACAACTACACCAACACCAAAGAAGAGTTGCGTAACCTGAGTGACACCAACACCGATAGCAAGAGCGAAGACGACGAGGATCAACAGTTGGCAGAGCAAGAAGTACTTTTGAAACAATTCTGGAGAACATTCAACGTCAAGAAAGCTGTGGACTTCTTGGTGGAGGCATGGGATCAGCTGTCTGTAGCAACTGTTCGTCACGCACGGAGACATGTGTTGCAAGGCATTCCGGGTGTTAGACAGTGTAAATCTGTGACTGGTGAGGTTCAGACTGTTGCAGTAGCAGTGGACCTTGCCAGAGAAGCTGCGCAGAGTGTTACAGCTGCAGGCTTCTCCGAGACCACCAACAACGACATCCTGGAGGTGATAAGGGATCCTGATGTGACTACCGACGCGATGGTAGATGATGATGACGTCAGTGAAGAGGCAGGTGGTGCGTCATCCCAAGAAGAACGCAGCTTATCTCATAGTAATGTAAGGGGTGCCATCGAGTGTATCGAGAAAGTCAAGCTCCTCCTTTCCGACGACCCTGACGCAAACAGGTATGAAATCTTCACTACTCAGCTGTTGCAGACTATGGAGCCCTACATCAAGGTTTATCACGACAACATAAACACCAGCCATCAGCAAAGCATAACAGAGTTCTTCGCCCGCAACCCACCACAGCCAGCCCAAGCCAGTGATAGTGACAGAGGCAGAGACAGTGATGATGACTTTGAGGGATTTGTCAGGGAGGCACTAGTAAGTGTGGATGACAGCGATGAAGACTCACCTGAGGGCCAGTAGCCTGCCCTCTGCCTCGGAACCAGCCTACATTCCCCTACGCCGACCCATCTCTTCTACTAACGTAAGTGTTAACCCCAACCTTGTTTTTTTCTAACCTAACCTTCAGTTTATTATTCTCTTATTGATTATTCCCTTCTATATTATGTGTGGGTGAATACCATCATAAAGTTAAGATGTTATTTTTAGTAAAACGTACGTATTGTGTCGGGAAAAAGTGGAGTTTGGGGGTCGGCCCGGTCTCTATTTCAATTAAGGTAATCCCATAAGTTATGTTGTTCACTTTACGCGTTTCTCACTTTACGCGGGCCGCCGTGGGTTCAATTAACCGCGTAAAGTGAGGGTTCATTGTACAGTGATTTCAGTGTTGAGGTAACCTAGTCATTTCATGTTTAACTCAAATGTCAATAAATCCAGGAAAATTGCAGTGGCATAGATGACCTCATGCTGTGTTCTGGGCTTTTAGTTCAGTTTTGAAGGTCCAAAAATCTTTAAAAGAGCAGTTTTTCTCACTCCCTTTATTCTGGCTGTTCCCTAAACATAAAAATTATAAACATGTGAGACAATGTCCAGTAATTGTACAAGAATGAAGAGGTGAAAAGGAGATGGTACATTCCGTTAATGTTATCTCACTTGGTGCCCAGCAAATATGGCAAGATCATAAATATACTGTACAAGAAACAGCCACATATTGATGATTGATAAATGCTCTGACCAAAAATATGACAAATCAATCATAGAGCCTTTGCCATCTTGCCACATGTACAAATTAAAAAAGAAAATGATGGTATAAAAAGGGAGTGAATTTGGAATTTTTGAATATATGACTACAGTACTCCTGACCTTGACCACTTCACTCCTGCCGCCATTCACGACCTACTGCAAACACTACGACAAGCAGTTTCTGCATTCAAAGCTACTGCCCCATACCAGCCTTCCCATCGCCCTGAACACATCCCTCCTGCACTACTCAACGCCGAGTATGTCTGCGTCAGGTGCGATGCTCACCGCAACCCACTTCAACGCCCCTACGACAGACCTTTCCAGGTTTTTGCACGGTCAGCAAAGTTCCTGACGATCATTTGCAATGGCAGACACAACACGTCAGCATCAATCGAGTGAAGCCGGCCACCCTAACCCATGGGCCCCCAGCCCAACATTACCCCCAACAAACCACGCCTGCACCAGTCTGCCCACAATTGCCACTTGCAGCACCATCTTGTCCACAACAGTTCTAGGTGCCCTCCTTTCATTCTCAGGTACAGTCGTGAACAGAAGTCCTGTCGCCCCTTGTGCTGTTCCGTGAACCAAGAGATTCAGACTCATGAACCCGAAGCAGTAGACACTGGTGCATTATTCTGCCCATAAATGCTTCGGATTCATGAGTCTGAATCTCAGAGTTCGTGGAGCAGCAGAAGGGGCGACAGGACTTCTGTTCACGACTGTACCTACAGCTCCTGATGAGGATCCTGCACCTAGTCCTGTGGACCCAGACATTCCACCCAGTGCCCCCAAAGACTGTGCACCTGACGCCAAAAAAAAACACCACATTCCCCCCCCCCAGCAAACCAAGCCTGCGCCCCCCTTCACCTGTCTGGTCATCATTGCCGCCTGCAGCACCCTCTTTTCTCCATCAGGTACTTACTGCTCCTGACCCTGCTCCTGCATACGGCCCTATGGACCCAGACACCCCACCCGGCGTCCCTGAGGACTCTGCACCTACCGTCAGAGAACCACCACTGTCACCATCACCACCAGTCACTATCACCACCAGTCACCATCACCACCACTTCTCACTATCAAAACCAGTCACCATCACTGACCACCGCCACCACCAGACCAACAACAAGTATTATCATACCAACAACAGGTATACCATAAACTTGAAGTAAATTAACGTAAAATGCAAAAACGTAAGCATTGCTCAGTAATATTCGCACGGCAGGAATTTTACATGAAACATTTCACTCCCTAACTGTGGAAGTGAGTCGCCATCGCCCGGCCGCCATGTTGTTATTGTACCGAGCAGGACGCCAACGCCGGAAAGAAAGTTGCACGAAACAAAAACCTACTAAATTAACCTAACATTACCAAATCTAACGTTATTTAGGCTACTTAAAAGATGTGTTTATATTCCTTGGACTTTTCTCCAGAGCAAAATTATGAGTTTTTTTCTTTACCTTTTTCTCCATTCACTGGGCTAACAAGGGTCCCCACGCTAGTGTAGAAAACTTTCATAATAATATATTTAAACAAAGATAATACACTAGTTTGTTAAAAATTTCCATGACTGTCAAATAAGGAACAAGACGAACGGTGGCCAACTGTTACCACAGCAGCCCGCATGTGGTAACAGTAAGATTGTGCAACGCCGGCATCACTGACCGAACCCAACACGAGGCATCACTATTCATCTCTGCATACTTAAAATTCAATGTTTTGATGCCAACTTTACAAACTAAGTGCTAATTCAGTCATTCGTACCTACAGTAGAAATATTGTATTGTCCAGTGATAATGAAAATGAATGAAAGTAAGAATACCAAAGTGTAAAGCAGTGAGACAGACTTCTGGGAAATCAGTCAATGGACGAGATGGCTGGAAGGTCACTCAGGTCCGGAAACTTGAGGTATGTCAGTCATGGAACTCTGCCTCTCTAGCAGGTAGAGGGGCAACTAACAAACATTCTGTGCGACAATTAGTGGCAGATTTCTCTTCAATTTGTGTTGGTTATAACTATTTAGAATGAGTCAACCGCCACAAACAGTCTCCTTAGCACCAACCACAGCTTTGTTATATTCAACACTGACCAGAGGCGGCCATTTCTCCAATATGTGGTATTGGCAACACCACTGCAAGAATGAATCACCGTGTACATTCTAGTGCATCATCAGCGGTTAGTTCTTCATAATTATCTATGAAAAGAAAGGAGTTAGTGAAGGTAGTGGGGTCGAGGGACAGGCCAAGGACAAGAGCCTCATAAGAGTCTCCTATAGAGTCTTTAGTCGGTCTCCAGGTTACTAATGGAGCTGGTTTGTACACAAGTCGTCCCCCTAAGCATTCCGTCACATTCGCAAGAGATGACCCCCCGGTCGGAAACTTGACAAGTATATGCACGAGTGAATGAAGCGGTGAGAAAGATTCATGGGTCAAAAATCCTCACCTGCACAGAACATATGGTGACTCATACGAGGGAAATTTAGTGGTATTCGTTAGTAATTCCTCACACTTAGCAAGAGAAATATACAATTAAATGGTGTAAACAAATCTAAATACGTACGAGACAAAAGTGCCGCATGTTTTTTCTCTCTGGTTTTATCTAATATTAGGTTGTATGGCTAGTACGTTTGCCTCCAGTCTTGTTATACCAGTCGCTATTTCATGCCCCAGGTGTGAATATGTTTCTGATTTCACCACGGTTGGGGAAGTGACGGCTATATTGCTTCCTTGTGTAGAGTACCAAAGGCTTAGTATTCTGAGTACTGTACACACACCAGACACACAACAAGAAGTACAGGTTAAGCAATATGGCAAGGTTATAATATTTTAGTAGCACAACCTTGAATGGTTGAGTATTTGTCCCGGTTAATTATTATTATTATTATTATTATTATTACATAGGAAGCAGCAACAATGGCAGACATTATCCGGGTTACTTTCCTGGTAATGTGGGACCAACTTCTCAGAACATCCCCCCAACCCCTACTGCCTCTCTCCTGGGGTGAGTGAGAGAGGTCGCCCAGTACTGGGTCTGGTCATCACGCTGGCTGGATTCATGAAAGTTCGGAGGAAGATGAAGAGTACATGTACTCATAACTGACGCAAGAAGAAGATATTGAAGCCGCCCTCTCCCTGAATCATCTCAAATCTCGCATACACGCCACACAACGAGAAGCATTCGACAAAAAATGGACACCCCTGAAACAACAGGGTAGCGTCACACTATGCCACTATGACGCTGTAACCGGTGACGCCAACCACCACTACAAAGAGTATCAATCCCTGACTTGTTCTCAACACATTATGTACATGAGACTGCGCCTAGGGTACAGGTACCTATGGGAGTACATTGGCAACCCTGAGCCTGGCCGCACTGTTTGTAAACTTTGTGGCCAACCCAACTCTCACACCCTCTCTCACTACATCCTCACTTGCCCTATGACCTCCTCCTACAGGTCCCCAGCCGTTACCAACACCTCTTCCCTCCCTGACCAAATATCCCTCCTCCTAGTCACAGGCATGGCACTTGACATTATTAGGGACCTGCCACGCTTTGCTATAAACAGATGAAATGTACCGAGAATTTTCCCCCCACACACTCATCATTCTGTCATTTTATCTAACTTGCTGACAAAACCTATGACCCTTCAGGCTTCTACGCCTTTAATGCATGAGTCATAAAGGCAAGCATGAACTTAGCATGCTTCCCAGTTGGGCACTGTAAACGCTTCTGCGCTTCACCTTGCACAGGAAGTAAGGGGGTGCCCAATAAACTAGCCCCCTCCGGGGCAATCTGTAATCTGGCTTGATTCATGAAAGTTCGGAGGAAGATGAAGAGTACATGTATTCATAACTGAAGATATACAGTATATAAGAACAGACCTAAACAGCAAATAATTAAACTATAGTAAACTCAATAAACTCAATATTATACAAACACTAATTTTTATAAATGCCTTCACTTAACGCCATTCAAGAGGGGAAAAAATAAATTTACAAAAAATTCAGGATAAACAAAAATATTCTACACACCGTATGTACTAAACTCGGTCCAAAAAGTACCTTCAAGAATGTCAACACTTGTTATTATTATTCACTTTGTATCTGTATTTTTCTGGCTAAATAAACTGTTTCAATATCAAGAAGTAGTCTGATGAATTGCGAAATGAACACTGCGACTCCTGTTGTCTTGGTAGGATTGTCAAAAACCTTCGTCCGTTGTGTCATATTGTCTCACACACAAAATTATTTAATTGAGATATATTTTAGACCAAGTGTAGTACATGAACGTACAGTATGAGTCTGGATAATGTTGATGCTACTCTCAGAGATTTATTTGTGAGTACTTGTGCTACGTTAACCAATTATGTACTGTGCATAATTTCGTGGCGTGCTTTTACCTCACCAACCTAGACCCCGATTTTTTCCTCACTTTCCTCAACTGTCATGTTATGCCTCTCTGAGTCTGGGGGAGGATAGTACGTTTCCTGATTCTAGGGGAGGATAGTACATGTTTCCTGATTCTAGGGGAGGATAGTACATGTTTCCTGATTCTAGGGGAGGATAGTACATGTTTCCTGATTCTAGGGGAAGATAGTACGTTTCCTGATTCTAGGGGAGGATAGTACATATTTCCTGATTCTAGGGGAGGATAGTACATATTTCCTGATTCTAGGGGAAGATAGTACATGTTTCCTTATTCTAGGGGAGGATAGTACATGTTTCCTGATTCTAGGGGAGGATAGTACATATTTCCTGATTCTAGGGGAGGATAGTACATGTTTCCTGATTCTAGGGGAGGATAGTACATGTTTCCTGATTATAGGGGAGGATAGTACATGTTTCCTGAGTCTGGGGGAGGATAGTACATATTTCCTGAGTCTAGGGGAGGATAGTACATGTTTCCTGATTCTAGGGGAGGATAGTACATATTTCCTGATTCTAGGGGAGGATAGTACATGTTTCCTGATTCTAGGGGAGGATAGTACATATTTCCTGATTCTAGGGGAGGATAGTACATGTTTCCTGAGTCTGGGGGAGGATAGTACATATTTCCTGATTCTAGGGGAGGATAGTACATATTTCCTGATTCTAGGGGAGGATAGTACATATTTCCTGATTCTAGGGGAGGATAGTACATGTTTCCTGAGTCTGGGGGAGGATAGTACATATTTCCTGATTCTAGGGGAGGATAGTACATGTTTCCTGAGTCTGGGGGAGGATAGTACATGTTTCCTGATTCTAGGGGAGGATAGTACATATTTCCTGATTCTAGGGGAGGATAGTACATGTTTCCTGAGTCTGGGGGAGGATAGTACATATTTCCTGATTCTAGGGGAGGATAGTACATATTTCCTGATTCTAGGGGAGGATAGTACATATTTCCTGATTCTAGGGGAGGATAGTACATATTTCCTGATTCTAGGGGAGGATAGTACATGTTTCCTGAGTCTGGGGGAGGATAGCACATATTTCCTGAGTCTAGGGGAGGATAGTACATATTTCCTGATTCTAGGGGAGGATAGTACATATTTCCTGAGTCTAGGGGAGGATAGAACAATACATGTGGGTCAGATAGATATGGTCTTACTCCCTTATGAGACTGACTCACGTACGACTATTTAAGAATCACGTGAAGATCAGCCCCCTAATTTATTCCATTTTAAGATAAACCACCCTAACGCTAACCTAACCTAACCATCCTAACGCTAACCGAACCTAACCACCCTAACGCTAAACTAACCTAACCACCCGAATGTTAACCTAACCTAACATTAACCTAACCACCCGAATGTTAACCTAACCTAACATTAACCTAACCACCCTAACCACCAGATGAAATAGGCTGGGGGCTAATCTCCACGTGCTGCCTAATTAAGAATTGTAAGGTGAGGTGCTGGCCTGCTGGTTGGGTGGATGGAGCACACCTTGGTAACGGTAGCAACAGCAGCCACCATTACCCAACTCTGGTCACCACTACACATTCATTCATACCTATCTATCTGTCTTATCTCCTCGGTAGCCAGCCAGCCAACTATTCACCTCCCTGGAGGCAGCCACTGAGGTTGCCACACTACATAACACACGATCACGTTTTTCAGATATTAAAATGTTAAAATTAAGTCCCTCATTGCTGGTGGTATTAAGCGTTAAATTTACTCAGTTGAACATTGATATAAAGATGGCGGCGTTGTGTCTTCGATAAATAACATAAGTAAACAAATAAGCCAGTAGATGTGTTCTCTTATCCCGTTAAAGAGAAAAACGTAAGAGAGTTAAGTCATGTGGGGGGAGTGTGAGAGTCCAGCTGTAACACCAGACCCAAACAGTTGACTATATTATTAAATAAATAACTCATGGACGGAAGCTATAGTGCGTGTGTGTGAAATATGAGGTTTACAATACAACACTGTAGTTAAATTCCATAACAGCAATAACCACCACATCACCGTCAAGAATGTTGTCCTGGGAAGGAGGGACCAACACACAGACACCAGTCAGGGCAACAGTACAGCACCTTCCCCGACCCCTATAATACAGTAACAATCCTGTACTTCACCTGCCTAGCTACGGCCGTGACGTCACATATTTCTCCCGCCTAGAGAAAACGCGGTAGTGAGACACAGGAAATTCCAGGAACCCCCGCCCAGTGAGTCAGCCCCAGCGATTGGAAAGTCTCATATACAGCAACTGTTCGTCCTTGTTTCAACAATCTTCGGACGTCGCCGCCTTCTTTATACCCCACTTCGTTACTTCCAGCTACATTTCGAATATTAAAATTAGACAACAAAATGAGGAAATTCATGCAATTTTGACACGGTCAAAATGTAAATCAACATTTATTTAATACTAATAATACAAAAACATTGTTATTAATGTGAACGAAGTTTCTGGGAGGCGTTTTCGCCAATAAGATATTTTTTTTTTTTTTAGACGAAGGACTCAGTGGGTTAGGTCCTTACACGTTGAGAAGGTGTGCCAACCAGCAGCGGCGGCAATCAACACCCCTCAGTCCCAGAGCGGACGTCGTACCGAACGGACTTAGTGTATCGACCCGCTACCTATCTAGACTGACTGGACCAAACTTGATACTTCACCGCCAACACTGTGCCAAGTTATCATACATAAGTGAAACAATTACCAGAGAAAACTTTCCGTGCCCGAAAATAGTGAGTCATCCACAGGGAGTAGTAATACACGAACTTGTAAATTAACTAAAATACTGCCACAGTAATAAATGGCAGAGACTTGTATTCTGAAATCCAAACAAATTGAGAGGTTACGACCAAGCCTTCGGAGACCAATAGTCAGAAGAGTTATGTAGACAGTGATGAACAGTATTACACCAGCAATATAAAGTATTATATGTATTGCCAAAGCGCTATGTGAGTGTCCCTGAGGCGTACTACAAACATATCAACAGTACAAAGTATTACCATAATACAAGGTCAAGACCCAAGCTCCTCCAACTGACCCATGATGACCTACCCAAGAAATCTTCTCTCCCTTGTCCTTACCGGTCAGTTACAGTTATATGTACAGTGTTTCTTTACTAACTATTAAAATTACTCTACACTGTCATCATTAATCAAGGATTATTCTGCTGCCCATAAAGGTACTGTACACCTCAGCTATCATGACAGTATAACACATTTAATATATCAAACTTCACAGATATCACAAATGCAGTATATGTGTGTTAGAGGGGAGAGGGATACATTATCCAGCCGGGAAAATTCACGTAAACAATGAATTGTAGCGTCTTGTCTCTGTCGGAATTTTGCACATAACCATTAAATTCCTTTTCAACGAGACTCACAACCTTACTGATGCTAAAACTTCCAATGATTTATCTTCACTAATCTTTAATGTGTAGCTTACAATTCATCCATGACTGACAGGACAAAATGCACTAATATTACCACTGACATAACCAGTTGAGCGAGTGACGTCACCAAACACAACAACAGTACCATAAATAACCATGACTGTGTGGGGCTGGCCTCTGCTTCCACAACAAAGTGATCTTGTCAACACAGTGTCCTCCTCCTCCCGTGTCAACATAAATAAAGAAGCTTCGTCCACAAATAGTCGTGACGAACTGAGACGAAAAACTTCATCTCTTATACAGACGTTTATTTAACATGTGGTGGCTGAGATGGCAACACACAAATTATATTAAAGTCATCAAATTGTAATATACAGTTTTTAAATGACAGCTTAACAAGAATGTACATACATATTTAGCCAGTGTGTGTTTATGTGTGTCTCTAGTTACTGTGTACCTGTATGTGCTGTATGAAATGTATACGGATAACGCAACGATATATACATCTGGTTTCCTCCCTCACCCCCCACGTCCCGGCAGCACTACAGAGGCCTGGTGTGCGGGATTCCCAGCAGTGTTTATCAACGCGGTGCCACGGGGGCCACGCCCTTCACTATAGTGGCACTCTTTTCCCATTTACCTACACCCACGTTTACCACGGTGAGGCCAGCCACCTCTACCACAACACCACGCGCTCTTTAACTCTTGTACAGCAGCCTCAACTCTGGCATTGTCAAAATGTAATTCATTCATGTTCAAGAATGACTAAAACCAACGATGATAAGTAAATAAAATTAGGATCAGAAAAGGTAGAAGAATTCTACTGAAAATGGACAAACACCTTCATTATTCTCAGTACAAGTCACATAAAACAATTTCAAGGAAAGGTGACGTCACCCGGTAAACAGCAAAACCTGTTTTCTTGGCGGACCTCTGCGCGATGACGTCATATGGCTCTATACGCCAATGGCAAAGTTTCTCTGCAGGCAGCACTGACGTCATTGCACAGGTCCACTAGCAACTCTCTTCGAGCTAAATTGCTTACGTCACTTCCACTGCGGACCAATCACAGGACTTCCTGCCACGATTAGTTACGTCATTCCAATATGAGAGCCAATAAGAGACTTCCCAAGGTAAAAGGAGTGTTGTGACATTCGGTGTGCCAATGTACAGATATAAATGTGCTTTCAGAACACATTAAACAGTATAAACAATTGGCTAAAATGGTGGATCTTACCAAAACATCCGGGTGACGGGAGGATTGTGTAATCCTATGTACTAAATGTACATAGGAAGGTCCCGTTTGATATGGAACAAAGCGTGACAAAAAACTCTCCGAGTCCCATTTCAAGTCGTGAAGGAGTGGTGGTGGGTAAGGAAAGTTGGGGTGCGGTAAGTAGGAGAGGCCAACGTGAGTGGGCAGATGTAGGCGGGTGGCCGACATCAGTTTGTCTCAAGCGTGTAGTTCAAGATCGGTGTATATGATAATAACCTTCCTTCTACAACTTATACCAAATGATCCTTGACAGTAAATACAATAGTGTCCAGAACTTGAGCAGATCCAACTACAACAACCCATCTACCTGAGGCAGTACGGCATGATATACTGTACATGGTGATCCACGAGATAAAAACTGCGTGCACCTAACGTCTCCTTGTTACACTCCTAATAAGGTCCAAATTAATCAACTCTGGTTACTAAAACGAGGCCATTCCTTACGGACAGGTTATAATTGTGACAAGTTACCGTTTCTCTGAGTGTTGGTGGTGCCCGCGTGTTGTGGTGAAGACCCTGCAAATAGCAGCCGAGGGGCGTGGTGACCCTGGTGGTGCCTCACACAGACGTATCCTCACCATGACATTTTTCTACACTATCACGTGTATATTTATATTTCGCAGTTTTCGTTCATTAGCCTGGTATAACCTGTAAATTGTCCTATAACAAAAAATCAGTAAACTTGTAATATTTGAGGAACTAAAACGCACTGGTTTATGTGTAGTTGCTTTAAAGCGAGATTTGGACGGAGGTAATCACGGATTAAATTAGAAACCCGTGTGGCCCAATTGTTTCTCAGCGTCGGAACAAAACAGAATGTGGCGCCAATTCCTGGGCAGACAGGATGAGACGCTGCCTCAAGGCCACGTCTGTTTCACGGTGACAGCAGAGCCGTCCACTGGTCAATCAAAGTACACGCCACAATACTTAGTGCTTCTATCTATCGTTTCTGTCTTATGTTTTTTTCTACGGATAATTTCTAAACATTCTGTTCTCCCACGTACGTAAATAAACATGTACACAGTGAACTAGTGGAACAAAAACCACAATAACACATCTCACACAAGAAAGTAATATACAGTGGAATCTTTCCTTCAGTAGTGACCTAGACCAGCACGCCCACAGCCACACGTCTATCGGCAGTAAGAGGATACAATGCTTGTTTGGTGGGCTAATGTGAGTGTGGGATGGTGTGAACAAGGGTCCACTACTCTGATAAAACTATATTTCTACTGTGATAAGGAAGTGATAAAAGACCTCTTACTAATTACTACACTGGCGTAGTTAAATCAAATCTACGAGCGAGTAAACAATTACGATGATATTTCCGTATAGATAGAGTATACAGTATAAGAGTGCAGTAACCTCCTCTGACATGACGTCATGGGGCCAGGGTGATCCTCGCTAAGGAAAGGATAAATTTAGTAACGATCGGTTCCTGACTGCAGTGTTGCCTTCACTGATTGACAACAGCTCTGTGACTTCTAAGCCTCGACCTACGCAAACACTTAGATAAATAATGTTTGATGTGACCAAGTCCCCCAGCGATGCAGGTGCCGGATTTTCTTATCATAAACATTGTATAGGTCGGCGATTGATCAGTCTAGTGTTGGCGTTGAGCAGTGTGTTGCATCTAGTGTTGATGTTGAGCAGTGTGTTGCATCAACAGAGAAACGAGAGGACTCAGCACACAACTACACTTGGCCAAGCATAACGCGGCTGACTCCGTCCACCATTCTACGCTACTGTACCACCCAAGGTCACACTCATTACTTCTATCATTCTACCAAATCCTCCAGTTCTTCGCCAGTTCTTTGCATTGCAAAACAGAATATCACAAACTGGTGGAGTCCATACTAACCAACTGGTCAACTCTGGCGTCGAGTACAGATCCTTGTGGCTGTTAATAACTATACTGTACTGTACGCTGTTTGAGATGAACATTTATAGTGTCACCCTTGTTGGAACGACACTTGTCACCTACCAAACTACTAGTTACTTAATTATCTAATTCAAGTAATGAGTAAAGATAATCATGGGTAATGGTACGTGTGATAATGAATTAATGGTACTAGAATGCAGGTAGTGGATATAACTTTTCAACAGTACTCCAATAACATACTGTGGACGTCAGTGTCATGCACAATTGAGAATAATATATAGTAAAATAATATCAGGGAGCAGCCATAGTGAGCTGATGGTGCAGTGTGTAGGGCGTGGAGCCAAGCCAAGTCTAGCTCAATACTCAGCCTCCCTACGGTTTTTAAGCCAAGCACTGGGACGCATGACTCTCCCTGTCCTAAGTAATAACTAATGATACACTACACTCAAATTGGGTTGTGTACGTGTGGTTGGGGTTATTAATTTTCTTCTGTGACTCTTAATAACTTGTTAGGCTCAATGTACTGTACTATGAAGCATAAAAGGCCTGCCTCTCATTATACAATAAGGCCCAGGCCCTATCTAGGAGGCCTTGCCCGGCCCCAGTCACTTATAATATACAGTAATGAACTGTTCAACACGACGTCCAAAGTCTACAAATATACACCCAATTATATAATATGTCTTGATTCAGTAAATATTGTTGTATAAAACTTTCGTATTCCCTTGTTAGTTCGTAATTGTAATATTCCATCACAGACTGAAATACAGTAATAACATTAATGTTTACTTCTCAAATTTTCATTACCATAGGGTGGATTCTCCATTAACAGTTGTCTTGCTTATACGCCTAATATATAATTCCACAGAAGGGATGTAAAGCGCTGAAAAATAATGCCGATAATGAGCTTCATTCATTTCAAAACTGGGTTGTGTAAACTTTCTTTTTTGCTTACTCAATAGAGGTCCCATCCGGGCGTGACCTTTTCTATAATGGAGAGAGAACTCATCAACACACTAATGGCCCATCAACCAGTGAAGCACCCATACACACGTCAGAGGTGAAATGTATAATGAAGTGAAGTTTTCCTGCGGTGGACAGCATCATCCTTGAATGCGGTCCAAGATAAACCACAGTAACCAAAGCTGTTGCGAGACGCCCGCCACACCACACGCACACATACTCGTCAAGGTAACAATATCATGCAAGGAAATATTGTCACGTTGGCTGACACAATTAAAGGAGGCGTTCGTGGAGGGACTTAACAACCATACACACCAATGAAACAAACATGACCAACAATGAGGGTGGTGTTGGCCCCTAATAACATTTCCAAGCCATGTAAGAGTACATAGCTCTGGTAAACAAAGTTGGTGTCATATTCTTGATGCGAAACTCCCTACCAAATGTACTTTCAACTCCAGAGTTCTCCCCAAGTTAGTGAACGGACACGAATTCCTCTGAACGGATGGACAGGGGTGAACACTATATGCTAACCCATCCCAATATTTGATGGCGGTGGTATACAATTATCTACAAAACGTTCCGCCAACATCTTGAGATAAAGGAGCCCACGTGTGTAGACTGCAGGCTGTAGACTACCGAGTCTGTTATCCACTACACTTTCAGCTGGAGACACATGCCTCCTGATGACGCATAAAAAATATAAACAATTGAAAACAGTGCATTCCTTTTCGCCATCACATGAGATACCAGCCAGCAGGAGTTCTTGATAAGCTCATCATAGAGAGTGCAGGTGGTCCAGGATTCCCCGGGTGAATTCCATCATCCAAAACACAGATAGAGTGACCAACAGAAAGCCGTGTGCTTAACCTGCGTTTCGTCAGTTTCCGGAGAGGAAATAACTGAGCAGAGAGAGGGAGGCATCCAGTGGGTGAGTGAGGCGGTGAGCGCGATCAATAGCAGCCGAGACCCGCCACACACACACACACCTCCATAATTACCATTACAATGACCAACTCCACGAGGATGGTCTTCGACAATCGTAACAAACAAGTTCCTTAACTAAGTAACATTTTTTCAACCAAAACAGCAATAACGATAAAAAAAAACTGAACACAAACATAAATCACAACCATTACTGTAAAAATTCGTTAATATAATCATATGCGTTTCCAAACATTTACAGTACACTGCAGTCTATGAATCCCCAAGTATACATTTTAAAAGATCAAGTAGAAGGTTGAGATACTAATGTAAATTATCCCCAAACAGCTCCCAGCGTCCAGGGTGTGTCCGCACTTTCATCATACACCCTCTACTTGTCAGCCCTTACATCTGACCTTATATCGTGTGTGTGTGTGTAAAAGAACGTTTTATAGTTACATCTGATCTTACATCGTGTGTGTGTGTAAAACGGATTTTAATGGTCGTGTTAAATATGTTAATGGTATTCACTTGAACAAATGCGATTCGAATTGTGAACAGTGCAAGACGAGGTTACAGTAGATGCACATCCGCATTATAACTAAATAATCTATAGCTATCATCAAAGGTACAAAATTTTTGTCTTCTGGTATGTGACGGTGAATGAGATTAAATAATAACAAAAATAATGAAATCACTGAAAGTCACGGTGGTAAGCAGTACTACGAGGGTCGTGTTGGCCAGCCTGAGGAACACGCTTGTCAAGTAGATGTCCGTCCCTACACTTAAGCTTTCCCAACAGTTACCAGAAGGTTCCGGGAACTTGTTTGTTTGTCCTGTTTGTCACGAAAACTTGAGGATGACGACTAAGAAGTTGCCCACACAGGCTACCGAGGTCACCACCTATGGGCAAACTGTACATTACCTCTTGCTCTACACTAGATACCTTATTGGTCTACCACATTATTAACGGGAAGTGTGAGTACTTTTACATACACAATTATGAACGCTGACGTCTTCCCACAAACCGGTACGTTAACATTTGTCAGTGTTTAATAACAAATGAACATTGCAGTGGTTACCGATATTCAGAGTTTTACCAACATCAGAAATAAACATATACTGTATAAGCGTACTGTACTATTTATCACATTCATATTACAAACAGATTTAATTTTCGCTGAGAATCCTGCCGTGAAACACACTGTATATACTTAAATAAGTCTACCCTAAAGCGAAGACTAGCTCGCCAGGATGAGTGTGTAACGCAGGAAGGAAGTGAACAGTTTAGCAGGAATGAAGTGAACAGTTTACTCACAAGTAACACAAATCAAACCAAGGAACTAACACAAGACCACGATGTTTCCTGCCTCACTTATACGATATATTATTATTATGCAGATTTACACCATTTTATGAGGCCATCACAGTATAACATTGTGGTAGCAAACAAGGTATTTTACAACACAAATTAACACCATGACATATAAGTTATTTTTCAACAAATATAAGACCGTGATGATAAACAAGTTATTTTACAACACAAATGTAACTCGCCGGTCATACTCCATTTGTGAACTTTACATTGCAAGATCCAGCTTTTAAGATCACGAGTAAAGCGTTATATACTCCCGGAAACTAATATTCCGTTATATTTGACAATTTAGCAATAACAGCCAAGAAAACAGGGAAAGACGAGAACCCAAGCTAACCCAACCAAACAAGTTAACCCAGTTTGTTTTTCACTTCAAGTGCTGGTCGTCGCCCACACTTAACTACCGACACAACAACACAGCATTGTCTCGCGGTTTTGAGGGCGGTAATAATACGCGTGGGCACAAGTTTTCTAATAATACTGACACAGAACTGAAGAAAACTAGATATGCTGTTCTTTTATGTCTATAACTGGCAACCGAACACGGAAAAATATATATCGTCTCACATTCCGGAAAAACACTAAGTTTTATAATGAGACACTATAGAAAAACGTACAAATATTTCACAAACGCACTAGTACAACAGCAGGAAGGTGAGAGTGGTGAGGACAGGACACACCACTATTATTTCATTCCTCTACCATTATCTGCAATTGATTCGTGACAGAAAATAACCAGTAATCAACAAACTAGGCCCCCTTACTAGTCAGCTCATGAATCGTTCGTTACGAGCACTCCTTCACTTCACTTACAAAACTTCCCAGTGATACAAATTGGAGCCTTTATTACCCATGTTTTACACTAGAATAAAACATGTGCAGCATCCCACAGTATGAAGGGGAGCTACCTACTGTACAGTGTCCACTTCACTGAACACCAGACAGGAAATGTAGCAACTCGTCCACCGTGGAGGCGGAACAGCTGTGATTCACTAGGAAATTCACCCCCCATGAGTTGCCAAGACAGGGGAGGCTTATGGTGCATAATGTGCAGGTGACCTGTGTAAGGTCTCCAGCTAACTTAACGGCGGAGAGAAACATCACATTCCGTAAGTGGTTTCTACTTGTCTTAACGTGGTAGTTAAGACAGGTAGAAACCACTCTTATAGAATATGTACTAATAAGAACACGGGTTATGATGGTGGTGGTGTATGTGTGTGTGTTTAGTCATGAAAGGGCTATCAATTTCCTGGTGATAAAAAATACATTTTATATTGTTTGTTTGCCAAATAAAATTATGATCTTACCTGCAACACACAACACTTCACTTCACAAACTAAGTACAGATGTTAACATCCAGTGTACACATGAACAGGTATACACTGTACATGGCTTCACCGTGTTCATCAATACTGTACTGATACTAACCGAAGAATTAGGGTTAGTTAACTGGGGCTGCCAAAATGAAGCCCTTAATCAGCATGTGAAAAAACAAACAAATATCCCCACCTCCCAGATATGAAACTAAGGCTTGGGGAATGTTAATCTGCAGTACTGTACTGTATTCTTTCTTAGAGACCACTGTCATCTCTCTAGGAGAAATAAAGGCGGCAAATTTTATCGCGAACAAAACAGAATCAGAGACCAGCAAGTAAAACGTCAGGCACTGCTCACAAAATGTCCTGATGCATATATTGCTGTATTTCCTTATTATAAAACAACTTATTAATTAATTCAAATCAAAACAATAGGCATCGCAGATGTGTAAACTACTTCATTTAATTAAGTTTTGCCTCAATAATGTGGCAGCCATCTCCATACTCTTCTCAGACCAGGTCCTGCAGTCCACCTCCACCACATCAAGGAGGAAGACGAGAATCGGGCGGCGACGGCCATGTGTGCCAACAACCACTATTTTTTTTTGTATCATATACGCCTGTAGGGTTTCGTGATATTATGTTGTCTAGCACTCAGGATGGATGGAAACTCTAAGGTGGTGGTTTTCTTATATAATATAAGTTATATGGTAGACAGTCTGGTGCTGGAGATGCCGTGTGGTGAGGAGCTGCTCAGTAGACACGTTCGGTGAGTAACGTGTTGAAAGAGGTAGATGTGCAGGAGCTTCGTTAGAGAAGATGTTGCCTGTTGCTGGCCTCCAGGTTGAATGAGAACGGGACAGCAAGGAGCTTGCTTGGAGGAGGTGTTGCGTGTTCAGGAACCGAGAGCAGAATAAGAGAGCTGGTTGGTGAGGACGCTCAGAGAAGGACAGCTGGTGGGTCGCCATGCTCGCCGGCGGGAGCGAGGACCGCCAGGCAGGCGGAGGAGAAGCGAGGGCCGCCAGGCAAAGGCGGAGGAGGAGGTGTTGCGTGTTCAAGAAGAGAGGCCAGAATGAATCTCAATGGAGAGACAGAGCTTATATACACAGCAGCCGTGAGTAAACCGTGGGAAGTCGCCGGTCTTTTGACTCCGTTGCTAGGGAAGAAGTGGCTGGTTGCTAGGATACTGTGGCATCTGGTGACGCCCCCCCCCCCCCTGGGCTGCTCGTTTGGTTGCTAGGGAAGACGTAGCAGGTGGCATGCGGCTACGCAGTTGTAGGGGAGACGTCCACTACACGCCACTTATCAGCATATTAGCCGTTTGGGCGGTTTATCCAGTGTTAGTACAGGAGGAAATCGGGGTCTAATGCTCCATATGGCTCAATACACTCATTGCTATCATGCGTACAAGTTGCATTTAACTCTGAATGCAATTATAAGCGGACACAAGTGACAAATTTCCGGAGTTCATTGGACAGAGAAACACAAAATGCGCAGTGATAGTAATACAGGTTACTGTACTTTCTAAATGTGCCGTAGCTACAACTTGTGCATTTATACTCTTCAGAATTACCCTAACCTTGATGTGTGGGATTCTTGCTCATAGCCACATATACCCGTAGATAAACGGGGACACGTGGGTACAATGTAATAAATAGGATTTTGAGATTATTCGAAGAGTAACGGACTACCTACACGAAAAAAAAAATCAATACGTGGCGATGGCGTCACGTGTTAATCACACATGGGTGTTTTGACTTCAGTGTCCACACAACAATCGACCTTTAAAGTTACAGTGGGGTATGCTATAACGAACGGATCCTACTACGAATATTCCTATAACGAACGGTTTTACCTATAAAATTGAGAATGCTATAACGAACGAAACTCCTACAACGAAGATTATTTAAAAATTTTATTATTTTTTTAATAATTTATTGTTTTTTATTACAAGTATTAATGATATTCTTTATTTCAGGGGTTTAGATGCATATTTATGCACTTTTTTACAATTTTATTATATTTTTCAGTGTTAAGTGGTTGTATTTGGGGGCCCGGAACGGATTAATCCTATAACGAACGAATGCTATAACGAACAAGGTTCTAGAACCAATTAGATTCGTTATAGCATGCCCCACTGTATTATGAAAAACACAAAACAATTTAACTGATTTTCTGAAGAGGCCAGTTTGAGTGTTTAAAATTGGCAAGTACAGTACACTTTTTCTTGGATTTATACGTGTGTTAAAAGTATCTCTGAGCCCAAAATATTGTCATCTTTGTACCACTACGAACATTAAACATTGCTTGAGGGTCACATTTAAAGTTCACATCTGGCAATGTACTAATCTTTGGATCCTAAGATACACAATCAACACTTTCTTTATTCACTATTCAAACTGGCTCCGAAAAAGTATCACGCCACTTCTTTTGAATTCCTGAACTGGCTCTTGGAACAACGGTTCTATCTCACTATGCCAACACCCACAATTCTTGTCTAACACAAATATAAAACATTTCAGAGAGCTAAGAAAACTTTAAAACGAAATGAAAATCTGGTTCTAGCACAACTGAGTTATTTCGTGAAAGACATCCATGGAATGATCGGCGACGAGTAGGTGTGGGTGGACCCACAAGACTTAACAGGGCTCGCAGGTCACAACTTCTTAACGGTAATGTGTGTCACAATCATAAAAGCTAATGAGAAATATTTAATAAACTAAAAATGGGACTTGGTTGACATCTGAGCCTGACCCCGCTGTTAATGGTAGACACTGAAGGCTTCGTTGCACCAAGTTCAAGCAAGGACTACAGGTATTGTTTCTTATGACCAGTGGTCTTGACAATGGTTTAAACTAAGGTTATATGGTTATATTGCTTAACTTAAAAAGTGTCTTTAACATTAACACATGCGCACATATTGTTCAAATACATACACAAATAAGAGCACAGACAAGCACGCATGTTCACTTATGCATATACACTACATACACAATACGTGATCGCCCCCTCAATCACAATACCATGCGCAGCATTCCACAGACTTCCTCCTCCAAGTATACAGTGCAAAGACATACCTTTTGAGACTCAATAACACGCTCAGTGCCTGGCATGAGAATTCTAAGCAATACAATGTAGTTCTAACTTTAGAGACCATGAAACTTAATATGTAATGTGCAGTTACAAAATTATTTAAAGTATCAAGACAAGAAACAGTGCTTTATTGTTACTAGACTCAGCAGCATCACGATATGATGATATGACGTAGCCCCACCGGAAGAACTAAATACACCTCTTATTACTCACCTGTGTGTACCCCCCCGGGGCCTGACTCATCATTCACCTCCACTGTTTTGGTCAGACAATGATATCAACCAGCAAACAATAAGATGCTAATTATTAAATTATTTTCGACTACGTATACAAAAGTATAATAAATAAAAATTATACATACCCTGTACTGTATTATAAAGATGTGGTGAATGATAAAGTATACTATACACAATGAAATACTGTGCTGTGATAAATAAAAAATGATACAATGAATACAGTATTGTATAATATATGTACCATATATAATATATAGTGTACAGTATATATACATATATTTGACAGTATGTATAATTTTTATTCATTATATTTTTGTACAAGTACAGCATAATTAAGTATAATTTAAGAAGCTTTGGTTGTTTTTTATTCACATTCCACTATAAACTCTGATGATGGGAAATTCCTTCAGGGGAACATGTAAGGGTGGCACTCAAGTGTTACCAGAGTCAAACTTACATTTTAGGTTACTTGGGTATATTTTTGAATAATAATTTATGTCAGTTCTTTAACTGCTCCTCTGATATTGACATTAATTGTTGCAGCAATGGGTGGATTTTACAACACGGTGTACAGTACAGTACATTTTGGGCTCTGTAATTAAACATAATATCTAATATACTATAACGCTATCCGTCTGTCTGTCTGTTTGTCTGTCTGTGCAGCCGAAACGGCACAATCTTTTTTCATCAAACTTGGTGGAAAAATCGCAAAAAATTTCGTAAAGTGGAACAAACCTGGTCCCATGTCGAAGGTTTCTTTAGGAAGGCATTAATTAACCATTTTATTTACGCTGGAAAACCATGTCGCTGTACGCTGCCAGCCTTCCGGCGGTTGTGCGCTAGCCAAACACGAGCGTTCGAACTTTCACTCTTTGGTAAACTGTACCACCGGACTCGCCACAGGGCACGAAGTGCCCACGATCACTTGTCTTGACCTATATCAAGTGCCTGCCGAGTCTTTTATCACAAATGAGGGAAGGGGACTGTTTCCTGACTCCTTTTTCCAGGGATGTGTTATGTTATGATGAGGTACATACACTGTACTTACACTGTACTGTACAAATAACACCTGAGGCTGTACATTAATTATTGCACCATACTTACAAGACTGCAACAATACACTTCACTAAATTACCCGCACTGTTTGTTGCTGTGGAAAAGCTGCTGGGGTGATCTTTTAATGGCAAAGAGAATTATTTGTACATTATAACTCTAATCTCCGAGGTAATTTGATTTTACATTATTAAAATAAATGATCTTTTTTGTCCATTACATGAATCCATTACATCCCTCCTATAATAAAAGAAATAATGTTTCCTCAGACCTACAACATTCATACTGTATTTTGGTGATACAATACTGTTATAATAAAATGGTAAGAGAATCAGTGTCTTTATTTTCTCACCTAAACCGTCCAAGATAGTACAGTACAGTACATTTGATAAAAGGATTTTATCCTGGGAGGAGATTCCATATAAGATTGTAATAGTTTTATAATGATACACTATCTTCCACAGTTGGCACTCTGGTGTGGCGGTTCCCAGCAGTGACTTCACAACTCCTACGATCAACATCTCCTGACTCAGAGTTCCTTACACAACCTTCAAATGTTACTGTCCCAGAGGGTGAGAGAGCCATCCTCAAGTGCTTAGTAAGTATTTTCCTTCACAAACTGCACCATTAACAGCAACTAAAGTCAGTTTCAGGTGTATCCATAAGATGTTAAGGTGAAATACTGTAATACATTAGTGCAGTACATAAATTAAATAATTATGAAAGATGTTTACATATACTATACAGCACTATGTAATTACAGTACAGTACAATACCCTGTAATTGTATCCATTGAAAACAATATAATGATTATTCTTAATACTGTTGTTACAAGATATCTGAAGTTTGTCAATTCACTTCCTTCTTTAGATTGCAAGACAAACTCATTTGTGCCGCTGGTACTTCCTCGAGCTGGGCTTGGACTTCTTTGATAAACGTGTATCTCCGGTGTTAGTCAAAAACTTTAACCCCTCCCGCTACAAGGACTGCTCCATCAAAATCAACAAGGTACAGAAATTCTCTCTCTCTCACTGAAAACTGGGGTGTTGGTGGGAGTGTGGTAACAGATGTGTCTCTCACCATTATATCCTGGGTTCAATCCCCAGCCCAGGACAAATGTGAGAAGGATGTTATCCAATGTGACCCTACCAAACTCCAGTTTCCACTTGTATAACACTAGACAATGAAGGTCATAAGTTGATACATGGTGGAAATGATAATACAGTATATAGTACCGTATACTGTACCATAATTTTTTTATCGTAAAACCAGGGTTTTCGTAAGTGCTGGAGCCAAATAACTTTATGTAAAGTATTAGCTAATTTTCATCAAAAGAGGTTTCGTAAATTGATTCATAACTGTACTTTGCAAAAGTTTAAATAAATATTAAAAAAATAAATAAATTCTAAACATGTCTCCCCAATATAAGATGAAAACTTAACATGTCTGTAATTGTTCTAAAACACTATTTTGTTGTTCAAGACGAAATTAATGTAGAACAGCACAGTAATACTGTACGTATTCTCTTTTTTTAACAGGTTCGAAAAATTCAGGAGGGACAATGGCTGTGCCAGGCTCTCACATTTCAGTCTTCAGAATTCCTACTTTCAAAACCTGCCATTCTCAGAGTTATCACTGGTGAGTATCATATCTAAAGAGAAAGTACCTGTACCCTTTAAACTAGGTTTCTTCAATAAAGTACAAACTAGGAAACCAGATCATACTGTACATACAAATTAATACCAGAGCTACAGTATTATGCTTCTTTAGTTAAGATTTAGGAATCATTCTACAGTACATTACGCTTTTGATAATACACCACAGAGCTGTACTACGATATGGAACAACATATTTAAACTGGAGTCTCAAAATAACCTTACCAAAGCTTTCTCCCCAGCTACTATTGTACTGTACTGCAGACATATTACAAAGAATTAACCTAATCAAATGACTAATTTCCTATTACTTATTGAACGTGAATAGAAAACTGAGTCTTTGAATTAACCAACAGAGGCTGAGAGTGCCACATGGGTCCCACCACCAGACCAGCCACATTTAACTCCTCGGCAAGGTCGCCACGGAAATGACTCGCACAACAAACCTGAGGTGAGTTTATGTTATCCTCAACCGCTCTTGGAAATCCAAATATCACCTTGTTCTTCAATTCTACTTTGAAACCAATACAATACTTGGCTCCTTTCAAGATTATACAATATGTTTTACTTCTTAACCTAAATACAGATCCAACCAAAAATATTTATTGAATTATCATTTATTTTCCCTTATACAATTACTGTATGCAGTTTATTTTTTATCCTAATACTGAATAAAATTTGCAGTTTAACTCTAATGGAGGAAAAACCTTGAAGACCCATGTGCTGTTTGATTCTACTCATGAAGACTACATCCAGGATGTTCCTATTGGAGAGTCTGCTGTGCTCAAGTGTCAAATCAACAAACCCATCTCCTCATGTTCTTGGATCATGCCACAAGGAGATTTGTTTAAGATGTCACAAGGTAGATATAAAATCAATTTTATATACCTGTAGTTTACTCTTATTATTTCTAATATTTTATGCTAATTCCTGTAAGTACTAATAACAATTACTGTACGAGGCAAACAAACATTTATGAAGCAACTCTTTTTTTACTAGATGCAGAACATTCTAATAAGCCATCCAAGAATATGAGAGATTACAGACTGCAGGGTGACACGAGTGAAGGGAACTGTACTTTACATATCCGTGAAGTGCGGCAACAGGATGAAGGGAACTGGCGTTGTGTCGTACGTATAGGAGAGCAGCAGGAGGAGTTTCAAGGACCCCTTCTGCACTTACATATTATTGACACTGAACATCCTTCTAGTCACAATCATGGTAAGTCATCTGCCATCTATACAGTACTCTTTTACCAAACATTAATTAAAGATCAAATTTTCATGTGAAATATGACAATTGTTTATATACTGTACTGAATAAAATATATCATATATGAAAGTAGCCTGACACAAATTATCTATATTTCAGAAGGAACACCATTAGTGGCCCCCAATGATGATTCAATGAATTTCCTGGTGATTGGTCTAGTGTTCATATCCACCATCCTCTTCATCACAGTCATTACACTTTTCACTTGCTTGTATCGTCGAATGAATACAAACTCTGAAGAAACTAGAAAAATACTCAACTTTTCTCCCCGTAACAGTATGGATTTTCCTTGTAAAACGCTACCCACAACTGACTTTACGACTACTTCAGTTATGGCCGTAGAACCAAGAAAGAAACTTCCCCCTCAGTACACAGACCTGGATCACTACAACCAGTATCTGGACATGACTGGAGTAGGGTCAAGTGTTGATGGATATATCATGATGCCAGGCTCCAGCATCAGATCTTCTGCCTCGTCAAGAACAACACTGTCAACATTGTCCACTCTCCCTATTGGCCGTTCTCGGTCTGCCAGTAATAGTACAACAATAAGCGCAGATTCACCTCACGTAAGCACAGTAGTAGACAACCCTTCCTATGATCCCGATGTTGCCGTTGATCGTAGAGGCTTCAATCTCTCTCGTCCTCCCTCAACTTACAGTACATATCACATTTATGAAGAAATTAAGGAAAAGAAAGATGATTCTGCAAAAATGGAGAAAATAGTGGAGGCCACAACTCCTGAATCTCCAACTTACACAAATACCATAGAGGACTGCGAGGGTTACATGATCCCCAAGAAAAGTTCTTCCAGTGAGGCTCTACCAGTGCCACAACCCCAAGAAACTCTTGAAACTATTTATAAGCTTCCATTACCAGATCCAACTCAGGACAACACGAGTGGAAATACTCCAATCCAATCCAAAGCATCAGATACTGGTCAAGCTCCCCCATATTCTCGTATTGGTGAAAGTGGTCTAGTTCCGGCAAGCCCCATAACCCAAACTTCAATAATTCCTGGCCCAGGATACTCAAGGGTTGGTACTCCAGGTGACCCCATGGAGAGGTATGACACTCCACGTCCCGTCCCCAGTGACCCGATGGAACAATACGATGTGCCACGTCATCTTCCCTCTGGGGAAATTCTACAACCAAACATTCCAGTAACAACAGAGGTCAGTGTGAATGGCCTTGAAGGTACAATTGTATGAACTATCTGAAGTTCAAGGTTGAATCTCAAAGATCTGAATAATAGGTCACTAGTCGACTTCTGGAGGAGAAGGTTTTGATGCCACAATTGTACTTACATGATTAAATACAGTATGAATATACAGAACTGGAACACTATTGTTAAAATAAAGTACAGGCTGACCATCAAAAATCCGGCAATCGATAAACCAGAACCTTCAGTTTTCCGGCATGGATTTCGGAGCGCATTATCAAATATTTCTTTGTTTATTTAATGAAGATATATGTTTTAGCTCATAAAATTCATACAAATTACCCGGCCAGAATATAATTTACATTGCTGGAATTCTTACAATTTGATGATCATTTTGAATATAAACATCATAGATTTTGCATTAGACATACAAATTTTAGATATAGTGTTTACTATGAGTAAATATGTTATCTTTTGTGCAAAATATATGACATTTATATTCAAAAAATTCCTGGTCTTACAAGGAGTCCAGCAATGTCAATTATATTACCCTAACTTCAGTCTGAGGTATTATTTATTACTAAAAAGGTAAATAGTCTGGTTTTCCCACACATTTATCTGGTAGGGAGGGTTGGTGGGGGGTGGGGGGAGGGAGGGACCGTCCGACCATCTGGCACGTGTGAAAAATATTTTTTTTTTATTAACTGAAGATATTTGTTTTAGCTCATAAAATTCATACAAATTACCCGGCCAGAATATAATTTACATTGCTGGAATTCTTACAATTTGATGATCATTTTGAATATAAACATCATAGATTTTGCATTAGACATACAAATTTTAGATATAATGTTTACTCTGAATAAATATGTTATCTTTTGTGCAAAATATATGACATTTATAATCAAAATATTCCTGGTCTTACAAGGAATCCAGCAATGTCAATTATATTATCCTAACTTAAGTGTTTAATTTTCTTTGTTTAAAGGACTGTACAGGTAGTCATTTTCTGTTAAACTTATACAGCAAATATAACCATCAGTTTTCCGGCATTTTCAAAAATCCGGCACTCCTCAGTTCCCGAGGTTGCCGGATTTTTCATAGTCAACCTGTATATACTGTACAGCCTATATTGATGAATTGTAAAGAATCTTATTTTATTCACTCGTGTAAATGCAGTACGGCATCAATGTCATATGAAGGATCTGCAGAAATTATGAAAAAAGAAAAGATAAAATCTATTAAAAAAAAAAATTCTTACACAGTAATTTCATATGCCAAAATACTGTAGGGGACCAAACTTAATTTATTTCTCATGAAATACAGTGAGATGTACAGAACAGTACAATATGTATCTTATTCCCCAACATGATACAGTACAGTAGTATTGGAGTTAATGTATACTGTATATACTGTATTATATTGTTACCATAGGGTCACTAGTACTACCCATTCCCAGATTGTAGTTAATAGTGTTACCTTGTTACAGAGTAAGATACAATAGTGTCTTCTCATAAATATATAGTCAGGTTTGCTGAGCAGTACCTTTTATTCTTATACAATGACATATTGTACTGTATACAGATATATATTATGTTGTAAAAACTTATTCAGGTGAAATTAATGTACCTGGAGTCTTCCTTTATCCCTGCCAAGAGCTTAATTGCTGCCACAGATTCTCCTTATTTCTTTAGCCATTACCCCCTCCCATGTATATATTTATAATAAATATTTTATCTATTTCAAATAAAACCTTCTGTGCTAATTATTTTTATCCTAAAAAATATAACATTATCATGAGAAATTATTAGGCTATGTCCAAATCTCTGATATAGTGCAAAACAACAGCAATAAATGAAACTAACAACAGCATAATATACGGTAAAGGAAAAAACAAGCAAAGAAAGTTGGTGTGAGGTGAGAGAAATGTATACATGTTGAGTCACACTAAATTTCAAATATATAGTCAATCTTTGTGAAAATACATTAAGTCCTCGCTTAACGTCGTGATTCCGTATCCGAAAACCACGACGTTAACCTATAGGTGATAGGTAAGAGACTTAATCCCCAGTTAGACCAACCTGCTTCTGGTAAGAAAAGTAGGTTATTGAATATTTAAGGCAAGAACCTCCACCCAGTCAGCCCGATTTTAGTGGATTCCAGAATCAGGATGAGGAAGTTGGCACTAATAGTGTTCAGTCACTAGAGCAGGGAGAACCTGTTGACACTAACTTCATCCTATCCCCCATTTTGGCAACCACTTCCACCTGGGGCAAAAGTGTTGGTTACTATGAGTGGAAACAGGCTGCTGTTGACTCCCAAGCAGCTGATGGAGAACATTGAGTGTAAGGATGATCCAAACAGGCCTTGGGTAACATTGGTAAGATCTAAGTCTTCTTTGTTTTCAACCACATGCGAGTCTGTGGATTCCTCATTCAAGGTATTTTATGAAAATGTTTTTAAACTTCCTGATCTCTCAGCACTTACAAAGAGACAGGAAGGCCAAGCAACTGTGGGTCATCATTCATTGTTTTTAGAAGGTGATACTACAATTTCTTGGCCTGATAAATGCCCCAAATTGATCTCTGAAATAGATTAAGTCTTGGCTAATATATTGAAAGACTGAACATTCATTCCCTCAGATAGGAATCCTCTCAAGTTTAGTTTTTTGAAGTTCCAATGCAATGACAAAAAGAGTTCCTTATATGAACTTTCCCAGTATTTGTCGGGTCCAAAATATGCTGACATAAACTATGAAATAAATTTGACACCAATTGCTTCTGCACTGTTGCAGGAAGAGTTCAAATTTAGGAAGTTGGCAGCGGACAGTTATTGACTAAGTTGGTGCTGGACTATGAAGACATTTCAGAAGTAGACAGATGTTTTGCTGCTGCTATACAAGGGATTCCATATTCCTTGTACAACTCATTTATGGAAATGTTGTTGAAAGCCCTAAAACTAAAAGCCCAGCGAAGGAAGCAAGTCACTAATAATGCTTTAAATGATAGTGCTTATTTATTGCTACATTCTTCCCCTCTTTCTCCTGCTTTGTTTGAGGAATAAGCATTAGTTAAGTATAGATCAGCTGTTGAGCAAGCTATTCATATTACTGTTCCCAGGGGTCCTAAGACCTTTTGGAAATTTAAAAAGAGGAAGGTCTAACAGGGGAACTAGTTTTTTGCGCGCCAAACAGCCACTCAACACACCAAGCTTGGCGTCAGTTTGTTTACCAGTTCAGAGGAAGGAACATCTTGTTTGAGACTCTTCAACATAAATGCTTTTTTTCTGTGTTTCCAGTCAAATTATTGGTCATTTTGAAATATATTTTACATATTGATAATATATAGCGCAGTGCAGTGTTGATTTAAAGAAAATAATCTTGAATTACACCAAGTGAACTAAAATTTTATGGGTGAAATGGCGGCATGGGGTGACTTCGCTTCCACCCCCACTGCCTTCTCTTCTCCCTTCTCCTCCACCCCCATTCTAATTCCCATCATCATCATCATCATCAACCAGGAGCCTTCTACATGCACACCTCAAAGTAGTGTACTTTACTGCATTTATTTTTAGTTTGTATGTAATTTTCGGTGAGCTGGAACCAATTACCCAAAAACCCATTGAAACAATGGTTTCGGTTAATGAATTTTTCGGTTAACGAGCAACCTTCTGGAACGAATTGTGCTCTTTAACCGAGGGACCACTGTACAGTATTCGTAATGTCTCTCATAATCTGAAATTTTACAAAATACAGTATTATGAAAATTTAAATACAGTATTGCATATGCATACTGTACTGTACTGTACTGTACTTAGTAACAGCAAAACATTACGAAATATGAGTGATTTTTAATTAAAGAGGTACGAATTATGGGTTTTTTACTGTACAGTATATCAAAACCATCCCCATGATACCGGATTTTTTGTTTTGTTTTAATGTATTTTGGCCTCGTAAAGTATTCAATTAATTATACCAGTATACTTAATGATACTCTGCACTGATTTATAAAATACTAATGTCTTACATATTTAATATGGTTAGTTTAGTTTATATTAGGTATCTTGAAGGTCCGCATCCAGGAACACATCCTGTAAACATTTGTAACCAGGTTGGCTCTATAAATTTAATTATATTCTTGCCAATAAATCCATGAAATTAATTATCTTAACTCGGTAAATCTTAAAATATGTGTTAACTTAATTGAAAATTCCCAAAAATAAATAAATTACAACTATTAATTTTCAAATGATTTTCACTCTGAAAAATGGAAGGTAGAGGGAGTTAGAACCTACTACCCCCCACAGACCGACAGTCATGAACAGGAAAGCCCCCTGGCCCGTACACCTGTTAGTGGAAGACATCTCAATACATACATACACAATTTATGATCATGGAATGTTGCAAGGAGCTGCTCCAGCTCATTTGAAACACTTACTTTTCATAGGTCAGTGACATGCATGCACTCATGCACATAAGTCATCTGCGAAATATGCACCGCAAAGAAGTCCCACTACCCAACCAAGTTGCAACACCTGAAGCAGACCAACATCAGTCAGTGGTATGGTAAGCTTAATGAACTCTGTGGGCTAAACAATAAGACACACCCCCTCCCCTTCCTTAGCCATCTCACTAATGTTGACGCAGCTGAGCAGCCAAACGACCATTTCGCAACTATATGCCAGACGCTCCCCCGGCTTGACACAACCAGTCTCCCTACCTACCTACCATCCCACTTTCCCACTGACTTAGTAGAAGAATTTGAAGAAGCAAAACGTCTGGACAAACTGAAGTTAAAGCGCTCCAACACCCCCATTGACTTACCAATGAAACTCTACAAGGAGTTCTCCCCGGAACTAGCTAAACCCCTTTGCTCCATCATCAATGCTTCCCTCAGTCAAGCTAGATGCCCAGCTGATTGGAAGACCTCATATGTGTCACCAGTGCCCAAGTTAACCAGCCCACAATCCTTAAATGAGCTACAACCCATTGCAATCACCCCAATACCCAGCTTAATCTGTGAAAGTTTTGTGTTTGACTGGGCTTATGCCGATATTGCAGGCGCCATAGATCCTCAGCTTTCTCGACTACATATACCGCCATCTGGAAAAACGAAAAACATCTGTGGCTGTCGCCTTCATTGACTTCACCAAAGCATTTGACCTAGTCGACCACAATTAAATCATCAACAAAGCTATCAACCATGGGTTTCGAAGAAGTCTTATACCATGGCTTACAGACTTCCTTAGTGACCGACGCCAAACTGTACGCTTCCGAGTGGCTGTCTCCATCTTTCAGTCACTCACCTGTGGCATCCCCCAAGGCACCAAGATGGGACCACTCTCCTTCCTTAAGCTTATCAATGATGCCCTAAGAGAAACCCCGGCTCGATGAAAATATGTCTACAACTCCACCATAGGGATCAGTGTCAACAACTCAGCTCCCGACTATACCGCCCTCCAAGATTTATTAAACAGTCTCCAAAATTGGGCCACCAACAACCACGTCACCATCAACCACACCAAGACCATGGTTATGCACATCAACCTCTTCTCTGACGTTGTCCCACCCCCTCCATTACTTTAGGCCCCAACACTCCAAGTTGTAGACTCCACTAAGTTCCTCAGCGTCACTATAGATAACAAACTAAATTGGAAAACAAACATCAGTGAAGTTGTCAAATCCTCCAGTTTCCATCTCCACCTCCTCCACCAACTCAAGTCCCTTGGAGTTCCTATGCCCGAGCTCCTCAGTGTTTACTCAACATTTATACTTCCCCAGCTCACCTATGCCTCCCCTGCCTGGTCTTCCTCCCTACATGTCACACAACGTAAACACCTAAAAAAAGTGCAAAAGAGGGCACGCAAGATTATTCTCTCCCCTTCCTACTCCACATATCAAGAAGCGTTCAACACACTGACCCTCTCTGACCATCACTACGACCTCATCTGCAAATTTGTTGAGAAGCTTCTGCACCATCCTTGACACCGGCTCCTACTACCACCCGAGATCCCTCGTCCGCAAATTCCTGTTCGACACCACAACCGCATCCAGCCCATATGAGCATGTACTGATCGCTATAAGAACAGCCCAGTCCCAGCCATTGTAAAAATTATCAATAACTTGTAATCAATCAGTATAGTCACTCCCAGTCAATATTACCTTTTTGCACTGTCACTATGTTGAAATACCCTGTAGTTTGAGCTTCTCGCCACCTAGCTATTATATATCATATTTGTATCAATTATGTTACTTGTATATTACTTGTCAATCAAGAGACCCATTCCCCAATTAAACAACTGTATATTTCCAGCATTCCAGCTGCCATGCTCTTTCAATAATCCGTTAATTATTATTATTATTATGCAGATAATCGGTTCAGGTTAATATTTTAAGCAAAGTGAATGACTACTGTATTGTACTTACCTTTGCCAGAAGCAAGTGGATCAACACCAATTGAGGCACACATCTCCTGGAACTGTTTCCTAAACTGGGGATTTTTCTTTATTTCATTCTTGTGCTTTGTTGCAAATTCTTCCAAATTTTCACGGAATTTCTCCATTTGAAGAGTCATCTGAAAAGATGACGACGAATGTTCATAAATTACTACTCAGAGGACCTTTATTTGGATTTATGGAGTAAGAAGAAAACTACAGTACTGTACTTGGTGCAGTTGAAGCATTTTATAAAAGTTATAAGGCATTTGTGAGATTAAATGGAGGACTAAATGAAAGCCTTGAGGTAGGAGCAGAGTAAGGCAAAGAAGTGTTATGCTGTCATGGTCATTAAACCTATGTAAGGATAAAGTGGTGAGGAATATGACAGCTAGAGTGGCTGAGGTAGAAACATCAGATGCCTGTGAAAGTACTACCAAGGGATAAGTATACATTATGTATATAGGGTAGCTGAGAGGGACAACCTCCTGTTGCCCTATTTTGTTAATAATTTACTTGGCCTTTAGTTACATCAATGCATTTTCACTTTTAACCATTCCTTCACAACTACTATATTTCACCTAACTTTCTCTTTCCGCTCTACATATATGAGCTGACATTTTCTATGATGAAACATAATAAATCAAAATACTGCAACAATGGAGTCAACACTGGACTTCAAAAGTTTGGTTATCGCACACTAACGCTGTCATTTTTCCCACTGAACGAGCGACTGTACTCATTTCCATCAACATTTTGAATGATTCATAAAAAAAATCTGTTCAGTGAATCTTTATTCATTTAAACAAAATTAATATACAGTACAGGATATTCTATTTAGGCAAAATAGCCTGACAGCCTGTTTTGGGCTATTTTGCTGGTCCAATGCTTATGTAATAGAAGTAATGATATAATGATAAAATAGTATTGTACTGTAGTATGCAAATAAAAATATGACTTATAAGGGTTTACACACTTGTAGTCCAAATAACACACTTTAGTGTAAATAATGCATGCAGTATTTGAACACATTAGTTTAAAATGCACAACAATCACCAGGTGGTACATGGTCCACTGTAGAATACCGCCGGAGAATGTCCGGGTGGTTAAACCTCAGGTGGTATATGCTGGAGGGTGTAATCTTTGTGACTACTGAGGTCCACTGTAACCTGAAGAACGCCCCAGATAGTATTGGGGCAAATCTTCAAGTGAGTACAGTGTACTGAGATCCACTCACTTGTCTTTACATTAATTTATCCTCTTCACTAAAAATCCTCAGTGAGACAGTATGTGGATTTTTGCAATTCAAGATCAAATATTCCTTAATAATGTTACTTTAAATAGTACATGGATCGGGCAGGGAAGTGATTTAACTTAAAGTGTGCAAATACCACGTGGGTTATTTTCACTAGCGTGTATTTACTTCATAAAAATAATGATAAACAGAAGAAAAGAATGAATACTGCAGTGCCATTCACTACACACAAGACAGAACAGCTAAGAGATCCCCCTTCCCCTCCTCCACTGTGGGTGTTAACTCCAGCGCACGTACCAAATGTTTATTCCTTTGTTTTTGATCTTATGCTAATTATTTTCAAATTTTGCTTTTGCACGTTCTTTATGAATGATTGGGTGCATATAGTACCATGAAAAAAAAAATAAAATGCATACTGTACATCAACCCAAATTAATACATAAACAATGGACCGGCAAAAGAGCCTAAGACAGCCTGCCAGGTTACTTTGCCGTGACCGGTGACGAAGTCTATTCATTTTATTTAATGTAATGTATTTATATCATGCAACATATGCACATCAACATTTCTATTGTTTCCACAGAGTGAGCTCTTCACATTCTCATTAATGTGTAAATGCATGTACTCGCAACAAAAAGTATCGGTGCATACTGTAGTGTGAACAATTTGAGACCAGTAACGATAGGTATTGGGAAAAGCGAGTTGTTCCAGCCATATGTTGGCAGCCCTGATTGTCAGCCATGTGGCAACACCTAGTGAAGTGGGGGGTTATGAGGATACACTTACCAACCTTCCAGACATATCACAGTGTATACGTATCGTTTTGGAACTCGTCGATCTCACCCTGCACCGATACTTTTTGGTACGAGTGTACAGTAGTGTTGAATAAATGTCTGCACAATGATTTGTTATTATTTAATCTAAGTTTTCACAGAAGTCAATTATATAGCCTTTATATCCTCTATGCACAAATGAAATACATGAATTGGAGCTAATATTAAACATTTACAATTTACATTGACAAAATTGTCTGCTCCATGAAGATTACCAAAGAAGGTGATGTGACCCACCAGTCAAAATAAACACTCACCTGTGCCATAAGGTACCCTATCAAGTTTGCCCAACACGATACACTACCATTCAAGGTCATATTCCCTGCATTATATGTGACCTTACTGTACTGTACATTAATGCATGTGTTCTTCTATTCACCCCTACCTGCTCTAGTTGATTTTCTTGAATTTCACTTCCTTTCTCCTTGAACTTATCTTGCTGAATCTTTTGTCTCTGAATAGCACCAACACCAGCACGCCGCCTCATTCTGTGACTGTTACTGGTAAGACCGAGATCTGAAACAGATAATGTTAAGTTTAAATACTGTTCCTATATACAGTACATAAAGACAAAAGTAATGGTTGTTTCCAAGTCGGAAATAAATCCTAAAATAAAAATTATGGTTGGCAAGAGAGAACTTAAGCAAGTGGAAAATTTTGTGTACTGTATATGCATTGTATTGCCAAAGTATTGTAACATTAAATGTGATGGTAGATGAGCAAATTAAATCATAGCAAGAATAGGTTAAGCAAAAACAGATTTCAATAATCTAAAAGACTTAATTAAAAGGAACATTAACTTCATTTTGAGAAAAAGGCTGCAGAAAGGCTATACAGTACAAAAGAGGTACACCACCGATTTTCCGGCACCCTTGGTACCAAAGCCTTGCCGGATTAGCCGTTTTGCGGACCAACCGAGGTCAGGTAATAATAATTCAACAACACACTTCTGACTCACTAATTATACACCCCCGTGTCTCTAATGCACCATGGACTGCTAGAAACTTAAATTAAACAAATGTTAAATATAAATAAAATGTAAAAAAGCCATAATTTTGAGGAACAAATTACTGTACTGTACAGCTCCTCCCCGACTTACTACGGGGTTAGGGACCCAAATCCAGGCCATAAGTCGAAATGGTCGTAAGTCGAAAATGCTTAAATAATACATAGAAAAACTGAAATGGGTCTCTTTTTCTTCTCAGCACCACAAAACTCTCACTTTTAAGCTTGCCAGCCATTTTAAAGTGAATTACAAACAAAAATCTTCTCTGTGTACTGACGTTGGGAGTCAAAAATACGTAACTTGACAAAATTTTGGTATGACTGAGGTAGGTCGTAAGTGCGAGTGGTCGTAAGTCGGGGAGGAGCTGTACACACTTTGTACTTAAATGTACTAGTACACTATAGGACTAAAAATTTTATCTCTTGTGCAAACTATGTGATGTTTATACTAAAATTAATCATATCTTACAATGATTCCAGCAATGCAAGTTATATTCTGCTAAGTTTAGTCTGTTACATTTTATAAGATAAAATCTTAAAGCCTAAAACTACCTTCACCCTGGCTGGGAGGGAGAGAGGGAGGGAGGGAAGTTAAATGCCATCTCTTAATTTTGTCAGGACTAAAGGAGGTGCCAGACCATCAGTTCCCAGAAAAATCGGTTGTGTACCTGTATATGGTCAGGACTGTTGTAGGGGTCAGAAACATGGACACTTTCAGCAGACAACAGAAAGAGGTTAGAGGCCTTTGAAATGTGGTGTTATAGGCAAAGGTTAAGAATAAGTTGCAATGACAAAAACAAATGACGAAGAACTGTATGATGGGGTTACGTTCCCGAAAACCCTACAGCAAACTGAAATATTGTAAATCGAGTTCATTATATTTATGGGGTTCAATTGGATACATTCTGAGCCAGTCCAACACGCACGTGTCACTGGAAAACAAATTAAACAACACTCACCACATCATTAAGCACAAGCCTGGTCGCTTCACAATGTCAAGCTTCACCTCCAGAGACACGTTTTTCCTGGCGTGTTGGCCTTCCCAGACACAGGAGTCTTCAGCAATAGCTTGCTAGACATTTTCAAAGTTACACTACTCATTTCTCAACCACAAAAATAGAGCAAAAGCACTTCACACTCACAGAAAATGTGAGGAATAAATAAAAACAATAATAATAAATCAAAAAGAAAAAATACTTCGTTGCCATTTGGCAATTGTTTCACAGGACACAAAACAAAGAACAGCTGAGAGATCCTCCACACCTCTACCCTTCCCCAACTCTGAAGGTTAACTCCAGTGCATGTAAGAAGTGTTATTCCCTTTATGTTTTTTGACCTTATGAAATTTTGTTTTGTTCAGTTTGTATGAATGATTGTATGTGCATGTAAGAGAAAAAATTTGAAGAAAATTACATACAGGTACAATACAGCTACCTGGCCTGGTAGGGGGAGGCTGAGATCCCCGACACTGCATCCCCCTTCACCTCCCACAACTTCAGCGGACTTAAGAAATGTTTATTCTCTTTATGTTTTTGACCTTACAATAATCATTTCTTTTATTTTTTTATTGAACATTCTGTACGAAGGTTTGTGTGTGCATGTAATTGAGTAAAAAAAAAAATTACTACTGTACATTGTAATGTACAGTATATGTATACTGTACTGTACAGTATCTAACCAAAATTATAACTGAGCAATAACATAGCTCACAGCTCAGCCTCATCCACTCTGAGTGCTCCTTCAATGGTAAATAAGGTAAGTTTTTGTAGTATCAGAACTTTTTGTATGTTAGGAAAAGTTAGGTTAGATTCTCAAAAGTCTGGCTGGTGTTTTTATTAGTGTTTTAACCCCACATTTTCCCTCATCTTCAAAGCCCTGCCCACTTTCTGCAAATCATTATGTCTCCATAAATATACATCAGCAGCAAAAATAAGGGTCATATTCTATTAAATTACAATGAAAAACATATTAAAAACAGATTTTCTTTAGTGATTTTCCATTATGATCACTAATGAATCTTTACCAAAACCAGAAAAGGAAAAGTGATGTTCCCACTCATGGTTTGCTTTATTTTCAATGTAAAAAATAAATTTTCTTCTACAGATATTTTTCTTCAGGTGACTGGATAACCCAGGCAACTGCCCTTAATCTTCACCACTTAAACATTATTAGGTAATGGTGGAGGAGACGGTTAGTAGTAGAAAATACTTATGAAATTTCACCATAATCTATGGAGATGTTATCTGCAGGATTCTAAACAAGAAAATGGAAACAACAATGCACAAAACCTTACCTAACCAACCAAACCTTACCTAACTCCCTAACCGGGGGCTCAGGAGCGGATCCAGAAATATAGGGGGGGGGGGGGGTGTCCAAGAGCTTGTGCTAGCTGTAGGGCAGCATACATATGTTAAACAAAAAGACATTTGATAACTCGCATCCATGAACACTTGGGCCGTTCCGTCCGAACAGGCCAGTTAATCACACAACCACCACATTCAGCTATCCGTAACCACGCCCACCAACATGACCACTCGTTTTCGCTGTCTGATTTCTCAGTTCTTGGCAGGAGCAACTGTGAAACGGACCTCCTCATTATGGAAGCCTTGCACCAGTATAAAGGAAAGCCATCCATTTGTGATATGGCTTCCTGTGAATTGTTGTGTTTTTCGCACTAAGGCTCGTAGGTATCTCGTTATTTTTGTCAGTTTTAAATTGGAGTGCTCTTTCTTTAAATTTTGTGGAAGGTAAATTTTTTAATAATGTTACGTTTTTATTGTATATCACCTGTATTTTTAAAACATTTTTAAAACTTTTTGTTTTTTAGGCTCTGATGATGTAAAATTATATATATAGTGGTCCCTCGGTTAACGAGCGCCTCGGTTAACGAGATTTCGGTTGACGAGTTACCTTCCTTAAGATTCTTAACTTCGGTTAACGAGCAATCCCTCGATTAACGAGTTTCTTACGAGCCGACCTCCACATGTTTTAGCTTGCATTTGGGGGTCCACCAGCTGTAGTATAAGTCCGCCAATACAGTAATCGGTTCTAGGGCTTAAATTCCTTACCCTTTTAGTAAATATCAAGAAGTTTATACTATTCAATCATTTTAAAAGTTTAATCTTAAATTTTTTAGTCATTTTAACAATTATTGAACATAATTGAAGGTAGGGTCACTAGTTTGTGGCACGCCATCCAGCCTGCCAACACAGCATACAGGCGTCAGTCTTTGTGTCTTTACAGTGGAGGTAACATCTTGCTTGAGACTCTCCAACGAAATGCTTTTTTTCTGTGTTTGCAAGCAAATTATTGGTCATTTTGAAATTTATTTTACATATTGACAATATTTAATGCAGTGCAGTGTTGATTTAAAGAAAATAATCTTGAATTACACCCAACTAAAATTTTATGGGTGAAATGGCACCATGGGGTGACTTCTCTTCCACCCCAATGCCTTCTCTTCTCCCTTCTCCTCCACCCCCATTCTATTTCCCATCATCATCATCACCATCATCCAGGAGCCTTCTACATACACACCTCAAAGTAAGTGTACTTTTCTACCTTTTTTGTTGAATTTAGGCAATTTTTGGTGGCCTGGACCAATTACCCCAAAACCCATTGAAACAATGGTTTCGGTTAACGAGTTTTCGGTTAACGAGCAACCTTCTAGAACGGATTGTGCTCATTAACCAAGGGACCACTGTGTATATATATATATATATATATATATATATATATATATATATATATATATATATATATATATATATATATATATATATATATATATATATATATATATATATATATATATATATCTTGATAAAATCACACGGGAAAAGAGAAACAACGGAGCACCTTAGCTTTCGTCTTTATTCAAGACATCTTCAGATGCAACTGGATTACATGGACAGAGAGAGGCTTAAATATACAGGGTGACCTTATAAAACATGAGGTCAGGTCATAATGATGTCATCCACTAATCCCCACACCAACACACACGTAGAGGAGCTTAAGAGAAGAAGGGTGACGTGACTAGTCAGGTCAGGTCAAAAATAAGGGACCCACTAAAAAACTATCATACATCTAGATCAAAGGTTTTCAAAGCATTTTTAACCTTGGGCCACTGACAAATAAATTTATGTAACATATTATCAGTTTTGAACTGACCATCACTAAGGTTTATTGATTCTAATTCCTTAATCAAACTAGCTTCAACCAGAAGTCTTTCTGTGACACAAGATGATTTAAATACTTCTTAGCTTTTTTCCCAAGCAATGGGATGATTATTATTCCTAACATGAACGAACAGGGCACTGCTTTCAGATGCTGTTCTGATATTGTACTTATGTTGTTTGATTCTGAGCTGCAGTGTTTTTCCTGTCTGTCCTACATAATTACAATTACATTTGCTACATGGAATACAATAAACACTTCCATTTACATTCAAACTTGGACTATTTCTTATTAACATATTGGTAATGGTTGAGTCATACTTGAAAACAACATTAATATTTAGTAGCTTGAGGGACCGAACTAACGGGACAAATTCATTACGATAGGGTAGAGTCAAAATATTCTTAAGTGTAGGAATTTGCCTGGTTTGAGAGGAATGAAAGGATTTTTTAGCCCTTTTAAAACAACGATCAACAAACACAGAAGGGTACCCGAGTTTTTGTGCAATGGAACGAATGTGTTTCAATTCATCGTCAATAAATTCAGAGTCACAAATACGCAGACATCTTAGGAACATAGCAGAAAAAACTGACATTTTGGTAGACTCCAGTTCCTAACCTAATCTTTATTTTTCCTAACTTAACCTTTATTTTTCCTAACCTAACCTCTTCTATATTAATTGTGTATGCATACCATCATAAAGTTAAGATAATATTTTTACTACAACATAGTTTTGTGTCGTCAAAAAGTGGAGTTTGGGGGTCGGGCCAGTCTCTATTGGAATTAATCCCATATGTTCTGTTGCTCACTTTATGCGGATTTTACTTTCCGCGGTACCCTGTGGGTTCAATTGACCGCGTAAATCAGGGTACTACTGTATATATATGCAAATAAATCACTATGGGTGCGTGTGATCCAGGTAAACATTGCAAAGACCAACATATGTGGCGTTGTGTAAGAATCTCAGAATCCAACGACGAACAAGAACCTGGTCTCCAGGCCAACTAAGGTAAGAAATAGGTGATTCCATCATATGGTGAAAGTCAGTTAGGTAAGGTTAGGTTAGGTTTTTCTAGTGTTTTGGTGTATACTTTATATGGTTAGCAATTAATTTTTTCGAAAAAAATCTCTCGAAAAGAAATCGATAAAAAAAAACCGGCTAATTTCTGAAGGAAATGAAGGTCATTTTCGGTCGGAACACAAATACACTTGAAAAATATATTTTTAACTTTCTAACAGTTGGGGAGGTGGAAGTGCAAATTTACCACTTATTTTAAGTTTATAGAGCCAGAGCTCCTGGCGAGGGGTCAGGTTAGGCCTACCGGGGGTCTAGGGGCGGCGCCCCGGCCAGGAGGTAAGGTTAGGTTAGGTCAGATGACTCGTTTTCGTTTTCTGCTCCACCCAAACACCCAGATTTCCCAGGCTTTCCCCAATTATTGTTAGGGGGGGGGGGGGCAAAACCGAGCAATTTCCGCCAAAAATGGAGGTAAGATTCGTTTAAAACACACCAAAATACACTGGAAAAATATGTTGGTCAACCCCCTTGGGATTCATGTCCAAAACTAAAAATTTACCAAACAGAAATATATAATATTCTAAAACATTATGAAGGTTGTTATGAAGATATTCTTACTGTAATAAGACAGTCGTTAGTGAGGACCACCGATAGTGCCACTCACAAGAGACCAAGACTGTTGTTTACTTCTTAAACCTGTCCCAATGTCTTTATTTAATTTTAAAAATTTAATATTCAAAGAAGCATACACAAATAGTCAAAATTAATTCCATATAGTTTATTTATTAAAAACAATTAATATACAAGAATAAACTATTTGGAGTTATAGATTTTATATTTATTAAACCAAAGACAAAGCCATTCGCCTTTGTCACAGCTAATGTAAATTTAAGTGATTTGGCCTTTGGTTAAATCGACTTAACCTTGTTTGTATTTTGTTATTATCACAGCCTATGTAAATCCAGAACAATAGCAGAATATTCTTAATCAGTAAAAATTCTTTATTATTAAATGCAACTTTTCAATACAGAAATGGTTTAGTAGTGTAGTAGCGCCAGCTGCCAACGAGAGCTCCAGATTTGAAAGGCTGATACTAGTGGCGTCTGTTGTATGTATTGTTATATTATCCTTGTTATGTCACTTATTTGTGGTTAAGAAGGAAATGCTGTACAGTGGGTAACTTGTAGAGACTTAACTTAGCATTTCAGTCGGAAGTAGATGTTAATGACCCGTTTACTCACTGTTACCTCGTCTGGTCTTCGAGATATGCTGTACCACGTTAAAGACCGCCTAAATGAGGGGCACCAGACTGGTGCCTGCAGTACGCATCTCGGGGAGATTGGAACACCAGCAGTTGTCTACCTATTTTTTTTATACTGTAGAAGTTTATAACGTTAATATATAGGACATTACCCAGTCGTGTGTTCATACCTAACAGCTAGAGCTGGCAGATGCAGCAAGGCGTTTGTGGTACAGAGATAATTAATTTATTATTTTCGTCACTTATAAGCTTAATAGCCATTTGGGCGGCCTATCCAGTTCTAGTACAAGAGGAAACCAGGACCAGGAAACCTGTGATAGTTGGAAGGGTAATACTGGATAAACACCCTTCTCACTTGTGTCTGGGCTGAAGCTCGAAACCTTGATAAGTTGGTGAGAATTACTTTTACTATTTACTTTTATCCTCTTCACCACTGATCGGCTAGCTAGCTGCTTGGATGGCCTGTCACGTCTCTGTTATGCACTGTTGGCAAGTACTGGGCATGCACTGGCTCCTGAATGTACTTGAACCTGCTCCAGTGCTTGTCAAGTCTGGTCTTGAAAGAGCTCACACGCGGTGTAAAGGTGTAGAAGAGGATAACCACCAGAAGGAATTGTCCGAATTGGTTGAACTTTTTTCTACACCCTAATATCATTAAACACAAAAATGGAAACGACAATGTATAGAACCGAATAGAACCTGACCTAACATACCCATAGGTTGGGTTTGACTTAACTTCTCTTGCAATCTGGCCTCTGGAACTCCGTTTCAGCCCTTATACATTCTTACTTTGCTTGGTTCCTGTATATTGTGTTGTTTTAATCGAATTTGACCTTCATTTCTTGCACAAATGAGCTGTTATGGAGATTCCCCCCCCCCTCCCCATGCAATTTCCAACAATCATGGTTGTTCAAAGTGGGCAGGGCTTTGAATTAGAGAGAAATTGTGGGGTAAAATACTGTGAAGAATGCCAAACAAACCTTTGAAAACTTTACCTAACCTCTAAAAATCCTAAAACGATTCGTGTATTTGGTGTTTAGTATGTGATGGTGTTGTTTTCGGTGTTTAGTATGTGATGGTGTTGTTTTCGGTGTTTAGTATGTGCTGATGTTGTTTTCGGTGTTTAGTATGAGAGGGTGTTGTTTTCGGTGTTTAGTATGAGATGATGTTTTCGATGTTTAGTATGTGATGGTGTTGTTTTTGGTGTTCAGATGAGAAGGGTCCCATAAACTCAAAAGCAGTTCTTAACCTTTTACAAGTTAGGGAAGGCTGGGTTTCTTTCTTGCCCCTCCTGAAGGACTAAAGTACTTGCAGCTTCATTGGATCCTAGACCCCAAGCCTCTGGCGTGCATTTTTATAAGATGCTCTAATCAGGGTTGGTTATAAACCAAGATCTCAAGATTTATTCTCTATTAATTTTTTTTTCTGGTATTATTGTTGTTTCGGTCATCCAACGAATTTTAGGATTTTAAGTTAGGTTGAATTTTTTTCTTGTGGTTTTTGTTGTTTTGAACTACCCTGTACTTCCAAATAGATGGATGACCGAAACGATAATTTTACCAAATTTCTCATCATAAAGATAGTACCCGTACTGGATGGTACTGTAATACAGTACAAGGTGTATTAATTTTGATATCTGTCAATTGTATAAGGAAGATTAAACTGATAACCAAAATTACATTTACAGTTGTATTCGCAATGGACACAAATGAGAGCTCAAAGTTTGCTGAACTCCAGCAACGTCTGAAAGAGGCGGAGAAGAACACCATCCTCGCCGCTACATATGGCAAGGAACTTTTAGAGGAGAATCATGAACTTCATACCAAACTTGAAAATGTAATAAAAGAATATGCAACTAAGATAGAGGTCAGTATTAGGATCTTTAATATATGTGGATGTTATGTGCTCTTTGTTAATGCATAAATACTGCAAACCTTTTGTTTTGCCTACCTTATTTTAGAATCCCTCCCCATGGACACACACCCTAGCAAATCGTCGGCAAGTTTACTGTGACTACAGTCGACCCTCGTTAATTCGGACCCCTTTAATCCGGATTTCGGATAATTCGGACAAAATCTGAACTTTTTTTTTTATTTTTTTTTTTTTTTAATAGATTTGTAGGAATATTACCTACGCGAACCTTAAGCTAAAATGCTGGTCCACCCACTGCTGGGATAAAACACCAGCGTCTTTTTGGTTAAATGTAACATCTTCACCACTAGTGTGGGGGGAGGATGCAACTTTCAGCTTCAGACATGAAAAATATTTACCATTTACTGCCAGTAAACAATGGAAACGTAAAATATGTACCAATTAGAAATGAAAAGTTGTGCAGTTCCTTCAGCAAATGAAGCTCACCAACTTACAATAGGCTAGATTACCTTACAACGTGTTTTCAGTAGTCTATGTTGAAGTTCTTAGCACAGGCTAACTTATCATATCATATTAGGTATCACAGTTCTGATTGATCGACAGAAAGTACCGGTAATAAAAACCTTTTCGATATTTCACACTTAATATAATACCCGGTAATCTACTTCAACCTCCTATTGTTTACAACGATGCATAACGCACCACCAGCTGTTGCGTATCAGCTAGACGGTACACGTGTTTTTCGAATAGTTTTCAGTTAAAAAACTGTTACATCACATGTATATTTTACCTAAACTGCGCCTGAATGAATATATTCTCGGAAATAAATAGTAGTTTTGCTGAAACGTGATGTATTTCAATGTAAAATGGGATAAAATACATGACGAAAACAAAAGACTTTACCTAAGCTTCTGATGTTCTTGAGGTGTTATTCGTTTTTTAATAGTTTTCGGTTAAAATACTGTTATATTACAATGATATTCTATTCATACTGTGCTTAATATAAAACATTCACGGAAATGTAATATTTTTGCTGAAATTTACGTACGTATTACAGTGGAAAGTGGGATAAAATCGTGACGAAAACAATGACTTTTGCTTTCTTTCGTTCAAAAGATGTTACCGTAATCACTTTTCGATTGGTTTTCAGTTAAAAAACTGTTGTATTACAATAATATTCTATCCTAATTGACTTGAATAAATACTACGATACCATATTTCTGAATATTTTCATTAAAATCCATCCAAATCATTTTCCTTGTCATCGTCTGCAGCACCAAACAGCTTCTCCCAGTCCTCTCCTTGAACAGGGGTAGAGGGTACGTGTTTTTCGAATCGTTTTCAGTTAAAAAACTGTTACATCACACGTATATTTTACCTAAACTGCGCCTGAATGAATATATTCTCGGAAATAAATAGTAGTTTTGCTGAAACGTGTTGTATTTCAATGTAAAATAGGATAAAATACATGACGAAAACAAAAGACTTTACCTAAGCTTCCGATGTTCTTGAGATGTTATTCGTTTTTTTAATAGTTTTCGGTTAAAATAATGTTATATTACAATGATATTCTATTCATACTGTGCTTGATATAATACATCCACGGAAATGTAATATTTTTGCTGAAATTACGTACGTATTACAGTGGAAAGTGGGATAAGATCGTGACGAAAACAATGACTTTGAAATATAATGCAATATTAACCCCTAAATCGGTTAATTCGGACAATCTGCTAAAACGGACACCCTTCCCCCCCTATTAGTCCGAATTAACGAGGGTCGACTGTACTTGGGAATAAGATAGCAAAATTTAAATACAACAAGAAATTCTACAATTATTAGAATAAAGAACATTTTCAAAATTCATCATTTAAGAGTAAATTTTGAAAAATTTTCTTTGTGTAGAGGGAAGTATCTCCCTCCAATATCCTCCCCTCTTAGGTGTTGGCCAGTTTTTTACCTTCCTTCCGAAGGTTTTCTACTACTGTACTGTATCTGCCCTTAGTTTAACCAATGAATATGAATTATGGTCGCTGTTTGTGCATGACTAAAGCAGTGACTTACCTAAAGAGTACCTTCAGTGTTTTGATGTTTTTGTGCTTTCTTCGTTTTGGAATTGAATCTTCTTTGGGTAGTAGAAACCTATTTCGTTATGTGCCCTTTTATGTGTGTACTGTACACTTCTCTGGGAATTTCTTAGTCACCCTTAAATTTCCATATAAGAACAGTACAGTACCAGTAGTTGGCAGATAGTTACATGCCAGTTAGATAAACACTAAGGGTGTAGCGAGTAGGCATGGGTGGTGAGTCAGGGGATCAAGCTACTGCTTTGATACCTTACCAAAACCTGGTTATGGCCTTATTTTATCAACCTAATTCACAACAAGTACCTTGTCCATATGACCATCTCCCCCTAATGAATTGCATGCATGAATAATAATTTATATTAATTTAAACCTTCAGCCACTGAACTCACCACTGCATATGGTATGTAACTTAAATGTATCATTATTTGCTCTACAGTATTTACATTTCCAAGTCTTTTTGAAATGAGCCATGTAATGATTTGTAATATTTTGCATGTAATAGTCATTAGTGTTTTTTCAACTGGCAGGTTTCTTGCATATCTGAGAACGTTAAAGTAAAATTAGGGTTATTTTATCACATTGTAATGCCTTAGTACAGCAGATAAAGATAATAACATTAACTAAGTTTGTCACTACAGGCAATGGAACAGGAGAAATATAGCCTCTCCCAGAAATTAGAGACACATTTGCATACAGAACGTTCCTTGGCACTGGAGTTAGAGCAGCTTCGTGAGCAACACAATATACAGATAGAGTCGATGGAAGCAAAGGCAACTCTTAACCATGATCACGAACACCAGCAGCATGTTAAGAAGGTATGGTACTTCCTTTAAGAAGTGTTTGACCTTCCTTTATGAAGCATCACTCATTATTATCTTGGAATTTTCAATTTCAACTGATTTAGCTTATTTGCAGATACAAGTTAGCTACCCTTGTTTATGCCAGGGGTTGCATTCCTAGAAAACACCAGTACTGTACTACTGTACAGTGGTCCCTCGGTTAACCAACACAATTCGTTCCAGAAGGTCGTTTGTTAACCGAATCCATTGTATCAATGGGATATTGGGTAATGGGTTCCAGCTCACCGAAAAGTACATACAAAGTAAAAAAAAAATGCAGCAAAGTACACTTATTTTGAGGTGTGTATGTAGAAGGTTCCTGGTTGATGATGATGATGGGAATTAGAAGTGGGGTGGAGGAGAAGGAAGTGGGGATGGAGGAGAAATCACCTTTCAGGGAACCATGCTTGATGCAGTTATTTCACCAATAAAATTTTAAGTTCACTAGGTGTAATTCAAGATTTTTTTCTTTAAATCAACACTGCACTGCGCTATATATTATCAATATGTTAAATATATTTCAGAATGGCCACTAATTGTACTGTAAAAATGTAAAAATACTCTTGTGTTGAAGAGACCCACAAGCAAGATGTTTCCTCCACTGAGCAGAGACTCAAACAGACGCCTTGGTGGGTGAGTGAAGTGGCTGATGGGCGCACCAAAAACTGGTTCCCTGTACTTCAATTATGTTAAATAAGTGTTAAAATGATTAATAATTTTAATTTAAAACTTGGACAAATATTTAATTGCACAACCTTCTTGATATTTACTCCAATGGAAACGAATGTAAGCCTAGAACCGATTATTGTATTGGCGGACTAACCTACCAGCCGATGAGCAAGCCAAAACATGTTGACATGTTTTCGTAAGAATTTCGTGAATCTAATTTTTTTTCGTTAACCGAATTGAAGATTCTTATGGTAAGTAATTCGTTAACCGAAGCGTTCGTTAACCGAGGGACCACTGTATTAATTTGAATTTAAGATAGTGTATTTGTTTATAGGTGTCCAATATGGAAGCAACCATAGAGAACCAACAGATGGAGTTAAGCCAAATGAAAGAACGCATGGTTCTCCAAGAAGCACAGCTCAAGGAAGCACAAGAGAGACTCGACATGTGTAACTCCTCCATTCATGAGCAGTCAACTGATGAGGCTACAGCAACTATGCAGGTAATCACCTTCACTAATTTAATATACCAATACAACATGGTTACCAATTGACAAAAGTCTCTATGTACAGGTAGATTATAGTTAACTTCAGATTAATTGTTAAGTTCATTATGGTGTTCGATGAATTAATTGTGTTGTTCAGGGTGTCTCATAAGTTGCACACCATTGGAAAAATTAATGTTCTCTTATTTCTTCTTCTTCGGGCGAGTGAATCATAATAAATCAATAAAGATTGGGCAACAAGGAGTCAAATCAAATGGCCACCAAGGTGTACAGGTCTTACATTTCTCATTTTCTTCCTCTGGGGTCACCTAAAATCTGTCATCTACCAAGCTCTTCCAAGAATCATTAATATGACCCCAAAGGAAGAAAGGAGAGGTGTGAGTTACAGAGATCTTGGTGGCCATTAGACTGGTCCTGACGCCCAATCTTCTTTGATTTGTTACGATTCCCTCACCTGAAAAAGAAGAAATAAGAGAAGAACATTAAGTAGTGCATGACCTATAGGATGATTCAAATTGTCTTTGTAGGAATTGTTTAGGCACCATAGGACTCCCTGGTAGGTAAAAGAATGCATTATTTTAGCATGCTGTGTTTTCATTTATATTTAGGGAAAAGTTACAAAAATGGAAAAACATATTTTTGTAACTTCAGGTTTTTCTTTTGTATATCAAATCATGGGAAAAATTGTAACCTGACATTTTCGTACACCAAAGTTTCATAAATTATGGACTACGGTACTGTTATCTGAAATGAGGAAACTTTTAGGAAACAACTGGACAGCTTTCATTTTTAGCACTGTACTGGAGATGTTTGGTTAAGGGAGACTTTACTGATATACAGTATACTGTTTATATATATATATATATATATATATATATATATATATATATATATATATATATATATATATATATATATATATATATATATATATATATATATATATATATATATATATATATAATGATTCTCTTCCAGAGTCAGATTATGACCTTGACATGTGAAAAACAAGAATTAGAGGTGCAAGTGTCATCCCTTACTGCTCTTAAAAAGGCTGACAAGTACAGACTAGCAAAGGCTGAGAAGACTGTATCAAAATTGGAAGCAGAAGTAGAAGAGAAGGAATGTCAGTGTACTTCGTATTATAATGCATTGGAGGTAAGAACTGTACTAGTGCTATTAAAAGAATTCTGCATTATAGCAGCATAAGTATTGTTTTGTTTTTCTGGCTTGACCTTTGTGAAGTGGAAAGTGCCATTTTACCAATCTCTACATCTGCACAGCCTTATATTGCTCTTTAGTGAACACTTATATGGAAAAAATTATCCTTGGCAATACCAAGAGGCAAGCTTTCTTACCAAAGGCTGTTGTGCTTACATGTATTATTTCTCTGTTCAGTATCCTGTTTCTTATATAGCAGTTTGATCCTTATACATTCATTATCATATGAAATTTGTTTGGAATTTTCTCAGAGATCTTACTTCTTTTGCCTCAATAATGTGCCCACTTTTGAACTTGAGATTGACCATTTTGCCTGGAAGATATCAAACTCTTGATGGAGCTTCACCTGTCCTCAACGAATCCTGGTTAGCAGTGCATGAGAAATGACTATGGTAATATGGTTGGTGTTAATGAGGAGATAAATAATGCTTGGAGAAAATACTGCAACTTTTCTGCTGATGAGGAGGTTGACAAGGACAGGCAGCCTATAAGCAGTAGAGCCAGTGCAGGAATCATACCCAAGGATTGAAAGGGAATGGGTGATAAAAGTAACTGACAAAAAGAAGAATGGAAAGGCTGCTAGAAGCTCTGGTGTAGTATAAAGATGTACAATATATAACCTGAAATAATTAACTGTTCCGTTCTTGTCTCTCTCTCTTACAGTAGATAAGACTTGGGGAAGGGTAGACTAGATCTTGAGGAAAGTGTTCATCCTAATCTTAAAGCTTTCTTGCACAGTAATGATTGTGCATACTGCTGGGCTGGTTAAGGTTAGGCAAATACCTTGTCTAAGGGTAGAACAATGTCTTCTGATAGTGGATTAATGCCAGTCTTCTGGCATTTGCAGTATTTTATTTACATGACTTATTTTTTACTTTCATTTACTATATTTTGTCATTCTATTTCTTTCGTTTTAAATTAAGTGATTTTAGTTGTATATAAGGACTTGTGCTATGATATAGTGAGATTTTAAACATTGTTCTGTTCGTATGGTATGCACATAGCATGTGTTACAATTTGCGTACAAATCAGATTTAAGAACGTCCGAAGGAACGGAACTCATTCATAACCCAGGGACCCCGTGTATATATATTCCCAATGGATCAAGAGATCTCTTGCTCTCTTTAGCTGCTATTTAATTTTTCAAGGTACAGTAATATTGTACTCTTACGTGAAAAGATTTCGTTGAAGATGTATAAAGTGAAATTTTTAAGTGCTCTGTGTATGTGTTGGGGGGGGAGGGGGTGGTACCTGTACTGTAGTTAGCTGTTTGAATAATGAGAAGAACATTATACTTGCATAATTGTATACAGGTCCTCACTCCTAAACAGGGACACTTTAGGATAAGTAGCATGATGAACTCCAAAGTGACCTGAGCTTTTCTTTTGTACATTATTTAAATACTGTGCAAAGGAATAATGTTTATACATTTTCATTTGTTTTACCTTGTATATTTTGCTTCTTATTACCTACAATTTCATAGCGTTATAAAATATGGTTGTGATAATATTAAAATATTTTTCCAGAAAAACAAGGAGGAAATGCAAGAGCTAAATATGGAAATAGAAAGTCTAAGGCTGGCTGAGACAGACCCAGCCAGGAAGGGAAACTCTCTCTTTGCTGAGGTTGAGGATCACAGGCAAGCTATGGAGAAACAGCTCCTAAAGTACAAGACTAACTACACGATAGTGAAGAAACAATGTGAACTGAAAGCTCAACAGATTCATAAAATGAAGGTTTGTTCAGTGATATTGCCAACAATTTGTGCAGAGCACTTCCAGGAATGAGAGATTCAAGGTAAAGAGAAGACTCTCTAAAAGATGGAAAAAAAATCCCCATCCCCGGAATTTTCTAAGTACAGTCAACCCTCACTTTACGCAGTCCCGCGGTCCCACATTCCGCGTTTCCCTGCCAGAACCCAGGATGCTCACATTCCGCGGTGGGTGTACCCCTTTACGTGGTGAAGTATAATTTTTTTATTTAGTTCATAAAATTCATACAAATTACCCGGCCAGAATATAATTTACATTGCTGGAATTCTTACAATTTGATGATCATTTTGAATATAAACATCATATATTTTGCATTAGACATACAAATTTTAGATATAATGTTTACTCTGAGTAAATATGTTATCTTTTGTGCAAAATATATGACATTTATATTCAAAATATTCCTGGTTTTACAAGGAATCCAGCAATGTCAATTATATTATCCTAACTTTAATCTGAGGTATTATTTAATACTAAATGTTAAAATCTAGTTTTTTCACCCAACCTTTCTCTTGAAGGGAGGGTTGGGACGGACCGACCATCTGGCGCTTGGAAGAGTGGGGGAGGCAAGGTGGGGTACATTGATTGACAGATAGTGTAGTGAAGAATATTTTTTTTTTGTTAACTGAAGATATTTGTTTTAGCTCATAAAATTCATACAAATTACCCGGCCAGAATATAATTTACATTGCTGGAATTCTTACAATTTGATGATCATTTTGAATATAAACATCATAGATTTTGCATTAGACATACAAATTTTAGATATAATGTTTACTCTGAGTAAATATGTTATCTTTTGTGCAAAATATATGACATTTATATTCAAAATATTCCTGGTCTTACAAGGAATCTAGCAATGTCAATTATATTATCCTAACTTTAGTTTGAGGTATTATTTATTACTATACCTGGTTTCCCCCCCAAAATTTCTCAGAGAGGGAAGAGCCAGCGAGTGTAGTGTGAGAAGAGGGGGAGGGAGTTGAGTCCATTATTTGAATGGACATTAACTTGGCGACTGTATTTCTCTATTTCTCTTAAGTATTAATTGTGTGCATGTACCATCATAAAATTAAGATGTTATTTTTACAAGAACATAGGTATTGTGTTGGAAAAAGTGGAGTTTGGGGGGTCAGCTGGTCTCTATTTCATTTAATCCCATATATTATGTTATTGACTTTACGTGTTTCTCACTTTCCGCGGGACCCTGTGGGTTACATTAACCGCGTAAAGTGAGGGTTGACTATAGAAATTTTCCAGAATGATGCGTTATTTCACCAGGTCTCGGAGTAAACTAATTATTGCTGTTTTAAGGCAAAATAGCCCAATTTAAAAGATACGTGTCCAATCTGGAGGGGTTTAAGTTTGATGCCGTTGTAACTATACAATACACATTAACAGTGAAATATAAAATACCTTCCTATTTCAGCTGCAGGTGGCTTCCTTATTGTGTTTGAGTAACAACAGAGTAGATGGAGAATACCTTACCCACCTGGAGGAATCACTAGCCTCTACAAGATCCCAACTAGAGATATTTACAAAGCGTTGTCAGGAACTTGAAACTCAGCAGGTTACTCGTACTACTGCTGTTATACCTAATGTGAGTAATATATTACTGTGGAGTTTCAATATTTCATGGGTTAAATACCAAAAAAGCATTGTGAATTGTCAAATCACAAATTATATTTTAATTGATTTAAATGGAAATAACTAGTTTGATTCCAGAAGCCAAGAAATACCCATAAACTTTTCCAAAACTGCTTTAATAAACACTAAACATCATACATAATACATTAAAAAATGCAGTAACACCCAAACCTTTTCAAGTCTCCAACTACAACCTTTATACCTCTTTCCGTTCTTAGGGAGGTGTATGGGCCTACTGCAACACACGTACACCTATAGCTCGACTCACGGATTTTGAATCTTCTCTTTATGATGTCATCTGGCTCTAAATATCTCTACCTACTGTGACTATTTTTCTGTTTCCTATACTGTTCTCCCAACTCTAACAACTATTTAGAACTTTGACTATCTCACTTCTTGCCATGAGTCGTTGCTATCCACACACCCCAAAACCGAGATCCTCTACCTGGGGCAATTCATGGTTAGGTTCTCAAAATGGCATAAATTGTCAAATCCGTGAATAGCATTTCCTACAATTTTACTTGTGTACAAAGTAATGTACATTCCCTTAATGTGTTTGCCCTTAGGACAATTATTTCTTTTACCTGCAGTATTGTATATATGTGTGTGTGTTTGTGTAGACACACACACACAAAATACATACAAATAAATAATAAATGGAAAATCATCTCACAAATAATCAGAAACAAATTTATAAAAAATGTGACAGTCTACCCTCAAGTCAGTGCTCTATTAATAAAGTACTGTAATAGAGCACGGACTTGAGGGTAGACTCACATCTTTGATTATTTGTGAGAGGATTTTCCAATTATTATTTATTTGTATGTATTTTGTGTGTGTCTACACTCACACACATTTACAATACAGGTAAAGGAAATTACTATCTCTAGAACGAATGGCTCCCTGTTCCAGCCGTGAGAATGCTGGCACCTTTAAAACTACCCGCAGACATTCTTGGGTACATCCAGGGTGTCTTCCGCGAATAACCGAGAACCGCAAAGTAAAAATCCGCAAAGTTGGGGGAAATGCTGTACAGTGGTCCCTCGGTTAATGAACACCATTCGTTCCAGATGGTCGTTCGTTAACCGAAACCATTGTTTCAATGGGATTTGGGGTAATTGGTTCCAGCTCAACAAAAATTACATACAAACTAAAAATAAATGCAGTAAAGTACACTTACTTTGAGGTGTGCATGTAGAAGGCTCCTGGTTGATGATGATGATGATGGGAGTGGAGGAGAAGGGAGAAGAGAAGGCATTAGGGTGGAAGAGAAGTCACCCCATGCCACCATTTCATCCATAAAATTTTAGTTCACTAGGTGTAATTCAAGATTATTTTCTTCAAATCAACACTGCACTGCATTATATTGTCAATATGTAAAATAAACTTCAGAATGACCAATAATTGTACTGTAAAAACGTAAAAATAGCTTATGTTCAAGAGAGTCTCAAGCAAGAAGTTTCCTCCACTGAGCAGGGACACACACTGACGCCATTTTGGGTGTGTTGAGTGGCTGTTTGGTGCGCTAAAAACTAGTTCCCTGTACTTCAATTATGTTAAATAATTGTTAAAATTACTAAAATCTTTAATATAAGACTTGGAAAATTATTGAATAGTTCAATCTTCTTCATATTTACTCAAATGGTAACGAATTTAAGCCCTAAAACCGATTACTGTATTGGCGGACTAATACTACAGCTGGTGAGCAGGCGAAAACATGTTGGGAAAAATTCGTAAGGAATTCGTGAATCGAAGTGAAGAATCTTATGGAAGGTAATTCGTTAACCGAAATTTCATTAACCGAGGGATCACTGTATAGGAGTTGAAGCGTGTACGACCAGAGTGGACAAGGCGCCACTATGGTCAAAATCAAGATTTGTTCACAAAAGAATATGGAATCCACCTCTATATCCAGAGAAAGAGAAACTCGGTTACTCAGAATGGAAGTGGCAAGATGAAAAATTTTGCTATGAAGCAAAACACCCTTGCATTGCTACGTGCAGGACTGGTGACTGGTAGACGGCAGATCACTCTGGTCGTACGCACCTCAGTTGTTCTTAGTGGTGTTTTATTAAGAGAAAGAATGGTATGGTAGACTTAGCTATGCCATACAGAATAAATAGTCCATAGTTGATGACGTGCATTATCAAAATGGGTAGTGAAACATAAGAAGATTTTAGGAAAACTTAACTACTTTGCAAACAAGGTACAGTCACGGAAAAAAAGTCCTGTCGGTCCTCTATCCCATTCACGAACCCTGAGACTCATGAACCTATGAATCTGAAACAATGCACATTATTGGGCCCATAGATGGCACACTGTTTGATGCCTCAGATTCATAAATTCATGGATGGGACAGTGGACTGACATGACTTTTTTCCATGACTGTACACAGGAGGAGGAGAATGTCTAAATATTTTAGGGGATGAGTGAGAAACTCAAAAGTAATTATGCCTGTAAAGAAAGGACTAAAAGACACCATATCCCCTTTATTTGGTGAATCAAATACTGCAATGTTGTCTGACTGTAATACAGTATAAATTAACTGATGATTTTATTACAGATGGAAGGAGTAGATGAGGACCAGGATACAAATTCTTTCTTCCAAAATATGTATGGAAAAAGTCAGTAAGTAAACAAACCTTTTGACATACTATTTACGATTTTGTCTTCAATTGGAGGTTCTTTCCTGATCTTTTAGATACTGTATCTGCATGATCTAAGTATTTACTAGTAAGCGGAAATATTGACGAAATTTTAAATGTCGGCTCATTAGTCGAGTGGTAATTATTAAAGTTAATATAATTGCAAGTGTAATAATTAAAGCTCACTGGATTGGTGCAACTTATACAAATGTATTCCAGCACAAGGTGGGAGTAGTATGATGGAAAGTCATATTAGTTGTAGGAGATTAGTACTTCTAGGGGGGAATTACAGCAAATCCATAACTGTGTACAAGTTGAGAGAGAAACAGAAAAAGATGAATCAAAGGTCAAAATATATGAATAAATAATTGCACAGGTGGCCATGGTTCCACTAAATTTTACTATTTTTGAATGTGCTATTAAGAGTTATGTACTGGACAGTACATTGGAGAAAGGTGGATTTTGTCTGAAAATATGTTTCATAATCATCTACAGTAGAGTCAGGAGTCAGTATAGGATAAATAAGAATCCAGTCCATACCTTTGCAATCATGAAGATGAATGTTGCAAACAAGTTTAAATAACACCAAGAATTTCATTATCTAAAGTCACAGCATTTCATCCTTATTACAGTATTGAAACAATTAAGAAATATTTTGTCATCGAGCAGCCAAATGGTGATACATAAATTTTTTAATTCCTCATATTTATTGGTACAGTATAAATAATTTTATCTTCTTGCTTATGTTTAAATATCTTAGTCTTAAAACATTGTGATAAGATCTTCTGTAATGTGAATCATCACAGCACAGGATGTACAGTACAGGAAATGTGCTACAAGTGGCTTCAAATTTATCTTTAAACCAGTGGTTCTTAACCTTTTGAGGGTTGTGCCCCCTATAGCAATTGGTCCTCATCTCCACAGCCCCTCCTTCCTTCATATAAAATTCTAAATCTAAAAATTCTAAAACAATTTCCTTTTGAATTAAATAGGAAAATTGAGAAACTAGTTTTTCATTCGTACTTTAATTATTCAAGAGTCTGTATAAGCAACCGTTCGCAGTCAGTGTTGAAAAATTTTCAAATGTGAATTATTGTGCTGGAGCCTCAAAATTATCGTACACTTCCCAACATTATTACTACCTTAATTCAGTCACTTTTTGTGGAATTTTACATTTTGACTGACGTAGTTACCATTTATGACATTTTGAAGTATCTGTGGGGAGCAAGGACCCCCACGAAAATCCAAATAAGGACATACACACCTGTTAAGACCATTCCTTATTTTTGCTCTGGGTTTGCACGACACACACACACACCTCCCCTGGTTAAGAACTGCTGCTTTAAACCTATGAGCAAATTCTCTAGGACTTTCAGAAAAATCATACTCTTCGTTGAACAACATTCTTTTGGCATCTGTTAAACTACAGGTGCTCCTTGACTCACGACCATCCGGACATACGACCGCCACAGTTGTATAAAATATTTTTCACATTACGTATTTTCGAGTCCCGACATTAGTGATCGTGCTGTGTACTGACAAAATTTTCGTTTGTAATTCCCTTTAAAATGGCTGGCAAGCGTAAAAGTGAGCATTCTCATGGTGCTAAGAAGAAGAAAAAGACACCCATTTTAGATTTTCTATGTATTATTTTCACCTTTTCAACTTACTACCTGGTCTTTGGTTCAGAACTCCGTCGTAAGTTGAGGAGAGACTGTACTGTATTTAGTCATTTTAGTTCCTGTTCTAAAAGCTGTTCTGTTGTATTAAATGTCCTCTGTCCTGCACTATTCTAATTTTCACCAACAAATTTTAAGATCTTTGTCCATCCTGGATATGGCAAATTCTACTTTCTCAGTACCAATAATTTGTGCAATACTGTCAACACTGCTGAAATGTTGTTTGGTCAGACATTAGTAACATCACTTGAAATGTAGTACTGTACTATTAGCCCTTGGATTCAAAATGTGTTCAGGAATACATGATTACTTAGGTGCTTCAATCTGATTAATGTCTTGCAAAATATCGCGGGGGTCTCCGACTTACGAACACCCACCAATATGAACATGGTTAAACTTGAAATTTACATTATTGTATTTACCTGATGACATATTTTTTACTTTCATATAGTACTGTATTTTGTCATTCTATTTCTTCTTTTCTCTTAAATTAAGTGATTTTAGAGGTATATAAGGACTTAAGCTATGATACTGTTTAATGGGATTTTAAACATTGTTCTGCAAGTACGGTATGCACATAACATGTGTTCTGACTTAGGTACAAATACGACTTAAGAACATCCTTGGGAACAGAACCCATTTGTTACCCGGGGACCCCCTGTACAGTATACCCTTTATGGTATCTTCATTTGTTTAATTTTTCTTTGGAGTTTTCAATTCCAGACTTCTCTAGTATCATCAGTAATATGTTCCAAATACAATGCGTATTTACTGTTAAGCCTCCAAATTCTTCCTCTGCATTCTGAACTCTACCACTAAACTCATTCAAGATTTTTGTAGTTGACTTTGTGTTGTGAGTACTGTAGTCTGAGATTGATCTACTCGATCGACTAAATTAGCCGTAGCACCTCATAACTCAACCTGTTTCTCCTCATCAGTAGTTTCCAAATTCAGAGTTTCATCTTTACAAAGAATTCTTAGCTAAAAAATATGGTGCTATTCCCTAATTAAAATTCAAGATTAAATCACATATAACTGCCACCAGTGGTATATTATCACACTAATGAAATATAAGTTTAGACTAAATGCCCACAAAGCTGATACAAGTATAGTTTTAAAATCCCACTAAACTGCCACCAATGTCAGCTTTGTGGGCATTTAGTTTCAAATTTACAGTTATGTATGAGATATATCCCTAATTTAATAATGAACTGATGAAGGTCACACAACCCAGCAGTGCAGTTAAGAGCACTTGAGTTATGAGGTTTTGCCTCTCCTTGTACATGGTCCTCAGCCAGTTTTAGTAGTGCATTTGCCAAATGACCACCTTCTCCCACTTCACAGCTACTTTAGATCTTGAATGTCACTAATGAAGACCTGTAAAGTATATAGGAGGATTGATGTGTAAATCTTCTTAAAGAGTCAGAAACCTTTATCCTGAGCAATCACCAAATCCAGAATTTGAATCCAAATTCAGCATAGGGAGAATGTTGCATGTAGCACAAACATTGTTCACATAGGATTGTGTGCTCTGCTGTAAACACTATATGCTCCTTAAGCAATGATAAATTGCCAAGCAGCACTTACGGTAATGGCAGTATTATTACAGGTCAGTCAATTTATACCCTCTTTCTTCATAATATTTCCCCCTAATCTCTTTCACAAGTATATTTCACATAGAGGTGGGTTTTATGCAAAGTCTTTGCCAAATAGTGTACTTTTAACCACACTTCATACAAAATTTCTTCACATATTACCTCTATACTATATAATATTTTATTTTTCAGCATCAGAATTCTGGCTCACATCTATGTTTTTGCATAAAGTTCTTCATATGATGACTTTTTGTATGCACACCAGTATGTATTATGAATAGTTTCTCTAATGCTTATCAGAGTTTCTACTGAAAGTAAAGTACAGTATTCTACAATATAAATTGTATCTTGTTCAGGAAAAAAATTGCTGAGCTTGGTCAAGAGTTGCACACAGCACAGTTTGACAAAGTAGTGTTAAGTGACCAAATACTACAGTTACAGCGAAAGCTTCGCCAGGCTGAAGGAGCAAGAGATGCAACAAATGCTGAAATAATTAGGTTGACGGTGAAACTGGAAGAAATGGCTTCAGAGAAAAACAGAGAGATAAGTGAGTTTGATTTGAATCTTGAATAGTATACTTAGTGAACATTGTGTTCCAATCAGACATTACACCTTTTGATTATGGTTATGATTGCAGGCCAGTCAAATTTATTATAATTGATTATTTTTATTAGCATTTAAAAATCTTCATTATAATTTGATAAGGTAATGATTTCCACTTTATGGAGTTATAAGTAATATGGGCATGTTATTGGTTTACTGAACAGGTATTATGTTTGTGGAAGAATGTATAGATACAGTATGTTCACTACAGTACACTGTACTAGATTTTATTCTGAATTGTAAGAATACAATCTATACTGTCAATTAGGAACTAGCAATCTATAGACTCAGTACAGTGGGGTATGCTATAACGAACGGATCCTACTACGAATATTCCTATAACGAACGGTTTTACCTATAAAATTGAGAATGCTATAACGAACGAAACTCCTACAACGAACATTATTTATTTTATTTTTTTATTTATTTTTCTAATTTATTGATTTTTATTACAAATATTAATGATATTCTTTATTTCAGGGGTTTAGATGCATATTTATGCACTTTTTTACAATTTTTACAATTTTATATTATATTTTTCAGTGTTAAGTGGTTGTATTTGGGGGCCTGGAACGGATTAATCCTATAACAACCGAATGCTATAACGAACAAGGTTCTAGAACCAATTAGATTCGTTATAGTTGGTTTGCTTATTACATTTAAGAAACATGAGCTCCTCAAAGTGGACATTTGACAGTCTACAGCATTCCAGCTGGAATACTTCCAGCAATGGAGAAAAGTTATTACTGAAGCTGAAGTTGCTGGTATGGCCAGGTAGTGATAGGTTAGCTCTGAAAAGGTTGTCTGGTTCTGTTGCCAGTAGAGATGGGGATCAATTTCATCTTCAGATGTTTGTTGGCACAGGTAAAACTACTTGGGATTGTGTTGATGGTGCAGGTACAGTGCTGTTGGATGGGGCCATGAATCTGGAGAGATTGGGGTTGGTAATGGGGCATTTATTCCATAATGACTGTACCTGGATGGTTTAATCTCATGAGAAAGACCACACCAAATGGTTGGGTCGAGTTTTGGTTAAGTTAGGTCCCAAATTAGGCATCACAACTTGAGGTTGTTTAAATACATGCGTACTGTATGCATACAGAAGCAAAATAATGAATTACAGTACATCCTTCCCCTCATCAGGTTGGAGTTCGTTATTGGATTTTTAATGTGCAAATTGGTAATCTGTAGCCTGTTGAATCATACAAACTATGCAGGATTCACTCTAATCTGCAGTATGATCACTGAAAAATACAATACTGTACAGGTATACCTAAAAATTTTATATCAATTTACGTTTAATTTTCTTAAAGGAAAATTGTGACATGAATGAGTATAAAAGTATTCAGGCTGTAATTGTACAATGTAAATTGCACAAATTATGTTTCATGGTGTTGTTAAAAGCTGAGGAAACAATAAAGTTCATCTGCACTGACATTGATTTCAATGCCAACAGTACAATACAGCTTCCTATCACAGCATGTCTCATATCATATCTACATTGTGTTCACTCTTTACCTCTACTTTCAAATATTCCATTATCGTTCATCAAATTTTTATTTCTTTTATTTTGTTGGGAACCCCAACATTATGAAGAATAGGGTATTTTTCTCTGTGACAGGCAGAAAGTTAGAGATACCAAGAAATCAAATACACAATACATCCACTTACCAAGACATCTTTTTGAAGAGGGAAAGAATATAAAGGGGAGGAGAGGGAGTTCTTTCCCCTTTTCTCTTTCTTCCTTCATGAACAAGAGAGAAAGAGGAAGATTTCTCAGGGTGCTACATCTTACTCAATTCTCCCTCCCTCCCTTTTCTATCTCATTATTATTCATGTGAGATAGTAAGAGGAGAAAGGAAGAAATTCTTTCTCAAAAATTTTTAGTCAGCCACATAAATGTAAATATGGCAGCTCAGCTGATCCACCCAGGGCAGAGAGAAGTCAATAGTGCTTCTCATGGCTTAGAGAGGAACAGTGATTGATGGGGGCTGGATCTTGACATTTAAAAAAATTTTATTGGCAATTGCCTGGCTTTCTTTTTTTAGTTCTTTATAGATTTCTTGGTAAGGTTACAAAGTATTCTCGACATTTTGTTTCACTTTGATGCTTAGTTCCATTGAGGGGTTATAGCCATAACAGTTGGCTCATTCATTCCAAATGCACTCATATCACAAGCGAGTTTATCCACCACTTCAATTTTCTGCTTGTCATAACTTTCTTTGTACCAGATACACTCCCACCAGTTAATGGCCTTTTGAGAGCAATGACAAAGTTAGAATTAAAGTTACAGTAGCTCAGGAGGGAGGAGGAGGAGGTAGATGCCCATGGTTTTTTAAACAAGCACCATACCTTTTTATGTTATTTTGATAGATAAGCCTCTGAGGCTCTTTGCATACAGCTGAATTTGCGAAAGTTAAATTCGCATATATTGAGGTTCTGGTGTAGATTTACTTAATAATTTCTTTGTTTTTATATTAAAATTTTCAGGTCCAGGTTCACAAGAAGTAAAGAGGGTAGTAGAAAAAATTCCTGGCTTTGAAAAGCTCTTTTCAACTGCACAAACTCAAATTTCACTTCCTATGGAGACGGTGCCACTGAAGGAGAAATTGGTGAACCCAAACACAATGCAAGAAGTAGAAAGACAAACCAAAAGTATAGGTAAGAAGTTTCGATCAGGTACTGGACTGCCGTTTCTATTTAGTTGCACACACACTGTGTAATGTAAAAACACTTTCTTTCATGACCCGAAATATTTGTCTCCCTCCTTGAAGTACAGTATTTCATTAACCAGAGCACCTGTGCCAGCATCTACATCAAGACCCAAGGCTAAACTTTATGTATATTGTGGTTATGGCAAATCTAGATACAGTAAACCCTTGATAACTTGGCACATATGGGGCTCTGGCCTTGCCGAGTTATCCCAAATTCCAACTTATCGAGGCACTTCTCCCCTCATACAAAAATACAACAATAAAAAATTATCGACCCATATATATGTACTACATGTAATTACCAAATGTAAAAAAGTAACACTTACCAGCACAGCAGGTGAAGAATGAAGCATCATAGTAGAGGACACAGATGTATGGTAGGTGACACAGAGGCATGGTAGGTGATGCAGGTGGCCAGATATGGTGGGATTTTCCCAGATAATTTTATATATCTTGGCATTTCCCAAGTTATACTAACACATTCCGAGACTATATCCATGCCAAGTTATATGAAATTCCGATTTATCGGGGGTTTACTGTTGTGTAAAAAAATTGAAATTAGTGATTACGGTAATACAGTACTGTGACATACTGTATATATACAGTTCTACAGTACATTTAGAAATAACTTGGTACAAAAATGTAGACAAGGAGAAAAGACTTTGCTAAATGATAAATTACATGGATATGTTTATTCAGTTAAGTGTATATCATCTCTTTACTCAGATGCAAATTCGGGCAATGGAGTGGACTTGAGTCCAAGCAAGGTTGCAGCTAATCAAGAGAATGAAATTCCATCTGTACAAGAGCTCAAGAAAAGGCAAAAGAAATCTGTTCATATGACTGAAACTGTTACTGTTCAGGAATACAATGGTGATGTAAGTATTATCTATCTGTGTATCAGTGTCCAGCTTGTTTCTTCTTAGTCCTTCATAGGAGTGTGATGGTCAAGTGGATACAGCACTCAACTCCTTTTGCCATATTTACTTAAATTTACAACAAAAATTAAATGTAAAATACAGTCAACCCTCACATTACGCGGTCCCGCATTCCACGGTTCACCGTTAACGCGGTGCCCTGCCGGAACCTAACATGCTCACATTCCGCGGTCGTGAACCCCATTACGCGGAGAGCGGCTGGCAAGCCGCGCCATTTTTGGATCCAAACCTCCCGCCATCCGCCATGTTGTGTAAGAGGCGCGAAAATGGTGCGCACAAGGTCGCCCAGTCATCAAAACATTACCAGTTCTTCACTCGCCACCCACTACAGCCGGCCCAAGTCAGTGATAGTGATAATTATAGTGAGGATATGGACTCATATGAACTTTGGGAGGTTTGACAAAGAGGCCCTGCAAGCCTCTGTGGTGGATAGTGATACAATTGATACAAGTGATACAGGTGAGGGCCAATAATCTGCCCTCTGCCTCGGAACCAACCGCCCATCCCCGTGTGCCCAGCCATCTTTTCCACTAATGTAAGTGTTAAAAAACCTAATATTATTGATATTTCTCTTAATTATTAATTGTGTGTGCATGCCATCATAAAGTTAAGATAATATTTTTACTACAACATTGTTGTGTGTCGTCAAAAAGTGGAGTTTGGGGATCGGCTTGGACTCCATTTCAATTAATCCCATATGTTATGTTGTTCACTTTCCGCGGTACCCTCCGGGTTACATTAACCGCGTAATGTGAGACCCAACTGTATGTTCTTTATTTCCACCAACTATGGGCCGTAGAAATGTGGTAGTGAATGACTTGAGTTGGCACAATAAGATAGCAGGTATAGTGGGAACTCGCTATATGTTGTACTGGTATACGTCATTTCACATATACTGTATTGTACAGGTATACCCCGATAACCAACACATATAGGGACCGAGAAAAGACTTTTCCGTAACAGGAGACACCACCTCACACTTCCAAGTATTGCAGATGACTGAAAATCACTGCACTTGCTGGTGACAAGTGTGTCGGCTTGTAGGGTTGACAAGACTCTTCAATATTGAGTCGAATTTTGCATTACCAAATTCATTAATACAAGGTTTAACATGTACAGTATTTAAAATTTATAAAAGCAAATAATTTCTTAGTTTTAAGCCTACAATTGATGACAACTTGCTGAATAGTTTCCTCACCAGGAACCAGCCAGCACCCACCCGTATGAACTCAAACACTTCCTATCAGGTTCCGGCACAGTTGAAGTTTTGCTGTATGCATTATTATGGTGTGTCCATAATGATAATCTATTCCAGAAAAAATATAAAAAATAATAGCCCAATGATCATGAGTAAAATTTGAATACGATTTTTGTATGGCAGCTTATGAAGGATGGATTATTAATTTTAACTATGCCATGCAATAGACGGGTTGGCCACCAGTGTTAGCAGTCTCTCTTGTCAGGTTCTTAATTATCATGTCAATTGTTACAACCCACTTACAGGTATCCCTCACTGTCTGAGTGGGTTGGGTTCCTCGATAACCTTTTGGAAAGTGAAGAACTTAATATATCAATGGGGAAAGATTGCATTGTTAAAAAATTTAATCGGTTCCCAATCAACTTTTCATTTATTTTGTTATTTTTTTTTTTTTTTTCATTTTGCAGTTGAACTTACTGTGTTTTGGTATATTCTTTTGATTTACACAGTTACTGAAGCATTATTTAAAATGTAGCTACAAAAAATAAATTAAAAATATGTATGCACAGTTGGTACAGTACAATACTTTACATTGGGCTTTCACCCCATTGGTGATGCGTGATTATCTCACGCTTGGTTTGTGGTGTCTCTTAGTGATGGTAATAGAGGAATCACCACTATGGTTGGATGCCATTGTGTACAGATTTACAAAAGGATGACACAAATACAGACGGTAAAAAGATCACTTCACTTGCACCGAACAATGTACATCCAGGGGCCAAAATGGCATCCCCAGCTAACCCCAAGGCTGTGCTTGGCGTGTGATTTGAATTTTCAATCGACCAACATTTGGATCAGCAAATACCACCTCCAGATACCGAAAAAGAGGTGTAATAGAAGAGAATATTCGGAAGAGCGAATATTTGGACAGCAAGGGACACCTTTATCATTATAAGCATTTTAAGGTCATTTTCCACACCTGCGTGGGTTAGCCACAATTACCTGATGGCAACTCTCCATGCTACAGTCTCTCTTCTCAGGTTATTTGCTCTAATGTCACTTCTTACAACCTTTCCCCATGTCATTCATTCTCTACAAATACAGATTTTAGTAGCACTGTCAATTTTTATTGCAATCTGCTGTGTACAGTAGAACGTCGATTTAAAGCGATTCAATTTAAGATTATTGATTTAAAGCGACACCCACAATTAAGGACAATGTTTTAATTTATAGCGAATCTTTCCTATTTTGCGCGTGTCAATCTGGCGCTTCCTATTTAAAATTTTGTGCCTAATGTTTCACTGGGCATGCTACACTTTCCTAAGGGCAAAGCTGTACTGTACTAAATGATTATTAAAATTTTTTGTCTTGTGCAAACTATAGCATGTTTATATTCAAATTAATCACTATCTTATAAGAATTCCAGCAATGTAAATTATATTCTCCCCGGTCACTTTTGTGACATTTTAAAAGCAAAAAACATAAACTCAATCTAAAGGACATAAATATACAAATAAATACTTCACTAGACCTTCGACTCCAACTGTCAAACATGTCACTGTCACTTCCCTCCCCTCCCATCTTCCCAGCCAGGGTTTGGTGTTTTAGGCTTAAAGTTTTATCTTATATAATGTCAGACTAAAATTAGAATATAATTTGTATTGTAGGAATCCTTGCAAGACAGCGAATAATTTGAATATAAACGTCATATATTTTAAATGAGATAAAAAATTTTGCTCTGTAATAAAATTCTTAAATTAGAACTAAAATATGTATGTCTAATGCGAGCTATAGCATGCTTATATTCAAATTAATCACAATCGTATAAGAATTCCAGCCATATTAATTATTTTCTCCCATGTCAGTTCAGTAACATTTTATAAGAGAAAAACTTAAGTCACTCTTAAGGACAGATAAATAAATAAGCACAAGATCTTGGTATCAACTGTCAAACATATCACCTCACCCCCCCCTATCTTCCCAGCCAGTAAACAGACCAATTCGCATCCCTTAATTTTAGCTGTGTTGATTTATGAGTGTTTGTTTTAACATAATACTACAAAAAACAATGTTTGTTTATTCTAGGAGATGGGCTGAGGTGCATCTGGGTAGACTCTGTCTTAGTATTTTGTGTTTCTCTCAAGTACCAGACTAAATTATTCCATTGAAATAACTCTTCGATTTAATACGAATTCGGTTTAAAGCAACCACTCTTGGAGCGTCTCATGTTATATCCACATTCTACTGTACAAGGTATTATAGAATTTTTTATATTCTGTACTAATTGTCAAGCATTTGTTCTAGGTGCAAGAACTGAAAATGAAAATAGATGATGGGGAGAAGAAAGTAGAGAGGAAGCGGAAGGCGATGAGGAAGATGGAGGCCCCTCCGGTGGAGAGTAACGAACAACTTGATGGGTGTAAGCAACAGTAATTGTTGCCTTTCCTGAATATATACAAGTGGTCCCCGGGTTACGAATGGGTTCCGTTCCAGAGGACGTTCTTATGTCGCATTTGTACGCAAGTCGGAACACATGCTATGTGCATACTGTACTTAGAGAACAATGTTTAAAATCCCACTATATTACAGCCCAAGTCCTTATATACTGTTAAGTTGTAAAGTCATACTCTAGTTTTTATTTTACTTGCCAAACATAGCTGCAATATTAACTGTAAATTAAAGAGGAATGTTTGAATAATATACTTATAAATGCATCTTGAAAGCAATATTTTTAAGCACAGCAGAGCCTTGGTGTTTGCACAATTGTCCTTTACAGTAAATTTAATCAGACACAGTTTGTGATTTGTTTTTATGTTATTAAATTTTTTAGGAAAAAATCACAAACAGTGCAAAACCAAGTTTATTATGGATACTTTTTAATGTATTTTATAGTTCAAGTCCCTAGCCCTATTTTCCCCCTTACCTTTTAAGTTTGTGGCCCAAGAGGATTTTTAAAATCATAATCCGTGGAAAAAGCAAAGCACTGTTGTATATACAGTATGTCCCCCAAAGTTCGCTGATTTTTACTTCGTGGTTCTCGGTTTTTTGTGGGTGACACCCTGGATCTACCCTTTATGTGTTTGCCTTTGGGACAAGTATTTCTTGGGAAATACTCTTAAATAATCAAACAAATTTATTAAAAATTTAACAGTCTACCCTCAAGTCCGTGCTTTATTACTATATTAAGAGAGCATGGACTTGAGAGTAGATTGTCACATTTTCAATAAATTTGTTTCTGATTATTTGTGAGAGGATTTTCCAATTTTTATTTATTTGTATATGTTTTGTGTGTGTCTACACACACACACACATACATATATATATACAATACTACAGGTAAAAGAAGTAATTGACCTGAGGGAAAACACAAAGTGAATATACAATAAATTTTTTTGTACACAAGTAAAAATGTCCCCTTGGGTCCGCGAATGGCTATTCATGGCTATTTTGAGAACCTAACCCCCACGAATTTGGGGGCCTCCCTGTACTGTCGTCATCATTTCATGGCCATTTTCCGTAATTGCTCTAGGTAGCCAATACTGTATACATCAATATCTACATGCTGATAACCACAAGGAAAAAGAAAACACGAAGTTCCCAAGCGCTTTCGTGTAATTCATATCTTGGGAACTTCGTGTTTTCTTTTTCCTTGTGGTTATCAGCATATACCTGGATCACGCACACCTACAGTGATTTACTTGCATCAATATCTATATATATATATATACTGTACATTACTCATGATGTTTCTCTCTTTTTAACTCCTTCAGGCAGTATAAAAAAATATCAATGATGTTGGTTGATTAAAAATACAAAAATGCTCTATACAAAGCTGAATACAGTACTGTACAGCCTAATGAACCAAAGATAATTTAAACAAACATAATCTGCCACAGTAACATGTGATGAGTGGAGTAAATTGGCTCACTGGCTCCATCAAATTTGGAAGACAAATCAGATAGCCTACACATGGCAATGTGTCTAACAAAAGCATTCACTTTTCAAATACTGTATGTAGGACTCAAATTCTAGTCTAAGTATATTTTACTGTGGTCACAAACTTATGAAGGTGTGGGTTTTCATGCATAACCAGAGAAAATATCCTAACTGCATGAGATGTCCATATTAACTATCAGTGTAGTTTCATGGCAGTCATGTTGCATTCTCAGCCAGTCACTCCAAAAAAGGTTATGTCTCCCTCATCCTTCCCCTGGTCATTATCTTCCTCCCTCCCCAGGATCACTAACTCCCTCCTAGCCATCATCTCCCTCACTCTCACCTAGTCATCATCTCCCTCACTCCCTCCCAGCCATTTATCTCCCTCACTCCCTTCCAGCCATTTATCTCCCTCACTCCCTCCCAGCCATTTATCTCCCTCTCTCCCTCCCAGCCATTTATCTCCCTCACTCCCTCCCAGCCATTTATCTCCCTCACTCCCTCCCAGCCATTTATCTCCCTCACTCCCTCCCAGCCATTTATCTCCCTCTCTCCCTCCCAGCCATTTATCTCCCTCACTCCCTCCCAGCCATTTATCTCCCTCACTCCCTCCCAGCCATTTATCTCCCTCACTCCCTCCCAGCCATTTATCTCCCTCTCTCCCTCCCAGCCATTTATCTCCCTCACTCCCTCCCAGCCATTTATCTCCCTCACTCCCTCCCAGCCATTTATCTCCTTCATTACCTCCTAGCCAACATCTCCCTCAGTATACAAAACCTGTAACTTTACAAAAGAAGCTGGGAATTTCAATAAATACTTCATTTCAGTACCATTAAGTGATTTTAATAAAGTAAGAAAGGATGATAGAAGCACCGGATATAGCAACACATGGGTTGAGTATTAGAAATGTAGAGGAGATTAGCTGACTTGTAAAGACAACAAGAATATTATTATAACCCAGGATAATGAATACTGTAACAGTGTCAGGAATCAAATTTACTATATTTCAAGAAAAAATCAAGAAATTAGTAACCCAATCTATGACCTACTTAGGGGCAGACTGTGGGACACACTATATCCCAGAAACGAGTTTAACAATGCTAAAACTTAATGCAGTATTAAAAAGGAATAGGCATTGCTAATCCCTGAATGAGGTGAAAATACAACTATGAATGCAGTCTGGAAGAACATCTGGCCAGATTGTGTTCATGATTTCTAAGGTTTTACCCAGGTCCAGATCTTTGATCAGGTGCAACAGGACATTATAACTGGCAAATGATGCAGGATTTGTGGAAGTAGACCATGATGGTGAAGTAGAGCTGTTAGTCACGCAGAGAGGATCTATCCAATGAGGATTTAATATTAATGGAAGAGGAGCAAGTTGCTGCTGAGGAACAAGAGAACTCCTGTACAGAAGTTGCATCATCCCGTGAAATGTCAACAAAGGTTTTGTCCAAAATGTTTAGTCAACTGCAGGATGTAATGCAAGCTACTGAGACACATGATCCAGACTGTGGATGCAGCCTCAAGTTTACAAGAGAATAGGAGAACCTGATGAGGGGATACAAGGAGCTGTACACTGAGAAATTGCGACCATCAACGACAAACCACATTGGACACGTTCTTTGCCCTAAAATCTCAGTCAGCAGCCCAAGTAGATGATGATCCACAGGGAGAGGCATGAGTCAGCAGTGATCCACCATCTCCTTCCTAGTAACTCCAATTGTACCACATCACCTAACTCAGCACTCAACATCATTTCTGGTAAGTAAAAATCCAATGTTTTGTTCATTTATCATGTTACATCATGAATGACTTACTGTATGTGGTTAAAACTATCTGATTTCATACATATACCGGTATGTGTTTGTGTCACATTTTAGGGCCTCAAACTTTTCCATAGCAGCGCATCTTGACTTATAATGGAAGTCAGTGGGAAAAATGGTTTCGCATTATGGAATTTCACGTTATGGAAAGATTTTTCAGAACAGAATCCTTCTGTAACCCGGGGGATGCCTGTACAGTATTTCCTCGTGTGCCAGAGTTAGCACATACAGCGGGTGTGGGGGAGAAGTGACGGGAGGGATCTCGGCTCTTCTCCGTATCCTGTGTCCCATGTGTAGTGAAACGATTGCCAAATGGCAGTGCAGTATTTTATTTATATTTATTAGTAATACCTGTACAGGTACAGTACAGTATTTTTATTTATTCCTCACATTTACTGCTACACCAATTCGCCCATTAATCTCATTGTTAGGTTCCTGAAAACCACAACTTTAAGTGAAAACGATTCTACCATAGACACAATGATATGAATAGGGTTTATGTTCCTTGGGTACATTTCTGGTCAAATTTTCTCACAACTTGCAACAAATGTTTCACTTTCAACACTATCACCTTTTTTTAAAGTTTAAAATAAACTTAAAGCTTTTGCCTGTAAGGAGAGCAACGAACATGGAGAGTTTCGTTAATGGTGTTCCTCACAGAGCTGTATAATATTTTTATGCAGTATAGTACAGTAATACCTCGATTTACGCGGTTTCGCCTTACGCGATTCTACATTTACGCGGTACCTCACCAGAACCGGAATTTCATTTTACGCGGTGCATCTACTCATATACGCGAGAAGCGGCGCGGACAGGATGCGCACAAAGTCGCCCATTCATCAAAACATCACCGAGTTCTTCACCCGCTACCCACCACAGCCGGCCCAAGTCAGTGATAGTGAGGATATGGACTTATATGGACTTTGACGGGTTTGACAAAGAGGCCCAGCAAGCCTCTGTGGTGGATAGTGATACAATTGATACAAGTGAGGGCCAATAATCTGCCCCGGAACCAATCCCCCATCCCCGTGTGCCCAGCCATCTTTTCTACTAATGTAAGTGTTAAAAAACTTTATATTATTCATATTTCTCTTAATTATTAATTGTGTGTGCATACCATCATAAAATTAAGATGTTATTTTTACTACAACGTAGGCATTGTGTCTGAAAAAGTGGAGTTTGGGGGTCGGGCCAGTCTTTATTGAAATTAATCCCTTCATTAATCCCTTATGTTCTGTTATTTCATTTACGAGGTTTTCGTTCTACGCGGTACCCCGTGGGTTCAATTGACCGCGTAAATCGGGGTATCACTGTATTGTTAATATGTACAGCAAACACCATTTACTGCATTTTTAATATTGAGTTGTAAATTCTAAACTTAGGTACTGTATGTCTCTCAGGGATTACTTCCTAAAGCCCTTTATTTTACTTTGACCCCAGCACTTGCCAACCACAGGAGCAATATAAAATGTAATCCCTGTGGTTGAAGAAGGATTACTGTACTCTACAAAGAAAGAGACAATAAAGTTGCTCAGTAAAATGCAAAAAATATTTGACAGCTACCTCTTAAAGACACTGCTATTTTAATCAACAGTACAGAAATATTACCCTGTACATATGAAAGGACCATGTGGTTAACATCAACATTGGCAGATAATGAAATAAAGTGTGAATTAATACCCATTCCTTCATGAATCATCCACAAAGAGAGGTAGAACTCTGCCTTGAGGAGGGCTGTGGACAGTATGGCTGGCAGCAGACAACCACTGAGAAGGAATTCAAAGCTATGTTTTGACCATAGTTTGGCAGAGCAAGTAGCCCCTTGTCAAGAGTATACTATGTCACTGGAACATGTCACATCCAACTACTGAAGCAAAATACAGTAATTGTTAAGCTGATAGCTTGTCTGACATACAGACTAAATAAAGTGTCCTCATCACTTCCTTCAATAAGCAATAGATAATGCAACCTTGCTCAAACTACAGTGGATGGTGGAGAATGCATTTTAATCATAAAATGACAACTTGATATTCTGATAGTCTAATATTTAACATTTTGACATCTATACTTCTGAGTTTTCCTTTCCTATTTAGTCCTGAAGCATCCCACCACATCACCTTGAGCTACAAAAATAGCCATCTTGTCCGTGCTATTTTATGAATACAGTACCTGTACTGTACAAAATTTCAGTTCACATCAACATATTTTCAAGTGATCCATTTCAATTTCAACCTCATTAAGAGAATCAATTATGGTTTCAAACTTTACCATTTGCACTGCAGTTTGATTGTTTAACATACCAGTCGTAGAAATCATCAATGACTTTGTGACTATATAAATCTTGATCATAGAGTCGAACACAAAGGTCACAGAGAACACGGCTGCCACCAACAGTTGAAGGCTGGTAATAATGTCTCCATGTCAAGTAGGTCTGGTACTCCTGTTGGTATAAGAAAAAAAATCAACAAAGAAATATTTGAGCTTGGATTAAGAAACTGAAAACATGATACCTGTACAGCATAATCATTCTGACATTCCAGTACTGTATTGTGGTATTGTCTACAGACTTACATATTGCAGATAGAAGTAAAAAATGCATTTCAAGGTACAGTATAAATCTTGAAAAATTTTCCTTCAATATTTTAATTATTTTGGTACAGTATTTTGAAGTATAATTTATATTTTAGTGTCATTATTTAAATGAATACAGATAAACCTCAATAGGGTTGCATCTTTCAAAACCATATTATAAACTGAATAATCATAAATCAAACACTAGTATTTATCCACCGATTACCATTACTGTACACTCGGTAAAAACACTACCGTTACAATTCCTGCGTGAAACAAACTGACACTACAAATGAAGCGTTTCCAAAAAGGATCCCGAGGCATTCCTTGCATTGGTAGCCCTGCATGTGTATGGGTTCGGTCACACGTGCTCGAAATAAGTGATCGGCACTCTTGAAAAGAAACCAAGAACTAGACTTTCCGGATTTATCGACCGTATTGTAAAACGTCGTCGGGCTGGGTTCCACTATGACGGCATGCGAAACTGTGGAGCTATTCAGATGTTTCGGAACAGCATGATATATTTTCCAATACAGGGTACCAATAAAGAATGACAATGTGGCATTAGCCAAAAAGTGAAGTAGCAATATAAATACTGTACAGATTCGAAATTCGGTTGCAAAATAATCTTATAACTGTAATAGTGGTAAGGACTACCGTATTCGATTCTGAAAACAGGAAAACACAGTATTGTTTGCTCTAACTCAAATGCACATGACTTTGAACCATACAGTAATTATTTTACCGGTATGCCACCATCATCATACATTGTTATGTAAAAAAAGTTAGTCTTTGCTCCATACTGTAATTATAGGTAAACATGGCCTTTACTTGTAATTACAGAATATTATTTACTGCAAAAAATATATAACGTATTGCAATCACACGAAATAACGAAGGTATAAAGTGATGTATGAATATTTTCATTAAGTAAAAAAAAGTGTTCCACTCGCGCTTACGTATATAAATTATCTTATCGTGATTGCTCATATAAAACTGTTTGTAGATAATTTATTTACAATGCCAATACAATAAATCCCACCTTTTTATCTCAAATAGCAAGCTTGTTATGACTCATTAGATACAACTATATCTCGTGTGGTGCAGTCAAGTGCACCGAGGTGAGCACCTTCCCAAACTCAAGAGTGTAACATCTCAAGGGGGCATTACTCAGTCGAGTGTTCATATCTGGAGCTGGCAGACGCCCACCGCACGAGGGGTCACAGCTCAAGTAAACGTTTTTGGAGTGAGAATTGTAAACTCTTGGAAAAATCTGCCAGAGAATTTTATGTCAGTACCTAATGTGAGCTCATTCAAGATAAAACTTGACCAACACTGGCACAGGTACAGATATATTTTGGAGCCAGTACATGCCCAGTCCTTGCAGTGTGTAACAAAGACGTGACCGACTGCCCAAGTGGCTAACAAGCCAATCAGTGGCAAAGAGGATGAAAATATAAAATAAAAAGCAGAGTAAAGAGGGTTCATGAAAAAATTACAATGATAGCAACTAAGACTGACAGGTGATGGAAAAGACTACCTAGTTACAGTGTACAATTTGATGCCTTACCAGTGGCAAAGAGAACTAGAGCAGTGAAGTTATAAAATCTTACCAATTATTGAAGCTATTTAAACAATTACAAAATCCATACCTTAGGGTGATTAGCCAGGTGCTGCAACTTTTCAGCAAGTTGTTGTGGTGAATATTCTTGTGCATTGATATAGGAGTTTGGGGGAAGCAAGGCAGAGTAATCAGCACCCCCTAACACCACAGGAACCATGGGATAGTAAAGTAGGTTATATAACTTTTCAGAAACATAGTCTTTGCACAAGGCATTCTCAAATGCTAAAAAAAAAAGATAATGGTGTCCAGCATATTTCATACAAGGTTCTAAATCGATTCTGTATCCCTCATTAGTAAATAGGGAATGTCCACATTTAAGTTCTCCACACTTGCCATACACATCAATAGGGGCATACTTCTTTAGGGCTTCAATATATTCCAGTCTTCCACTTTTATCTTTACAATTAGAGATAAATGCAACAGCAAGCTTTTGTGTATTATTTATTTGATGTAATTCTGGCTGGCGACGCCATGTTGGAGGTAGCAGACTGGCATCTCTTCCACGACGTACAACAAATCCATGCAACATCAAGATGTCCGAGTCCCGTCGATAATGCATTGTGCGATTGAAAACGCCATTTAACAACTTGTAGTCATTGCGAAACATAACATTACCCTTGAAGTGTGTTTCTGGTTCAAACATAATCCATGGTTGTGATTGATCACGTGTACCTAATTCTTCTGACAATTTTTCTGCAGATTTGACACTTAGTAAATGTATTAGCACTGCATCTGCACTCGTTACCTGTGCGAGAGAAAAATATATGAGTTCTGGTAACAGATACAGAATTATTCTTCAAAATTTGAAGGAAACCAGCATCAGTACCTGGCTTCACAAAGGTTCTAGTAATATATTTTTTTACAATAATATACAGTAGTGTGCACTGCATCAACTACATTATCATTTACCATACATCAAATACATTACCATTTACCTTACATCAACTACATTATCATTTACCCTACATCAACTACATTACTAGGGACGGGCTGTCAAGATATCTGAACGACCGTTTTATAAGACCTACTAGCTTAGTTACTCGATTCATCTTCTGAAAATGGCCCAAGAACTTCAGTTCACTCAACATACACACCCAGGTCCTTTTCACATCGTTTCCATTAATGTTGTTTCTTCATCCCATTGGGGCATGTAATACTCCTCCTTACTATTGGTAGGACCAAGGTGTATCCTCCTACACATCATAACATTGAATCTTAACAGCCATTTCTTTGACCTATTATAACCATGGCCTGTTCTAAACCATGTAGGGAGACAACAGGTTAACTTTCCAGGAAAGTTAGTCAAAATATTTCTTAGAGGTTACAATCACAGCTCCGAACAAGGTGCAAAATGGTACTGCCAATAAAGATATAGTTACTGTACAGGTTAAATGCTGTACCTTGTATTGACTTTCAGGCACTAAACTTTTACTGTAAAAGACTTACCTCTTTGATGTCCGAGGTAATATTGCAGGGCAGTGGGCATCGACCCTCATTGATGTCTTTCATGTGCATGTAATACCACTCAATATATACATACATGTGGTTGACATACATCACCACTTTGGGAATATAGCCTGACCTAAATCTGAAACAATGAAAATAGTACCGTACACAGGTATAAAGAATATTAGTGCAGCATGGGATCAGGTTTCAAAACATTGCATGAATGGAATATGGAAGAAAATCCTGAAAAGATATGTGAACAGTTTCAAAGGATTTAATGAAAATGAAGTTATTTCGGATATTAGTAACAAGATAGTGGATTTAGGTAAACAGCTGGAGTTAGAAATTGAAAATGAAGATGTTGAACAGTTGGTTGAAAGTGTAGCAGAAGAGCTCAGTAACGAGGATCTTATTGAACTAGATGCACAGAAAATTGCAGAGGAAGAAGAGAGACAAAATGTAGAAGAAGAACCTGCACCCCCCAAAAAGTTTTCAGTGAAACAAATGGCAGAGGCATTTGCTACAATTAATAAAGGAATGCAAATGTTTGATGGCATGGATCAAAATTATGCGCGTTATGCCAAAGTTGACAGAATAATCCAAGATGCACTTGCTTGCTACAGAAAAATTTATAATGAAAAGAAAAAGCAAACTGTGCAGTCTAAACTGGACTTCTATTTCAAGAAGTCCCCCAGTGCTGTCTCCTCACACCCCACCAGTGCTGCCTCTTCACTCCCTCAAGATGATCCAATACCTTCAACCAGGAAGTTTCCACAGTCCATAAACCTGTCTGAGGAAAGCGACATTGATGACCCACCCAGCCCTGTCTCCTCCTCTGCTTCTTCCAGTTAATGTAGTCTCCATGTATAATTAGAAAATTATGGGGGCCCCGTGTGCATTCAGGTGACTACATTAAAGGTAAGTGCTCAGTCACACTGTATCCATTCCTCATTTTATATATATATATATATATATATATATATATATATATATATATATATATATATATATATATATATATATATATATATATATATATATATATATATATATATATATATATATATATATACACACACACACACACACAGTATTACCCCGCCTAACTTGGTTTCACTTAGCGCGTTTTATCATATACGCGGTGCCTCGCCAGAGCTGAACTTTCACTTAACACGGATTTTTTCATCATATACGCGGTGAGTGTCCGGCTCGAGACGCTATTTTTAGATTTGCCCCACCCGCCACCCTGCCTGACTGCCTGTTTTAGCTCATAAAATTCATACAAATTACCCGGCCAGAATATAATTTACATTGCTGGAATTCTTATAATTTGGTGATCATTTTGAATATAAACATCATATATTTTGCATTAGACATACAAATTTTAGATAAAATGTTTACTCTTGAGTAAATATGTTATCTTTTGTGCAAAATATATGACATTTATATTCAAAATATTCCTGGTCTTACAAGGAATCCAGCAATGTCAATTATATTATCCTAACTTTAGTTTGAGGTATTATTTATTACAAAAAAGTTAAGTATTCTGGTTTTCCCACACATCTCCTTGGGACGGTTGGTGGGGGGTGGGGGGGAGGGAGGGACCGACCGACCATCTGTTACCCGTGAAGAATATTTTTTTTTTTTTATTAACTGAAGATATTTGTTTTAGCTCATAAAATTCATACAAATTACCCGGTCAGAATATAATTTACATTGCTGGAATTCTTATAATTTGATGATCATTTTGAATATATACATCATATATTTTGCATTAGACATACAAATTTTAGATAAAATTTTTAATCTGAGTAAGTATGTTATCTTTTGTGCAAAATATATGACATTTATATTCAAAATATTCCTGGTCTTACAAGGAATCCAGCAATGTCAATTGTATTATCCTAACTTTAGTTTGAGGTATTATTTATTAAAATTTAGTGGTTTTCCCCCAAAAATTTCTCAGAGAGGGACGAGCCGGCAGTGTAGTGTGAGAGGGGGAGGGAGTTGAGTCCATTATTTGAATGGACATTAACTTGGCGACTGTATTTCTCTATTTCTCTTAAGTATTAATTGTGTGCATGTACCATCATAAAATTATGATGTTATTTTTACTACAACATAGTTATGTGTCTTCAAAAAGTGGAGTTTGGGGGTCGGGCCGGTTTCTATTGGAATTAATCCCATATGTTCTGTTGTTCACTTAACGCAGATTTCACTTAACACGGGACCCTCTGGGTTCTATTGACCGCGTTAAGTGGGGTACAACTGTATATATATTTATATATATTTATATTTATATATATATATATATATATATATATTTTTTTTTTTATATATATATATATTTATATTTATATTTATATCTATCTAGGAAAAGGGTGAATTTCCATGGTCCGGCACCGGTCATGTCCCGAGGTTGCCGGACTAGAGAGGTACAACCTGTAGTAACTTTACTGTAGTATGAATGTAGTCAAACAGTGATTATGATATATTATACATTTCAATTCTGACTTCATAATTACACTGTACCTTTAGACATGAAATTGATGTTCAAACAGTTTATTTAGCCACAAGCATAAACAATAACAATATTGACCTGGCTGAGCCAAGTGGGAGCCTGAGCTCTTCTAGTGAATTGCTGGCTGCTGATACACACTATGAACTACCTTGAGTTGGTGAGTAATGTTTGTAAAATTCCAATTCTGTGTTAAAGTGAGAGATTACTATGCAAGGATATTTTCATTGATCATATGTTTGCACAGCACAACACTGCACATTCCTACACCCCAGAAATCCCGACAAGATATATGTTAAAAAAAAAATGGCTTTCTGTAACAAGAAAACTTAAGAATTTTAGTACATAGTATTGAATAGCTATGTAAGTATACTTTATAAATAAATCCCTATATTTTAAAAGTGTAGCATTACCATTAAACAGATAAGACAAATATTGTACAGTACAGCATATATACTGTATTCTATATTACCGCATCTCAAATTCAAAATACAAGGACAAATTTCTGACCAGTGTCTAAATGAACTGTTCTTTATTAATTTTTATTAATTTGTTTTTATTTTATTTTTTTAACTGTATTACTTTTTTTTTAGTTGATCACTGGCATATTAACCTCTTGCTATTCAGAGAGACTGTGAAAGTCAACTCACATTGGCCTTATTGATAGGTATACAGTGGGGTATGCTATAACAAATCTAATTGGTTCTAGAACCTCGTTTGTTATTGGATTAATCCGTTCCAGGCCCCCAAATACAACCACTTAACACTGAAAAAATTATGTGGAAAATGTAAAAAATACTGTACTTTATCTTACCTTAGTGTTGTTCAGCATGCAGGACAGGAGGCAGAGCGGGAGGGGGGAGGAGAGAATTATGGAGAAGAGGTGGAAGGAGAGGAGTCATCCTTCCTAGCCCTCTTTGGTGACTGTCTTACAGGCACTTTGTCTGTAGGTTCTTGTTACCTTTTTAAAGAAGGAATCCAGGGTTGGCTGCTTCAACCTTGATTTCTGGACCTTCCAAAAGTAGTTCATAACATTGTCATTAAACACACTGATGGCCTTTTGCACAGAACCAACATCAGGATGATAATCCTCAGCAAGCTTGGACAGTTTGCTCCAGCTAAAGAACGCATCCTTGAGATCTTTGGCTGGAATGATGCGGCTTTCCTCCTTGTCCTCCTCCTCCCCTGACTCCTCAGAAGTTAAGCTCCGCTTCAGTGTCTCGTTTTCTTCTTTGTGAAGCTCAAGCAGCTCCTCAGTGGACAGTTCCTTACTGTGCTCTTCCACCAACTCCTCAACATCATCATCATCCACTTCCAGGCCTATGGAATTGCCCAGAGACACAATTTCATGAACAACAGCCTCTTCTTCTAACTCTTCGAAGCCTTCAAAGTCTCTTTGGAGCACACATTCAGGCCACAATGGCCTCCAAGCAGCACAAAGACACCTCACAGTAACCTCTTTCCAGGCTGAGGTAATTAAAAAAACAGCGTCTGCTATATTGAAGTGACTCTTCCAAAATTCCTTCAAGCTAACATCACTGGAAGAAGTGGATGCAAAACATTTTCTAAACAGTGCCTTTGTGTACAGCTTCTTAAAGTTAGAAATTACCTGTTGATCCATGGGCTGGATGAGAGGTGTTGTGTTGGGTGGCAAGTGCACAGTGATGAAGTTGAACTCCTCTGGCAATTCAATCATCAAATTAGGAGGGTGGGCTTGTGCATTGTCCATCACCAACAAAGCTTTCAGTGGAAGATTTTTCTCCCTGAGGTATTCCCGAACACTGGGTCCAAACACCTCAATCACCCACTCAAGAGAATAAATTCCTGGTCACCCAAGCCTTTGGGTTTGACCGCCACATAACACCAAGGCGGGTCTACCTAATGTTTTTGAAAGCTCTGGGGTTTTCTGCATGGTACACAAGGAGTGGCTTTATTTTGCAGTCACCAGAAGCATTAGCACAAAGAAGGAGGGTAAGCTTGTCTTTCATTGGCTTATAGCCAGGGACAGAAGTTTCCTCCTTGGTAATGTATGTACGGAGAGGCATTTTTTTCCAAAAAAGTCCAGTTTCATTACAGTTGAATACCTGCTGAGAAACAAAGCCTCCCTCTTTAATCACATTCAAAAAAATGTCATGGTGTTCCTTAGCTGTTTCCTTATCTGCACTAGCAGCATCACCATGTCTCACAACACTATGTAATTTATTTCTCCTTCTGAAACCAGTAAACCACCCCTTGGTACCCCTAAACACTGGCACATCACTATCACTTGCACTGGGAGTCTTGGCTTTAAGGTCCTCAAACAATTGTCTGGCCTTCTCACAAATTATAGCTTCACTAATGCTATCACCTGCCATTTCTTTCTCCTTTATCCACACTAAGAGTAAATTTTCCATCTCCTCAATCACATTACACCTTGCTTTGCTAAGTCTAGAGATTCCCTTAGCCATTTGCACAGTTTTCAACTCCTCTTTATTCTTTAAAATCGTACATATAGTCGATTTAGCCATCCCATACTCATCACTAAGTTTCGCAATGCTTGTTCCATCCTCACGTTTCTTTATGATTTCTTTCTTAGTTTCAAGAGTTATGAGCTTTCTCACTCTCTTTGGACGATTCATTGTTACAATTGTACACTTGTATAACAAAATATTTATACAAATAACTCTATTTCCACATCAAAAGACGAAATATCAACAATAACAGTGGTGCACTGGCTACACAATGAGACAAAGATGGCGCCTGACGCTCTTGTTGTGGGTCGCGGTACAACAATATTCATGCGCCAGGCGAAATAGTCCCGCATTCGTTGTAGGAGTTGCGTTCGTTATAGCATTCTCAATTTTATAGGTAAAAACGTTCGTTATAGGAATATTCGTAGTAGGATCCGTTCGTTATAGCATACCCCACTATAGAATTCACTTTACAGTTTAGTATTATAACCACACATTGTACCCAGCAGGTTATGTCTACTCTAACAGTAAACAGAAAAGATTTAACGGTTATCTTACAGACTTTCCTGATATTGATTGTTTACTTTTTTCTTTTCAGTAAATAAGAACTATAGGTTTCGATACAGTAGCACAGCATTGTATAAGCTAATGGATAAGTTGTCGGTTATAATTTTTTCATAAGATGGCAGGTCAATGGGTAAAGAAAACACTTAAATTCACTAATGGTAATGATATTTTTTAGTAAATTGGTCCAAAAAGTGTAAAAGTCACATGACTGAAAAGCTCTGTGATTGGTTGCAACGTCACAGGTTGGTTAGAGCCGCTGAGAGGGAGCCTAGAGGCAGCCAGCTTTGGTGTATGTGTTGTTACCAGCAGAAATACAGGAGTTGTGGCCTTATACAATGTTGATAAACACGGGCATACCTTATTTTTAGGTTAAAATAAATTGCTGCACAAGTATTCATCATGTGTATTGACTTGCTGGGTGCCAAAATGATACAAAAGATCGATAACTCCAACATGGAAGTTTTCATCACTGCTCTCTATTTCATGTCTGGAAAATGTAAGTTTTCATCACTGATGTCTATAATTAATATTGCGGAAGGACTCTGGACGACCATGGCCAGGGGATGGGTTCGAGATGAACAGATAACAGATGTAATTTAACGTGCTTCATAGCTGAGTTGATAATACTCTACAACCATAAAGACATCTACTTTCCAAATCATTCATAATGCATTGCAAACCACCAGAAAAAAAGTCTGCATGTCTTAAGTACAGGGATGGCCAAAACTTAAAATTTACCCAATATAGCCTGTCTTGATTCTAAGCATCCAAATACTTATGGTAGTTAAAATAAAATTTTACCCATTAATTAATATAAATGATGATATATGCCAGTGGTTCATTAGTGAATCATCAAAACAATAACAGCAAATGTTGCCATGTTTAGCTAGTATCAGGGATTCTCAAAACAAAATCCAGACAATGTACTTCTAAATTAACTTGTATCTCCATCCCTGCATCATTTGCAGGGTAGGTGGTGACGTCATTGCAAATGGCAGTCCTGTTTCTAGAGAAATAAAACTTATCTCGGCTATAGCAGGACTTAACTTTTATTACAAATTATATAAACCGTATCATTCTATAAATGTGGCACAGTGTATTTCTTGAGTTTACCCAGAACCGACAACTCATCCATTATAAGAGTGCAATTCTTGCTTTATACACACCAATAACAGACAGTTGCTGTTTCATCAAACAGGTTGATTCATCACAACTATCATGTAAAACAGTGCTAACAACTACTGTTTAGTACATACCGTCGTTGAGGCATCTCGGCATATGATTTCTCAGCCACCTTACGGTACGCCTCCAACACTGGGGCGAAGTACATATCCCTAAATCCTTCATCTGCACCTGCAACTTGAAGTATTAGAAATGTATACTGTAATAAATACACATGTATGTTGTCTTTCATCCTGCTAATGAACTAAAATTTTAATACAGGAGGTCCCCGACTTACGAACATCTAACTATGAACACCCGCTGATACAAACGGGGTTAAACTTTAAATGGCTTATGCGAATCCTATCTTCAAGAAGGGCGATCGTCACCCCACGAGCAACTATAGACCGGTGAGCCTGACCAGCATAATATGTACTTGAGAGCATTATGAGAGAAGCCGCGATGGAACATCTACTACAAAACAACCTTGTAAAGGATTGCCAACACGGTTTTATGCCAGGGCGCTCCTGCTTAACACAATTACTCAAGGTACAGTTCTTTCAAGACCAGACTTGACCAACACTGGAGCAGGTTCAGGTACATTCAGGAGCTGGTGCATGCCCAGTACCTGCCAACAGCGAGTAACAGAGAAGTGACCGATCACCCAAGCGGCTAACGAGCTGATCAGCAGTGAAGAGGATAAAAGTACAGTATTTTATTTATGTGATGACTTTTTACTTTCATTTTCTGTATTTTGTCATTCTATTTCTTCTTTTCTCTTAAATTAACTGATTTTAGAAGTACAGTACTGAATATGAGGACTTATGCTATGATGTAGTGGGATTTTAAACATTGTTCTGTAAGTAGGTAGTCGACAGCTATCAAACAGGGAGGTACTACTGGCTGGAAAGATATTGGAAGCATAATGTGTTGTCTAATGGTAGACCCTGCTGCCATATGGCATCATGAAAATTGTGACCAAGTCCCAGGTGCTGATCTAACTTTCTGCCTCATTTACACACAATTGCAGGATCTCAATTGTTTCTCTCACTTTGACAACACAATATACATACTGTAAATCGTTTTTTATTATTGATCTTTTTTTTAAGTTTTGTATTTACAGTGTATATTATTAAAAAGTAATTATTAATATTATTATTATTATATTTTCGCTCCCAGGCCCTGATGTGGGCTAATTCTGGAGGAAAAAAGTACGGTATGCATATACAGTTGCATGTGTTCCGACTTGCATACATTTTCGACTAAAGAACGTCCTCAGGAACGGAACCCGTTCGTAACCCACGGACCCCCTGTAATAATAAAATCAATACTTATTCAGTAAAATCATCATACATGTTTAGAATTGGTTTGATATGTATATAGACAATACAGGTACTGTACTGTACTGTATACAAACAATGCAGGTACTGTATTTAGTTTACTTAGACCAGGGCGGTATAGTGCCCAATGTGCTGTACTATACCTTGACAATGTGGGTATACAACAATAGTAAACAGTAAGGTAAAACAAACATGTGTAGTTACATTTGGTTTTATAATATACTGTAATACAAAAAGGATGGCAAGGGCCTCCACCAGTTGTTTGGCCAGGGCCCCCACATCTGAGTCTGGCCCCAAGTAAGGTGGTCATTGGAGTAAACTGATCACTAAAGTAAGATTCTCAGTGAAGTATGTGGATCAACAGAGTAACTTGTTTCCTGGAGTAAACTGGGCACTGGAGAATGGTGATCACTGTAATACGTTAGTCAATGGTATAATAAAGTCGTTAAAGTTGGGTGATCAGTGTAGAGCATTGGTCAAAAAGTTAAGATTATAGAATTCTATATTTAGTACCTGACTGTGTGATATTGTAGTCATATAAACTCGGGTGTGGATAGTGAGAGCTCTTGCTTCCCACACTCACAGGAACAATCAACTTTCGGCAGTGGTTACTCTGGTCAACTACGTGCTGCAACCTGTGGAAAAAGGGATGGTATCAATGGTGACACTGAAATCATGGAGTAAATGTCAAGGTTATGTTGATAATGTGATCTGGAGGTATTGTACAGTTTTATTAATACAAACAGCAAAAATTACAGTAGGGTACTAGTCAGCACTCTATGGGTTACCATATTTGACTTTCAAAAAAGAAGATATTCAGGAGAGGGTGTAATAAGGACTTGTAGTTTACTTCTGTATTGTGCTAATGTACTAATGTATGTTCAAGGGATGCAATGCTTGCTTATAATGTTTAACTCAATTACTTTAGTCTTGCATAGTTCTATGGATAAGAATTACTGCACTATTGTTTATAACTAGCCTAAATGTCCCTTCTATGTTTCAGTATTCTATTATATCATTTTGTTATTTCCCTTTGTTTCAGATACTATTGTATTGCTGTAGGACAGTTATAAGATGAATAAAGCCTACTTTGGTTCTGGCAAACTGTTTCATTACAGGGGTGTATCTGTTGTCAGTATCTACCAACTCGCTTATAATAATGTGTTAATAATAATAATGGAAGCCCCTCGAAATCGAGGATGGCCGGCCCAAGGTCCTCCTAGGCGTGAATTTGATAAGGAGTAGAAGTTGTCGCCAACACAACAACCACACCCTGAGTTAACGAGCTGCATGACCCAGTGTCAAGGAATAGTCCGAGAAGACTGGACAACTCACCAATTGCACTGGCTAACCATTACCCCGGAATACGATCCACAAATCAATTAACATCCAGGTTCCCAATTACTGCTGGGTAGACAGAGGCAAATGGCGTCAAAAAACCTGCCCTAGTTTCACCCTGGCCGAGGATCAAACTCGTGTTCGCTCGCTTGTGAGGCGAGGATGCTGACCATTACACCACAGGTCGCCATAATGTGTTATACAGTACACAGTATATAATACACATTAATAAAACATGAGCATATACAACGAATAACACAAACAGTAAGTATACAATGTGAATACTGTGCAGTATGTCATATACTGTATAGTAGAGTACCCAGTACTGTGTATACTGCATGTCATCTACCTCGACAATCTACAAAGAACAACAAAAGTTAGGCCTAAAAATTAAATGTTATAATTATTCAGACTTAGTAGAGTCAGTACTGTGAGCACCAAGTGTAAAGAATGTTGCCGGTATTGCCCCAACTGTATAACCAGAGTCAACTACAGCAAGTTGGGAAAGATATCTTCATTAAAATTGAAGAAGTTGCTAATAGGATACAGTGTGTAGTTAAGAGGAGCAATGCTCAGGTTGTGGCAAGGTCACAATAGGAGATGGAGAATAATGTAGGATTCAAACAGGTTTTGCAGCAGCTAGGGACTGCAGATTACAACTTGTAGACCTACTGATCTAGGAGATGGGGAACGTCGGGATTGGTTTGAACGCAATAACAATATGATTGTGTATGGAGTCCCCGAGAGTCAGTCAGAGGAAGCTGAGATGCAAGGAACACCAGCCTTGGCAGCTGACGCACCATCCTGGGAGCACCAGACTCGGCAGCAGATGCCACACTGCCACCCTCACTTGACAATCCCACATCTACATAAATAAACACCAAAAATATAAGTTACAGTATTAAATCTTTACCATTAAGCTTTCCATTATCTTCGCTTCACTTTTCACATCACTAGCAACCCATTTACACTTGCTTTAGAAATCGTAATTTGCAGCAGAGTCGGCTGCTTTCTCGTCACTCACTCAGAAAGACTGAGCAGGCGAGCATGAGCAGCCACGGTGGCGCCTCTGGTGAGCAAATAATACATTTGTTTGCCATGGCAGTACATTTTAAATATTTCCTGCCCGATTCCCCTCTTGAAATAAAAAAATTATCGCCATATACCCGGTATAGGAAAATTTTATAATTTTGTTAGCCACGATATAAAAAATATTTATGTAAAGTCGCGATATATCCCAACCCTACTGTATCTTTATTTCTAACTGAAAAACTAATTTCTTCCAGGTTTGCATCCAACCATCTTTATATAAATAGGTGAAACAGGTTCCAGCAAGCACTGGGCCTGCACTGGCTCCTGAATGTATCTGAACCTTCTTCAGTGCTTGTCAAGTCTGGTTTTCAAAAAGCTCACACTCGGTGCCATTACAACACTCTGGCAGGTTGTGTTCCAAGAGTTCACAACTCTCACTCTGAAAAAGTTTTCCCTCACAGTTTTCTGGAATTGTGCCTTCTTCAACCTTGAGTTGTGACCCCTTTTGGGGTGGGTGTCCACCAGCTCCAGGTATGGACACTCAACAGTGTACTGCCCTCTTGAGATGTTTATAACTTCAATTAGATCACCCCGGCCTTGCCCATCTGTAGTATAAGTAAGGCAGTTGCAGGCTTTCTACCATACAGATTGTTAGGGGGGAAAATGGTGCTCTCTCTGACATGCCCCCATATTCTCATAATATAGTCTTAAGTTGCCTGACCATGTGGGACAATGACATGCACAAAACTTCCCTCTACTACACCCCTTGTTGCTGATTGGTCACAAGGAAAGAGAAAATTGCCAAAAAACATTCACCATAACATTTCAACCAATTAGGGTTAACAGATTATCTTTCAGTTGGAAACCTCCTGAAGGGTTTGTGGGGCTTACTTTATGGCTACGTCATTGCACAAAACAAAAGAGAAAAGGGCTTACTGAAGTGTGATGAAGATAGTGAGCAGCAAGAGGCTCACAAACCACACTGGGAACATCGACTGCATCTCCAAAAGGATTTTTACACTTCAATTGAGTTGTGGGTGCAATGTTGTTGTATGGTACTAGTTGCTGTGAGTAATATGGAATAGTTTGGAGGTAAGTAACCTGCTTACTTCTGAAAAAAAAAAGTCATAAGTCCTACTGAAATATTAAAAAAATAAGTTATTTTTAAGTTAATGATTCAATCTCCCATTTTTAGCTAACACCTCTCAAGCAGGTTTTGTCACAATAGTTAGTATAGTGTTCATTTTGGTGACCTGGAAATGCATCCAAAAATGAGTGTGTCTTCTTCCAGTTTAATTTTGCACCACTTTGCATCCTCTAATAAAAAATTGGCTACCGTAATACTGACGACGAACCGGTAGATGCATTGTTTGTTTTGATGCTTATAATCTTAATATATTTTCATCAGTGAGTTCTGATATGATATATCATTTTTGTAGGAAATTACTTCCTTTGGTTGATAATTAGGCGACTAGTCACACACTACTTTGTCTCTCTCAGCGGTGATGCTGCAGTACACAATTACTTCCAATCGACAGCAACCACCAGTGTATGTTCATGAGCCACACAGACCAGGCAGCTGCTCTAACGTCCACAAAAAACAAAAATTACGCCATATCACATGCAGGAGCATTGAGTCTCACGGCTAAGAAGTTAGGTAAGGTTAAGTAAATTTATTTGGTTGGATTGATGAGGTCAACTAACAACGTTTTTACCGCATGTTTTTATTATCAACTAATGTTCAATCTAGAAATAATCACTTTTTAACATACAGTATAGTCTGGATTTACGCGGATTCTGTTTACGCGTTTGGTCATTTACGCGGTGCCTTGCCAGAATGAAATGTTTTAATTACGCGAGCGGCTGGAGAGGTCCAGACCGCCGTGCCATTTTTTACTCACGCGGTCCATTCTTGACCATACGCGGGAAGCAGCGCGGTGAGGGGTGCGCATTAGGTCACTCTTACGTTATCGCTGACGTCATATGACGTATCGGACTGTGATTGGGCCGCGCATCCTTCCCACCCACACATTCCCTCCGCCGCTAGCTGTGATTGGTCTAATGTAACATGACGTGCCCTGCCACCAGAAGTCGCTGACCTAGCCGGGCCAGTCTCATTGTTCTCAGTCCGCGTATACAGTTCTCTCTTGTGCCCGCTATTCCCCTCACAATGACTTCCGCTGGACCCCCACCACCCCAGAAAAACCTTGAATTACCTGGACCAAGCCATGATTATGTGAAGGAAATCATCGAGTTGGGGGAGAAAATTAAGCTCATTCTTGACAAAGACACAGTCAAGCATCAGTATGAAGTGTCTAATAACCTTCTGTCGAAAGTTATGGAGCCGTATATCCAGATCTATCACGACAACATCAATGCTAGTAATCAACGTAGTATTACGGACTTCTTCGCGCCGCAACCCACCACAACCACAGCCAGCCCAACTCAGTGATAGTGACAGTGAGGATATGGACTTTGAGGGGTTTTTCAGGGAGTTCCTGCAAACCTCTGCGAGTAGTGAAAGTGATTCACCGGAGGGCAACTAATCTGCCTCGGAACCAGCCGCCATCCACGTGTGCCGACCCATCTCTTCTACTTACGTAAGTGTTAAACACCTTTAGATTTGTAGTTTTTTATTTTGATATTTTGTGTGTAGCAATACCATCATAAAATTATGATGTTATTTTTACTACAAGGTACGTATTGTGTCAGAAAAAGTGGAGTTTGGGAGTCAACCCAGTCCGTATTTCAATTAATCCCTTATGTTCTGTTATTTCGTTTACGCTTTCCTCATTTTACGCGGACCTCCACAGGTTCAATTGACCGCGTAAATGCAGACTATACTGTATTTGCCAAAACTACGACAGTGTACACCATAAAACGGTGAAATTACAGCGATATTAAATTTGTTTTCTATGAAAAATCGGCAGTGGGTCAATCGTCAATAATTACCCCAAAAAATCAATGTGCACTTCATCTATTTGATTTTAAGGTCATTTCTGGAATAAATCACACTACTCTTACATGTTGCTTTGAACAAGTTCGTATCTGATTAATAGTCATAGATATCAACATGCACTCAATAGCTGCAATAAGCCTGGATGAACAAAAGGTCCCTAGTGATTGGAAAATGGCTTTATGCGAGTCCTATATTCAAGAAGGGCGATCTTCACTCAATGAACAACTATAGACCGGCGAGCCTGACCAACATAGTATGTAAAGTATTCGAAAGCATTATCAGATATGCCATACTTTACTTTTATCCTCTTCACCACTGATCGGCTCGTTAGCCGCTTGGGCGATCGATTACGTCTCTGATTACTTTTCCTTTTCATTTATCTTCCTCACCAAAAGATCGGCTCGCTAGCAGCCCAGGCGATCGGTCACGCACTGTTGGCAAATACTGGGCATGCACCAGCTCCTGAATGTACCTGAACCTGCTCCAGTGTTGGTCAAGTCTTGTCTTGTAAGAGCTCACACTCGGTGCCGTCACAACACTCCGAAAAAGTTTGCCCTCACAGTTTTCTGAACTTGCGGCTTCTTCAATCTTGAGCTGTGACCCCTTGTGCGGCGAGCGTCCGCCAGCTCCAAGTACGGACACTCGACTGAGTAGTGCCCCCCGAGATGCTTATACACTTCAACTAGGTCCCCCCTTGCCCATCTGTAGTATAAACTAGGCAAGTTCAGGCACTCCAATCTCTCAAGGCAGCTGAGGTGCCAAAGTGCAGGCACCAGTCTGGTGGTCCTCCTTTGAACGTTTTCAACTAACTGACAGTCCCTAGCATATCTCGGGGACCAGACGGGGTGACAGTACTCCAGACGGGGAAACACTTCACTCTTGAAGATCGTTACGAGGGACGGACCGTCTAGTTATCTGAATGACCTTCTTATAAGACCCAATAATATATTTTTCCTGGTTTACCTTCTTCTGGCAATGGCCCGAGAACTTCAGCTCATTGTCAACATACACACCTAGGTCTTTCTCACATTCAGTCTTAACTAGTGCAGTTTTTTCATCCCATTGGTACACTTCATAACATTGAATCTCAGAAGCCTTTTCTTCGACCATTCTTGGAGCCCACAGAAGTCCTTCTGCAGCTCTTCACAGTCCGCTTGGTTCTTAATTTCCCGGAATAACTTGGCGTCATCAGCAAACATTTGTATGGAGTGTACAACGTCAGGCATGTCATTTATGAAACAAACAAACAACAGCGGGCCCAATACACTGCCCTGTGCTACCCCACTTGTGACAGGTACGGATGACGATTTCGTGCCATTAATCACCATACACTGCTTGCGGTCATGTAGAAACTCTTCTATCCACGCTAGGACATTTCCCCGAATTCCGTACCCATCCAGTTTGATTTTCAGCACTAGCGTAGCTAGTGGGGGGCGGGGGGGCGGTCCGCCCCGGGCGGCACTTTTGGGTTTTGGGTCTGCTCATCACCCATATCTGCAGCTACTGGAGACGTTAATCCATCCCTTTGTATCGGCGGCAAGTTAATCCTTGTCGTGTCTGACCTAACACCTGACCCACATCATCACGGCCACGTCATGAGCTACACCCTTGCTATGCGCCCCCCCCCCCCCCGCCACACACACAACCTGTAACCTGTTGAGGATTAAGGAAACTTATAAAGTTTAAGTATGTTTGGTGTGTATTTAAAGCATACTATATTTGAGTATGTGAAAGTACAGTAATATTATAATGGTACACAAACTATTTAATATATATATATATATATATATATATATATATATATATAAGAGTGAGTCACTGTGCAATATGTATTTTTTGTGGGGGCACGGGGGCAAACTCAAGGGCCCCGGGCGGCACACACTCTAGCTACGCCACTGATTTTCAGCCTTTCGTGGGGTACAGTCGAAAGCCTTGGCAAAATCTAGGTGTATATATTGCCGTTATTACCACCCTGTTCCAGAATTTGGGTCCAAATATCCAATACTTTGAGCAATTGTTTTAAGCAGGGGCGCCCAGGCATAAAACCGTGTTGGCAATCGTTTACAAGGTTGTTTCGTAGTAGATGTTCCATCATGACATCACATAATGCTCTCAAGTACTTCAGTACTATGCTGGTTAGGCTCACCGGTCTATAGTTATTCGTGGAGTGACGATCGCCCTTCTTAAGATAGGACTCACGCCATTTTCCAATCAGTGAATCTGGGACAACCCCGTGAATTTAACTATAACCAAACATATTCTTGTTAAATTACTATGACGACAGAGTTGACTGAATAATAACTTTTGTGCTTATAATATAATTGGTAAACAACAAATTACAGGGGAATCCCTAGAAAGAGTTCTTAAAATAATTCCCTTTTATAAAGAACCCAGTTCCATGGTCTCGCTAACTTCGTTAAGTTCCTTTGATTGTACATACTAAACTATTGCACACGTCCCACTCGAGATGAATTCTTGCCGTGTAAAGAACTCGCGCACCACTTTTGACGGACACATGGGAGCAGCGAATACGCTTCACACATTGCGCATTTACGTCCACATAGGATCCTTACTTTACGTTTAATAGTATTTTATCTAGTATTCTATCCTTGCTGTAAACAGGCTTCACAGCTGTTTGTGGTGCGCTCTTTACAGTTCCACTAACAAGCCGATCAGTGGCGAAGAGGATAAAAGTAAAAAAGTAAAAAGCAACATCCTACACCGCTTCTGGTACCAGGAAAACTCTTCCCAAATCTCCAGGTTAACCAGGTACTCTGACCAGGAAATCCAGCTCGATTTATTCAAGGAGCTTAAATTAGTTTTACCGCCACAGTCGCTGATGTGGCAGACATGGACAAATTTTCATACCGACGCAGGTATTAAAGTTAAGTTTTGGCAATCATACTATGCAGTATAGTTACATATTATGTAACTGGGATGTTATACTATTATTATTGTAATAATATTAATACCACATGTACCGAATAACAAAGGGAATCTTACGAAGTCAAAAGACACTACAAATATTTGTTTTGATCTAAAAAGTGAACTATTGAATACAGAATAACATTACATGCTTGATTATTTTCCTTTATCTTTATCGATATAATTTTGGACGAAAGAGCATATATTTATTTATCACACATTGTGAGTACAGTACTGTGTATCTGTTTCCCTATATACTATATAACAATACCGCAAACATACCTCAGCAAAACTAATTTTATCCTCTTCACCAGTGATCGGCTCGTTAGCCGTATTATAAACAAATTGAGGGTTATAACCATTGCTTAACCCTGGTTAAAAACGTACATATAAACAACTATTTAATAACTGGAAGAATTAAATTACCGCAGAATGAAACATATCGGTAAAAGTAACAGAGCAGACATTAGTGAGGAGTATACTATAACCTCAGGCATGCCCAGTACTTGCCAACAGTGCGTAACAGAGACGTGACCGATCGACCAAGCGGCTAACGAGCCGATCAGTGGCGAAGAAAATAAAAGTAAATATGGCGGGAACCTGCGGTCAGCCAATGGACGAATATTAACCCAAAAATCTTAAGAGTAACAAATACTTTTAATACTCAAGTTAAATCCTGTAACATATAAGACCAAAACACACACTTATTATGATGAACTAAACCATACTTCATTAACTTAAATAAAAGCAGGAGCCAAAAGTGAAGTATTCTCTAAAGTAACTAGTCAACGTAATTACGAGAGTTAACGACCATTAACCTACGCTTGTTCTTAATTAACTCGGCCTTGTACCTTTAAGAGTTTTTAAAAGTCCATTTAAAGTAAAGTATTTCCTTCTTAAATAAATCACTTTGAACAAAATCGACACAAATGACCATAATATAACGACCTTTACACAAGTATAAATTTAACCACTTAAATAAATTAAAAATAAAACTTACTTTATATTTAAAGAACAGCGTCTGTTAGGTGATAGAGACGACTGGCAGCACCTCGCCCCCTATGTCTCTGCGCTCCTATTCGCCAAAAACCTTATCCGGATGAGGGACTTAAAAAATAAATCCATCCTTAATATTAAATGCAAATTTGAATATAAATTATACGGTAAGTTAATTTATATTATGGTGTAGATAAGAAACTGTAAGGAAAACTTTACGGAAAAATAAAAAGAAATAAGAAAACTGTACAGACTCCAAATTTTTCAGCTTCGGAAAAAGTCGGCCGTTGAATCAGGAATGCTAACATTACTGATTTACTCCAATTAGATCATAAAAGTACTTTAATGTTACTGACACATTTACTTTTATCTAATAATAATATAATTCTTTTCAGATTAATAAAACATTTAACTAAGAAAAACTTACGTGGGAAAATACAGACGAAGTACTTCCCTGAATACAATAATGGTAATTACCGTACCTTACTGGGTAGTTACCGCTGATTAGTAATAGATAGGCAGTTGCAGACGCTCTAATCACTCAGAGCAGCTGAGGTACCGTAGTGCAGGTGGTGGCCTTCCTTAGTACATTTTCAATCAACTAACAGTCCCTAACATATCTCGGGGACCAGCCTTTTACTTGCTTTTATCCTCTTCACCACTGATCGGTTCGTTAGCCGCTTGGGCGATCAGTCACGTCTGTCACGCACTGATGGCAGGTACTAGGCATGCACCGGCTCCTGAATGTACCTTAACCTGCTCCAGTGTTGGTCAAGTCTGGTCTTGAACTCACTCGGTGCCGTCACAACACTTTACGGCAAATTGTTCCAAGAGTTCACAACTCTCACTCTGAAAAAGTTTGCCAGCTCCAAGTAAGGACACTCGACTGAATAGTACCCCTTGAGATGCTTATGCACCTCAATAAGGTCACCCCTTGCCCGTCTGTAGTATAAGCTAAACAAGTTCAGGCGCTCCAATCTCTCAGGGTAGTTGAGGTCCCGAAGTGCAGGCACCAGTCTGGTGGCCCTCTTTGAACATTTTCAACCAACTGACAGTCCCTTGCATATCTCGGGACCAGACGGCGTGACATTACCTTCATCTCGCAATGGCCCGAAAACTTAAGCTCATTGTTAACATACACACCTAGGTTATTCTCACATTCAGTCTCAAATAGTGCAGTTTCTTCACCCTTTTGGGAAATATGATACACCTCCTTACCGTTGGTATGCCCCAGGTGCATCCTCTTACACCTTGTGACTTTGAATCTCGGCAACCAATTCTTCGACCATTCTTGGAGCTCACAGAGATCCTTCTGCAGCTCTTCACAGTCCACATGGTTCTTGATTTCCAGAAATATTTTGGCGTCATCGGCAAACATTTGTATGGAAGAGTGTACGTCAGGCATGTCATTTATAAAACAAACAAACAACAGTCGGGCCCAATACACTGCTCTGTGGTACCCCGCTTGTGACAGGTACAGATGATGATTTCGTGCCATTAATCACCACACCTTGCTTGCCGTTATGTAAAAAGTCTTCTATCCACGCTAGGACATTTCCCTGAATTCCGTACCCTTCCAGTTTGATTTTCAGCCTTTCATGGGATACACTGTCGAAAGCCTTGGCAAAATCTAGGTAAATACTGTCGATATTACCACTCCGTTCCAGAATATGGGTCCAAATAACCAATACCTTGAGCAATCATGTTAAGCAAGAGCGCCCCAGCATAAAACAGTGTTGGCAATCCTTCACAAGGTTGTTTCGTAGTATAGATGTTCAATCGCGGCATCTCTGATAATACTCTCAAGTACTTTACATATTATGCTGGTCAAGCTCACTGGTCTATAGTTGTTCGTGGAGTGACGATCGCCCTTCCTGAACATAGGACTCACATGAGCCATTTTCCAATCATTGGGGACCCTTTGTTCATCCAGGCATTTACAGAACAGGATCTTTCATCTGTTTACTAAGCTGCCAACAGTGCATAACAGAGCCAGTACATGACCACAGTGCCAACAGTACATAACAGATAGCCAGTAAATGCCCACAGTACATAACAGAGCAATTATGTGCCCACAGTGCCAACAATACGCATCAGAGAGCCAGTACATCCTCACAATGTGTAAGAGATCCAGTTCTTGCCCACAGCACATAAAAAAAAGAGACCCAGTACATATAAAAATTTGGACTTATATTTTGTTGAAAACTTTGTCATTCGTATAGTTTTCATGCTGATTCTAAGTATGCAACTATTTTTTTTTTTTTGGCAGAAATAAATATTTAACATTTTACTGGCATTTGTTTGCAGTGTGAAGTAATTTGTTATTATTACCTACCTAACCTAAACGGTCACCCAACTATGTAGTTAACTCAGGATAGGTTAGGTTTTGGACAGTGTCCCAAGGATGGCCAGTGTCCCAAAGAGTGCCAGTGTCCCAAAGAGTAAAAGATTTTCTTCATTTTTTTTTACCATGTATCTGTGTTTTGGTAAACATCGTTTTTTCAATGCTTTATTACATAGAGTATATCAGCTGCTAAAATTTCAATGGAGTAACATGTAGCATATTTAATAAAGGTTTCAGATTTTCTAGGTCTTACATGCTAAAAGATCTGGAGTAATGTTCACTTGTTACAATTGTCCCTAGTAGTACAGGCCTCTATATCAAGACTTTGCTTTGAGTATGTGTCAAGAGAGGCCTGCAATATGGATGGAGCCAAAGAAACAAATCATCATGTAATGAAAAAACACTTTCCCATTGCATTGTATTACTAACAAACATGGCAAATCATAATACTGCTCAGTTACAAGTAAATAATGTGAAAGAAGGGAGAGTCTGTGTTGCTCTTGATGCCAGCTGCCTTCCTCAGTAGCAATAATGGTTAGTATGGTAATTAAAATTATAGTTATTAATACCTGTAATATACTTCAGTACTGTACTATAAACAAGATATAAAACTTGGTTGGACCAAATATTTCTTAAAAGCTCTTTACAGTCACAGGTTTAAAGACAAAGAAATCTTACTTTGCTTTACTTTTATCCTTTTCAGCACTGATTGGCTCGTTAGCTGCTTGGTCGATCGGTCACGTCTGTTATTTTTTTTTTAAAGTAAATACCCACAGTACATAAAAGTACATAGCGAGCCAATCTTTTGGTGAAGAGGATAAATGAAAAGGAAAAGCAATCAGACGTGACCGATTGTCCAAGCGGCTAACGAGCCGATCAGTGGTGAAGAGGATAAAAGTAAAAGTTAATTTATATATTGTATTAACCAAGAAAGAAAACAATTTATGGTTTTGATCTCTTTCTTTTTTAATAAATTCACTTCTTATAGAAAAAATATTAAACCTCCTTTTTCAAACAATGAGACAGCAGCAACTTCAAATAAAGTTGCCTTTAATAATATCCTATAAGACATTTAATACAGGGTACAGTATTTCATTATTTGAATACAGCACAAAGTATTAAATTTCTCCTGAACAGAGGTAAACTTGGCTCTCACCTCAAGATATTGTGGGCTGACACCTGCAAGGGTAGAGGTTGTAGTGGCTCCTCTCCCCTACAACTCCCAACTGAGCTCCGGCCGCGCGCCTACCAGCCAATCAGTGTACAGCCAGCTACTCCGAGAGACTAGGTCTATGCAGAGGACGTAGGGGTACGATCGCCGACCTAGTCTCAACCTTCAACCTCCAGTTCAGGATCAGAGCGTTTCACACCTTATGCTTAAGCCGCTGTGATTGGCCCTCTCGCTACGCTCACCCTAAATCCTGATCCTCGTAAATTGTATAAATACGGTCATGCTTGGCCAGGGAGACCATTCTACACTCGGCTACTGGACCAGCAACATCTCTCTCAGCTCCACACCACCCAGCTTCCTCAGAAACCTCCTCGCCCTACAGGACCTCTGAGCAAGTTTCTCCTCACCTAGTCACTCCTAAGCACTGCGCTGTACAACAATATATATACAGAAAGCGCATTGTGAGTTTCTATCCTACCTCATTCCTGAGTGTGAGATATCTACATGCACATACGTTTGTGTGCCCAATAATAAGAGAATTGACAACTGGCCACATACCGTACGCTACAAGGTAAAGTGGCTCCCTGTTGTAAAGTTAACAGACATAGAATGGCAAACAATAGCGACTGATTGGATGATCATGTACAAGTTCCCTTAAACATTAGGTGTTAATGACAAGTTCATATTTTATAAGCCAGTCCGAACCATCAATTGTCATTCAATAATTTTTTATATACTCATACAAAAATAGGGAATCAGTTTAGGTTAAAGGGAGTACAGTATTACTGTTTAAGGTGTACCGAACACTGGTGGCACTAAAATGTCAAGATTGTGTCAGGGCTAACCTCCCCAACTTAAAATTTTAGGATTTTAATAAATATCTTGGTTTTCTTACGATATCCCCTCAATAGAGTTTAAAGATATGGTTATAGATAGGAAGGTGACCTGCTCTAGACTCTATGGTACATTATTATTTCATCCTTTTGAAAGCTGTCACACATTAAACTTTTCACCGAATCAATAAACAGTAATGCAATACCCCTGAAGATAGTAAGACAATAAAAAATGAGGAGAAATTAAAATACAGTACTGTATATTGCTTTTGATATTTTGTTCATTGTGATTGAAAGTGCAATAAAATAAATTAAAATTATACATTTTGTCACTACTCATAAGGCATACTTTACAAGTTTCCTTACACTTTTAAAATTATTTAGATTGTATTGTAATTTCATTCCACACAGATCTATCAGTGGTTCTCTTAACTTAAAAAAACTGTTTTCACATTACAGTGCACCCATTGATTGGTTGGACTAACAAATTTAACTACAAGGTCTTTCTCAAAATAGAGTTTATCCATTCTAACTATCTGAGCAAAATCAAGGGTGTAGATTTATTCCAAATCAATTACATTGCTACCTGAACACCTTCACAAGTAAAAGAAGTACTGTACAGTATTCCTGTAATAAAATAATATTTAACATTTGTAAAAGTACTGTAATCTTCATTTTCTGCATGTAGCTTTATCGTGTACAGTACTTATACTGTACACGATAAAGCTATATGCAGACTAAACAATCACTACTGTTGAGGATTAATGGTAAATTATGTATCAAAGATTATTTAATATGCACAGTACAGTATTGTATTACTTTTTTAATGTACAAAAGGCCATCAACTAAAAAAAGACTTGTTTTTATTGTTCAAGGATAAAAACTATATTTGCATACTGCCTTCACAAAATATGAATAATGCACATTTCAGTACTGTATGTATAAATTCATGTTTACTACAGTATGTAATTGTATTTGTTCTGTGAAGCATTAAGTTAAGAGTTAAAGTACTGTACAATGCTACTACAGCCTGTTCAGCAGCAAAAGATCTTCAGTTTTAAACAAATAGTTACCCATAAACAGTCTGTACCTCTGTTGTTTCAATCATAAAAATCAACTATAGTCTGAAAATTATACTTGTATAATACTTTTATCTTCTTCACCCCTTATCGGCTCGTTAGCCGCTTGGGCGATCAGTCACGTCTCTGTTACTTTTCCTTTTCTTTTATCCTCTTCACCAAATGATCAACTCATTAGCCTCTTGGGCAATCGGTTGTTGTGCTAAATATTATAAAATAAAAGTTCACACTGCTAATGGGGGAAAATATTAAGTACAATGACACTTGGATCTTCATCTGACAATGAAAGCAATAGTGAAATACTGTACAGGTAGTCCCCGACTTACGATTGACTCAACTTACATCCATCCGCACTTACAACCTGCTCTGACCATACGACAATACGCACATACAACCTCCGCATTCGTGACCCAAATTTTTTTCAAATGACGCGCGCATTTTCTATACCGAAACGTTTCCGTCCCTAGCGAGAGTGTGGCTTGGGTCACCGCGTGGTTACACTCAGTACAGCGCTTAGTTGGTGTTTGGCTATCGTATCCTATACTGATTGCGCTGTGTACTTACGTTATTATCGTATTTAATTGACTTTATAATGACTGGAAAGCGTACAAGTGAGAGTGCTGTTGGTGCTCAGAAGAAAAGGAGACAGGCAATTACTTTTGAGATGAAAATAAAGATAATAATGCAATATGAGAATGGAAAAACTGTAGCAACAATCTCAAGTGACCTAGGCTTCTCGCACTCGACCATATCCACTACTCTGAAGGACAAGGAACGTATTCGTGATGTAGTGAAAGGAACAACACCTATAAAGGGAACTATAATTTCGAAGAAAAGACAAGGTCCTATTCACGATATGGAAAAATTATTGGCGATATGGATTGAAGACCAAATACAGAAGCGTGTACCCTTAAGCCTTCTAACCTTACAGGCTAAAGCATAAAGCCTGTTCCAAAGCCTGAAGGAGCAGGCAGGAGATGAGTGCGACCAAACCTTCACAGCAAATCATGGGTGGTTTAACATTTAAAAAATGCTACAGTTTAAATAATGTTAAGGTGAGTGGAGAGGCAGCTAGTGCTGATGTTGGTGTTGCCGAAGCCTTTAAGGAGGAGTTAGATGATGTGATTGTGGAAGGAAATTATTTGCCTGAGTAAATATTCAATGTGGATGAGACTGGATTATTGTGGAAGCGCATGCCTGAGCGGACATACATCCACAAAAAGGCAAAAACAATGCCAGGATTCAAGGCATTCAAGGACAGAATTACACTTCTGTTGGGGGGAATGATGCTGGTTTCAAGCTAAAGCCCATCATGATCTATCATTCAGAAAACCCCAGAGCTTTTAAACATGTCAGCAAGCACACACTACATCCTTGACCACCGAAGGGTCAAGACGTACCTGGCGCTCCTCTCGGAGCAGCCAGGTCAACTGTTAAGTTGGCCCATACCAACTCCCTCCCCTGAACCCTCCTCCCCACCGGAATATCAACAAGTTCTCGCCAGAAGTTACTATTTCATTTAGGAAAGGAATGGAACCAGTGTTAAACAGAGGTGAACAGTGCTTAAGTCAGTGAGAACAACTCAACAGTAACAGTCGCACCCAAGTTAACCTTCACACAGTGAGGTCCCAGGTACCCAGTGATAACGGCCCGTGAGACCCAACAACAACCAGCGATGTGTAACCGGCTCATGATACGAGGCCTGGGACCACACCTCACTATAACACCATCTGTGAGGGAATTACTACACCGGAGGCCCCTCATAACACCATCTGTGAGGGAATTACTACACCACGTGAGGCCCTCTAACACCATCTGTGAGGGAATTACATAGGCCCCTCCCATCTGTGAGGGAATTACTACACACGTCAGGTCCCTCATAACACCATCTGTGAGGGAATTACTACACCACGTGAGGCCCCTCATAACACCATCTGTGAGGGAACTACTACACCACATGAGGCCCCTCATAACACCATCTGTGAGGGGATTACTACACCACGTGAGGCCCCTCATAACACCATCTGTGAGGGAATTACTACACCACGTGAGGCCCCTCATAACACCATCTGTGAGGGAACTACTACACCACGTGAGATCCCTCCTAACACCATCTGGGAGGGAGTTACTACACTACGTGTTTGCTGTTCAACATCTACAATAATCTGTATGTTCACTGTATGTTCCTTTACCTTTCTCTAATGAAGGCTTTTGTTAAACCACCAATGTATGTAATAAGTCATTTATGTCCAATGTATATTTTCAGCCTTCGGGCTGCAGAACTTTTTCAATAAACCGTCAATTATTATTATTATTATTATTATTACACTGCCAGTGTTTTATCGCAGTAACAAGAAAGCCTGGATGACCATTGTACTGTTTGAGGATTGGTTCATGAATTGTTTCATTCCTCGAGCCAAAGAGTGTGGTCTGCAACAACGGATTCCATTTAAGATTTTGCTGATTTTGGATAATGCTCCGGGACACCCACCACACCTGGACAACATGCACCCTGATGTTAAGGTAGTGTACATTCCACCTAACACTACCTCTGTCATCAAACCCATGGATCAAGGTGCTATTGCTGCCTTTAAAGCTTATTATTTAAGTACGACCTTCGCTCAGGGTGTTGCTGCTACTGAAGGTGAGAAAACGCTCAGAGTTTTGGAAGGAGTACAATGTTTTGTCATGTATAAAGAACATTAGTGCAGCATGGAATCAGGTTACAAAACATTGCATAAATGGAATATGGAAGAAAGCCCTGAAAAGATATGTGAACAGTTTTAGAGGATTTAATGAAAATGAAGTTATTTCGGATATTAGTAACAAGATAGTGGAGTTAGGTAAACAGCTTCAGTTAGAAATTGATAATGAAGATGTTGAACAGTTGGTTGAAAGTGTAGCAGAAGAGCTCAGTAACGAAGATCTCATCGAACTGGAAGCACACACACATGCAGAGGAAGAAGTGAGTCTAAATGTAGAAGAAGGACCTGCACCCCCAAAAACTTTTCAGTGAAGCAAATGGCAGAGGCATTTGCTACAATTAATAAAGGGATGCAAATGTTTGATGGCATAGATCAAAATTATGAGCATTTTGCTAAAATTGACAGAATGATCCAAGATGCACTTGCTTGCTACAGAGAAATTTATAATGAAAAGAAAAACCAAACTGTGCAGTCTAAATTGGACATCTATTTTAAGAAGTCCCCCAGTGCTGTCTCCTCACACCCCAGCAGTGCTGCCTCTTCACTCCCTCAAGATGATCCAATACCTTCAACCAGCAAGTTTCCACAGTACATAAACCTGTCTGAAGAAAGCAACATTGATGACCCACCCAGCCCTGTCTCCTCCTCTGCTTCATCCAATTAATACGGTAGTCTCCATGTATACCTGTAAATAGAAAATTATGGGGGCCCCATGTGCATTCAGCTGACAACATTAAAGGTAAGTGCTCAGTCACACTGTATCCATTCCTCATTATTTATTACTTTTACTGTACTGTATTTCATTGTAGATTTTTTTTTTTAATCTATGCCGGACTTATGACCATTCCGACTTACAACCTGGATTTGGGTCCCTAACCCCGTCGTAAGTCGGGGAGCACCTGTACTGTACTTTATAATCATGAATTTGTACATTAAAGAAATGAATTCAGACATAACCTAAGAATTTATTACACTTTGGTATTTGTATGAGTAATTATAATTTTCCCCAGTAATTTTTGTAAGTTAAGAAAATAATTCTCAGTTCTTTGCAGATTATCTTCCTAATTTTCCATGTAGTCTCCAAATAATCGCCGAAGTTTCCGTGGCAATACCCTGAAACAAAAATGGATAGTACTGTTTATAACCCTACTTTCCTGCATATAATTACTGTACTAAAACAAAAAAGAAAATCACATTTGTTTGTGAGAAGTTACAAGGATATAATCTAAGTCAGGTATGGGCAATCCTTTGTCCGTGGGCTGCGTGTGGCCCAAACCATGTCTTTGTGTGGCCTGCAGAGTGATTAAGAAAGTCTACTTAATGTGGCCCAAGGTTCAGGTAAATGCAGCCATCATATCGTACTCAGGCATTTTTGTTTAGTAAAAAGTAGTTACTGTACTATTGACCTCAGAATATCTCCTAATATCAGGTGCACATAGCATCAAAATGCCCATAATATTGATCAGATTTCAACAAATTTCCTGGGGGGGCCTTACAGCACCCCCTCCCCAAACCTCCCAGCTGGGTGGGCTTGCTGTGTTCACCATGTTTCCCCACCCACAACGTCTAGGACCCCTCCCCCCCTTTGATATTCCTGGATCTGCCCCTGGTCATGATGATATACTGCTTCACTGTCTGTTAATACTGTGTACAATATTAACATTACTTTTGGGTTAGATAGGATATAAATTTTGGCGAGTTGGCCCACAGAAAAATACCTAAATCGTAATGTGGCCCATGATCGAGGAAAGGTTGCCCATGCCTGATCTAAATGATATGGAAAGAATAATTAAAAATATGAATGAAAGGAACCTGGATATCCTTGTTTTGTGCAAAATACAGCTGAAGGGCAAAAGAAAGGTGAGCCTGTATGTTGGCCTGGCAAATTGGCTAGGAATTAACATACTTAGGTAGCATTTGCCGAGTGTCGCATTCAAGCTATATCACAAAAACGGATTTTTAGAAAAAAAAAAAGGCTTTTTTTTCCCAACATTTTGTATGAATCATTGTGTGCGCATGTAACAGCAAGGGAAAATAGGAACATTACATATATGTACCCAAAATTATGTGTTGATCCATAATGTTGTATAGCTCATAGCTCAGCCTCACCCGCTCTGAGTACTACTGGGTGGCAATTTGGAGACTCTGCTACACGATTATGTGCCATCTACAGATATTATACCTCATTATCCCTTGTTTAGGATATCTGTTCTTATTATCCCTTTTTAATTTATTATTTTGCATTAATGATGGGTTTTTCAGGAATACTGTATGTACATACCAATTGTTAAGCATGGAATACCTGTACAGTATTCTGCGCATCATTATACAGTATTAACAAAAGGCACTGAAAAGTTGTATGTATTACAGTAATTAATAATTTAATTATATAAACTTAACCTACTTGGAAAACACCATGAAGGGTTTAAGTTTCTCTGGCAGAAAGATTTCCTCTTGATTCCTCCTAACACCATTGATGATTCTTGAGGCAGCATCACTTGGTTCCAAGATTTCAAAGAGCCATGGGAATCTATGCACAAACAAAAATTATAAGAATTTAAATAATCTGAACAAAGAAAGCCCAGAACCCATGTAATTTACTTTTGTGTCCTGAATGTAAGAAAGATCATGCAATGACCCCTTTCCACAAGTTAATGAAGACTGAACAGATGAAAACAAAAATGGTGACCTACTAAGAATTTAGGCATATACTCCCTGGATTTTAAACTTCATGGTTGACAATAGATACCATTATTCTGATGAACAATATATTGGGTGAATTTATAGTATCACACCAGTCTTTATTTCCGTATTAAAAATATGTATCTCGTAATGTTTACACAATTCTAAGAAATTTTTCTTCTATGATATTTCCATCGGAAATTAAGGATAACCGAGATATTAATTTTTCAAGAGAATTACTTTAACTCAGTCACAAGTATCGCCATGATTTGTTTGCTTATGGAGGGGGGGAAAAACTATTTTTAATATTGATAAATAAAGACCGGCATGATACTATAAATTGACCATATACAAGTATCACTACAGCCTACAAGCTATGAACACACTGAAGTCTACCGGTCCATTGGTTGTCTGAGACATCTATAGTAGTGGGAGATCAGGTTGGCGCCTAGAGTACAGCTTTGTTTGTTCATACCCATACTGCATATGTGGGGATATTGCAATCCAGTTCCTTGGTGTCTGGCAGACTGTCAAAACTTTCCAGGGCTAATTTTGTGGACTAACCTAAAAGAACTACCAATAAGTGTTTTTCTTACAGTTTTTAATCTTTATTGATTTTTGGATAAAAGTAAAAGTAAGATATGGCTTTTGCCTCACCATTTTATGCACTTAGCATTTGGTACTATACCTACTACAATGTGAGTTTACGGTCAGTGATCAGATTTACAAGCTTTGTACCATCACAGATCATTGTGCAAATTTTAATTTACATATTAATTTTGTGATGTTATTTTTTTAAATAACAAGGTAATGGAAAGCTGGCAAATTGACCTAAAGTTATGAATTTAGGGATTACTACACGTACTGGTAGATCAGTCTCTGATGTGAATACAGAATTAAAATACTGTATAAGCATTCCCTCTCCCCGTAAATGATGCATGGTACAACCTATTGGATCAGGTCTGGAATATCTTTAAGAGAAAGGCCAGCAAAGTCTTAAGCCCCTTGTGTACGAGGTCCCCTTTGAGCTGAATAAAATTGTCTGGTGATAGACAAATAAACTATTAAAAGTGGCTAGAATTTCACAAAACAGGTGTGAGTGACTGGGAAGTTGTGGGTTAACACCATACAGGTTATGTACTGTAGTTTTGGTAGTGCGACAACCTTTGTAATGTTGTGTAAATCTTCCTTCTGTTTGAATTTGCTTGTTCCCATGGCAAGTTGTTGAGAACAAAATATTGGATGCTACAAATAACCTACACAATCTTAGTAACTGTTCCCAGCAAAGCGTTTTACCGCTATGCAAAGTTGAAATTGAAAACGCGAGTAGGAGTATCAGACCTGAGGCTTGTGGATGGTAGTTACGCAGATTCTGACCAGGATAAAGCTGAGGCATTGAACAGCTTCTTTTCCTCAATGTTCACAAGAGAGGATGCAACTAACCTTCCTGCGTTTGAGGACAGATGGTTCGACACAGCACTGACCCACATTGTGTTCACAGAAGAGGGTATTAGAAATAAACTGTCCAGGCTAAAGGTCCATAAGAGTCCCGGCCCTGACATGGTGCATCCTAGAGTGCTAAGAGAGTTGAGCAACAAGCTTGCAGAGCCCCTGAAGATCCTCTTTTGTAAATGCCTGGATGAACAAATGGTCCCCAGTGAATGGAAAGTGGCTTATGCGAGTCCTATCTTCAAGAAGGGCGATCGTCACTCCACAAACAACCATAGACCGGTGAGCATGACCAGCATAATATGTGAAGTACTTGAGATTATTATCAGAGATGCCGCAATGGAACATCTAATACGAAACAACCTTGTAAAGGATTGTCAACACGGTTTTATGCCAGGGCGCTCTTGCTTAACACAATTGCTCAAGGTTTTGGATATTTGGACCCATATTCTGGAACGGGCAGGTAATATCGACAATATTTACCTAGATTTTGCCAAGGCTTTCGACAGTGTACCCCACGAAAAGCTGAAAATCAAACTGGAAGGGTACGGAATTCGGGGAAATGTCCTAGCGTGGATAGAAGACTTTCTACATGACAGCAAGCAGTGTGCGGTGATTAATGGCACGAAATCATCATCTGTTCCTGTAACAAGTGGGGTACCACAGGGCAGTGTATTGGGCCCGCTGTTGTTTGTTTGTTTCATAAATGACATGCCTGACGTTGTACACTCCTCCATACAAATGTTTGCCGATGGCGCCAAGTTATTTCGGGAAATTAAGAACCAAGCGGACTGTGAAGAGCTGCAGAAGGACCTCTGTGGGCTCCAGAAATGGTCGAAGAAATGGCTGCCAAGATTCAATGTCACGAAGTGTAAGAGGATGCACCTGGGGCGTACCAACGGTAAGGAGGCGTATCATATGTCCCAACGGGATGAAGAAGTTGCACTAGTTGAGACTGAATGTGAGAAGGACCTAGGTGTGTATGTTGACAATGAACTGAAGTTCTTGGGCCATTGCGAGAAGAAGGTAAACCAGGCAAATAAATTATTGGGTCTTATAAGAAGGTCGTTCAGATATCTAGACGGTCCGTCCCTCGTAACGATCTTCAAGAGTGAAGTGCTTCCCCGTCTGGAGTACTGTCACCCCTTCTGGTCCCCGAGATATGCCTGCACTTCGGCACCTCAGCTACCCTGAGAGATTGGAGAGCCTGAACTTGCCTAGCTTATACTACAGACGGGCAAGGGGTGACCTAGTTGAGGTGAATAAGCATCTCAAGGGGCACTACTCAGTCGAGTGTCCTTACTTGGAGCTGGTGGACGCTCGCCCCACAAGAGGTCACAGCTCAAGATTGAAAAAGCCGCAATTCCAGAAAACTGTGAGGGCAAACTTTTTCGGAGTGAGAGTTGTGAACTCTTGGAACAATTTACCAGAAAGTGTTGTGACGGCACCGAGTGTGAGCTCTTTCAAGACAAGACTTGACCAACACTGGAGCAGGTTCAGGTACATTCAGGAGCCGGTGCATGCCCAGTATTTGCCAACAGTGCGTGAGAGAGACTTGACCGATCGCCCAAGCGGCTAACGAGCCGATCAGTGGCGAAGAGGATAAAAGTAAAAGTAAAGTAAGTGTTGTCATGAAATCTACCTACCAGAGCAAAAATATTGTTAAAATTTAAAGTACTGTAATGCAATACAGTACTATAGTTCAGGGTTAACCTACCTTCCTTGTCATTTTATCTTAAGTTTCATATAAACTTTATGATTTTATTGCAAACATGTCTGTCTATCCTTTTGTAAATTTCCTCTATGAAATTTATCTTGATCTGGTAATGGTGTAAATGTAATGTGTGGCAAAACTATGGTTAGTTCCCAGTTGATTCACTTTTAAAGAGGATGCTGTACATTATTATGGTTCAAACACCCTTTTCTTTAAAAAGGAGGAGCCAGCTAAGTTGTGGAAGAATTAGCTATTATTTTTAGTGTCCATTCCCTACATAGACAAGACAAGACACGATGAGGTGAACATTGTGGACCTAGTTAGGTTACAGTATAATCCTTTCAGGATCATATACTTTGGCCCCATTCTAAATAGCATGTTACTTTATAAGGCCATACAGTGTTTTAAACACACTTGTTTAAGCCACGAGATGAACTGTAGAACCTAGATTTTTCTGGTCAGTTTTTATAATCTCAGGTTTCCACTTTTTATGTTGTAGGCAGCAAGCAAACCAAAATTATACCACTCTGCACTCTCAGTATTCTCCAAACACAAGATGAGTTTGTTTTACCTTCCAAGTTTAGCTCAACCTTTTTTATGCAAAGGAGAACTTAACCAAAGATATCACACATTTAACCCCATCATAAACACAAAATTGTACCACAAAAAATTTAAAAAGTTCACTGAGGATAAAGCAGGTCAGCTTGGTATGGAAGGAAGGTGGATACTGTGAGCATGATAAAGCAGACATTGTAGGAAGGGACCTACATGCGGTATATATGCATATGGTCCAGGTTGTACTTTTTTCACAATTTACGTACATGGATTAAGTACCTGTATTAGTGAATTCTGTTAGATAATATGGAATATCACTTTTTTCTTTTGTAAAAATTTTCTTCATTATATCAACTTTGAGACACTAACAAAACAAAATGTTATATAATGCATACTTAAGGTTTGGGGTAACATCATCAATGTTGGATATAAGGAATGGATGAACTGCTGTAACCCTCACTCCAGATCTTCTCTCCATCCTCATCTCTTCAGCTAAAGCTTCTGTCATTCCTGCAATGAAGTGAACTCATTATTAAGAGATAGTTGCACTATGTTCAGTACAGGCTATTGGAGGAAGGTGAGCAACATGGGAGAAATAAAATACAAATCTACTGTAGAATAGTGCTATGTCTGTTGATGGAAGAAGACTAGACTGTAAATACATTATTACTGCAAGTGAGAATGAATACAAGTTTTATTTTTTGTAATGCCATATTCATAATACAGGAGGTAATAATAAAAAAGGTAGAACAATTGTTGATCAGAGAGGTAAACTGAATAGAGTTAAACAAGCAGAAGAGTAGTACAGAAAGGAGTGCACAAAATATGGCACAAAAGCTGAAATTGTACTTCTGGAAATGCTAGTAACAAAATTAATAGTTAAATACCTTTCACTCCAAACTTTGATGCACAGTATGGTACAACATTATTTCTCCCAATGAATCCCAACACTGAGGAAATACAGACGATATGGCCACGGTTAAGCTGTATCATGTGTCCAAGAAACTCTCTCGTCACCTGCCAAATGTTTACATACCTATAGTATCCATTATGTTGGTGATGTGTTACAAGGGGACAGATTACTGTACTGTATTTATATACAGGGTGGGCCAGAAAGATGTCACATTGTTAGTAAAGCATTGTTTTATTTCAGGTTATTATTCCATTGGGTTGGTACAACTGTCTAGGTATATTATGGTAGCTTCAGAATTTTGTTAACATACATGGTATGCGTACAGTACTATGCTCATTTACACTGAAGCGGGCGGTCACATCCCATGGCAACATGTGCACCATATATATTCGTTAATTTTTCTCAAAATCCCAAATTTTAACAAATATGAAAATTTTAATACTGTATATACAAGTATATTGTAATATTTTGAAATTTTACCAAGTACCTTTATTACGAAATTTGTAATATATATTTTGTAATAGCTACACATTACAAATTATGAGGGATTTCGAATTTGAGGGGTACAGATTATGTTTTTTTTTTTTACTGTAGTACAGTAAGAGGTTAACTGATCCATATCGATTATAAAATGGGATTTCAGGTTCAATCCTTTTGTTTACAAAGTTTCTAAGGAATTGACTGAGACCATGCTTTAACAAATAGATGTTCAGGTGGATAGATAAAATGACTGCACACAAAAAGTAACAAATTCTTTTGTTCCCTTTTGGTGAAACAGTGTAATAAACAAAATTACAAATCAAGCAAAAATGTTGTAACAACATAAATTTACATTCAAGGTAGAAAGCAATACAGTAGTCTTACCCAGATATTTCCAAGAAGATTAACATTCACAAGTCTTTGGATATCTTCAGCTGAGTGGGAGAGGAATGGCTTGTATTCATAAGTTCCAGCATTGTTGAACACATATCCCGGATGACCAATTTCTTTCCTCACCTATATTATACAAAACAACACTTAGAATACATACTCAGATATTTATTTGATTTAGTAAAGGAAAAACACAAAAAAATATCAATACTGCATCAATCAGTCCTAGGGTTTTGTATCTCTGGGGAGTCAGTTTTTAATTTAATTCATCCATCCGTCTCTGCCTTCCCCTCAAATTAGCCTATAAACATTTGTTATTATCCCCTCATCCCTAATTACATGTCCAAAGTATATCATTTTTATTTTTCTGCACATTACAATAGGTTTCAAGTATTTCTCTTGAAGAAGGTAAAACTGAAATACTGAGTGTTAGTGGCAAGCAGGATGTGGGTGTGCCTGGGAGAAGGAAGAATTCTACACAGTTGTCTACTTCTTCTGCAACTCCATGTGCCCCCTCCCCCCCAATAAATAAAGCCTATATACCCTTTCAAATTTGTTCGCATGGGCGTGGAAACTGATTCAGAGCTGTTATATGTCAGAAGACCCTACGAGGAATATAGTGTGTGCAGGTGAAGAGGAGGCATCAGTGATGGAATTCTCCATGATCTATCAAGTGACAGGGAGGAGGAAGAACAGCCATGTGATGCAATGCTCGCATCCTTTGTGTGAAGTGATGGTAAAATAAAAATATGTTAACCACTAAAATACTAGACAAACATTACCCATTCATCACCTTCCTCTGCCTGCACTGTCAACATCCTCCAGCACACCACTGAATTTCATGTTCTAAGCTTTACCATAACCAAACCAATGTAAGAACAGGATTCATATTTTAGTTGTAGAAAAATGACTGTTTTTGCTGCACCTGGGGTTGGGCCAGCTATTTTCTGGTTAAAACTAGATATCATGGTTGGTACAACTGAGCACAGTACTGTACAAGCACTCCCCAATTTATGATTATCTGTTTTATGATAATCTGCATTAATGTTAACTAGGTTTTAACACCCTCTTGCTTTAAGTAACCATATTTCTAAAAACTAAAAGTGGGAAATACCCAAAATCATGAAAAAAAAACCTACAATCCATACACCAGCACCAATTATACAGTTACAACTGGGTCTCACTTTATGCGGTTAATGTAACCCACAGGGTACCGCGGAAAGTGAGAAACGCGTAAAGTGAATAACATAACATATGGGATTACAGTGGGGTATGCTATAACGAATCTAATTGGTTCTAGAACCTTGTTCGTTATAGCATTCGTTCGTTATAGGATTAATCCGTTCCAGGCCCCCAAATACAACCACTTAACACTGAAAAATATACTGTAATATAAAATTGTAAAAATTGTAAAAAAGTGCATAAAGATGCATCTAAACCCCTGAAATAAAGAATATCATTAATATTTGTAATAAAAAAACAATAAATTAGAAGAAAAAAAAATTAAATAATGTTCGTTGTAGGAGTTTCGTTCGTTATAGCATTCTCAATTTTATAGGTAAAACCGTTCGTTATAGGAATATTCGTAGTAGAATCTGTTCGTTATAGCATACCCCACTGTAATTGAAATAGAGACCGGGCCGACCCACAAACTCCACTTTTTGACGACACACAACTATGTTGTAGTAAAAATTTTATCTTAACTTTATGATGGTATGCACACACAATTAATAATTAAGAGAAATATCATAATATTAGGTTTTTTAACACTTACATTAGTAGAAAAGATGGCTGGGCACACAGGGATGGGCGGTTGGTTCCGAGGCAGAGGGCGATTATTGGCCCTCACCTGTATCACTTGTATCAATTGTATCACTATCCACCACAGAGGCTTGCAGGGCCTCTTTGTCAAACCCCTCAAAGTCCATATCCTCACTATAATTATCACTGACTTGGGCCGGCTGTGGTGGGTGGCGGGTGAAGAACTCGGTAATGTTTTGATGACTGGGCGACCTTGTGCGCACCATGCTCGCGCCGCTTACACAACATGGCGGATGGCGGGAGAGATGGCGGGAGGTTTGGATCCAAAAACGGCGCGGCTCGCCAGCCGCTCTCCGCGTAAAGGGGTACACTCACCGCGGAATGTGAGCATCCTTGGTTCCGGCAGGGCACCGCGTAAACGTGGAAACGCAGAATGTGGGACCGCGTAAAGTGAGGGTTGACTGTATACTGGATCCAAAACCAAAGCAATTGTACATAATAATTGTATTTGCCTACTTACCTTCTAATGCTCGTACTTTTCACTGAATAAGACTTGTTTTCACATCTCTGGAGTTAATCTTAGCATATTGTAGAATTCCAGACAGATTTGCTTGAAGTTAACTTTTCGTGACTAGTAAGGCTTTGAGGGTTGGGACTTTTAGTTGTGACTTTTCAAAAATCCACAGTTTGTTCATTAGAGAGAAAACACGTTGGGTAGATGAAATCGTTCCAGGAAGACACAGAATGAGCTGAACCAATTTTTATATGTTATTAATGTGAGTGAACATTTCTACTCAGTGCTGGTCTATAGATACTTTAGCTGCATTCCACTCTGACACTATTTTCTCTGAAATATAATTTGTAACACAGTAAAACTCGTCAAATAACTCCGTATCAAACTTTGAATCACAGAATTTCTTTTCTGCAGGAAAATCCATTGTTTCTGAACGTCTTGCCATTTTGATATTTGTTTTAATGAGGTCCACTGCATATGTGCAAAGTCTTGCAAGTGACCTGACCGCTAGCCTAAATACTGAACACGTGTCATAAAATTCTGTAACCGTTTTCTTCAATGCAGATAAGATAATTAATCCATCTTCAAGTTTCTTTGCTAGAACCCTAACTGAATGTGGCAAAAATACATTGTATTTCTTGGATTGCAGATTTTGCTTCAAATCGTTGATTGTGATCATAACTTATAACTGCTGTTGTATGTTCCCCTTCAATCTTTGAGATAACTTGATGGAAGGTGGCTGACTGACTATGCACAAAGTTGAAACCGATTTCTGCACAATGGTTCTCAAAAAAAAAAACTTTTGCACAATGGACATTTGCTTTGGCTGATAAAATACAACTTTAAGGATTAGTGCTAACCATCTTGTTTTACTGTACCCCAGTAGCTGTTTATATTCAATTTCCACAAAATCGCAGAAGTCCTTCAGGTCTCCTACTCTAACTGTATAAAAGTAGAAATATAAATATACTGTATCTTAACAACAACTGTTTCCACATCAATTGGCAAATAGTCACAGGCAGTCTGAACAGCATCATGTAAAATGTGGGCACAACAACCAATACCAATACATTCTCTGCCTAAATAAGTATTAAATTTCCTTAAAATGTTATTAACAGTTTGTATTATCACCACAGAAAGCAACTAATTTCTTGTCAAGATTATCCGAGGTTTCTTCCGGCTGAGATTTACTTGAACACCTTCATAGGGTTGAAAGAAGCAAATCAGTACAGGGGAGATTTTGGTGCTCCCATGGTTGCTTGTATCAGTTATAATTGTTACACTATGAGCATCCTTCAACTATTTACCCAATTCTGATAAGGCAAATGGTGCAAATACATTTGCAACAACAGCATGGCATTTTGTTCTGGCACATCTAAATTTTGGCTCAAAGCATTTCTGAAAGATTTTTGACGCACAGTCATTAGATCGGAAGCTTTGATTCTCTTTGATTGTATGGTAGACCCACAAACCCTCAACAGCAGCCACCTCCAGATCCTTAGTGCTTGGGGACAAACTTAAAAATGGTAGTGACTATTTTGCCGGACAAGGCACTGACATCAGCAGCTTTGTGTTTCTGCGAGATCAGATGCTTTGCAATACGTATCATTATCTCCACCATGTGCAATGCTAAGTTCTCTGTTACATTTCATACACCGTATATCACTTTCTGTCTTCGTTTTTGTAAGCAAGCGGTATTTTGACTGAAGGGAGGAATAAAAAGTATACTTTTTCACTTGGGTACTTTCCCGTCCAAAATGAAGAAAAACTGTCCAACACAAAAATAACTTTTCAAATTTTCTGGGCGAGTCACGCGTGTAATACTCCAAGCGGCTTGACCAACACTGAGGATTTAGTGAGCAGCATAGCCTACAGTTGCAGTTTTCTGCCTGTTTTTGTAAATTTTCTTCTCTTGTTGGCAGGGCCAGATGACTGTGAAGTGATCAGTGTAACTCTTGCAACAAGAGTTCACTTATCCTTGGAGGGGACATGTGATTGTGACCAGGCATGTTTATATACTGTATTATTAACATGGTGAGTGTTGTTTAATTTTTGTATCTATTTAAGTTGTGTATGATCATTTTTCTCTGTGTTACAGGTCTGTATTGGACATGTTAAAGGCATGCAATATACGTTACGTTCGGGTTTTCAGGAACTCTACCCTATGGTAGTGTAGGTTATGTATCTAAGCTACTGTGCCGAGTAGCAACCCTGTATATAAGCTACTGTGCCGAGTAGCATTTATATATATTATCACGTGGCAACACTGCACGTTATGTGGCAACATTGCCCCGAGGCTGCCATATGGCAAGGCAGTCTCAGTCTGACTTTGTGAGCCGTGCATGGCACACGCTAGTCCCCACTTGTATTTCTCCTATCCTTTAATAAACGGACTTCAGTGTTACCCGGTGTTTCCCTACCCATCACTGCATTCTTCAGGGAACACTTGGAACCTATCAGGTAGATCAGGGGATACCTGGTAAACCCAGGACTAGGGAGGGATTACTTCACATTTTCCATTCATATGTGGATTAAGCAATACACCCTGTATTTCCTAATTACAGGAGGAAATCATAATGGAAAAATTTAACTTTATAGCTAGGAATTTTATACAAAAATATGCATCTAGCATAAAAAATTTAACAGGCCATTTACCTTAGCACCTACAGAAGCAACTGACTTATGATCAGATACATCACAAGTAAAGGTGTGAGCTTCACCACCAGCATCACGGATCATATCAGCAGTGGTTTCATTTTGCTCCTAGATCAACAAGTGGTATAAGAGGATTAGAAAAAGTCATGAAAAAAAAGTAAATAAAATTATATATATATATATATATATATATATATATATATATATATATATATATATATATATATATATATATATATATATATATATATATATATATATATATATATATATATATGCTCTCCATATCAATCAAATATACATACAGGCACAAAAAATTAAAAATAATGTTCAGGATAACTTTTACTCTAAAAAAGTAAATTAATAAAATTAAGTGATCTTCCTTTCTTCTGAAATTAACTCACCTCATTAATATCTAAGAGAATCAACTTGGCTCCAAAATTTGCCAACTGGAGTGACAACTCCCTGCCAAGATTTTGGCCAGCTCCAGTGATCTGTAAACAGGATGTAAGAACATGATCAAGGTTGATGTTTATTTCCCACTGGCAATAATGAAATACAGTACTGTATTTTGAAGATTACGTATTGTGTTAACCCAGATTATTTTTAAAAAACTTAAAATTATTTGACTTTATAGTCTGATGGCAGGCTCAGGTGACTCAAATTCAGTCCTGTATAGCCATACAAGAGTACAGTACAAGTTGAAAGCCCCAACATTGTTGACTGCAACTAATTTAAAAATTACTTGACCTATAGTAACAATCCCTTTAACAAAAAAGGGTCTGAGGTAATACAGTACTGTAGTTACCACTTACAGATGATGGTTGAGTCTTAATTATCACACCAAAGTGTGTCCTTTTCAAATGTCACATGACTGGCTGTAAAATGCCATTTCATGGATTAGCCTCTCAGTTCTAGTCAGTTGAACAAACAAGTCAGATGCTCTTGCTTTGTCCTAGTCCTCAACTATACAAATGTTATGTCACTTTTGTATCATATATTAATACAGTACAATGTATTTATTTCTACCACAAATAAAACTAATAAATACTGTAAAGTAACTTACTTTCAATATATAGTACTCAATAGTAGCACATCTACTGTATAATAATATGGTTCAGTACAGTATATGACAAACAATTCTACAAGCAGTATAATGCACTTACCAACACCAGTTGGCCCTGCAACACCTTTTCCTCATGAGGGATGATGAGCCGGTACACATCCATCACCAGGAGGATGATGGCCTTCACATTCAGGATGATGAAGCCTGCCAGTACTAGTGACAACTCCCATGCTTTTATCTTCGCCACTAAAACAATAATTATGCAATGTCAGAGACGATAAAAAATGGAATGTAGGTACATTACAGGTCTTTTTTACTTTACTCTTCCTTTATCCTCTTTGCCACTGGTTGGTCACATCTCTGTTACACACATTTTGCCAAGTACTGGTTACAGAATGCATCTGTATGTGACAGTGCTGGTCAAATCTTGTCTTGAATGTGGTCACACACTGGTAGATTTTTCCAAGAGTTCACAACTCACACTCCAAAAAAGTTTTCCTTGACAATTTTCTGAGCTTCTGCATTCTTCAGCCTCTAAGCTGTGACCCCTAGTGGGGCAGGCATCTGCCAGTTCCAGGTATAAAATGATGCCATGCACATCTTCCTAGGATGCCCAATATCTACCAGAATTGTAAATATGAGGAAAGAGCTCAGGTTGCCTTCTCTATCTGAGAGGATAGGTCTACTTAATACTATGTTTTGTGTCAAACTTTTGAAGAACAATGGTCCCCAAACTACAGCTAAAAAATGAGTTGATGTTCTAAGTAATCCTGACTACCTCACCAGCCTTCCGCAAAAGACTCTCTCTGGGGCATGGCTTCATAAAAGTGTTGCAGCTCTCTTGAAAATGAATGTCCCAATCACTCCAGACAAAGCCTTTAATGCCATTCCACCTTGGCAGGATATACAGTATCGGTTCCTATTTATTACACTCCTGTTAGTGGTAAGCAAATGTTAAACACCAATGTGGTGAGATGTGTGACACTAGAAACTATTAACAGTCACATAGAGAGCATTAAATTAAGTGAATTATACTTTTACTGGTGGTTCTGTGCAGACAAACACAGGTAGAACAGGTTCTGCATGTGTAATGCTGTATATAAAGAAATTGAGATGCTAAGACTGAACAACACAAACTGAATTAATGGGAATCTACTTAAGCCGTAGACTATCTTAAAGAAAATGGAGGTGGGATGAAATTCTGTCACTCCAAAGTGCGTTGAAATCAATGAACAGACCGTCAGGCTCTAAGTCGAAAGTTGTCTGTGATATTAAAAGAAATCTGATAACTGCTTAGGAGAACAACTTTCATATTGAATTTGTGTGGATTCCATCCCATTTTGGAATTAGGTATCATGACTGCTGATAGACTGGCCAATGAAGCATGGAAGAAAGAAAATGTAGACTTAAAACATACGAGTAAAAAAAAACATGAACTCTGATCTAGAAGAACTGAACAATGCAGAGAAACCTGACAGTTGTAGCATCAGTAAATATGACAAATTTTGTGATGAGGTACTGGTATGGCAAGCACAAGGATAGAACCAGACCATGTGATGCAGTTGTATTGGATACTCTCCCCTACAAAGTCGATTTGTCGCTGACCAGCCGACCCCGCGGCAAGTTCCTCAGACCAAGCCTAGCTTTCGGACTGCGAGGTGATTGGCCAGTTTCCACTTTTCACCTCAACCAATCAGCAGCGCCGCTCACTTCCGGCAGACTTGTATAAATACCCGAGCCGAAAAATGATAACGAAGAACCAGAGCTTCTATATACACAATAACAATATAATAACAATAAAAAAGAACCAAAAGATGGGCACAACTCTCCAGTCACACAAGGACCTGGAGGGACCCCCCCCCCAAACATAATATGCCCCAAGGACAACTTAGAACAACTTAGCTTAGCTTGGCTGAGACCGGCCTTCCCTAACCCATGAACCACTAAGGCAGCACTGTTGACGGAAGACAAAAAAAACCCGTCTCCGCAAGGTGGATAGCCCACCTGCTGTTAACCTCCTCTATTTCCCACTTCTGAACTTTACCTTGTACTATACCCTTCTTGTACTCTCAGAGTTAATGCTCTCTTCTCTCTGTATAACCAACCAACCAAGAGGATTCTACTCAACGCTCTCAAACAGACAAGACCTCCTCTCAACAAGCTCCTCACCACACAGCAACTCCCTAGCACTGCATTATACATGTAACATATATATAGAAAACGCCATAGTGAGTTTCCCTGCTCACCTCCATCCTTAGTGCGAGATCTCCTACATAGCCTACACTACATAGTCATGGCCAGAATTAGGCTAGGATACAGACACATCTGGCAAGTTAAGTGGCGTTGTACCGATACTGTACTGGAACACTCAGCATGTAGACTTTGTGATAAACCTTTACAACATACGCTTGAACTTTATATCATTGAATGTGACACTGTCAAAGACTTCAGGCCACCTGCCTTACTGTATCATGAACTATGTAATTACGACATTGAATCAGGAGTGCTAGAGGACATTCTTGTGGTCTATCCTAAATTTGGTAGCCCACACTGATTAGTCCTCAAATATAATATTTTATACTGTACTGTATATGAACCACTGTCCTGCATGGCAGTGAACAGGGATATCACCCTCATGAATATGACATACTATTAATGAATATAAGAACATAAGGAGTCTGCAATAGGCCGGTTGGCCTGTGCATGGCAGCTCCTGTCGAGTTACTACCCATCATCCATGAATCTATCCAGCCTCCCTTTGAAACTTTCCAGCATTCCAGCACTTACTACAAAGTTGCTAAGCTTGTTCCACTCGTCCACCACTATTTGTAAACCAGTTCCTTCTTATCTCCCTCCTAAACCTAAACTTATCCAACTTGAATCCGTCGTTCCGAGTCCTATCGTGCTCGGATATTATAAGAACTTTATCTATATCACCTTTATAGATTCCTTTCACCCACTTGAATACTTCTATCACATCTCCCCACACTCTTCGTCTTTCTAGGGAATGCAAGTTAAGTTTCTTTAACCTATCCTGATATGGAAGGTTTCTAAGTCCCGGAATCATTTTCGTCATTCTTCGCTGCACCGACTCTAGTGAATTGATATCCATTCTATAATAAGGGCACCAGAACTGAACCGCATAATCGAGGTGCGGCCTGACTAGCGCAAGATATAGTTGCAATAAGACCTCTGCACTCTTATTACTTACACTTCTAGATAGAAAACCCAATACTCTGTTTGCCTTATTTCGAACATTAACGCACTGTTTTCTAGGCCGTAGGTCCGGGCTTACAAGTACAGTACAGTACCCCTAGGTCTCTTTCACAAGTCGACTTCTCTAGGTTGATGTTGTTAAGGCTGTATACATTGACAGTATTTGTTCTTCCAATATTAAGCACACTGCACTTGCTGGTGTTGAATTTTATTTGCCATTTTTCAGACCACCCCTGCAGTTTATTCAAATCCTCCTGTAATGCATTTGCATCCTGCCCTGAATTAATTTGCCGCCCTATTTTGGTGTCATCCGCAAACTTGCTTATGTCACTGCTGAGCCGGCAAGGGCGGACCTAATTGGGGTGTATAATCATCTCAAGGGCACTAATCAGTCGAGTGCCCTTATCTGAAGCTGGCGGACGCTAGCCCCATAAGGGGTCACAGCTCAAGGTTGAAGAAGCAGCAAGCCCAGAAAACTGTGAGGGGTAACTTTTTCGGAGTGAGAGTTGTGAACTCTTGGAACAATCTGCCAGAGTGTGTTGTGACGACACCGAGTGAGAGCTCTTTCAAGACCAGACTTGACAAGTACTGGAGCAGATTCAGATACGTTCAGGAGCCGGTGCCTACCCAATACTTGTCAACAGTGCGTAACAGAGACGTGACCGATCGCCGAAGCGGCTAACAAGCCGATCAGTGGTGAAGAGGATAAAAAAAAGTAAAAAGTAGAAATTTTATTATTAAAACACACCAATTCAGTATGGGAACCTCTCAAGATAGACATCCACGCGAACGAAACTATTCAATTATGAACATCGAGGTCTGGCAACCGACCTAAAGGACACGAATAAGGAAGACCGTCTGAGAAAGCAGACGACTCCAGATTACGTGGATTATGTAATAGAGATGTATCAGATAATGCAAGTAGCAGCCTATAACACGAAGACGCATTCCCAACACGAGTTAACGCCAGTAATAACTTTGTATTTAAAATTTTAAAATTGATACATATTCATATATATTATATTAACCGTATATTTGTCCGTGAAATATTTGGATGAATTTTCTTTTAAAATATATCCTACTTTTAATAAAGGCTGTAGTCTCCTAAACATTACCCTTTTCCTTCCTACGAGATACTGTAGTGGATTCCTCCCCTACAAAAGCCGTTTGTCGCTGACTAGCCGACCCTCGAATTCCCCAGTGTATACCTCGTGGTCTAGGTCAGCAACCAGCCCCGCCTTACATGACTGAGTTCAACTATTAGGCCACGCCTACCTCCGCTATATAAGACCTCACCTCGTGGTGACCTTTCTGTTTCTACCTCTTTCTATCTGTCTATCAACAGCCACCAGCAAGCAACACCCCCTCCTCCACTCCTGCCTGGCGGCTCCCGCTCCAGCCGGCGACCATGGCGACCCACAAGCTGGTCCTCCTCTGAGCACCCTCACCAACCAGCTCTCTCTACTCAACGCTTGTAACCATGCTGCCTTCCCAGCACCAAGCTGCATTGTACATCCAATACAATATGTATACAGAGAGCACATTGTGAGTTTCCTTTCTCCATCCCATCCTGAGTGTGAACCAATATCTCGAAACCCCACAATACCACTTTATTATTGAAAATATGCCAACGTAGTCTCTTACCTTGAACAAACCTCTCATAACGTGTTGGGTTTGCCGGAACATTTGGTTCAAGTTCAGTAACATCTCTCGCAGACGATCTCCGGCGGGAACTGGTGAGGCCTAGTGGGTGTAACTCCTGCATCACACTCCCGTTCATCTTGTCTGTCGGCCACGCACTGAACGGCGCACTAACTTACACGCAATATTTTTGCAGAATCATTAAATAAAATACTGACTGGCATAAATGTTACTTAAGATCTATATTGAAATAAAAAATATTAATCCGTAGTCCTTAATGAAAAGTTTGCTATGTGTGCCAGATTTTAACCGTGAGTCGTCCGAATAAATTCTGTGGTAGGAGGTGGTCGTTGCATATATATAAGGGATTATAGTCCCGGAAAGCATATCGGGAGCCTAGATCATGATACATTAATATTTAAATTTCACTGTGTACCGGTAATTGCCAATGAAAATTGTATGACAAACCTGATCTTGCTTCAACGAAATTGAGAATATACTGGAATCAAAACGGTAGTGAATATCTGTAATTACTAAGTACAGTACACCTGATATCATTACATCTATCAGTGTGGATCTGTGTAGCATCTCCGAATGGGGAGGTATGTTTTTTTTTTTTTACGGGGATTAGCCCACCCGGGCACAGGTCACTGGCCTACATCAGGGCCTGGGGGGGGAATGTAACATTAATAATAATAATAATAATAATAACAACAAATGAAATATTAATAATAATGACCATTAATAAATACAAAAATTAAAAAATACATCAAGAGTGAGAAACGATATACAGTATGTATGTTGTGTTGCCAATAGTAAGATAAACAATTGAGACCCTTGCAATAAACGATCTAGATCAGTGGTTCTCAACCTTGTTTGCCCCATAAACCCCTTTCACCATATGTCAGAATGTCATCCCCCCTCCTTTCCAAGATTGTCTGCCTCAAAAAGTGCATTCCAAATAATATGCATATAATACTGAAAACCCTCTCTTTTTTCCATATTAGTACATATACATTTACAATTTTACATGGATTATTTTTATAGTGGAGTTTTACAAATTAAATGCCAATTGAAAATGTTAATGGATTTATAAAACTTGAATAAAAGTAAAATAGTTTTTTTTTTTTTATAATGAATTACTTAACAGACCAAACTGAAGCATAATGCAATAAACAAAAAGTTCAATAGAATACCAGGATATTGTAAATTTTTAATTAATTTTATTCAGATGAAGATTACAGTCAATGAGAAACCTGTGATTGTTTTTTCTTCGCCAATTCTGGGATAAGCGGAGGAGTGCTTGAAAGGGCACAACGCAGGCCATTTTCTACCTCTAATCTACTACGTTGCTTCGTTTTAATTTGCAACAGAGTTGAAAAGCCTGACTCACAAAGATATGTCGACACAAACGGAAGCAATGCACGGATAGCTCTTTCTGCCACTTTTGGGTAGGAATCGCACATCAAGGGCCAAAATTCTGCGATTGATTTCTCATCAAACATATCTCTTGCTCCCGAATCAGTTTCCTGGTTGAGAACCCTGATCTAGATACTGGGATCAGCAGTGACATAAGCAAGTTTGCGGATGACACCAAATTAGGGCGGCAGATTAATTCAGGGCAGGATGCAAATGCATTACAGGAGGATCTAAATAAACTGCAGGTGGTCTGAAAAATGGCAAATGAAATTCAACACCAGCAAGTGCAGCGTACTTAATGGAAGAACAAATACTGTCAATGTATACAGCCTTAACAACATCAACCTAGAGAAGTCGACTGTGAAAGAGACCTAGGGGTACTTATAAGCCCGGACCTACGGCCTAGAAAACAGTGCGTTAATGTTCGAAATAAGGCAAACAGAGTATTGGGTTTTATATCTAGAAGTGTAAGTAATAAGAGTGCAGAGGTCTTATTGCAACTATATCTTGCGCTAGTCAGGCACTCGATTATGCGGTTCAGTTCTGGTGCCCTTATTATAGAATGGATATCAATTCACTAGAGTCGGTGCAGCGAAGAATGACGAAAATGATTCCGGGACTTAGAAACCTTCCATATCAGGATAGGTTAAAGAAACTTAACTTGCATTCCCTAGAAAGACGAAGAGTGTGGGGAGATATGATAGAAGTATTCACGTGGGCAAAAGGAATCAATAAAGGTGATATAGATAAAGTTCTTATGATATCCGAGCAGGATAGGACTCGGAACAACGGATTCAAGTTGGATAAGCTTAAGTTTAGGAGGGAGATAGGAAGGAACTGGTTTACAAATAGGGTGGTGGACGAGTGGAACAAGCTTAGCAACTTTGTAGTAAGTGCTGGAAAGTTTCAAAGGGAGGCTGGATAGATTCATGGACGTGGTCATAATTTTGTTGATGCCAAATGGCAGCAGGGTCTACCATTAGACAACACATTATGCTTCCAATATCTTCCCAGGCGATGTACCTCCCTGTTTGATAGCTGCCTACCACCTACTACCGAGGTCCAGGGTTGCCAGATGCACGACAAGCTTCACGGCAAACGTCACGCCATCTCACGGCCAAATCGGCAAAAATTCGGCCAAAACTTTTTGGATGGGAAGCACAAGGCTATTCTTGCAATCCACACAAAATAAAAGTATCCCCTACAACATCCACTTAAAATGTCGTAATAAAACCAATTTTTCACTTAGAATTGAGAGCCCAATAATTACATAAACATAATATCTATAATCTACAGTGAAGATTTACCTTAATCTGAAATGGTGGAGCATGATAATGGTGGAGAACTTGATAACACTAGTTGGCGTAAGCAAAAACGTCTAGTTCGTCATCGTCCCCTGGTTTGTTATATTTTCTACCACTGTCGTAGGACCCTTTCCATTTACTAGTGGACATTTTGAAAACTAGCACTCGGAATTTCAGAAAGTAACCCAGATGGCTTTGTAAGCTCTGAAGCTTAACCCATATGCTGGACACGTTCAGCCTGAACAACTCAAATATGAGAACTAACATGTAACAACTCAGGTAGGAACTAGAGAGATCAGTCTACTCAGTAGGTCACGTAAACATGTGAAGAAGTGAGGTCATGACAAGGTGAGGTCACTGAGCCAGCAGTTTCATTGTGAAATTTGAAAATCTGTTAGACTTTCTTCACAATTCACTAAATGAGGAATTAATACGTTTTAAAAAATTCGGGCAAAATACGGCCAAATAGTTTGGCCGTGACCATCCATTTTTCACGGCCAGGCGAAGTTTTTTACGGCCAAATCAGATAAATTTGGCCGTGGAAACGGCCATCTGGCAACCCTCCCTAGGTCTTTCAAAAAAATATATCCACGTAACTGACACCCATAAAAAATTACTTATATTTTCATGAAGTGTACAATACTCCTGTTTTAAATAAGCTATTTATCTTCTTGCTCACGGAAATAAACTCTAGTACATACAGTATGTGCATAATTTTGATGATATAATTTTATAAAGATATATTTCCGACTTGCATACTTGTGTTTGTTTTCGGGAATTTCGCTGAAACGATTGTTTGAAAAGTCGACTTTAAATTTACATAAGCAGCAAATTGATAATGACACCGTCTGCTGCACATCACTTAATTGCTTTATTTCAGCAGGTACGGACCACTGAGCGATGAGAAAACTACTCTAATAATAATAATAATAAACGGTTTATTAATAGAGTTGCAGCCGGCGGCTGAAAATATACAGACTTACTTACATTTGATTTAGACATTCCTGAAAACGGCTTAACATGATGCTGTTAATATTACTGTATCTAAGTTGCGCTTTCCTTACTCCCTCCAGAAAATTAAACTGGAAGGTTACTGAATTCGGGGGAACGTCCTAGCATGACCGGAAATTTCCTGGTGATTAATGGCACTAAATCGTCATATGCACTGTACTCGTGACAAGCGCAGAACCACAACGGTTCTGGAACAGTTGCTGTTCGTTTAATAAATGATAAGCTAGAAACTACGCACTCCTACATACAAATGTTTGTGGACGATGCGAAGTTATTCAGGGAAAATTGGGAATCAAACGGGTAGTAAAATGCTACAGGAAGACCTCTGTTAGCTTCAGGAGTGGTCAAATGAATAGCTGTTCAGATTCAACGTACTTGCCAACAGTGCGTAACAGAGACCGTGACTGACTGCCCGAAAAGAAGAAAATAAAGTAATAGTTTGTGGTACCATAGAAGAAAAAAAAAGTTCGTTAATCAGACTTACTTGTATACAGAAAAACAAATCCTAGTTTAAAGTATGACACTGATATCTCAAGTAGCACGAGGAACACGGGATGCCTTCTGCACTACCTCCACCACCATTTAAAATTGGTAAGCACAACTAGCATGCCGGCAACCCTTGAGTGTAATTGATAAAAAGAAGTGATCCCCGGCGGTGTGTGAAGGTCACGAGGCTGGTGTTAATGACACACACACTATGACTCAACACTCAATAGCGTCTGGCAGTGCTGCAGATGCAGTGCTACCAAATGTATTGTATAATATAGTTAAAACTGTAAAGGAAATACACAATATAACTAACCAAAACTGCAGAGACTATTCACCAGCAGAAGCTGTTTTTTGAGCTTCCCCATCTAGAGTACTGTCACCCCGTCTAGTCCCCGAGATATGCTAGGGACTGTGGAATTCCAATCTGAGTTTTAGTAGATACAGTAACACTAGGGGAGTTTACCTGCATGGTTGGGATATAACGGATATAAGCACCATTTTCCTTTCGTATATGTGCATATATATATATATATATATATATATATATATATATATATATATATATATATATATATATATATATTATATATATATATATATATATATATAAATTTCCTCAAGAAGAATGCTGTAAACCCGCAGCATGTAACCAAGCTGTCACAACCAGTTATATAACAGCTGATCTGTAAGTGTCCACTTCTGATCCATAGCGACTCGCCTCAACCACCGTCACGCCGTGATAAGCTGACGCAAACTTCCATCTCCTTCACGGGAGTTATATAATGTGGCAGGTCACGAAAGGATTTTTTTTTCGAATTTTTAGACGTTTTGTTTTGAATGTACCGACAATAACTAATTAGGGTTGGGAATAAATCAGTTTACAACTTTTAGACAGAGGCTTAATTTGTTTTTGCTCATAACTGTTCTAAACGGAACGTCTTGTAACTATATAATTGTCACTAAGCTGAAGTTTATAAACTGGTGTGTAAGGAAGTCTGTTCACCGTTGAACTGCCTTGTAGTTTACATTTGTCTTTCATAAATACAGTATATAATCATGTATCTTATCTCTTACCTATATCAAACAGAAATAACGAACATACTGTACACGAAGCATTTAAGCAAGAAATGAATATCATATTCGAACTCAGTGATGAAAATATAGTAAGAAAAGAGACCCCAAAACAAATAACATGGCGGCGGTTTCTCGTCAATATTAACCATAATTTACTCACTAGCCAGAGCCACAACGTGGAATTTTGGGAAGCTGGCTCTGATGTTCGGCCCCACCTCCAGGTGTGGAACCTCCTCATTAAACACAAAACTATTTTTTCTGCTTCTTTGCTATGCACGGCCATTACTAAAATTTGGATTATATAAGTAAATAGCTTCGAGAATGCCAACGAGCGCATAAACTGGCTGAACCCCTCCTTAAAAGTGCCCCACCGTGCACCACAGTAATTGGAACTTTATTTTTGCAGAGAGCCTGGGTAACGCCGGATGCCCAGCTAGGTGTGTGTGTGTGTCTTGGGAATACCTAGATTCCTACCGTGGACCATCGCTGAGGGGGGAACCAAACATCACTCAGGAGATAATTATGTGATAATGTAGTCTCGTTCAAGATTCTTCGAACACTGCTGGAGACAGCTGGCAATTCAAATTAACAGTATACACTAGCAGAAAAGTATATAATACGAAACAACAAAGCCCAACCATTAATTAAGCAACGGGGAACTAAATAACCAATCACCAATCGCTTTTATATCCATTCATAATTGTTACTACACTGTCTCCAGCAGTGTTCAAAGAATCTTGAACAAGACTACAAACAGCTGTCGCGTTCAAACGAAATTATACCCGACGAGACCAAGGAATTTCCGTTGTACATTTTTGAACTCTCGTTAACATCTTTACTTTTACCTTGATCCTCTTCACCACTGATCGGCTCGTTGGCCGCTTGGGCGAGTACTGGGCATGCTGCATGCATTGGCTCCTGAATGTAACTGATTACTGATAAGTAGTGAAATAATATATATATATATATATATATATATATATATATATACATATATATATACATATATATATATACATATATATATATATATACATATATATATATATATACACATATATATATATATATATATACACATATATATATATATATATATATATATATATACATATATATATATATATACACATATATATATATACACACACACATATATATACATATATATATATATATATATATATATATATATATATATATATATATATATATATATATATATATATATATATATACAACTTCAGCAATGGACTTGTTACGTGGAAAACGTAGTTGTATAATGAAGAGGAGAACCAGGGTAAACACAAACATCTTGAAATAGGGTTTCTTTTAATTGCTTACGTTTCGGAAATAATCCTTTCCCATCATCAGAGCCTAAAAAGTTTTGAAAAAGTTTAAAAATACAGGTGATATACAATAAAAACATAATATTGTGCGAAAATTTACCTTCGATAAACTTCAAAAATTTAAAAAAGAGCAATCCACTTCAAAACCGACAAAAATGACGAGAGACCTACATACAAAGCTAAAGTCAGGAAATAAAAAGTATGAAATAAAATATAAATGGTGTATTACCTTAATTCAGACGAGCCTTAATGTGAAAGACATAACAATTCACTAGAGGCCATATCACAAAGCGATGGCTTTTCTTTGTACTGGTGTAATGCCTCCATAACGAGGAGGTCTGTATCACAGTCGCTCTTGCCAAGAACTGAGAAATCAGACGGCGAAAACGGGTGGTCATGTTGGTGGGCGTGGTTACGAATAGCTGAATGTGGTGGTTGTGTTATTAACTGGCCTGTTCGAACGGAACGGCCCAAGTGTTCATGATGCGAGTTATCAAATGTCTCTTCGTTTTACCTATATATGCTGCCCTACAGCTAGCACACGTAAATTGATAAACAACTGAGGATTGCAGGTGTGTGGGTATGGTGTCTTTAATTTTAAAGAATTTCTTACTTGAACTCTGGGTTTTAAAGATTAGTCTAAGAGAAGTTTGTGGATAGAATTCATTGAAAAGCTTCTTAAGTTTATTTCTAAGGGTGAAACTGAGTGGGCCTGTGTACGGGATGGTGAGATAGATAGAATATTTAGGGACAGTGTGGATTTGAGGCTGTGTGGGACTAAAAAGCCTATTAAGCGTTTTGCCAATATAAGTGTCTTTAAATCTCTTAGGGAAACCATTGTTAAAGAGTAGTTCCTTTATGTATTCTAGTTCAATATCCAAGTGGAAATAGCCAGAACATATATTGAAGTCTCTGTTGGTAAGAGTACGTACTAGATTACGTTTGTAATTAAGAGGAATAAAAGATGAAAATTTTGAACTCAAACCAGTGAAATTTGGTTTTCCGTATAAGGCTGTCTCGAAACTATTATGTAGAAGGTGGATATTAACATCAAGGAATGGAAGAATATTTTCCTTTTCCAATTCACAAGTAAATTTGATGTTGCCATGTTTCGAATTTAAATAATTTAGGAGCATAGGGACGTGATCAAGTGATCTGAAAATTAAAAAAGTGTCATCAACATACCGACGATAGAACAAAGGCTTAAATTGGGGGGGGGGGGGCATTCGGTAAGCCAAAGCTTCTCGCGGTGACAGAGGAAAGCGTTGGCCAACGTGGGACCTAAAGGTGAAACCATAGCAACACCATCACATTGTTTATAAGCTTTGTTATTAAATAAAAACAAACAATCCTTTACAGTCAGTTTTAAAAATTCTTTAAATTGTGGTCCATTGAATCCATCAATTATATCAGTATTTGAGAACAGTTCATCTGTACATATGTCAATAGTTTCGGCAAGAGGGATGTTGGTAAATAGAGACTGTATATCAAAGCTAGCCATAACACAGTTGTTGAATGAGATGCTAGTTAGCTCCTTAACAAAACTAAAAGAGTCTTTAACAGAGTATTGATTAATGGTGATTGGTGACAGTATGGGAACGAGGACTTTAGACATTATTGTTGAAAGTGCCAAGGGCAGACAATATAGGGCGCAAGGGGACACTCATCCTTGTGTACCTTTGGTAGACCGTACAGGATACCTGGTTTAGATCCGCTAACAAAGAGTTTTAAAAAGGCGGAGTCGTTAATGACATTTTTTCTAAGTTTACGAAGAAATCTGTTAATCTTGTCCTCATACTTAAGAATTACCCTGAATAAATCGTCTAGAAATGTATGCAATTAAAAGAATCCCTACTTCAAGATGTTTGTGTTTACCCTGGTTCTCCTCTTCATTATATATATATATATATATATATATATATATATATATATATATATATATATATATATATATATATATATATATATATATATATACTACTGTACGCCCATGTCTCAGGTTCACTCATGTAGGCCTATATATCTGTTTATTCATATTTAGTGTTATAATTTTCTGCTATTTGTGTCAATCTTATCCAGTGCAACAACAAACCACCTGCTTTCCGTTTTTGTCAGCAGTGCAGACATCAGTAACAAGCAGTTATTTTTCTCTGATCTATGTCAGTATTTAACAAGAGAAATCTCGTTACACTCTTTACATCTTCCTCTCACTTTTTTAACACCTCTCTTACCTTTATCCAGCATGGTGCCTTCCTTCACGGGCCTCAACGTTCCACGTGCAGTTAGGATAGTCAATGCTCAACACGCTAAACAACGCTCACACTCGAGATCCGATGATGTGATCCTGTGAGGCAGTGAGGCACACTGTTGGCTGACTGTGACCTCACCTTTGCTTACCCCGAGACACCATCCAGATTTAGCAGATGTATAATTTGGCGGTGATGTGTAATTTTCACTATACTTCATGAGAATACTATTTTTATTACATCTTTTCTGAGTTTGTGACAATGAAGAGTAACAAACTAAAAAGTGAGAAAATATTAATGGCTACTGAGTGGCCAATGTTTACAGTACTGTCGTGAAAGATTACGATCAAAGACTATAATAAAAAAGATAGGACAGCAGGGCGAGAACAGCATAAGCCATATAGCATATAGTTGGCCGCGGGATCAACAGATGGCGGTAACGTGCAAGGCGCAGGTCTTGTAGGTCGTCTGTGAGGGGTTCGCAACCTTCCTTTTTACGGCCGTATGTGGCCGGGAATTGTTATACATGTGGCCGGGAATTATTATACATGCGGCCTGGAATTGTTATACATGCGGATGGCTGAACGACGTTCAAAATTCGGGCTATGCGGCCCAAAGTTTTAACCGCAAGCATTGGATTCGTGCGACTTGTTGGTGGACATTGACAGTTGCCGCTCCACTACATACCATAACGTCATCCCGGGCTTTATCCACGCTGAGTGCTCCCTAGTTTCCCTTGCTTCACAACCCTAATTATTGGTAAGTTTTATACATAATATTAAAAAAGAAGGTAAATTTTTACTTCAGCGCACGAGTCCCTAGGAGTTGACCAACATGTTTATCAATTGTATTTTGTTGTGTTTTAAACGAATCTGAACTTTATTTTTTGCGGAAATTTGAATTTTTTGCCTGAGAAATCGGAGTTTGCGGCGAATTTGGGTCCTAAGCTGTAAAAGTGTTCGAGGAACAACGTAGTCAGGTGTGGCCTTGTTGCAGCCAGTCTTGGCAAGGCCATCTGCTGCCTCATTCCCTAAGATACCGACATGACTGGGTATCCATAGGAATGTCACAGGACGGCCTGCATGTGAATGTTAACCATCGTATTCGGAGGATGAGGTCCTTATTTTCCCCTGATCCAAATGCGATCCTGTCGAGAGCAGACCTGGAATCGCAGCAGACAAGCAAGGGGCAGAAACCATCTGCTTCTTCCTCAGCGAGAAGGGCAGCAAGCTATTAGTTCCGCCTGAGTGGAGGATGCCCCGTCAGAAACTCTGAGAGACAGTTTGATAGGCTCAGGGGCATCAGGACGGGAGATGTAGACACCAACCCCGGCCCGACCTGTAGCGGGGTCAACAGAACCATCAGTGAAGAGGACGACCCTGGAGAGGTGGTATTTGCAGAGAATAACAGGGTTCACGTGGGATTTCGGGAGCGGTCCGCCGAGGGCAATCACTTCAGGTTGAAAATCCAGCCACGGAGAAGGGGACGATCCAACAGCAGGGGTTCACTTGGATTTTGAGTTGTATATCGTAACGTGCGTATTTCTCTCCCACAAGTCCAGGGTTGGAATCGCCTCTGGTTTAAATATATGTCTGACGTAGCACGATTTCCGGTTTTCGCCTGCACCAACATTGGATAAACTAACCACCCAGATGGCTTGTGTCCCGATATCTGGTGTTCTTATATATGGTAAAAAAAAAAAAAAATACTCAGCCTTTGGATACGCCCCTGGTAACTACGCCACTAGCAACTGAAGTTGAGGGCCTCGTTTTATTTCTTAGGTGGATGGTTTCCACTGTCTCCTGGTAGGGTGGCGCTTGGCCACTGGCTGACCTCAAACGCTTGTTTTGGAAGCTCTGTAGTTGTTGTAGTCTAGTCTTCCCGAGTGTGACGAGTAGTATAGATGGGTACTCCAACACAGGCCTCACCAGCGCCTTGTACAGGTGAACTTGTATCTTCTCAGGCATCAATTTAAAACGTTTTAATTTGGCTGCGGCGACTTTGGCTTTATTTAGTCTGTCCTTCACGTGGGGAATGATGCCCGTCCGAGAAATGAGGAGGCCGAGCAACCTGCCTTGTTTAGAGTACTCAATCTCTTCGTCGTCGATCATCAATGGGGCCGGTTTGAATTTGGCTCTGGTTATGACCTCAAATTTCGTTTTGTTTGTTTTTATTTTCCATTTATTTTCATACTCCGAGATCTCCTCTGTTGCCCGAGCAGTGAGTCGCACCATCCTTGCTGTGGACCTTCCTGGGCAGGTGACGATCTGTGTTACATCGTCGGCATACACGACATACTCGCTGCCGACGATTGGGGGTGGCAGGTCAGCTGTGTAGAGTGTGTAAAGGGTTGGTGAGAGACAAGAGCCCTGAGGCACGCCGCTCGATAGTGAGAATTCTTCTCCAAAATGTTCTTGCATCTTGATTTTGGCTCTGCGGTCCATAATGAAGTTACACAGCAGGCGCGTCAGATTTACGGGTAGCCCCAGTTGTATGATCTTATACTGCAGCCCTGCGTGCCAAACTTTGTCAAACGCTTTGCTGACGTCCCTCAGTCCTATATTGCACTGCAGGCGGACAGTCATGGCATTGGCGATCTGCTCGTAGGCCTGAGCTATGGCGGTGGAAGTGCCTTTGTACTGGCGGAAGCCGAACTGGCGGGGATTATGCACTTCTTCGTCCTCCAGATACATCCTCAATCGCTTGTTGACTATTTTTTCGAAGATTTTGGTAGGTACCTCTAGCAGCGATATTGGTCGAAAGTTTTCGATTTTGTTTGGAGGCTTCCCTGCTTTGGGTATGAGGCGAATAACGGCAATTTAGAACATCTTAGGGAAGTATCCAGAAGCGAGGCAGGCGTTGCATATATGAGCAAGCCTCTCTATCATGTTGTCGGGGAGTTGAGCCAGGATCTTCTTGTTAATGTGACTTTGACCAGGTGATTTGTTTTTAAACCCTTTTATGACGGCTGACACATCTGCAGGAACTATGCGCTCTGTCAGGTAGCTTCCGTCAACCAGTCTAGTGAAGTCAGCCCGTGGGAGCGGCTGGAGCAAGTGCTGATGGTCCTGCAACTGACCTAAAATGTCCTCCTCAAACTCCCTGTCGAAGCCCCCGTTCTCCTGTTCACTAATGGTAAAGATCTTTCGTAAATATCGCCGATGTAGTTGTTCTTGGTTTTCTTCCTCGAATATTTTTACGTTGTTTTGGTCGAGCAGGTAAGGGACCGTGCTAGAGGTGGAACCCATCAGTCGCTTGATCCCTTTCCAGAAGGTAGCAGAATCGCGGTAATTGTTGGCTGCCTCCCATACCAAGGCGGCCCACTTGGTGTGGGAGGCAGCCAACTGACCGCTGGGGAACCCCACTGGATACACAGTCCCACTCAGATTTAACACCATCTACGCTGACCCTCTGTGTTCTATGGGTAAGCCATGATTTTATCCAATTTAAAACTTTCCCCTCGATACCATGAGCCTCAACTTTTCTCGGAAGCCTCTAATGCGGTACTCTGCTAATGTCTAAGTAAATAACATCGTAATTTTCGTCATTATCTACTACCTCGAAGACTTTCCTAAAGAAAACGTCAGCTGATTTTTAGACAAGATTTTCCCTTTGTTAACCCTTGTTGAGAATCGTAGACTATTTTGTTTTTCTCTAAATGCGATCGGATGTTATTTGCTATAATTGATCAATGAAATTTCCCCACTACTAACGTCAAACTAATCGGCCGGTAATTTGACGCTGATGTTCTGTCACCCGTTTTGAATATGGGTACTACATTTGCCTGTTTCCACAAGTCTGGCTCAACTCCCGTGTCTAATTTTTTTTGTTTTTGTTTATTGGGCACTCCCCTACATCATTGTGTAAGGTGAAGCGCAGAAGCGTTTACAGCGCCCAACACGGAAGCATGCCAAGTTCATGCTTGCCTTTATGTCTCATGAGTTAAGGGCTTAGAAGCCTGAAGAGTCAAGGGCGTAAAAGCCTGAAGAGTCAAGGGCGTAGAAGCCTGAAGAGTCAGTGGCTTATGTCCTCAAGTTATTGGAAGCTCCAACAACTTGTCCCTGAATACGAATTCGCAACTTTCGACTTACACCAGGTACCTACTTTACTGCTAGGTGAACAGGGACTAATGGGGGCTAGGAAGTAAGTCCAAACAACTTCCACCGGCCCGGGAATCGAACCCGGGACATCTCGCTTGCGAGGCAAGAACGGTATCGCTTCTACCACCGATTTACGCTTGTAGGAGCATCATTTGACTTCATTGCGGCTACATTTGGCTACATTTGGGTAATTAGTTGGACCGCTGAGAGGTTTGGCTGCTCTGAGTGGTTAGTTGCTTATATTGTTACATGCCTAAAAGTGCTGTTTACATTTTGTTCCCGACAATCATAGACCACTTAGAACACTTATGAATACACCAATGAAGACTGAAGGCATAATGTACACAGTTGAGACATCTCTATTACGCCGACTGGGAACAGCCATTTATAAGGTTTGATAATGGACACGATTAGGTGTTAATCTAATGTTCATAATCCTCTAAAGCTGTGTTAAAGGACTCCGTATAAATGCTAAACCGGATAATGGTCTAGGGGAGAAGGTCGGGTTAATCAGCGTGGGTGGTCGCCTTGTTCTGGTACCTGACCTTAAACTCCTACAACCAAATCAGTGAAGCTGTCAAGATCATCCAGTATAATTAAGTCCCAGTCATCAACATTTCTATACACTTAATGGGCTATCGAATTCACGTAGATTGGAGAGAAATAAGTTGTAAGGGAAATATACACAGCGACATACCTTATATTTTTCAACACCAACTCACACATGATGGCGTCTGTATTTTATAATCCTTGACAACTGGATGTATTAATTTAGGAGCATTTTGTAAACGTTAACTTCCGTCACACATCCACTAATCGCCTCGACCGTCTCACTACTGGCCAGCTCCCTCCCTCCACGTCTGGCTGTCCCTGGTCTAAAGTTCATCCACATCTCCACCACACACTGAACAGTGAACCATCTCCAATACGAACATACGCTCTTGTGGTGTTGAAGCACATGATATAAGGCGTCACTTGCGAACCTTAGTAACAACACTTAATCGGATGGCTGGCGTGACCCTATTTGTTTTGCTTAATTTGACACCATAAGAAAGTACTGATACCTTCCAAAGTGACAACTGAGAGCTCGACTCCCAGACACTGAACCACCCGATCGAAACTTCTATCTAACCGACGCTCTTGTAATGATAAGGACCGGAAGTTACATGTAAATGCTCACTAACAGAAAAACTGAGTTGTTTCTGCAGGAAATAATGGAAAACGTTTTTCATTCAGCTGATCAACAAAAATCACAGATGGTTCAGAGAAATGTGGCTCCAAGCTCGACTCCTGATTCAGCGCTTCGTTTGTGGTGCCCAGCCACTCAGAACTCTCGATACAGATTCAGCGCTTCCTTTGTGGTGACCAGCCACTCAGAACTCATGATACAAACGACAGGTTGACATATTCCCATAGGTAGAGGTTCTGCATGATGAATACATTCTGAATAAATTACACGTAATGTCATGTAGATAATCAGAATTTATTGCATATGCCAAACAAAGATTTTTATTTGGTATATTACGATATATTTATTTTTATGAGAAAATCTACAAAATGGCGTAAACGAACCGAAATAACCACTAATTTGTACCAACTAACACTGCTGGTAGTCAAGGCGGGCGGGGGAGAGGGCTCAGGGGTGGTATTGTGTGGTGTGTGTGGTAATGTTTGATGATGATGATGATGATGAGGATGGTGATGATGAATGATGACGATAATGATGGCGTATATGTGATGACGACGATGATGATAAATAATGGATGATGACGATAATGATGGCGTATATGTGATGACGATGATGATGAATGATGATAAATAATGAATGATGATGATAATGATGGTGATGATGAATAATGATGATGATTGATGCTGCTGAATGATCCCCAGTTATTATAAGACAATTCATCATCACTACACACATACTTGGTTTGATTTACAGGGGTGAGGTTAGGTTAGGTTTCATTTCACCCCACATTATGCCTTGACAATTTTCCGAACTTGTGGCTTCTTCAACCATAAGCTGTGACCACCCGTCCCGCTAGGCCAGTGGGGCACGTCCCCCAGCTCCAGGTATGAACCCTCGACTGAGTAATGCCCTCTGAGTTGTTTATAAACTTCAATTAAGTCGCCCCTTGACTACCTGTAGTATAAGCTAGGCAATTCCTGTAGGGGGAGGGATATAAAATTTGCCCCACTTTAGAGTTTGATAAAAAATAATATGAAAAGCACTATGAGTGTATTGTATGTGGAGATTAAAGATTCACATGGTATACTGTGCGTGTAAACTGAGAATATGAACAAGTACTGTGTGTACTTGTACTGTAGTACAACTGCTTTCACCGTCAAAGGGAAATTTAGTTTCCTGCACCACTACTGTTATATAGAGATACAATCGCCTTCAACATATTATAGTATGGATGGTTTCTTTCACCATTGTTTCATGAAGTACTATGCCAAAGTTACAGTATGTTGTATTTCCTTCACCATCATGGAGTTTTATACAGTACAGTACTTACCTAGGTTCATTCTAGACAAAGGCTTCAGGCCCATGTACAGTACTCAAATTTCTATCAGTTTGTGTAACACTAATCTGTACTAAAACAAGAAGGTTCATAGCATTACAACATAAAATTAGAATTCTTTATTTCTATTATGATATACCTGTATTCTTATTCCAGTGTCATGTCCAGTCGTCTTTTGAAGCTCAACATGTTTAGGGAGATATCCGTCTGCCTAGGTATGTTATAGGTACCTTTTTAGAAAAAAAAAACCCCGGAGAAATCAATCACCGAGACATCACCTTGCTAAAGGTGACTACTGTATATTTGAAGCAAGATGAATTGAACTGATGGAGGTTATAATCACAGTTAAAACATTCTGTATAAAGAAGTTCCACAATGCTAGCTGGAAATATAAATGAGTTTCGTTTAGCAAAAATTCTTTAAAGTGAAATTTTCCTGAAAAGGTATGATCTCTCCCAGGTGCTGAAGGAGGCCAGTGGAGGGTGCATGTTAATAGTACTATTGAGTCTAACTCCTCAAAACACAGAACAAAGAAAATAGTTAAAAAAAAAAAACACCAATATGCAATACAGTATTGGTAATTTTATGATAAGGTCATTAAATTGTGGATTGTTTTGCCTTTGATCACCATTCCTAGGTTCAATTGCCTTCATCTTCATGTACAGATTCTGCAGCCTTGATATATCAGGATGAAACTGAGAAAACACGCAGTCCCTCCAAAAAGTATCGTTAGTCATGTGAGCTATGTGATTCCAGGCTTTCTGAGCAATGTTATTCGATTTTTCCGAATGGTTGGTAGTTCTACATCCGCAACCTTTGGACATGAATGGGTATACAAGTTTTTGAATGGTGCATACATTAGTATAGCTTAATGGATTTTGTTTTTATATTGAAGTATCTAGTATGCCATACAAAGGACAACTCCCTCTCCCCCATCTCTTTCTGTTGCTGAAATGGCGAGAATGCACTGGGGATCATATCAAAGAAGCATTTCATTTAGTTTCAAATTGTAGTGACGGAAAAATCTAACAATACTTTCTTTGAGGACTGTATAGTTGCAGACAAAATTATCTCTCCATTTAACAATAGCAGGTGTACTGATCACATTAGTACGGTACATATTATCCATTAGATATGATTCATATTACGCTTGATCATCCCTAAAACATGTATGAATTCTTTCTCCAGTCACCCCTATAGAAAAACAAACCTATTCTCTCATCCCTGCCAAGCAATGTTGTATGTTAATTTAATATATATATATATATATATATATATATATATATATATATATATATATATATATATATATATATATATGTGTGTGTGTGTAATGTTAGCTGTAATCTAATCTAATCATTGATGAATTGTAGTACCGTCATGCTGTGAAGATATCATCAGTTGAGTTTGTATTTAGTTACATTTAATTGATCTAGAGAATTCAGAGAATCTTATACATGCATTGAAGTTTTTGACATGATAATAGGCGAGTCATTCAATAAGTAACGAGACAAATGAATATAACTACAGAAGTAATGATTTATTATGAATGATCACATACCTATACTGTATGCAGAGTGCGTCGATTTTCCAAAACTTTCCGTAATATGCTCTGGTACAATGTGGGTGTTGAAACTTTGACAGGTTGTCCTAAAATTATATTTTGCGCTTGTGAGACCTCACTTGGATTACGCAGTTCAGTTCTGGTCACTCTTACTACAGAATGGATATAGAATCCCTAGAAAGAATTCAGAGGAGAAGGACAAGACAAATCACTGGCATCATGAACCTAGAGTACAGAGACAGGTCAAAGCATCTTAATCTGCACTCCCTCGAGAGACGTAGAGTGAGGGGCGATATGATCGAGGTGTACAAATGGAAGTTAGGGCTAAACAAAAGGGACATTACAATGGTACTCAAAACTATTTAATCAGGAGTGAACTCATAGCAATGGTTATAAATTAGACAAATTTAGATTTAGGAATGAGATAGGTAAATATTGGTTTGGAAATATAGTTGTGGATGAGTAGAACAAGTTACTAAACTTCATCATTAACTCGAATATGCTGCATAGCTTCAAACATAGGTTGGATGAATATATGAGCGATGGTGGTTGGGTGTAAATGGGACTGCCTAGTATGGGCCAATAGGCCAGCTGCAGTTTCCTTCATTCTTATGTTCTTAAATTCATAGGCAGGTAAGCCTTTGTAATCCTGATAATTATAAAGATCATATGGGTGGAGGATTCTCTCATACCCAAAACAGATATTCAGAAACAAGTGTCAGATGTTCCATTTCAAAATCTGGGTCTGTACTTTACACTATATAAATAACCCTGTATCCAAATTGGTAATGCAAACAGGAAATATGCATACACATCTAACATTTACATCATAATGTGGACTTGACTGATATGCAATGTTTAAAAGAATGTCTGGGCAATACAGTACAAGAAATGGTTCCAGGCATTCTGTTGCCAGAGAATTCTATTCAAAAGTTTCACTGTAAATAATACACCCAGACCATTAACAGGGAGGTCTTGGGCTCATCATCCACACAAAGACTTACTTTGATTATGTGTTGTGGTCTCAATAGTTAATGAGAACAATTTGGAGTTAAAGTGAAATTAAAATGTATCCCATGAATTATATATATATATATATATATATATATATATATATATATATATATATATATATATATATATATATATATATATATATATATATATATATATATAAAATACACACACATCAATAAATGCCAACTTGAGCATACAAAGTAAATACTGTATTTAGACAAGACACCTCTATCATGGTAGACTCCTAATTTAGTAGTATGTACTACAACATTTTATTAAGAGAGATAAATGCAAGTCAATGCAAGATACCAGAGGCAGATCCAGGGATATCAAGGGGGTGGTTCCAGAAAACAGTGAGGGCAAACCTTTTCGGAGCAAGAATTGTGAACTCTTCTAACAATCTGCCAGTGTTGTGACGGCAATAAGTGTGAGCTCATTCAAGACCAGACTCGACCAACACTGGAGCAGGTTCCGATATATTTCTGAGCCACTGCACGCCCAGTACAGTATGCAGTATTTACCAACAGTGCGTAACAGAGACGTGACCGTCCGCTCAAGTGGCAAACGAGTCGATCAGTGGCGAAGAGGATAAAAGTAAAAAATAGTAAAAGACATTGTGGGGGGGGAACATGGCATGCACAGCAAGTCCACCCATATTTTTTTTTTAATCTGGCCAATATTATGGGCATTTTGAAGCCATGTACACATGATATTAGGAGATACTCCGAGGTCAATAGTAATTCCTTTTTACTATACAAAATTGTCTGAGTACAATACTGCATTAAAGAAATAGTATTAGAATTTCCTGATGAAAAGGGGGGGGGGGGGCCTGTTCCCCCCTCACTCCGATTCATATTATATATAACAAAATTAATTTATTTTGTATGTATAGTAAATATCAATGTCTTACAATCAGAGTAAAGTAGATACAAAAATTCTGTACAGTTCTTCACTTACTTTAAGTGCAGTTAAGACCACTGAAACTGTAATAAAATTTACTGTTCAGTTAACCTTGGTTAATAAATGATTCTACACAACTGTTTGGCTATTTTCTTTTATGGTATAATAAATTACATAAGCATTAATATTGGAAGTTTGCTGTCAGTCATTCAAATAAGGACACTGAGATTTGCTTGCATCTCTCAGTAACAAAGTCCCAGTCAAGTCAGTCCGATTTAATTAAGATTTCACAAAATACAACACAGAGACTTTGGTTATAATGCTGGGGGAAAGGAACGTATCTAAGTGAAGAAAGTGAATGTGCTAGGGAAGGAGGCATTATTTACAGTACAGTATACAGCTATAGACTTCATACACCTGTTGATTATGATTATAATCCCTCTCACCTGTGCATTACTGTACTTTATCAATACATACAAACAATTTATATCCCCTGTGTTAATAAAGCATTCCCACAATCAATCCCAGATGAGTTATTGTGTGGTATTAAATTCCTGGAGCATTGTTTACAAACAACAGTTACAGCCAGCCCCATGCCTCTCTGTCTCGATGTTGTTGTATTGACATAACCCACAGGTTGATTATGAGAATAGAAGGAGCTGTTTATGTAATGAACTACCTTTTGTACAATATCTATGAGTTAATTTATATTTTATGTGTTATATATGATGTCTAGTGTACAATATATTAAAGCAGTTTTGGAACAGTTTATGGGTATTTTTTGGACTTTGTTACCAAATTAATTATTTCCATTTGAATCAATTGAGCTATAATGCGACTTGATAATTCACTATATCTGGTACAGTATTTAATCTGCAAATTATTGAGACTCCATTGTACCTATACTATGTATAAAGGAAATTGGAAGATTTTAAATTCATTTTACAATGCTGTACTGGTGTAATATATTGAATTATAGCAATAATATATATATATATATATATATATATATATATATATATATATATATATATATATATATATATATATATATATATATATATATATATATATATATATATATATATATATATATATATATATATATTATAATCAATAGAAAACTCTAGTCTGTACTCACCCTGAAGATGTGAATAGCGCTTTGGGAACTTCGTGTTTTCTTCTTTCCTATCAGCATATACCTAGATACAGTGATTTACTTGCATATATATATATATATATATATATATATATATATATATATATATATATATATATATATATATATATATATATATATATACAGTGGGGCCCCAACTTACGAACGCCTGCCAATACAAACGGGGTTAAACTTGAAATTTACAGACAGGGTATTTTATTTACACGATGACTTAATTTTTACTTTCATTTACTGCATTTAGATATTCTAATTCTTCTTTTGTCTTAAATTCAGTAATTTTAGATGTACATAAGGACTTAGGCTGTAATATAGTGGGATTTGAAACATTGTTCTCTAAGTAAGGTATGCAAATAGCATGTGTTCCGACTTGGGTGCAAATCCGACTTAAGAACGTCCTCAGGAATGAAACCCGTTCGTAGCCCGGGGACCCCCTGTACTAGGGTATATAAATGTGTGTGTGTGTGTGTGTTTGTGCGTGCATGTGTTTCTTCCCATCATTCAACACTATTTAATTTTTCTACATTTACATTAACATTGAAAAATTAATTTAATAATCTTTCAATTTCCTGCCCAAATGAATACTGTAACCACTTTCATCCCCTAAACTTTACCCAGGGTACATCAGTTAATTTATAACACTAAACTTCAGTTACGCCATGGAAGAAAAATAAATTTTGTCATATAAGTATGTCACATTATTAGTTGTAATGTTCATAAGTACCTTTCAGCATACTTTTTTCCCACTGTATATAGTGTTCAACATACGTACCTACTTAAAAACTTGCAAAAATACACTTGATTTTTCAGGTAGATGCACTACAATTACTTGTCTGCACTGTACTAACACTACATATGAACATTTAGCACTATGTAAGTAATTACTAATATCACATATTTCAGAAGTGCTTTTTAGTGAGTTTCATATTCTCAACCGCACTTCTCCATCGTCAGATTCGACAGTGAGTGAAGTTTGAGGCGCGTGTGCTTTACTCGGGTCCCACAGCACCTGCTGGTGAACGTCCACTTGCTTCATACTTGTGGATTGATTAGGACTATTAACACCAGAAGATCTGGAAGACCACGACGTGATGCTTTCCCTATAAGATTTGCTATTAACACTATCTCTGTCCTTAAATGCTTTTGAAGCCAAATTGTTGTCACTGGAGGGTAAGGATGAGACACTATTAGTAGTTTCTAAACTAGAGTGAGGTGATATTGATGTTTTTCTATCATCTTTTGATAACTCTGGTATCTTACTAGTAATTACATTATTATTATACTTTGAAAAACAAGACAAAGATTGCTCTTGTAGTGATTGAGTTGACAGCTTGCGACAAGTGTTATTGTGAGAGTTATCACCTTCAAATTGCCATTCATTTTCTTCTATAACTAGGGAAGGTTGATAGAATTTTGAGCTTTTCTTTTTAAGTTCTGTAATGCTTGAATCCAGACTACCACGATGTGTTGTTCCTACTGAACATAATTGTTCAGCATTGGTATCCAGAGGGTTCCCATGTTTAATTGATTTGTATACAGGAAAGGATTTGGTACTCTGAGTATCAGCCTCCTTCCCTATACTGATGTCCAGGCTGCCTCTGTGAGATGGTAAGAAGCCCTTAATGGAATTTATGCTTAGCTGACTACTTCGTCTTCTTTCACTCGTAGGACCTTGACCTCCTTTGTTGTCATCATTGTTGTTAGACCCATGAGGTGCTGCAGGTTCACAAGGGACACTCTTGGGGTCCACAAAGTAGGTGGTCATACGCCCTTTCCCTTTGACGTAAATGTCTCCTCGACACTCCACACTCCAGCCCATCTCTTGCAGGGTCTCACCTACTTGAGAGGTTACCTAAACAAGCATGTGAGTACATGAAAATATGGTAATGATAAATCATTCATGAAATTGTATTTTTCTTTATAGAACTGCATTACAGTATTGATACTCTTATATATGCATTAGAAAGTAAGTTATAGAAAGCTAAAAATCTTGAAAAAATAACAATACAGTAATTAGAATTAAACCTGGTACTAAATTATAACCAACCAATGTAAAACACTTCCGGTGTAGCCCATTTTTTTTTATTGGGCACCCTCCTACATCCTTGTGTAAGGTGAAGCGCAGAAGAGTTTACAGCGCCCAACAGGGAAACATGCTAAGTTCATGCTTGCCTTATGTCTCATGAGTTAAGGGCTTAGAAGCCTGAAGAGTCAATGGTTTATGTCTAAGCAAGTTATTGGAATCTCCAACAACTTGTCCCTGAATACGAACTCGCAACTTTCGATTTACAGCAGGTACCTACTTTGCTACTAGATGAATAGGGACCAAGGGGACTAGGAAGAGTGTCCAAACGACTTCCGCCGGCCCGGGAATCGAACCCGTGACATCTTGCTTGCGAGGCAAGAGCGGTACCGCTCTACCTACCACCAGCGCCCCTGTAGCCCAATTCTGTTCAAGTTTTCAACATGTTATAATAATTACAAGTGTGACAGCACTGCACATAACTTACATGTATCTTGCCCATCTCGCCCGTGTAGTCCATCCTGGAAGCCACGTTGACAGTGTTACCCCAGATATCATACATGGGCTTGTGAGCACCTACCACTCCTGCGATCACGGGCCCCACGTCAATACCTGCACACCAAGTACACTTTAGTATATTTAGCTCTTATCCCATACTCATCCTTCAGTTTTTCATTTTATCATTCTATTCTACTCACTTCATTGTATGTGTCTAACTCACACTAATATCAACTATTCCACTTACTCTTATGGTTTCACTACTTAAGCAAGTGATATGAAAATCCAATTCATTAACTATTATAGTGGCAACAGTGCAAAGGTGATAAAATGGCAAAAGTCAAGGCTTCAAAATTTACAACTGAAAATTTTTTTTACAGCATTTTGTACTGAAAGAATTTTAATGTGAAAGCCCTAAAATAAATCTTTAAGACACAATGAATCAGATCCTCAAGTCAAAAAAGAACATCAAATAAAATTATAAAGAAATATTTGGAGGTATGGTAAGTGTTCTTGTAAGCTCTCTATGTACAGTATACTGTACTCAGTGTACTGTATCAAGTGTACAGGATATATTATTTTCTCTATCTACCTGTTTGTTTCCATATACTGTACAGTAAATCCATCATAAAACAAAATAATAGGGACACCTTCTCGAGAGGGAAAACAAACAAAAATATGGCACTTTTTTCTTTTTCATGATTGAGTATTAGAAATAGACTGTCAAAGCTAAAGGTCCATAAGAGTCCCGGCCCTGCCTTGGTGCATCCTCGAATGCTAAGAGAGTTGTGCAACGAACTTGCCGAGCCTTTGAAGATCCTGTTTTGTCAATGCCTGGATGAACAAAAGGTCCCTAGTGAAAGGAAAGTGGCTATGTGAGTCCTATCTTCAAGAAGGGCGATCGTCACTCCACGAACAACTATAGATCGGTGAGCTTGACCAGCATAAAATGTAAAGTAGTACAGTACTTGAGAGTATTATTAGAGATGCCGCAATGGAACATCTACTACGAAACAACCTTGTAAAGGATTGCCAACACGGTTTTATGCCGGGGCGCTCTTGCTTAACACAATTGCTCAGGATAATGGATATTTGGACCCATATTCTGGAACGGGCAGGTAATATCGACAATATTTACCTAGATTTTGCCAAGGCTTTCGACAGTGTACTCCACGAAAAGCTGAAAATCAAACTGGAAGGGTACGGAATTCGGGGAAATGTCCTAGCGTGGATAGAAGACTTTCTACATGACAGCAAGCAGTGTGCGGTGATTAATGGCACGAAATCATCTTCCGTACCTGTCACAAGCGGGGTACCACAGGGCAGTGTATTGGGCCCGCTGATGTTTGTTTGTTTCATAAATGACATGCCTGACGTTGTACACTCCTCCATACAAATGTTTGTCGATGACGCCAACTTATGCCTGGAAATCAAGAACCAAGCGGACTGTGAAGAGCTCCAGAAGGACCTCTGTGGGCTCCAAGAATGGTCGAAGAAATGGCTGCTGAGAAACAATGTCACGAAGTGTAAGAGGATGCACCTGGGGCGTACCAACGGTAAGGAAGCGTATCGTATGTCCCAACGGGATGAAGAAACTGCACTATTTGAGACTGAATGTGAGAAGGACCTAGGTGTGTATGTTGACAATGAGCTGAAGTTCTCAGGCCATTGCGAGAAGAAGAAGGTAAATCAGGCAAATAAATTATTGGGTCTCATAAGAAGGTCGTTCAGATATCTAGACGGTCCGCCCCTCGTAACGATCTTCAAGAGTGAAGTGCTAGGGACTGTCAGTTGGTTGAAAATGTTCAAAGGAGGGCCACCAGACTGGTGCCTGCACTTCGGCACCTCAGCTACCCCGAGAGATTGGAGCGCCTGAACTTGCCTAGCTTATACTACAGACGGGCAAGGGGTGACCTAATTGAGGTGTATAAGCATCTCAAGGGGCACTACTCAGTCGAGTGTCCTTACTTGGAGCTGGCGGACGCTCGCCCCACAAGAGGTCACAGCTCAAGATTGAAAAAGCCGCAATTCCAGAAAACTGTGAGGGCAAACTTTTTCGGAGTGAGAGTTGTGAACTCTTGGAACAATTTACCAGAAAGTGTTGTGACGGCACCGAGTGTGAGCTCTTTCAAGACAAGACTTGACCAACACTGGAGCAGGTTCAGGTACATTCAGGAGCCGGTACATGCCCAGTACTTGCCAACAGTGCGTAACAGAGACGTGACCGATCACCCAAGCGGCTAACGAGTCGATCATTTGGTGAAGAGGATAAAAGAAAAGGAAAAGTAACAGAGACGTGACCGATCGCCCAAGCGGCTAACGAGCCGATCAGTGGTGAAGAGGATAAAAGTAAGTCAAGTAACCACAAAAACAAATTGCACAAATCATATTAAAACAAGTATCTGCTGTTATTATATAATCTGCAGTGCCTTTAGTACTGATGGGGTCCTGGGCAAGCTTCTGTCTATGGGTCTACCATGGCATCTCTGGCAATGCTATGGGAAATTCCATGACCAGGGAGGAGTTTGTAGGGTTAATATGAATGTCAGTTGGTTACAGGAGAACTCATTGCATATATAATAAAAAAAGCTCTCCAACCTTGGACCTGACTTCAACAAGTGTGTTGGCCAAGGATATGATGGGACAGGGAATATGGCGGTGCTGCTGCAAAGATCAAGGCAGATCATCCCCCTATCAAATACTTTCACTGTGCTGCTCATAAGCTGAACTTATGTGTGGTAAATACCTGCAGTCAACAAAGTATTAGAAACACAATGGATACCTTGAGGAAACTGGCAAGGTTGTCCAGCCTGTCACCAAAATGCCATTACTTCCTTAGGGACAAAGTGCAAGAGTTCTGCCCAAAGTCTAAGAGAGAAAAGTTGCATGGATGCTATTGAAGGCTTTTAAACCAAAGGCTAATGGTTTATGCCATATAATGGCCATTTTCCAGTTTGTCTTTGCAATTGACATCATGACGGTCTATCAGGATGTGCAGATTATCGCTGGTGCAGTAAAGGAAATGCAGAAAAATATGGATAACACCCACAAGCAGATTTACAGTAAGGCAGTTGACTGTACTACCAGTCTCAGTGTGTCAGTGGACACTCCAACGATCTGTGGTCGCCAGAAGAACAGTACTGCACCAGTTGCCATTCTAGAGACCTACTACAAAGTGAACATGACCATACCATTTTTGGGCCACTTAAGCCAGGAGCTTCTAAGCCACTTTAAAGACAATTCAGTGATAATCACTGAACATTAAACTGTAAGGTCGAACAGCTAAACATATTGCATCGGCCTATGCAAGCTTTTCATTACAGCAATTTTTTTTACAAAGAGCTTTTTTCAGTATGTATTGTATCATTTACATGCTAACTACATGTCAAACATAACAAATTACACCTTTACCATTTCTTGTCATACAAATTTTAAGATTTTACTCTGTCCTGTAACTTACCAACTCTTAATTTGAAATCTTGCTGTTCATCTTTATTGAAGGCTTCAAGCTTTTCGAACATTGCAGCAGCAAACTTGGTGATAGTAGACACATTATCGCGTTTGTCTCGCTCCTCGAAGTTGGAGTCATCACTGTTTCTACGGCCAGGCTGTAGACCACATGCAGCCATGTATGTGCTGCCCACCACCTTGATCTTTTCCATAGTCATAAACTGCACGTTGTAAGTCAGCTGGTGGTGAGAAGGTGGATGTTAGCGTACAAAATATTTCTGCAAACTGGTGTTTAGTGTACAGCTAAGAGCTAATGTTTGCTCGTGTCTGTGTATTTGGGTTGGGTAATAGAAATATGAGGAGAAATATTGACTTCTGCAAAGAAAACAAGATGATAATTGCAAATACTGTACATGGTTTGAAAAACACCCTTGACACATCTATACTGTACATGGGTCTCACCCCAGGACTATACAGTAGATTACATTTAAATTTAGGAAAGATTCAGAAATTCTAAACCCAAACCAAGACTTTCCAGGGGTAGATTATGGGTCAGATCACATCCCAGTGATGAGTTTAATGAGGCTAAAACTTAAAAAAAAAAAAATATGGACAAAATAAAATGGGATATACGTTATTCGTAAACTCAAAACCGGAGCAGGGATAGAATATGAAATTTAAACTGAAAATAGATTTTCAATATCACTAGAGGGTGACTTTGATAATAACAGGAATATAAATGGGTAAAGCTGAGGGTAGGAGAGCCAGGGGAAGGCAGAGACTGGGATGCATGGATGAAATTAAACACTTGGTCCCCAGAGAGATACAAAATCTTAGAGGATTGGTGAAAACCTTTCGAGAATGTTTATAGTGGAGGACTGGTCGCCAATCCTCGGATACGAGGACAGTACTCAGAGCGATTACGCGTATTTGAACAGGTGTATGTTTTGCACAAAGATTAATGTACAGCACATCAGCATATTGCAGTTAGGGTTATGTATGTTTGTGTTAATGAATTGTAAGAATACTAATGAATGATGTGTATAATTGTTAAACAGGGATAATTTGGAATCAATGGCTATTTCTATAAACATATAGGATTTCTTTTGTTTTCAAAAATTTAATCTTGTCAGTTAATTGTGGCGATCATATAAATAAAAATAATGCAACCATAAATAAATATCATAACTAACCCAACCTAATTTACTTTTGGTTTAGTAATTCTTTTTACTCTCCTTTAAACATCTGCTTCACACCTTCACACCACTGATCATCCCTCTAAGCCTCTATGGTTCTTGTATCTTTTCTTCTCGATGCCAATTTATTTTCCCTACACTGGTATTATAACTCACCATGTCAAAGTCTGAGATAATCTCATTAAGGACCCTCAGGCACATCTTGCCATCTTGATTCAGGACGTTTTCACGGTAAAATTCGCTGTAGTTAGGGATGGAAGCGAAGATGACACTCACGTGATCATAAGACTCATGATACAGTTCATCCATCTGAGTTTGTTGGTTCAAATACATATCCGCTGAGGGAGGAGAAGCAGGCAAATGAGAGAGTTAAGGTTATGGTGATGCAGTAAATACAGTACAGTAGTCCCTCGCCAACCACAGGGATTAGGTTCCCGAAAAACCCCGCGGTTAGCAAGACTAAAGGTTTATGGGAAATAGGGTTTCAGATTTCATGGCTGTGAATAACACTCGTCAAAGCCTAACTTAATATAAATTAAACAGTCATATACATTTTATAATTCATTCCCATGGAGATGACATGTTGCTATAGAATAAGAAAAATGAAGAGCATGTGCGTGTGTGTGTGTGGACTTGGTAGGTCATCAAGATATAGTGTCCCTGCTCCCTGTAGCTACATTCCCCTAGCTCTCCCCAAACCACCAATCTGTATTATTGTTATTTTTCAACTTATATTTTGGGGATGATATATGTAATTTTATTATTTTTCCCTACTCCCTTACATGCACACACACACAATCGTTCATACAAAATGTGTAAAATAAATAATAAAATAAATGATAATCATAAGGTAAAAAACATACAGAATAAGCATTTCTTACATCCACTGGAGTTACCCATGATCGTGGAAAAGGGGGGGGGGGGAGGGGGCGTGCTTCTATCTAAAATAATCATATTTTATTTATTTATTAGTATTATTTTTATTTATTCAGCATTATCTTTATTTATTCCTCACATTTACAAAGGAATACATTAGACCGCATCGGGATAAAGATGCCACACTATTCCACAAATAAAAAAATCAATGCCGTGGTTGGTGAAATAGTATAACTTCATAGTAAAAACCGTGGATTCCCGAAATACATGGATGGGTAAATCCGCATTAGGCGAGAGTCAACTGTACTGTACGTGGCAGGTGGCTGGCTGAGCAGGGCTGACATCAATATACAGTAGTATCGTACAAGAATTAGGCATTCTATAGTCCGTTCACTTGAAGCTTGCAACGTAGGCCTAGGCTCAGTTTGTAGCTAGGCAGCTGACTGGATGGTGGACAGACATTAAGAGCCACTACTGTACAGTTGTTTAGTATTTAATTTATCATATTTGTATTATTTTTTTAAGGGATAATAACATCTCAATGTTGATTTCTGATAATTTCTACAATTGGGGAAGCCATAATACGCATGTATACTGTACTGTTGCAGTATGAGATACACTGAAAAAGACCACATAACTATAATAAACATTAATAATCACTTAGCAATACAATATGCTTAATTAAAGTTAGAAGATTGAAAACTTAATTTCATATGTTATAGGGGAGAAGTGTAACGAAACTTACTACAGTAGTTAATTCTACAAGAAAATATTATTTTTTTGTTATAACTTTGAAGATATACTGTACTGTAGGTATAAACCTTTATCTACGGACATTACTAGTGAATACATTCTATTATACTCATATTATTCTGAAATAAATTTGGCCATTTTACAGCCATATAACACGAGTGTAGTAGGTTAGCAGTGATTACTTTATGTCAGCATGTCTCACTTGCTTTCAAGCAAATTTGAAGCAAGTTTTACAGCTGAATGCCAACCCACTTTTATATATAGTACTAGTGGGAAATAAACATTGTATGTGCTTACAGTATTGTAGTGGTCTGTGCTTGACACCTCAAAAGCTTTATCATCAGAATGAAAAACTACCAATACATACACTCTATATACCTGTACAGTACAGTAAATTTAATACTGTACAGGTATACTGATCTGGTACATTTAATTATACATATACAGTCCTCTGTACATGAATTATTGTTAGTGCAGTATATAAATGAATAGTAAATTTTCGGATGTAAATTCCAATAGGACCAAATTTTGTATTTAATGTTTTCTTGATGTGGTGTTTCAGGCAAAGTTGATGGAAATTATATAAACCAGGGAACACTTCTTATTTAATATTCAGGAAAATACTGAATAATTTTATGGACAAAACAGTTATTATTTAAAAGCATTCTTTACACATAACATCTGCAATGACTAATAATTCTTGAAAAATTTCTACATAATGTGGAAATAAAAGGTACGAGTATTTCATCCAGATTAGTGAATAACTGCTTACCAACATGCAAGGGAAGAATGTTCTGCAGGAGAAGTTTGTTGGCGAAGTGTGTCGTTTCTGCTTCCTTTTGCTCTGCTTCTAGCTGCTGTTTCCACTGGAAGTCTAGACGCATAATGTACTCCATCTGGGGGCACCAACAACCCTTACAAATGAATTGCACTTATCATAACCACTTATCTAGAGCCGTATTCTCCATATCGGAGTTGTGGTTAAATGACACAAGCATATATAAGGAAATAAAAATAGAGAAATACAAAGAGCAACGTCCTGATAGAAACAGACATGGGGCAGTGTTTGTGTTTACACAGTACTGTATATGATCTGATTTATATAATGACCAACTGGAGGGCCTAGGGCTGGAAATATTGCTACCCAAGACTAAACCCATCATTGTAGGTACTGTACTCTCTACCACCAACCCAAAGATAGTCTGTGAAACAATAATACAGGGTGACTTCAATATTTGTTAGGTCAAGAAGAAAATAGTATGTATAATAAATATAGACAAATCAATTCATCAACCCGGACAACAAATTCTTCGGTCACCATACATGATCACATCAAAATCAGTCAGGTAGGGGTCATTCCTGATGGCCATAGAGACCACTTTATCACCTAGTGCAGCAGGAAAAAGCTCAGGGGTAAGACTGGACAGCACAAAGTATTCAAAATACAGTTAATGAAGAATTACAATAAAAAAGAGTTCCAAAATAAACTAAGTACAAAATACCGATTGGTCACATGTGACAAATTGCATGGAGGTAAAGGAGGCCTTGTAGAAGCTCAAAACTAATTTTAATGAAGTTCTTGATGACGTAGCACAGAAGAAAAAGATAAGAATAAAAGCTAGGACTGACCCTTGGATGACCAGCGAGATATTGAAATCAGACACAGATCAACTCGCTCATAAGTTTGAACAAAATAGACATATGATGACGAGTCATACAGAGTATTTTGTAGGTTTAGAAAAAAGTAGATAAAGATGTAAAGCAAACAAAAGAAGAATATGTAAACAGTAAAACTGAAGAAAATAAGAATACCGTACAGTACCTGTAACCCCCAAAAGCTCCGGAAGCAATAAAAACCCTTGTACACAGCAACAAACCAAAATAATGTTCCAATGTAGCGTTAAACATCAATGATGAGCTCCGTCACAATGCATCAAAAGTTGCAGACCACAATTACAGGGGTGTACAGTGTGGGATCAGAGGCTTTTAAATCCCACTACAAAAAGAAAGGTATCACTCCAGATAATATTGAAATCCACGAGGTGACAGAGGACTTTGTTCTAAAGGAGTAAAATAAATTGGACCCCTACAAGGTCACAGGTATTGATATCACCCCATACAGGCTTCTGAGGGGTGGTGCCACTATTTTAAAGACACCAATAGCTCATTCAATTAGTCTCATTTTTTTTTTTATCTTTTATTTAAAATTTTACAATTTACACATACTGTACAGGTATAGACATAAATATGACACATTAATATATTTGTCCTTGAAGTATTTGGATAACTTAGTGAAGTGCTTCCCCGTTTGGAGTACTGTCACCCCATGATATGCTAGGGACTGTTAGTTGATTGAAAAAGTCCAAAAGAGGGCCACCAGACTGGTGCATGTATTATAGCACCTCAATTACCCAGAGAGATTAGAATGCCTGCAACTGCCTAGCTTATACTGTACTATAGACAGGCAAGGGGTGACCCAATTGAAGTTTATAAACATCTCAGAAGGCACCACTCAGTTGAAAATTGTGAGGGCAAATTTTTTTTAGTGAGAATTGTATATTTCTGGAACAATCTACTTGAGTGTGTTGTGACGGCACCGAGCGTGAACTCTTTCAAGATCAGACTTGACCAACACTAATACAGGTACAGATACATCCAGGAGCCATTATACATGCCCAGTACTTGCCAGAAGTGCATAACAGAGATGTGACCTAACGCCCAAGTGGCTAACGAGTCGACCAGTGGCGAAGAGGATAAATGTAAGTTTGCCAGAGTAACGCCTATCTACTGTATAAGAAAGGCAACAGGTCTGAAGGTCTGATGTAGGTAGTTACAGGCCAGTTAGCATACTGTGTATTATATCTATAATTCTAGATATTGGAATCATAATGTGTTGTCTAATGATAGACCCTGCTGCTATATGGCATCACGGAAATTGTGACCAAGCCCCAGGCTGCTGAGTCTTTCTTCCTCATTTACACACAATTGAACGGTTTCAACTGTCTCTCTTACTTTGACAACACAACATATATAACCTTTCTCACACTTGATCTGTTCTATTCTTTCTACTCTTTTACTCTCCTATGATATCAGTTGACAATAATATTAAAGCGGGACCTTCTCGGATGGGTCCCACTGGTGGGGAAGGTCGTGGATCCCAGGGCCGACCATATCATCATCAAACTACTGGGGCCTCAACTGACGTCACCGCGGTTGCTGTAGGATCGGGGTTTTTTTTTCACACTTCATTTTTCCAACATTCGCGGCCGGAGATCCAGTTTTCCTTCTGTGGAGCACCATCTATTAACCTCTTCCTTCGACCTCTTGCTACTATCTGAACTTCAACTGACCAAATCAGCTTCACCCAAACCTTTTCAAATTTCCAACTACAACCTTTATACCTCTTTCCGTTCTAAAGGAGGTGTATGGGCCTACTGCAACACACGTACACCTATAGCTCGATTCACGGATGTTGAATCTTCTCTTTGTGATGTCATCTGGCTCAAAATATCTCTACCAACTATGACTATTTTTCTTTGTTTCCCGTACTGTTCTCCCAAACGCTACCAACTATTTTACTCGATGGCCACCCCGTCGGCTAAATTGGCACTGGCACGGGTAAGAAGGCAGCCAAGAAAATGGAAGAGAGAGTTGGTGCCAGTACACACCCTTGTTTAACCCCTGTTTGGATGGGGAAGAACTCAGACTGGGTGCCGTTGCGCAGGACACTGCCGTTCATACCATCGTGGAGTTGCTCACAATGGCGATAAATTTTGGTGGGCAGTCAAAACGGCTGAGGGTCCACCAGAGGGTTTCCCTGTTGACCGAGTCGAAGGCCTTGGGTTAAGTCGATGAAGGCCATGTACAAGTCACGTCGCCTTTCTCTGCACTTTTCCTGTATCTGGTGGGCAGCAAAGTTCATGTCAGTGGTGCCACGTGATGGTCTAAAGCCACATTGAGATTCTAGGAGGAAGTTTTCCACCTCAGGAAGAAGTTTGTTTCGGAGTGCGTTGTTTGCTGTCGAGTTGTTTATAAGCACATGTTCGAGCTGCTCTCTGAAAGCATGTGCTACCGCTGGCGCTGGATCCTCCAGACGATTAGTATTAAAACCTCTTCTGGAGGCTTGCTGCCTTCGCCGTTTTGGGGCGACGTGAAGTGAGAGCTTGGCTCTGACAAGTCGATGATCAGTGTCACAGTGGTCTGAGCCACATATGGCACGGGTGACGAGGACATCTCGGCGATCTCATTCTCTGACAATGATGTAGTGAATGCGATGCCAGTGTTTGGATCGTGGGTATTGCCACAAGCCCTTGAACTTATCAGCCTGCTTTAACAAGGTAATGGTGATAGTGAGGTTGTGCGCAGCACACTTGCTGAGGAGAAATAAGCCTTTGGGATTACACTTACCTAGTCCATTTCTCCCTATGGTTCCCTCCCAAATGTTAGCATCTCTGCCAACTCTGGCATTGAAGTCGCCAAGGAGCACAACCTTGTCTTCTCTGGGGATAGAGGTTAGCACCCTGTCGAGGTTGGCGTAAAAGACCTTCTTGATGTCATCCTCTGCATCCAGTGTTGGGGCGTATGCAGTGATGAAGAAGGCATGACGTGAGTGATTCAGTGAAACTCGAAGCGTCATGAGGTGCTCGTAAATCCCAATAGGCATTTCAGTCAGCTTGTGTAGGATGCTTTGGCGGATGGCAAAGCCAACTCCATAAAGGCTTATCCTTCCAGAAGAAGGTATAGCCAGACCCCAGTACTGTGAGTTGGCCCTCATGTGGGAGCCAGGACTCGCTAATGGCTGCTATGTCGATGTTATACCTAGCCAGCTCTTTTGCCACAAGGGCAGTTCTTGGTTCAGGATGCTCATTTGTGCCAGTATCCAGTAGGATCCTGACATTACATGCAGCGACCATAAGAGGTTGTATGGTTTGTTTTTGTTTGGATTTGTGATTTTGACTGTGTTTTTGACGGCATTAGGATAACGTTATGGGTGCATCACATACACGCCACTTCACGAACATTCTCGACTCTTCCTAACCCGTGTTGCCAACCTGTGGTAAGGACTGTATTTATTTCCTGTTTATATCATGAATGGACAGTTTATAAGACTAGAATTGTTTTAAAAAGTTCCTGAATATATCCACATTGGGGGGTATACCTACCATAGCCCAAAACCTAGGGGTTAACCACAGACTGCTGTACTGCAGTAGTGATCTGCCAGCCTCAGATAATCTAAGCGCAATGTAATGCGTGTTGAATTTTAAAAAAAAGAAAAATTCAATAGATATACTATTACTGATTCGAGACCAAGTGTAAGCCAAAACAAAGGACCTTCCTGGAAATAAGGATCTGACAGTTTTGTCAGCTATAATTGGTCAAGTTGCCTTAATGTTTACCTGCACTGTCTTGGCACATAGGAAACTGTATGCTCTCATGGCCTATGTGCACTATATACTGTACAGATACAGTTGCAAAATGTGTTCCTACACCCCCTGTGGTAACCCGTGTCTCCAAACCGCACCATCGCAGTAGTAGTGTCAATATTTATGAATCAATCACGTCTATTTTTAAATGACCAATACCCATTCATTCATAAATAGTGATACTACTACTACTGTGACAGTTCCATTGGAAACATGGGTTATCACAGGGGGTGTAGGAACACATTTTGCAGCTGTACTTATATTGTCTTTATTAAGGTTACCATACGTACATATTTTCCCGGACATGCCCTTCTTTTTGGTCCTTAAATCTCCTCCCAGGAGGAGTTTTTAGATATCTTAAAACGTCTGTTGATCATGAGGGAGAGAAAAGTGTTCATTATTGGTCCTAGACTTGTCTAGTTCGCTGCACCGTTCAGGTTTTGTCCTGGACCATTACGATTTTTCCAAAGCCGCCTCCCCTGGCTCAGCCAAGGCCCTAATTTCAGTATCTTATCCAAGTCCATACTGTGCACAGTAGTGTTTCTTCAAGAGATCCTTATTTGATATTTTATTTTGATATCTCTAAACAGTATACCAAAACGAAAGTGTAAAATCACTGCAGAATTAGAAACGAAATTCAAGTGTTTTCGACGTGATGGAGAAGAGTGGGAAGCTGAGTGCTTGGCATTTAGACCCGGTAGCTTCTGTGGCAAGCAAAGGCACCTAAAATCGTGGCTAAAATTGAGGACATGCCCATCCCCGCATTTTTTATGTATCTTTTCTTATTACCGGTGTATATTTTCATCGTTGAGTTCGGATATGATATTCACTTCTTGGGCAAATGCTTCATTTAGTAGATAGTTAAGCTAGGCTGGCACTACTTAATTTTTTTGGCAGTGAAACAGTATGGTGGCCTGATGAGCGCTCGATGTTGTCATCTGCTCTTTGTTTCTTTCAGCGCAACACCGAGCCGATCAGTCCGAGCATACTCTAACGTCCACAAAAATAATATAAAATTACACCATATCAAAGAAAGTTTTTTTGTTAATATGCCTGGGGGTCTGGGGGGGTTCCTGAGCCCCCAGCTACTAAGTCAAGTAGGTTTCTTTGGTAAGGCTGATGCCGTCTGTTAACAATGCTTCTACCACTTGTGTTTCTTATCAACTTAGGTTAGGTTAGGTTTTAGAATAACCCCATTTTAACATATTTGCCCAAACTACGACAGTATCCACTGCAATAACACAGTGAAATTGCAGCACTTTTGAAGTCATTGGTAATTATTGATGACAAACCTGTTACCGATTTTTCATAGAAAATGAATTTGAAAATGATGAATTTCACTGTATTTTGCTGTGGACACTGTCATAGTTTGGGCAAATGTGTTAAAATGAGGTTACAGTATTTCTAAATCAAACTTAACCTAACCTTAGTTGATAAGAAAAACAAGAGGCTGAAGCGTTGTTAGAAGACCACACCAATCTAACCAATGAAACCTATTTAACCTTACCTAACTTCCTAGCCATGGGGCTCAGCCCTCCTAAACTGCATATTATACAGAAAGAACTTACTATAATATGGTGTAATTTTATGTTTTTAGTGGACATGAGAGATGCCACCTGAACCAAGAGGTTTATAAACATACACTAAGCAGAAGAAAAAATCGAGCGCCTGTCCGATTTATTGCCGCGCAAGATGAAGTAGTGCAGCTAATGCAAGCCTTTGGGCCTAAATATCTACCAAACAAACCATTTACCGAAGAAATGAATATCATATCCGAACTCAATGATGAAAATATAGCAAGAATAGACCCATCAAAACAAATTAGGCTATGACGGGTATCTTGTCACTATTAACAAATTAATTTTCTTTGAAAATTCGGCGACGGGTGTGTTGTCAATAATTCCCACAATCTTAACATTTTTCAGCTGTGTACCAGCAAAATTCGTACCATACCTGCCTATCCATCATGTGTAGTGCCAAGAAGATCATGCAGATGAAGAGAACGTGACCTATCCCTGGGCTGAGACCCAAGCTGGTCACCGTTAAGGGAGGACACGTATCGCCCAGCAACTCATGGGTGTATATTTCCTGTACAGGAGAGAAGCCAAACAGTGTAAGCACTGTATCTTTTACTTGGGTCTCAATGTGTTAATTACATTCTTTTAGTTTATCGATAATTTTTTGTTTTGTTTATTGTATATCTGTTAACTCTCCAGTCTCGGTAGTCTCCACTGCAAGAGTATAAATAGTAAACTTAAGACATTTAAATTCTTGAAATATGTACCGGATGCAACATGTGGTGGGACATGTCCAAATCTTTATTATACCAGAAGAAATAATATTACTGCCAGTTTAGCCTCGCCTGTTACATAAGCAGTGAGGTTTTTTAAGACAAGATATTTTATTATTTGTTCTAATTTATTCCATGATATTAAATTCTCACAAATAAAAACTATTGTAATAATATTGATTTAATTACGCCAGAGGCAAAATACGACACATTAGAAGGTTCTCTCTGTGCCAGACTACGACAATGACAAAAAAAAAACTTTGTATTCAAACCAACCTCAGCAAAGTCCAAGACGAAGAGTGCATAGACAGACACAGCAATTAAGTATACTGAGAACTTAAGGAGGAAGTGCATCCTGAAGAAAGTCCAAGCCATCAGCAGCATGAGAGTACAGCTGTAGGTGAAGTACTGCCGGAGACATACAAGAGTAATAGGATTAATGCACCATAACATTTAAGGAACTAGGATTAGGAAACGCATTTTAGAATTCTTGGAGTATTATTAAGAACTAATATGCAAAGCAACATTTGGGAAGGAAATTATGGAAAAAAAACATACCCAGGGGTCACAACAGAGTGGCGGAATGTGAACTCCGCTAGTTTGGTTCCTGGTAGTAGTGGAGGCATAATCAGAGGTAGGGGAAAGTACTTCTTCCACTATTTTTTTACACTCAGGCTGCCGTAAAAAAAGAGAAACTATTAGAAGACAAATTTTTATTTAAAATCATACAGCGTATTTTATTATTGATGTTGGTGTAGTAATTTATGTTATCAACTTGAGATTTGAACAGTTGAAAGATAAGAAAATGCTCCTTCAATTGTACGAATCTCAAGTACGTCCTAGTCTGGATTACAGTAATACGGGCATGGAAATCCTACCCCCAGAAAGATCTAACTTCCCTAGAAAAGGTGCAACACTTAGCAACTAAGATTATCCCGGAACTATGTCATCTCGATTATCCACCGTACTGTAGACTTAGGGCTTGGGACAAACAACCCTTCAGACAAGGCACAATAGGGCAGATCTCATTGAAACGTTCAAAATCCTGAAAACGCACCACCAACACGAGGGCATACCTACAAGTCTTCCTGGGCTCAACATCCCTTCTCCTGACAGAGACCTGACAATGAGGTAGGGTCAACACTTGTCATTATCAACCCCCTTCTCTGAGATATGACAACTAGTGACATTGGACTCAACTTGCTGCCGGTTACAAGGGTTGACACACAATAATGGGTCAGTCTGTCAGGTCAGTTTTAGGACACACATCATAGTGTTAACATGTGGAATTACTTCACAGGAAAACTTCAAATCATAAAGTAAGAAACAATGAAGCTAATTTTGTAAAAAACCATAATGTTTCTTAAAACAATATAAAATATGTTCATTATTTTGTTATGATTATGGTTAGAGGCGCATTTCTACAAGTCTCAGAAGTCATCCCCATTTGCTAACATATCTACACCAATAAGCAAGGTTTTGAGTTAGCTGTTTTTATTTTAAGCTTGGGTTAAGTTTTTACTTTCCCTATGGACTGAAAATTTTTGCTAATAGTAACAATTTACCTATAAATTTAATTTATTCATTATTCATCATTTTATTAATTTATTTCATTCATTTAATTATTTTACTCATTATTCAAAACAAATTAGTATTGCAAAAACTCTATTAAATATAAATGATAACATAGAAACATAATATAGTCACAAATCACAATGAAGCATTGCAAGCCAATCATGTATCAGCCAGCCAACCGCACCTAGGGCTGAGGAGGCAGGGAAGTAGTACTATACTGTACGTGTAGTATTGTATTTTTCCGAGGTTCAGGTCAGATCATTGTGAGAAATAGAAGGGATCAGCTGTAGCACGCACCTGACCTTTTTTAATTAACAGATCAGGTCATTGTGTGAACAGAAAAGTCAGGGATCAGCTCAGCTGTGAAGTCACAATTTGGTCAGTGTGTCTGTATAAAGGAGAAAATCAGAAGGCAGGCCCCTGGCTTGGAAGCCGAAGTCGGTACCGTGCCCCTGGCTTCGAAGCCGAAGCCGGTTTCAGCCCCATGTCTAGTGGTAGGATATGACATGATCAGAAAATGTGCACAAGTGTCGCATCATTACATATTTCGATGAATATAAAAACTGGTGAGACTTAAGCGATACACAACTTACCACATTAATAACAGCACAGACGTAGAGGGAGATGCACACCAATAAGAAGAGCATCACCCGTAAACTGATTGATGAGATGATGGTCTTGGAGGAGGTGTAAAAGAAGGTAGTGATGGCGTTTTGCTTGTGGGATTCGTACTCACGGTCATCGTGAGGGTCGACGATATGTTTGTGGATGGTGGACGTCCACACCAGAGGGCCCACCACCACCAGGATACTGAAGCACACTACTCCTGCCACCCAACCCCAGGTGTTCCTGGAGGGTGAAGGACCCGTCACACCATAAATTACTTACTACACAATGTTCAATGATTATATTTGGGATATATGTAAACCATATAAGATTTTAATGTTTGAAAAGAACATTGGATACTGCGTAACAAAATGTTAATTAAGACAGGCATCACTCCTTTTCGCACTTTACTCCCAATACTTTTCAGTTTATTTTTAAGAGAGTTCAAAACTCTAAACAATTAAGTATCATTGAATCAGTTTCATAAAACGGAATATAATTGCAACAATACTGGAGACGCTTCATAACAGTTAAACAAAGTGTGTCTGTACAGACATTTTATAAAAATGTGTCAATAAGGCAAATATTATTAACACTGGTAACATTATCGAAAACGGATTGCCATACTGCTAGAAGACTGAGAGATTTATGGGTTCGAATACCGTAAGACACCCATGTACCAAGTTCTTCAACTTGATGTTGCTATGTTACCTACCTTGTTAGATTAAATATATGACACTGTTTGTTGATATTATGTGTCCTGGATAATTCAATAAGGCTATGTATTTTGGTGATCTGCCAGTGTAATATCTGCAAGTCTATATACTGTATTATGAATTTCCGTGAGTAAAGTGCAAAAAGGGGTATTATATCCAGAATACATAAGAACATAAGAACATAAGAAAATAAGGAGTCTGCAATAGGCCGGTTGGCCTGTGCATGGCAGCTCCTGTCGAGAGTTACTACCACTCTCTATCATCCATGAATCTATCTAGCCTCCTTTTGAAACTTTCCAGAGTTCCCGCACTTACTACAAAGTTGCAAAGCTTGTTCCACTCGTCCACCACCCTATTTGTGAACCAGTTTCTTCCTATCTCCCTCCTAAACTGTACACAACACCAGATAGATTCATGATGAAATAATTTTTTCCTTAAAGTCTGCAACTTTGTTACTTGGTAAGATGAGGTAAGATAATCACTTGCATTAGTGGTCAGAGACCACTCATAGCAGCATACCAGTTGAGACCTAGCTAGGAACAAAAATGTTTCTCACACACACACACACACACACACACACACATGCAACCAGTTTAGTCTAGTTTAGTCTGTAACCAGTATAGCAACCAGAGTATTATACACGATGGATGAATAAGTTTTCATTATGCATTTTACATTGACCCGGAGGGATCAAAGATGTTTTCCATAGCAAGCATGTAGTAAGCATTTAGCAAGCATTTATTTAGCTTGGTCAAACGCAGACGTCCACGGGTCTGTGCCGCCCAAGAGAGGTCTCAACGTCACCTTTGAAGCTCATTACTTATTTAATTAATGACTCTTACTTAATAATTAGATGCATTGCTTATCACTGGTCACTCACAACCACAGTCCACCTGGTCACTCACAACCACAGTCCACCTGGTCACTCACAACCACAGTCCCCCTGGTCACTCACAACCAGAGCCCCTGGTCACTCACAACCACAGCCCCCCCTGGTCACTCACAACCACAGTCCCCCTGGTCACTCACAACCACAGTCCCCCTGGTCACTCACAACCACAGCCCCTGGTCACTCACAACCACAGCCCCTCCTGGTCACTCAAACCCGAGAATAAATAACTTACACAGGCATGAGGATCTGCTGGGTGACGAAGATGGACATAAAGATGACGACGGCAGAGAGGATATAGTATCTGTAGAGAGGATCTGCCTGACGTAGGAGAGGCAGCTCCCACTTTTCTATGGTGAAGGTCAGCAGCAAGGGGTTGATGCCCTCAGGTTTGAACCACTGGCTGCAAGACAAACTTATATACTTCAGTTGTCGCCATGGAAAACCCTGTTGCGTGTCATTTCAGTACACAGAGCAAAAGTTTCCAAGTCCTATTTTCTTCTGAATGTAGTCCCCCTCACTAGTGCGTTTACAGGGGCTCGTCATGTTCTGTGCAATGTGGCAGTCTGTGTTTGTTTATGTTCGACATAAGTAAACTCAATAGTAAAGACCATGGAATCAAATTAAAACAAATATCTCAAAGATAATGATTTGTGGAAAGTTTATATGACGAGCCCCTGTAATCGCACTGGTGAATGGGACTGTACATATAATAAAAATACTGTACTTACTATGGATAAAACAGGAAATGTCGCTAGCAAGCGATATATGGCATTATTCAATATCCGTCGTCTGTGGCGTCAGATTGTTTCGCGCGACATACAGTATGGTATGCACAACTAATTTTTTGATCGTGTGTGCCATACATATATATAGTACTAGCATTTACAACCTTTGTTTTGCCCGTTGTTTTTCCGCTTACGTCTACGAGTGACGCTATCAGCCAGCTGAATAGTGTTAATTTTTGACAAAGAAATTGCGTAAATCACGATCATACATTTTTTTTTTGGCTTGGGAAGGTGTTGTTGATAGCAGATTTAAACCTATTGGTAACATTAAACACAATCTTTCCATTATTAATTTTATCATTAAGTGAGAGTATAGCGTCCCTCTCAAGGGTGTTACTCACTCATACTTCCTCAGTGGCATGCTCTCTATCGCCTTCTCCATGAATTCCTTAGAGTTGACCATGATCCTCTGGAAGTTAGCCAGGGCGCTGTCCGTCACCACTGTCCGTCTCTTGGATGCCAAGGCGTTCTCTGAGTGGGTTGACCTTCTCTGTGGGTGGACGGTGAAGGTGGAGTGTTATAGGCGGGACGAAGACAGGCACGAAAGAGTAATTACGGGAAAGAGCGGGGTCCATGGAACTGTTATTGAGCCTATAGGTGATGGATGTGGCAGATGCGTAGGGGACTGCGTAGTTATGAACGTTGTGTGGGGAGGAAGGATGGTCTGGGCCACTATGAGGGAGGTAGGATAGTCTGGGCCACTATGAGGGAGGAAGGATGGCCTGGGCCACTATGAGAGGGAGGTAGGATGGTCTGGGCCACTATGAGGGAGGTAGGATGGTCTGGGCCACTGTGAGGGAGGTAGGATGGTCTGGCCTGGGCCACTATGAGAGGGAGGTAGGATGGTCTGGGCCACTATGAGGGAGGTAGGATGGTCTGGGCCACTGTGAGGGAGGTAGGATGGTCTGGGCCACTATGAGGGAGTAGGATGGTCTGGGCCACCATGGGGGGTAGTGGATGGTCTGGGCCACTATGAGGGGGAGTGGGATGGTAGGATGGTCTGGGCCACTATGAGGGGGTAGGATGGTCTGGGCCACCATGAGGGAGGTAGGATGGTCTGGGCCACTATGAGGGAGGTAGGATGGTCTGGACCACCATGAGGAGAGGGGATGGTCTGGGCCAATGAGGGGAGGTAGGATGGTCTGGACCACCATGAGGGGAGGTAGGATGGTCTGGGCCACTATGAGGGAGTAGGATGGTCTGGGCCACCATGAGGAGGTAGGATGGTCTGGGCCACTATGGGGAGGTAGGATGGTCTGGGCCACTATGAGGAGGTAGGATGGTCTGGGCCACCATGGGGGAGGTAGGATGGTCTGGGGCCACTATGAGGGAGTAGGATGGTCTGGGCCACCATGAGGGAGGTAGGATGGTCTGGGTCACTATGAGGGAGGTGGGATGGTCTGGGGCCACCATGAGGGGTAGGGATGGTTGGGCCACTATGAGGGAGGTAGGATGGTCTGGGCCACCATGAGGGAGGTAGGATGGTCTGGGCCACCATGAGGGAGGTAATAATGGTCTGGGCCACTATGAGGGAGGTAGGATGGTCTGGGGCCACCATGAGGTAGGTAGGATGGTCCGGACCACCATGAGGGAGGTAGGATGGTCTGGGCCACTATGAAGGGAGGTAGGGATGGTCTGGGCCACCATGAGGGAGGTAGGATGGTCTGGACCACCATGAGGGAGGTAGGATGGTCTGGGCCACTATGAGAGGATGGTCTGGGCCACCATGAGGTAGAATGGTCTGGGCCACTATGAGGAGTAGGGATGGTCTGGGCCACTATGAGGAGGTAGGGATGGTCTGGGCCACTATGAGGGAGGTAGGATGGTCTGGGCCACCATGGGTAGGTAGGATGGTCTGGACCACCATGAGGGAGGTAGGATGGTCTGGGCCACTATGAGGAGGTAGGATGGTCTGGGCCACCATGAGGTAGGTAGGATGGTCTGGACCACCATGAGGAGGTAGGATGGTCTGGGGCCACTATGGGAGGTAGGATGGTCTGGGCCACTATGAGGAGGTAGGATGGTCTGGGCCACCATGAGGGAGGTAGGATGGTCTGGGCCACTATGAGGGAGGTAGGATGGTCTGGGCCACTATGAGGGAGGTAGGATGGTCTGGGTCACTATGAGGAGGTAGGATGGTCTGGGCCACCATGAGGGAGAGTAGGATGGTCTGGGCCCATGAGGTAAGGATGGTCTTGGCCACTATGAGAGGGAGGAAGGATGGTCTGGGCCACTATGAGAGGGAGGTAGGATGGTCTGGGCCACTATGAGAGGGAGGAAGGATGGTCTGGGCCACTATGAGAGGGAGGTATGATGGTCTTGGCCACTATGAGAGGGGGTAGGATGGTCTGGGCCACTATGAGAGGGAGGAAGGATGGTCTGGGCCACTATGAGAGGGAGGTAGGATGGTCTTGGCCACTATAAGAGGGAGGTAGGATGGTCTGGAGCACGTGGCATCATTATGAGCAAATGAGAAATCCCTAGTATAATTATGAGCGCATGTGGAACACCTGGCGTTATGAGGAGGAATGATGCATTTTCTGTTGGCATTATGAACATTCTAGGGTGAGAGAGGATAGCCTATATTCCTAAAACATGACCAGCAGGACGGGTCGAAAATGTCTAACAGGCTCAATAAAGACAATCAGAGTGTAAAAAAAAATGGAAATCATGGTCAAATAATGTCTACAATGATAGAATTTTGACATTTTAACTAGAAAATAAATAGTGTTCTTTCTTTTCTCTAAAGTCCCCCACCCCTCAGGTTTGGAGAGCGCTAATGGTACAAACTAATTTCCTTTAAACTACTATAATATCCTTGGCCATAAAATAATTAATATATCCTCTCTTGATAAGGGACACATGTAGCAAATTTCGTTATGATCCTTCAAACCGCTTTTGAAAAATGATGTACAAATTGAAACGCCCACCACTTCCTAAGAACAGACACAGGATAAGATCAAGCCCGCTGTTAGTGGCGGATGAAGAATGTGTAAACAATAGGAGTGAGAGTGAAACCAAGCTACCTGCCTCCTCTTTCTGAACCTTCACCATAAAATATACAGTCCAAAGTTTATGCTTCCCCTCCCACCTTAGCTATCCGGGCGACTATTTCTCTTTTACTTGGCTCACCCGAATAAGACATGGCTCACCCGATTAAGAAGGGATCCTCGAGTGGCGCCGCCTGGGAGTTGCACCTTGGTGATCCTCTTTACGTCGCCCTCATACAGGTTCCTTAGGTCTGCCGGATCCGTAGACACCGAGATCCTGGGTTTGATGGACGACGACTGTGAGTATGACACCCTCCTGGTAGTTCCCGGCTGTAGGTGAATATTATATGATAGTAATGGACCCTTGCCGTGTTATACTATGATGTAAGAGTGTGTTAGTGTACGTGAGGGTGTGTTAGTGTGTGTGTACGTGAGGGTGTGTTAGTGTGTGTGTACGTGAGGGTGTGTTAGTGTGTGTGTACGTGAGGGTGTGTTAAAAATGCGAATGACTGATAGCGTGTGGTGGAGGGTGGTACGATGGATGTGTCTGGCTGTTGATGTTGTTGTCAGCTATGAAATAATGTCACTGATGTGACTATTGCATCATTATGGTTGTGACTAAATTATACATTAGTTACTAACTTTGTAATCATATAAATAAATAACACATTTATCATTTAGAAGACAAATATAACATGAAACAAAAGACAATTAAAGAACATTGAGAAATATACATATTCATTACAACGAACTAGACGGACGAACAGACAGACGAACACGGTTGAAGAGAACACTTATGTTGTGTAGTAAAATTGTCTTACAGCAAATCCTGAATTTCTTTGACTGATGAAACATAGTGTGAAGGATAGAAAACAGGAAAACTAAACTGATACATGACAAACACGTAGAAAGAAAACAGAGGAGGTGAAAATTAATCTAAGTATGAAAGACACACATAAGGGCGAGCAAATGAGGGAGGAGTTTGGTTGAGGCTGTACTCAGGTTTTTACAAGTTATTAAAGATGTACTTGGATAATACAAGGCCACAATAAGTAACGGTCTTCTCAAAAATACAGTCTGATGGTAGATAAATCTGGAGGAAAAATTTGATTTCGGAAAAAAAGAAGACAGCCGTGAATTGTCACTTTGCCAAGTCTCTGGAAAACAGTGTCCACCGCCATTAAGAATACAGTTAACTCAACAGAAAATAATAAGCATTTTCAGGACTTAAATGCAACTTATTCTGTGTAAGACATCTTCATTTAACAAATATGTTGTTGTAGTAGTAAGGTGACGCATCGCCAATAACACCGGCAAAAAATATTCCATGTTGCAGTTATAACTCTTGTTGGCGTTGATTCAGACTTTGAAGAACGCGGGGTTGTAAATATCTTCTAGTCCCTTTACAAACCTAAATCTCATAGGAGCTTGTAGATGAACAAAGATTATCGGTAGGCACAGTGAACAACAATGACCAACACTAGGACGACAGGACGGACGTAACCCACACACACAACGCAAGGCAAAATTCACCCTTCGCTTAGGGATGATAAGGAAGGTCTCGATACCCTCCGTCTGCAACAGCTGGTCCTTCTTCTGTGCGCCGCTGGGTTCGAACCCGTAGTCTAGGCCAGAGAGTAGCTCGCGGGTTTTCTGGGTCACGTGAACCCGACTGTGAAATAAGATAATAGCAATATTGAGCACATGATAATCTCCCGCAATGGTAGGTAGGTCACTCCCTGCACTCAACCTGGAGTTTTCCACCCGCCCCCCCCCCCCCCACACATACACAAAAAAAAATCGTTTGAATTATCTTTTAAGGTTAGAACTTCATCTAATCTAAGGAGTGGGGACATTACCCTTATACGAGTAAAATGTTTTAATGCTAAATTTCATACACAATCCTTAAAAGCTGGGTAAACTATCGTTTAATAAATATAAGTATATTTTGTCATTAGCATTGACGCCATGAATCTCCTGAAAAGTAGTTTACAAATGAACATCATGTGTACCTAATGTTACTCTTACATACATTACTGTTAAATGAGGAAATAAACTGTCTTTACTATACAGTATACAAAAACATTATCTTAAGCTCCATTACTGTATACTTACCCTGTGCAAGTGACTGGCCACTTATACGTTACTTTCTGTTATAACTTTCAGTACTTTTAATCTTTACCATCTTCTGTACTTATAACATTAATCTCTGCTCCCATTTTGACTTTTATGATATGGTCATTAAATCCACTCTTGACTTCCACCTATGCCTTGAGTAGCAGCCTATTGTTATCTTCATCTCTTGTGATTTCCTTCCAGTGTCGACGCTAAATTATTGTTCATGTTGCCTTCCACCCATCCAGTATTTGAAGTTTTATTTATGGTAAGACTCCCACGTAAGTCAAATATATATATGGTTTTCTCTTTTATGTGACACTAATATAGTACATAACACTGACATCCACATTCATCTTTTGATTCATTACTCTGTCAGCAAGTAAATAAATATCCCAGCTATTTGCAACAGATTCAACAGACATCATATTTTCATTATATTTCTCACTCTTAATTCTGAACTTCAAGAAAACTTCATATATTTCTCATGTGTCACCTTAATTATGCCCTTAACGAATTCGATAAACAAAATTTTATGTTTATCAAAGGTTTTTAACTCAGGTTTTAATTTTTACATCGATATCATACTGATTGACTTGGTTTTAAATGTGACTATACTGTACCAGTCAGCCAGTCACTCACCCCGCCACGCCCGTCTGCTCCATATGGTTAGCGATGGTGACGTCGTTGCTCCACACGTCGAACTGCCACTTGCGTACACCGATCAGGCCAGACAGAACTCTTCCACTGTGTATACCTATTCGCATGTCGACGTTTACTGCCCTCTCCTCCCTGAGAACACAAAATAAATGTTACCTGTACATTCTTTAACTATTTAGATTGTTCAAATATTAGTTTTAACACCTATTTATGGTCTTGTACATAAATCTATTACGTACTGTACAAGAACTTTCATTATTCACACTAAAATGGTTTCTGCTAACTTCGCTATGTCATTTCTTGTTTCAGGTTATACTTGAGAGATATATGAGAGGTGATGAACTGACCTGATCCCGCGGATGATATCAATCATCTCGAGGCCGACCTTGACACAGTTGTTAGCGTGGTCCTTGGTGTACTCCGGCACCCCAGACACACAGTAATAGCAGTCACCCAGGATCTTTATGCGCAGGCAGTCGTTAGTCTGTGGGATACACACTGTCACTGAACGCCAGGGGTAAGGGAGAGTGAAAGGACGTTAGAGCGAATGGAAGATGAAGGTTAGGGGTGTGGTACAAAGTGAGAAGGAGGAGGAGGAAGGACAGAGTAAAGTGAAGGGGATATCTTGCTCAGTTTCATTTCGTTTAACAATATTAAATTACTCCCCTAGACATAATAATGTAAACACGCAGATGCAAAACACTTCAGAAATGAAGCTCACGACTAAATAAAGCCCATGAAAACATTTACTCGTTAATTCAATTGTGCTTCCTAAAAAATCTATGCCAGACTGTTTCTAGTTTCAGTGAGAACTGAGTATAAATAGAAAGCATAAAAGTTTATTCACCTTAATTGCAAGCTAAAATTTTGCTTTAGAAATGAGCCTAGAAAATATGACACCAAAGCAGCTATAAGGAGGGTCAAACGAAGTGATCGTACTCTTGTCCGAGGATAAAAAAACTGTTTTTAGTCCTTGCTCTTGTGTATGCCCGAACATCCAGAGAAACAAAATTAATGCTATCTCACATCTGGACCCCACCGCCTTGGTCCACTTTGTACTTCGCAAGGGAATCATATTTCACCACATCGTAAGTTTACTGGAACAGGATGACTTACCTCGGAGGCGGCGTCAAACTGTCCGAAGAGGTCGTTTAGCATCTCCACGAGCTGGTCAACGCTAAGCTTGGTAGTGAGAGGTGTGAAGTTGACGATATCTGCATACAGAATGGACACCATCTCGTGCTGGTTCAGATATAAGTTTCTGCAGGGGAGGTTAGGTTAGGTTAGGATACTTATTAATGCTAAATAGTGGATTGTATAAATGTTGTGTGTGTGTGTGTGTATGAATAAACGCTACAATCCACGTCCTGTATGTGTGTGTAAATGGATGGATGCGTGTGTGGATGTACATACATTTGTCTGTATTTGAGGATCACTGAGGGAGGAGACAAAACAATTGCCTTTTGTTGTAAAGCAGTGTTGCTTCTCTAAGCTGTAAGATAATCACAAGTACGTTATATCGAAGCCATTGCAGTAGACTATCAGTTCTTACGCATCGATTGAATACCATCAATGATAGCACCTTAAAACTGAGGACTTCATATAACTTAGTTTAACAGTTTCTATGTAACCTAGAAAAGTTATGATAAACAAAGGATGATTCATTAAAAAATAACTATCGTCAATCATGTTAAATCATGCCTTAATTTGTGCAAAACTACTACTCTCATCTCTCTCTCTCTCTTACTGTCTGTACGTTGGTCTCCCTCCCCCGCGGAGTTATGGTACTCACGGAAAGGGATTGTTCTTAGAGACGGGGTTGTGGTTGTATACAGTTTGCTCGAGCATATTCCTGAAGTCTGACTTGACCTGCTGCATGATGTTCTTGGGCAGCACACTCAACAGCAGCCCCTCCTCCTGCTTCTTCTCTGCATCCAACTGTAGTGACCACGGGGATGGTAAACGAGGCAGGCCAGAGGTGGGCAGGTCAGTAGGCATGACCAAGGTGAACAAGGCAGGTGTGGAAGACGAGAGTAAACAATTATGAAGGCAGGCATTCATAATGACGAAGAAACTACTACAGTATATTAAAACCACAAATGAAATGGGAGTATCCCGAGTCAGGTGGAAGGACAATCATACCTTGAACTTGGACTCGAGGCTGCCACGCTTGTCGAGGAAGGCGCGTCTGAAAGCCACCTCACTCATGAAACGCCAATACACCCCCACCAGGTTGACGCACACCAAGATGAACGCGTCCACACACATCTGTTGGCCAGACACACATACACTCGTGGATAAAATTACACGCCAACATTTCCAATTGAACGAAGGACACTTATAATGTACTAACGTATGGTCAGTACTGAGGAAACAGAAAATTTATTGTTTTAGGCACATTTTGTGAAGTGTATAGATTTTAGACTCTAAACATTGTCTCCTACTATACAGGACAGGGCCCTTAGTGCTTGGACAACAGACCGGGTGACAAAGGGCAAGAAGACTGTAGAAGTGTGTTTATTGATTACAAAGGTGTGAGGCGACCTTGGTGAATTTATAAGAACAGCAGTTTACTTAATTCTACTTACTATTTGGAGTGCAAAATTTGGCAGGAACATTATATTTAGAAGCTCTGAATACAACAACCAAATGAGCCGCTAATTATGCTAGTGACAGACGTAATTGCACAGTTTGCCAATATCCAGTGAATACGAAAACAACAAAATCTCGTAAAGATGATTGGAAATTAAAGCCTTTGATGTGATGTGTTCTACAGTAATATCCCCACGACAGATTACACGGAGAAGAACAAGAAACAAACACACGATAGCAAGTAAGAAACTGAAAAGGCTAATCACTGCACTCAATGAACCAAAACTAACTTAACCCAACACAACATGAACACACACAGACACACACAAGCGTAATAAAATCATTATGAAGTCAAGAGAATATAAGCAGTACATCAGCAGGAGGATGAAGAGGCAAACTTGTTTATACCTTGGTGAGGATGCTGGAGGTCTGGTGGTCGCTGAGGGAGTAGTAGCCAAGGGCGAGGTAACCAAGGGTGAGGAGTAGAGCCATCAACGTCACCTGCCACTTGCGGGGGATGGGCAGGAACACGTACACCACCAGCAGCAGGTACACCATGTTCCCGAACTGACCAGCGGGAAAAGAACAGTTATCTAGGGGGTAAATTCAGACTACATGTGGACTGAACATATAAACAGAAAAATAAAATGTTCAGTCAGTGAGAGTCAGTGGATTTTTCTTTTGTAAAGGGTGTAATGACAAAACTATATCTTGTTAGAATTGATTGACACCATTTACACATTACACGACAAACCTGCTTGTTGATTATGACTAATGCAAAATAGATAAATGAACAGGAGATTCTGATATCTGGCGAAGGACTGAAAAGACAAGAAATAAAGTAAATAATGCAATGAGGGAGTCATCGGCAAGCCAGGCGGTAGCAACACACTATCTGGGGAAGAGAGAGAGAGAAGCCAACACGGGTCATAGAGAGATTAGTCAGTGCTCAAACAGGGAGCAGCCAGGTATCACTAACCATAGACCAATCAACAAACATTTCTGGGTGTTGTGGGGCCCAAAATCAATAAAAATTCACTCCCGCACCTTGACATCCTTGTGGTGTTCACCTCTGACGTCTTTCTCGTGGAAGTAGAGCGTGAGGGCGACGTCGGTGGCAAACAGCGTGAGAATGACGAGGCCAGACAAAACGATGTGGAGTCTCGGAAACTGACGGAAGGTTTGCTCGTTGTATACATATACCAGCAGAGCCGCGCACACCACAAGGGTGGCAGCGTGGCCCGTCAGCTCCGGCAGCAGCAAATTCCTATGCAACTGCAAGAAAGACAACATAAACGTTAGAGGTGGAGATGGGTAATATTTACACTAAAATAACAGAGAGCGTCATATGGACGGACCTTTGATTTGGCTACAGCTTTTTTATCTTAAAAATGAATGTACTTTTGATTTCAACTATTTGAATATATATATTTTTTATGTTTCCCTTTATTTAGTTTAATCAAGACCATTCTGGAGGGAAACCACTGTGATTACTCGCAAATTAATTATCAATAATTCGCAGGCTGATTTGTGTTGGTATTACTGCTATAGGATGGGAGGTCACTGATAAAGAGGAAATGAGCAGAAGTCAGTACAAAGACTTGTGGAACACCACTTTTGACAACAGAAATGGGTGAAGCGTCCCTGACAACAGAGGTGGGAGGTCAGATAATAAGCTTGAGGTTAAGAATATTTGAGACTCTAAGGGACGGCATCATCCAGGTCCGTGGCATCCAACTTGTCCATTTCTTTCTCCTTCACTAGTGAGTATGTCCGGTCCTCGTTTCGTCTAATAACCCAATCCTCAGTCTTTTTCATGGTCGCTTTCCGTCCAGTCTTCCATCCTCCCTCTGAACAGACTGCTTTCTACTCGCCAGAACAGTCTCGTTTGCAATCCTATCCATTTGACTAATCTCCATTCCTCTCCCAGTCACTGCTGGTAAGGAACTTCCACCAGTAACCCTAATCACTGTTTTCTGGGTCGTGTACAAATTTATAATCAGTCTGTTTTGACGCTTCAGTCCTATTCCAATTTTACTGACGATCTCAATCAAGCCTTTAGCCATAGTGTGTAAAGGTTTTAGAAATGTTAGTGACATGAGCCAAAAATAGATACATAATAGTAATAATAATAATAATAATTACCGAAGATATACATAAAGTAAAAACTAAAAATGAAAGACATAGCAGAGATCAACAGCCGATCGAGAAAATATGAAACAGAAAATGGAGATTAATGCAACCAATGACATCTTCAGAACTTGAGGCAATTGATGTAAGTGATAAAAGTCTGAACGATAAATGGAGGGATCTTATGGGGGCACTGTTTTGGGAGTTGGTTGAAGTGCCACATGTTTCTAAGACAAGGGAGGAAGGGGAAAATTTGACCAGGAAGACAGATGCCATACTAGTCAGTCAGACCTGCAGTGGACATAATGAAGAGTGTCAGTGTTTCTCGACCTTTTTCAGCTTATTAACCATTTTCCTTCTTCGGGCTTTTGTTACCCAATAGAACACCAGTAAGCAAACACGGTTTATTTACCAGGACACAATTCACTCCACATGTCTGGTAAATCCTGTTAACAGAGCCCCTGGCCAAATCTTACCAGGCTGTGCACTCATCTCTAAATTGTCACTATTAACTATCATTTTCTTATCTGCTTCAGTTTCCAAGAACTTTATTTAACCAAATAATGTTGAAGTGTTACCTCAGAATTGACTTATTAAGTGTTTTATCAGTCCTTAGATACGAAGACCAAGACATACTGTAGTGATGGATGACGGAGTTACAGAATCAACCACATCACCCGTCCAGAGGAGAAACAGTATCATACATAATCCACAAGCAGCATTACACTACTCGGAGATAAAAATAGAATAAAATAAATGAAACACAACCAAAGAGTATGTACAAAAGACGTAATCAGTCAAAAATATTTAATTGGTAGAGAGAACACAGATGATAATTTTTAACCGCGTACTTTAGTTTGTTTAATAAGATCACATGAACTAAGAAACTGTAATACTTATAATGGCCAGGCGAGAGAGGTAACGCTTGAAGAATTAGTATAAGAGAAATATATCCGTCAGAATAAAAGGAATAAATTTAACGACATTATATGGAGACTAACCGTGGTGCTGACAAGGATAATGATGAAGAGGAGGGACAGGAAGATCTGGAGGAAGAGGTAGACGATAAGCATGGCGTGGTGGAGGCGCAGCTGATATTGCTCGAACAGGTCCTCCAAATCCTTGATGCGGAATCTCTCCTGTGGAAGGAAATGAAGAAGTCAGGGTCACTGTGTTAAGGGGTTATTATACTGGGAACATTTTCCGCCGTTCTCAGTTATCGTTTTTCAGTTCTCAGTCAAAAACCCGACTTCCTTAATCAGACGCCCAGTTGTAGCACCGTTCATATATTGCCGTCACTCAGTATAGAACAATAAAAAGGATGGTGGGTCGTCTAAAAGCTTTGCGTCGTTTTAAGCTTTCTTGGGATACAATGGATGTCTGAAATCCCACAACACATTCCTTTGTTTTATCAACAAAGGAAGTTTCAGAGTCCCTTGTCCAAATTATTCGTAAGGCTTGAGAATCCATGCTGGCCACACTCAGTGGATAATAAACAAAGGTAAAATGAAATTTTATCTGTAATTTCTATTTGCTTTTATAAGAAATATTCTAACGATAATATATTTACATTAAAAATCACTTAAAATTGTTTCCTAGTAATTTGTTTTAATAAAATCAATGCCTTTCAATTATAAATATTGTAAAACCATATTTGGGACGAAATGCAGTCAAAATTTGCCCGAATACTCCCGTTTGGGCGATTACACTGGGCAAAATTTCCGCGTTTCTCGGGAGAAAACAGCTATACCGCCCTTCTTGGTCAATTTTTTCACCTGAAAACTGGGAGCCAAGGAAAACGCTAAGTACGGGAGTTATCGGGCAAGTACATTATACTGACCCTAAGACTGTATCATGGTAGAGTATACTGACCCTAAGACTGTATCATACTGACCCTAAGACTGTATCATGGTAGAGTATACTGACCCTAAGACGGTATCATGGTAGAGTATACTGACCCTAAGACTGTATCATGGTAGAGTATACTGACCCTAAGACTGTATCATACTGACCCTAAGACTGTATCATGGTAGAGTATACTGACCCTACCTATACCGACTGTATCATGGTATAGACCCTAAGTATATCTGACCCTAAGACTGTATCATGGTAGAGTATACTGACCCTAAGACTGTATACTGACCCTATACTGACCCTAAGACTATCATGGTAGAGTATACTGACCCTACTGTATCATGGTATACTGACCCTAAGACTGTATCATGGTAGAGTATACTGACCCTAAGACTGTATCATGGTAGAGTATACTGACCCTAAGACTGTATCATGGTAGAGTATACTGACCCTAAGACTGCATTAGGGTAAAGTATACTGACCCAGAGGCAGTGTTAAGGGAGAGTATGCTGACCTTAAAGCAGCGTGAAGTGTACTGACCCTGAGGTAGCGCCATGACCAGTTGCGGTCGTCGGTGGTAGCGGTAATGGGCTCGTGAATGAAGGCGGAGGCTGTGGACTGACGCCGCTGCTGCAGGCCGGGTAGGGAGTTGCGCGCCATGATCTCGAAGCGGTCGTTGTGGGACTCCGCGGAGCTCCTGGGAGAACAGTCGAAGAGTCCTGAACCGATGCTGCTACGACCGTTGGCTAGCACTTCCTCACCCACCTCCACCTCCCCGCTCTCGACGTCCACAAACTCCCTGTATCGAAGAACATTGTCAGTGTAACGTGTAGAGAGAGAGAGAGAGAGAGAGAGAGAGAGAGAGAGAGAGAGAGAGAGAGAGAGAGAGATGGATGCAGTATGAAAATAAGTTTCTGGTAGAAGAGAAGACACAGTGAGTTGGAAGTTTCTACAGCTCATTAATTGTTACTTTGTGTTGAGAAGAATGTAGACAAATAAAGGTTAAGTCGGTTAGGTTAGGTTAGTACCATTTCCATATTTTACCTTCTTATTTTCAAAGTATTAGGTATTGTTCACTCCCTTTACAGAAGTACTGTACAGCTGTCTCTGACCTGTAACTATTATGAAGCGACACTCTCTAGGTTTTAAATACTTCCATTATCAACATAAATCATCAAGAGTTTACACTACTGCTGACGTCACGCTCTGCACCTAAAGGTCGACCGGTTATTGCTGAACCTTTTATGACAAAACTATACAGCACTTAGTTCTAAAAATAGTTTTTCAAGCTTTTATAGAAGTACCAACAATAACAACAGAAAACATATGGAGTGAACTTGATCTTTAAACTCATTCCAATAAGTGAAAATCAAACTTTGGTTTATAATTACCAAAGAGGCGACTCAACCTAAATGTTACCACTTGATATAAGACTAAAACAATACATATCTTCCCTATTATATTAACTATTTTTTGGTCATGTAGAAAAACACAAGAACGTACAGTCCCCTTCACTAGTGCGTTTACAGGGGCTCGTCAGGTTTTGTGCAGTATGGGAGCGCTGTGTTTGTTTACATTCGACAGAAGGAAACTCGCAGTAGTAAACATATTATGGAATCAAAGTAAAAAAAAAATATTAAAACAAATACTTTAGGAGCCAATACTATCTCCTGGGTCGAGATCTGAACCCGGAACCTGGAGACCACTAGTTCAATGTTATATCATTCGGCTTTCTACAATCACCACCTGTCGTCCCACCATCACCATTTGTCATTCGTGCTATACCGCCTCTCACCATAGCCACACCATCTATTGCTTAATCCACACCAGCTGTTCACACCACCCACATCAGTTGTTGCTGCTCTCGGGACGGTACGATAACACGCGTCACTCGGTGTATCAGTAACGAGCCACCAAGGGCATCAACAACATAAGGAAACAGACCACAAAGTTCACCTCTGTCTCCATGTCTGGCTGGACCATAGGGGTTCACCTCTGTCTCCAAGACTGGACCAAAAGAGTTCAATTATGCCTCCATGACTGAACCAAAAGGATTTCATTCTGCCATTATGCCTGGATCAAAACTGTTTGCTGTACCCTCTATCCCTGGAACAAAAGGGTTCACAGCTGCCTCCATGCCTGGACTGCAGGGGTTCGCCTCCATGTAAGGAAACGTTGCTCCACCCATTCGTGTCTGTCCAGTGGCCCACCCAATCTGGGACCATAGAGGCACACAGGTGTCTCACTCAACAAAGATGCAGTCTAGTTGCATGTGATCAATGCCAGTCCCTTCGGTTTGACGTTATAGACTGTGTTCTGGGCCTGCTTGTGATGGGAGTCAGTGATGTTGGGTGTTCTACAATTTTGAAAGTTTTGCCGTGGAAAGGCATCGGTAGGTTGTGTGTGAGACGTTGGCAAGCAGCTGGTCCAGATATCCATGTGGAGATTTGGCTGGGTATAAAATGAAAACTTATCCGGTATCCCCAGTCAAACATCGGAACAAAGGCGATATCTACATACTAACTCCACCGTTCTTAATCGCATGAGTCAAAGAAAACAAGTATGAATTCTGTAAATGCTTTGGTGCTTCGCCTTGCACAAAATGCAAGTGGGAGCCCAATAAACTATTCCCCGTACGAGGCAAATCTAAAAAATAAAATAAAAATAAAAATACCGAGTCGGATCGTAGAGAGCGCAGGAGATCCAGGGGCTGCCTGTGGCATTGCAATGGTCACAAGTAATTTTTCTTAGGCCGGGCGTCAAGGGAGAACAAGAGAATAGAAGTTGATGTCTCATGTTAGGGCGTGGGAAACCCGGGTTGGGTCAATTGAAATAGGTCAGTGAATTTACATCAGGTACTTGAAAGAAATTTACCCCAGGCTTGACCAAATGACACGTTTGACAACTTCAGTCTCATACTTGTGTCCTTTAATAGAGATCTCGAAATGGCAGAACTTCAGGGTAACAACGAGGTAAGGATGAAATTTGATGTCTATGATGTCATCGCAAAGTTGTGGATTAGTTTAACAAAGACACAAACAGCGGTTAGAAATCTATCTATCAAGGTGTTGTACAACCTGTAACCACCTACGCCTGTGCGGCAGCTTTCACTTCAGTTATGTATATAAAATATTATTTCCATAACCGTATATCAAACTTCAACTTAGAAAACTGTACAGTATACCCTGCTTCTTAACCATATACACCCACGGGGACAGATAACTGATCAAATGATCATGTGCTGTACAGTCAGACTAGATTTTACTCTTACCACTGGGTGAGATGGAATTAAAAATGAACACGACCTTTCTTGTCATACTTTTTACTTTTAACCTCTTCGCCACTGATCGGCTTGTTAGCTGCTTGGGCGGTCGGTCACGTCTTTGTTACATACTGTTGGCACGTACTGGGCATGCACTGGCTCCTGAATGTATCTTACCTGCTCCAGTATTGGTCGAGTCTGGTCTTGAAAGAGCTCACACTCGATGCCGTTACAACACTCTGTGGCAGATTGTTCCAAGAGTTTACAATTCTTACCCCCCAAAAATTTGTCCTGACAATTTTCTGGACTCGCGGCTTCTTCAACCTAGAGCTGTGACCTCTAGTGGGGCGGGCATCCGCCACCTCCAGGTATGTACACTCTTGAGATGTTTATAAACTTCAATTAGGTCACCCTCATCCCCTTATAGTATAAGCTAGGCAGTTGCAGGAGCTCTAATCTCTCTGAATTACTGCGGTGCCGTAGTGCAGGCACCAATCTGGTGGCCCTCCTTTGGTCAATTTCAATCAACTGGCAGTCTCTAGCATATCTCAAGGAAGCACCTCACTCTAGAAGGACGTTACGAGGGTTGGTTAGCGTTATTGCGACGTCATTTCATTTATCCTTGCTTCTTTTTCTCGAAATATTCGAGCATATCTCGAAATATAAAATGTGTTCAACTCCAAATACGGATTATTCTACTTTAAAAGTTAGCAAAATTGCATTTTGTAAAGCATCAATACCGAAGATGCGAACCTATGAAATCCAACTTTACAATGCATCCACACGTCCATAATCCATTAATATATTACAAACAAGACCAACTTGTCCTTGATTAAAGTGCTATCGGAGTTAAAAAAAAAAACTTTGACAAATACACGTAAACAAACAATACCTAACCGAAAGATAAACACACTCACATAAGTGCACCCCAGACCTGTTAACACACAACCTCATCCCAACGCCCAGAACACAGTCACAAAGACTCTCGTCACGGAAATCTTGAATCTGTTTGTTCAAGCATTTTCCAAGCAATGTTTCGCACCCGAGGATCAGAACAACTCGAGGTAAAGCCCACTTGTCCCTCTCAACCCTGCCCACCCGGAAGGATTCAGACCGCACCACACATCTTCCTCAACAATAAGAGTGTGCTATAATCACAAACCATTATCACATCATGATATATATATATATATATATATATATATATATATATATATATATATATATATATATATATATATATATATATATATATAATTTCAGAAGCTTCATTCTCTTTGTAGTTAGACTGCTGTAATACTGAGGATTTTCATGACAAACTTAGTTCAAGTTGCTATCCTTCATTTCATTTTACATGCCTACTTTTAAGTAACTTGAAGCAAACTTTCTTCAACTTTGTTCGAATTCCCGTTACGTACCTTGTAAGTATCATACAATTTATACAGGTCCAATTACTTAGCCTTCAAAGTTCCTCTTTTGCCATAAATAAGGTTACCGGTTTGAGGACATTAAGTTATAAGGATATTAATGTTTACTGCTGAGCTCTATTTGCTTATAAATCAGTTAATCACATTATTGAGATTAACGGTTTCGAGTTGTAGACAAACCAGAGGTATAACTCATGAGTCCCAGACCTACTGCCCCCACATGTGCTCCACTCAGTCCCAGACGTTTATACAATATGGTGGTGTGGTGTGGAACAATATACCCTCACCCATTTGAGGAAACACTTTACTTCTTTCCTTTATATCAGGGGTTCTGTTACATAAACAATCTTAAAATTTACCGAACTTGATGTGCGCCGCCGCCGAGATACTCATCAGGTGTACCAGTGTTCGTTTGGGGTAGTTCCTCACGTTACTGATAAGAATGGACAAGAATAAAACAAAATGGCTCTTGAGGGAGTTCTTCAAACAATCTAATGGTGTAGAAGGGACATCTCAACATCCGCTACACCCCTATGTTGTTCTCGTAAGTGTGTTCGATCCTTGATTCTATAAACAACTTTAGTGTATGATGGAAAATATGACGTTTCAAACACATTACACAGGAATTAAGCTGCACTAACTTGGTAGGGGTATTCTAAAACACACATTAATTTTCAAAGATTAATGTCGACTCTACACGTTGTTTTATTCTCAAGGGATCCCCATGTTATCTGAGACACCATTAATAATTGTTTAGCTTCGTCCACGAGGTGTGTGAGAGGCAGTCTTTCTGGTCACGTGAGCCTTTGGCCAGATAATCGCGCCACCACTCTCAACAAGACCCTATCTGCGGTGGTTCGTGCATTCCTGTGAGTAATCAAAGTGTTTTTTGTTGTTTTAGGGGGGATGGGAGAGGAGGGGAGGGGGTAGGAGAGGGGGAGGGAGACGGGGGGTGAAACTATGGGCAAGTTTCTTTACGTCATTTACCTCTGTCTACCCAGCAGTAATTGGGAATCTGGATGTTAATCGATTTGCGGATCGTGTTCCGGGGTAATGGTTAGCCAGTGCAGTTAGCGAGTTGTCCGGTCTTCTAGGGCTATTTCTTGACACTGGTCATGCAACTCGTTAAATCATGGTGTGGTTGTGGTGTTGGCGACAGCTTCTACACCTTAAACAAATTCGCGCCTAGGTGGCCCTAGGGCCACCCATACCAGTTTTTTGTAGTTATTATGATACAATTATAGATTCTGCATATTCATTTCTGAGACGATTTTAAATTAATTTTCCTCCTGTTGTACAAAATATGACAGATTCCGAGCAAGTAAGTTTATCCCAGGGAGAATAAGATGATTATTACATTTCTCTAGAAAATATCTCAAAAATTATATTCCTCTAGAGTTTCCATACACAGAAGAAGACACAAACACATATATGAGTATACAACATTGTCCTCCTAACAGCACTGACAAGAACAACTGAAACCTCAAATTAGTTTTGTTTAGTAACTTTCAGCCGGTAACAATATGAAGAAGAATTTTATACCTGTTGGTGTCGAGTAGATTATTATAATACCAATAAGAAATGCAATCTTAATAAATAAATAAATATTATTCACCAGTTTATAATTATTCAGTTTTATCACGATGTGTTTTCGTTTACAATTATTATTATTAGTGTTAATTGATAATAGCATCTCTCCGGACTAACACACACACATAACCCATAACCCGAAGAGAATACTGACGGATGTATACTACAGAGAGAGAGAGAGAGAGAGAGAGAGAGAGAGAGAGAGAGAGAGAGAGAGAGAGAGAGAGAGAGAGAGAGAGAGGGTGCAGACGACTGGAGATTAATTAATGATAACCATTATCGTTAATTGGCATGATAGTTGTTTGTCGGACCCGTATCTTCCCGCCACTGAACACACGTCTATGAACACATCAACTGAACACACGTCTATGAACACATCAACTGAACACACGTCATGACCAGCATCAGCATCGTGGATGCCAGACTCATCACCACCACTCGCCACTCGCCTCGCCACCTCTCATCTTTATCTCAGACCATCATCCCATTATCTGAGTTATGAGGCCAGGGGATAACACGGTGATGCGTGGTGATGGTGGAGATAGTGACAAGGTGGAGGATGACGGTGGAGGATGGTGATGGTGAGTGATGGTCATGATGATGGTTGGTGGATGGTGATGGTGGAGGATGAGTGATGGTGGAGGATGAGTGATGGTGGAGGATGGTGATGGTGGAGGACGGTGATGGTGGTGATGATGGTGGAGGATGGTGATGGTGGAGGATGGTGATGGTGGAGGACAGTGATGAAATTGAGGTGATGGTTGGTGAAGGATGGTGATGGTGGAAGATGGTGAAGGATGGTGGATGATGGTGATGGATGGTGATGGCGATGGTTGGTGATGATGGTGTATGGTGGTGAAGGATAGTGGTGGTGGGTGGTGGTGAGGAATGGTGAGGGGGGATATGTACCGTTAGCCAGTCCGGGAACAAGCATACGTATATTTCTCTGAATAAACTACTGCACTAGACGGGTGAGGAGACGAACGAACACCTTCACCTACATCACCGTGCAGGCCAAGACGCTCACTGGGGTATAAAACAAACACACAAGTGACTGTAAAGTGAATCCCCCATAATATTCGCGATACATTACTGTTAAAGACGGTTTCACGGATATTTATGTTGATATTAAAAAAAATTGCAAATTGATTTATTATAGTATACTTGCAGTAACTTAAAGTATGTACCGTTTACAACTAAGGTCAGAGAGTTCACGTGATAAAGGGTGAGTGGTGCTCGTGTTGGCGCAGCACGGGGGTGATGGGGCACTTATACATATGTGGAGTACCTTGAAGACATTGTTAACAGGACAAAGGCCTGCTGAGGATAACTTTGCTGCAGTAATAAGAACACTAAACGAGAACACATTTGAAAGAAGAGTGTGAGAACTGTGCACACTGAAACATAGCCGCTAGTTCTGGTACACGTGACAACAAACAGTTTGGTGTTAAGGCTTAAAAATCATCTTTGTATTGACCTGGCGGGAAACGACATGCATATTCTCTTCTCATTTGTAAGTTATCAACCTAATGGACATATGAAGATATACTTTTATTATTACTGTTTCTTGAGACTTCATAGATCTGATATACCTAGTAGATATAAGTTGTTTTTAAAGCACAAAAACATTACTGAAAAGCCGAAGGTCTTCACGAGGGAACTTGTCACACTTCAATAAGATCAACCACGCTGTGGTGGTTATGCTGTCTTCTGGGGCCAGCTTGGTCCACATTCAAACTGGAGGAATAGGAGTCCCCGAGATAGAAGCAAGATAAACGCCAGGTTAGATGTACGCAAAAACAATTTAGTTAAGGTAGTAAGGTAGTCACCACAAAATCCTTATATTTTTAATACATGTCAGTTGCCGGAATTGTGAACGTCTCTGCACTGCCACAAGTCTACTAAAAAAATTATCAGGGAAACATGTCATATTAAACACCAACACGCACTCAAGAATGAATAATAATAAAACTGCTTACTTTACCATAACATTAATTTTGGTTTCAGAAAGAATGTTTTAATTAAACCTACAATTAAAACAATGAACGTTATGATGGTCGACCATTGATGAAGTTTAATCCAGAGAGAACTACCAGCTACGCGAGCCCTGGCGCCGCCTTCCTGCATAATGAGGCCAACTTGATAACGGTGGAGGCACTCGTTACCTTGACACACTGCCTGGCTCAAGGTAAGACGTTATGAGCTATCTGCTGTCATGCACCACCCCCACTCCTCACCCTCACCACCCACCCCACCTCACCCCTCACCACCCACCTCACCCCCACCACCCACTGCACCCCACCACCCACCCCACCCTCACCCTCACCACCCCTCTCACCCCACCCCACCCCACCACCCACCCCACCTCACCACCACCCACCCCCACCCCACCAACCCCACCCCACACCCCCACCCCCACCACCCACCCCACCCCACACCCACCCCACCACCCACCCCACCCCACCACCCCACCCCCACACCCCCACCACACCCACCCCACCCCACCACCCACCCCATCCCCACCACCCACCCCACCCCACCACCCACCCCACCCCACCACCCACCCACCCTCACCCACACCCACCCACCCTCACCCCTCACCACCCACCCTCACCCCCCACCACCCACCCCACCCTCACCCCCCACCACCCACCCCACCCCCACCCTCACCCCCACCACCACCCACCCTCACCACCCACCCTTGGAAGCTTGCGTCGCGGTAGATCCAACAGCTCTTGAACATGTAAATAACATATCGACGATGTTTTGCACTCTAAACCCCGCTTAGAAGACACACAGGGAGACACGAGGACTCCTTATGCCAGCAACGGTGGATGACTAACACAAAGGGACAGTGTCAACGCCCTTGACATGTCCATTGAGATTTAAGTCAACTATAATACTCTTCTTTTGTGTTGTTATGTTATGTAAAAAGCGTGGACATTAGACCATCACGACGCACTACAACCATCTTCGGTACACAGACAAGGCCCGGATTAATAAAACAAATAAAGCCTGACAAGAGTTGCCATTCCAATAACTTCCATTTTTACCCCGTGTTATCACCAAGATTTCGTAAGGTGACCCATCTGGTTCGGCTCAGCCAGTATGATTATCGACTTGGGCCCCAGATTCTTGTAAGTTTGACTATGAATTTTGTTTTCGTTAAAAAGGCTATTTTGGGAACACAAGTAAATAACGCACATGAACAACGATACAAAGACTGTTGACAAAGTGGAGTCGAAATTACACTGTAACTAGCTGCTCTCTCTCTTATTCTCTGCTACGAGGAAAAAGATTAAATTCATGGAGGTTTTCGAGAAGCTGGGATTATTTTTCTATTGATACGGAGGCGGGAGCAGCTGACTTGACCGTGAGATCCACCACCAGGGACGGAGGCAAGTGGCGGGGAGAAGACGAGGAGGGAACTATAAGGCAACACACGCGAGGGAGAACACAGGGAGGGAGGGAAACTATAAGGCAACACACGCGAGGGAGAAAACAGGGAGGGAGGGAGACTGAGGCCATACACGCGAGGGAGAACATGGGGAGGGAGACTGAGGCCATACACGCGAGGGAGAACACGGGGGGATGAAAGGGGAGATAAGGTGATGTGTTTCACTTGGCGGGGAGGAATGGGAAAGAGAGGGAAGTCACCAAGGCGCCGTGTTACATAAAAGAATCTCCCACTTCGCCACACTTTGCTGAGGCGAGTAGGAATAAATGGAAGAGGTGAGTTGTTGAGGGAGAGGACGAAGAGAGAATGATGTAAGTGAGGAAGAGGGATGAGAGAGGAAGAGGTGAGGGAGATGGAAGAGAGAAACATGAGAGGTGACAGGGAAGAGGAAGGAAAAAGAGATGAGAGGTTATAGGAAGAGGAGACTACAGTTAAGAGGAAAGACTCAAGACACACTCACAGTATACCAAGCATCATCTACTCGTATATCCTGAGTTAACACAAACAGATAGATAAATAAATGGAGAAAAACGAGTAATAACTTTTAATTAAGCCAAGCATTCTGGACTAGACGCTACACTTAGCCAGGGACTGTGCTGCGCCCCCCACAACCACCACTCACGTGTGATACTTGTAGGAGCCACAGATGGAGGACTCTGTGGTGTCCTCGAGGCTGGGGCGGTGGTGGAAGATATCCACGTTACCTAAATGCCTGAAGTCATTTGCCACCTTGTTCTCCGTCTGCTGCATGAGGCTTGTGTGTTCGAATGAAGCCTCCGGATGTTGAAGGGTGGGTGACATGTTGCCGGTTGGAGGAAGCCTCTGGTTGCTTCCCCGGCGGTGTGATGCGCCAGCTACACGTGGACCACACTCCACCTTTTACTACACCACCACATACCACTTGTAAATCTCGTTACTGAGTAGTTCTTTGAGATCTCTCGAACTTTTTCAGTATTGTAATATCTTTCAGCTCTCACTTCTTGAAATATGATCGTATGTATTTTTCCTTGTTTCTTGTTTACTTAATATATATTTGTACGTTTAATTTATTATTATTTATAAGGTCACAAGGGCGTAAAGATGTGAAGGCTGAGTCGGCGAACACAACTAACACCTCGGGAGTCAGCTGCATACTAACTTGGGGCAAACTCCGCTCTCTCTCTTACGTACTATCAACAGTTATCGAATGCACTGTCTCTCTCTCTCTCTCTGTGCTTCCTATGTTTCACGTGATACACAACACACACTGTTGTGTTTCATGAACATAAGGGATGAACAAAAAAGACCAACACGTAAATTAATTGATATTTTAAAAAGGGGAAATTTGGGAACAACAGTTAGTAAGTAGTGATAAACAAGTAAAGTTACACTGGTAAATAAAAAAAACAAACGTGTCAACATTTCTCAAGAACACACAAAAAAAACCGACAGCAATAACTTGTACAGTAGCCGGGCCCCAACGCTCCCTACCTGGTGGACTATGTAAACACACCTCTCTTGGTAAATGGTTAGGTTAAGTTAATTAATTAAACATAAAATGAAAACATGTATACAATGTGGCATTACATGTTGCTGATATCACAACTGATATACTTAATCTGATACAACTTCTACCGTGATCAGTCCACTTAAAAGGTATGCTAGGTATTGAGTAAATTGGTGACAACGTGAAAAATAAGTTACCCACTACTGTACACACATCAAGTTATTACGAATTATAGAGAAAATTTCAATAGCGATCTTTTATTATCGACATTAATTTCGTTTTGAGCAGATAGTGATTTTTTCTGTAATTTCGTCTGTTGTAACTGGGGGATAATATACTGTACTACCATTCATCGCAACAACACTGAACAGATTCTCATATGTATTAAGGTTACAGTAAGGTATGTTTCCTGACTTGCTGCATGTATACGTTTCATGTGTTCTATGTATTACTGTAGTGTTTCATGACTTGTTCTCTGTATGCATCTTAGGACTTGTTATATGTATCATTGTATTGTTATATATATTATTGCATTGTTCTATGTATTATTGTATTGTTCTATGTATTATTATATTGGATGATGAATTTCTAATATAATATTTAGGGTAAAATAATGATTGTGTTACGGGAACCTGTTGGTAATACTGGACATAGCGATGTTCACTTGTTTTGGTTGTGTTTTCTCACCGTCGAGGAAGGAGTAAGGACCCGGCAAGCTATGTTGGCGGGTCCCTGGACACCACAGTGTCCCTGGTGATCTACGCTCTGTTCTGTTTGTCTCCTTGGTGGTCCCTTTTATCTAAGAATGATATTTGGGTAAAATATTTAATTATCAAAGGATCGTTTGGCTACTGACTAGGTTAGGTTAAGTTAGGGTCACCGTGGCTCCCCGACCCCTTCTGGGAATAGTGCCAACACCCAGCAACGAAGTTGCTCTTTCAAGGAGTACTATTAGGGGATAAGAGTGTGGGGTGAATACAGCGCTCGCCTCCTGTTCCAGGGGTCGGTGGTTCCTCCGAGCACTCTGTGTTCACCCAGCTCTCCACGTTTGCCTAAGCATTTGGGTATCGGGCCCACGTAGTGTTGGCCCAACATAGCTCCAGGAGATTATATCAGTTATAGGTCAGTATTGGCCATATTAGGGTGATCCATAGTCACTTGATGGCTTGGTAGCCCCAACAAGTATACAATGACTGCCTGGTCCCCTTGACCAAAAAACTCTTGCTGGTTGAGTGTCTCAGGCTGAGGAAGCGGCATCTCTCCTGAGTCGAGGATGGAATGGTAACTATCCTTAATTGTTCTCGGGGCACAAGTCTCATTTTGCAGAGGATAGAGTTTTTAAGTTAATCTTTAAACTATATATACGTCATTATATACGTATGTCAGCTTGGGTTTTACGTTTATTCATCATTATTACTTTTACTTAATTGTAACTTTTATCCTCTTCACCATTAAATAAATAAATCTTCTTAAGCGACTACAGACAGAATCATATAATTACTTCAATGTTAGATTTTGTTTTCAGAAATAAAACATAAAGAGCGTAAACAAATTAGTGGCATTACTAAACCATTTTAGAACGAAATTTATTATCGTGTGAGTTACTGGGAAGTGTGAGCCAGGCTGTCGCTCTCCCACCACATTTTTATTCTCAACTTTATCAGCACAGTATATGGCTGTATATAGTTTCTGGCAAGTATAACGCATATTGGACAAGGAAATTTTTTTAAGTTCCCATTACAAATTCTGTTCATTTTGATCATAAAAACACATGACTGGTGCAGTAGTTTCACGCGCTGATTAAAATAATAATAATAATATGAAATGTTGAAAATTACATATAAGATGTTCGTTTGAATAGGTTAGGTTAGGTTAAGTTCCTTATTGAATTAAAATTTATTCATAACAGGAACTTTTTTCACATCGCCGTACAAGTCGATCAGGTACTGCACAAATTTTATATTTATTTAGTGTGTTCTGGACATATTTTTTTCTTGAATAATTTTGTAGGATTGTAAAGAGTGTAGCAACTCTTCCTGAGACTGTAAATCTTCACACAACCATTGTAAATCACTGAAATTTGCCATTCATTTTATTTACAAAACCCACAAAGAGATTTTTTTTCAGTACTTTTTACCATTTCTCTAAAGACACATAAATCTATTGAGAACTACGATGCAAATCGAAAAGATCCCAAACTCAAGTGGAAACAATTATAATCTCAACTCTAGGCCTTCTCAGGTACTGTACCACTTAATTGAACCACGCAACAATATTTTTTTTTCAGACTCTTAATATCTCGAAACTTATGACACAAATTACACAGACGTTCTGATGTATTATGTCTTCTCTTGAACGTGAGAGAGAATGCCCGCTCGGGACAGTGTGGACACAGCACACTAAGCCTTCGGTACACAAGGAGGCAGCATGGACGGTACTGCATTCGACCGCCAGAAATAGAATAGTTAACCATAAAATGTGTAATATTAAACATGTATTACAATCCTGAATTTGTGCCTTTAAAAATCTGAACTAGTGAGAGCACATTTACACAAACACGTATAATGATTATTGATGTTTTTGATGAAACTTAAATGTCGTTTAATAGCTGATGTTGACGAGAATTTTATGTAACAAAATAGATCGTTTGTTTAGAGAAAAGAAGTAATGTTTCTTCTTATGTATATTTCTCGTTACTTAAACAGTTATCAGGTTACAAGTTAAAATATGAAAGAGTGATGATTATAGAATGTGACGTCATAACATGAGCGTGTACGAAGCAGTTAAACTACTACCTAATTCACTGTCCATAAACACTTATAATGAACAACTTATAGTGCACTTATAAGCCCTTCACAATCAGATTAATTAATGGTCGTTGGTGGGGATTATGAGGTCTGATGCCATAACACCATTCAACACGTAAATAATGTCCTCATTAAATTCATGAACGACTAGAAATGCAAACTACAACCCCCCAAAAAATATATTATTTTAAAAATTTCATCGATTTTGTATTTAAAGATAATTTGTAAGTGATGACGTCATTGTGATATCCTCGTTATCAACTGTTCTGGCTCATGTGATTGTTTTAATCTATAAACTCATCTGGTACACGCAACATCTCAGTAGTTCACTTGTCCATCACGTCGCGGCCACATCACGAAGCTAATTTTAATTTAGTAAGTCATTATAGATTCCTGGTTGGTGTCTCTATGTACAGTCACGCAAAAAAAAAAAAATCTGTACTCGGGGTGATCGATGAATTTCACAATGAACACTGCGACTCCTGTTGATTTGGTAGGGTTGTCAAAAGCCTCCGTCCGTTGTGTTATATTCTATCATCACAATTTTGTATAGATAGTTTTTTGAGTGACTGTACAGACATTTTTCTCGGGACTAACTTTGGTATTTTTGTCAGCAAAGTAAATTTTTCACCTAGCCAACTCGCCAATGTGTGTGTGTGTGTGTGTGCGTGTGTGTGTGTGTGTGTGTGTGTGTGTGTGTGTGTGTGTGTGTGTGTGTGTGTGTGTGTGTGTGTGTGTGTGCGTGCGTGCGTGCGTGAGGGAGAGATAAGGAGATAGTATGCGGAAAAATGATATCTCGTTTATTGAACCAGCAGTCGGTGGTCTCAACTTAATAAGGTTAGGTTAGACTGAGATAGGCAGGATATATATTGCGAGCAAATGACGAAATGATGACAGTTTATGGATGATATGTGGGGAGGGTCAAAAGTGAGATGGAATGTTGTGGATGCTGACCTGAGGCTGGGAGAGGACCCTGCTACTGATAGAGGGTCCCCGTAGTGGTTTGGGACTTGTTGAAGCGGTCAGAGATATTCATTGACTTGTGCCAGCGACGTATAATAGCAATATACAGTTAAGTATATATAATTTAGGTCATGGAAGAATAAAGAAAAAAAGTGTGTTCAGGTTTATGGAGTGACAACACTATTTAACACCGAGAGAGAGAAAGACAAGTGGAAGTACTGTACATCACCAGACGATCGACACAAACATCACCTGAGTGTGGTTGTCACAGCAAAAGGTTCACTTGCACGTAACACCATACTCGTTCACGTATAACAACAGTAACGTTCACACTACTGTTTTCAGTCTATAAATAAATATCAAGTGTCCAAATGTTTACACGCGTGTATCACTGGCTCACACGAATCCCCATTTACCAAACAAGCAATGAAGGGTGAGGCTGGTATGGGGTCCAGGTGTCGGCCACAGAATTTAGTGGGACCCATAAAGTCCGGTATAAGATTGATACCTTCTGTAAAGGGATACACTGGCGAGGGAAGAATTAATTGGGGTAGAGAGAAGCTCCTGAAAGATAGAAACACAGTACAGTACATTGCTGGTCGGTCACTTTCTGGTAAAATCATCTCACTGGGGCATGGAAGGCTAGATAACTTGACTTGGTTATCCTGTGCCACCCAACATTTGAGTAAGGCGGACATTAGGGCAGCGCGGCTCTGGAGGAAGGGACAAGGCACTACTACACCGCAGAAGGTTGAGGTGTGGAAAGCACGTAGGGTGAGGCTGGACTGGTTGAGCTGACCGCCGTGCGTTTGTATATGACTGAACAAGGGACAGGTATCTTATCGTATCTTAAATTGAACAAAGAAGATAAACGAGTGATGCAAGAGATAACCCTATCCTCTTCACCTTTTCTAAAGAGTATTTTAAGGACCGCTCTTAACTCTCTATTAAAATGATAGAGAACTTATATAATGACTAGTTTACTAGTTTATTACCCTGGTACGTCATTGAGAGTAGAATCGTGAATCGGTGATATGCAGTGTAAATACATTTCAAATTAAGAGTAATTACTTAATCTTGTTAGCTGTTTAAACTTGTTTCTTAGCAAAGATACTGAAACACCGTTGCTATGCAACAAGGAAGAGACATTTGTATATGAACTTGACCTTTATAAGGAGGATAAATTCACAGGAGGAAGGCAACACCGGTTCCAGTGTCAACTTACCATCCTTTACTATATTAGGGATGTTGTTCTTATACAACAGTTTATGAACACAGAAGGCAGTCATCACTGAGATCACAGGATGGACTCTATTTATTGGATGTTTGATTTAAAATTTTTTGCTCTGGCATGCCATATATATATATATAAAATGGCTACCCTAACTAGAGGTGGTCATACCGAGGGAAGGAGGCCAGATCTGTCCGTTGTCACTTCCACAGCTTGAGCTGGTAGACTGTTCTAGAGGTGAACAAAATATTTCCTTATATTCGTCCCGCATGACAACTCGGTGAGCTTTGAAAATTTTGAATGTTTCCATGAGATCTGAATCTTCGTGTCTTGTCTGAAAAGTTGTCAGGCCTAAGGCCCTCAGTCCACTTGGATGATTGAGATGATATAATTCAGAAATCATCTTATCAGCTCGGCGTTAGTCTCTGGTGGTGTAGTTTCCATGCCTTCACAGTAATCCAGAGGGACGTACGAGAGACGTTAATAAAAGTTGAAGGTACTTCAGTCAATCTAAATTTAAATCACCTGATGGTGAAAAGAAGTTTTGAGGGAACCCGGGAGCAAACTGTGATGTAAAATCGTTTGGTCATAGCAAGGTGCACCATAGCAGCATTACTGATAAATGAAATCTTTGTAGAAAAAAGTAAAAACACCTTATAATTTGATACGCCATAAAGCAGAAAACAATTATTTCCAAACTGGTAAATGGTGAAATTAAAAATAAATGGTCGGTGGTTGCAGCATTCAGTTTTATTGTAGTGTAAATAGCGCGAAAGGTTGTTGAAGTGGGATCCTGCTGGACCTGCAGTAAATTCTCGCTCTTATGGTTTCCCTTTCACAAATTCACTTTATCATAAGCGGCTATTACCGATTCTTGTTACCACAACATCCCCCTGCCGAGGAATAACCCCCAATTTCCAGACTGTATAAACCGTTTTCTGTAAATCAATGAGTGTAAACAAAGGACAATACCGCCAACACAGTCGATGGCCCCCGCCACCCATCAACCTCCCGCCACGAAGACTTACAAGTGAGTGTAGAGGAGTTCTCGGAATAGGAGCGTTTCACAAATGTAAACAATAACGCCACCAGTTCAGGAACTGTGGGCAAGAAGCACGACCAAAATAAATGTCGTGAAGCCTGAGGGCGGGATACTTTCCTCTTTATTCTTGAATATATTATCTGGTATCTAGTCATTTTCAATGGGTGACTGCCTCTCTGCTTACCAAAGGCCTGGGTCTGCAAACTCACCGTAGACTAAGCTATTAAAGCCAAGTAAAAATACGTAAAAGAAAAAAAAAACAAATACGATTGACAGTGTTAGCTGACCCAACCTCTTACTGGTAGCGTGGGAAACAGTGACAGATTATGGGCCTACCAGGAGGCAGAAGCTGTCATGAATGAAAAAAGGTGTATATATATATATATATATATATATATATATATATATATATATATATATATACAATCAAGACTTCACCAGCCAGGATTCGAGCCCACGACCTCTGCTTGTGACCAGGGATCGCTACCACTGCGCCACAAGGACAACAAAAGCAATCCTAGACTTTGTTATATTTCACACAAAGCCTGTGTTATCGTGCTACCATCAGCGCCGTGAACCTCCCGTGCCAACTATGTGGTCGGAGAGTAGCATTTTACCGAATCCAGCTAGGAAATGCGAGGTTACATATACAGTATATATCTCATTTAGTCCGTATATGTAAACTCGGGTTACATATATGGACCCGAACTATACTCAGGTCCCGGACTGTACTCAGGTCCCGAACTATACTCAGGACCCGGACTGTACTCAGGACCCAAACTATACTCAGGACCCGGACTGTACTCAGGATCCGGACTGTACTCAGGATCCGGACTGTACTCAGGACCCGGACTGTACTCAGGACCCGAACTATACTCACGTCCCGAACTGTACTCAAGGTCCGGACTGTACTCAGGACCTGGACTGTACTCAGGTCCCGGACTGTACTCAGGATCCGGACTGTACTCAGGACCCGAACTGTACTCGGCACCCGGACTGCACTCAGGACCCGGACTGTACTCAGGATCCGGACTGTACTCAGGAACCGGACTGTACTCGGGACCCGGACTGCACTCGGGACCCGGACTGCACTCAGGATCCGGACTGTACTCAGGACCCGGACTGTACTCAGGTCCCGGACTGTACTCAGGACCCGGACTGTACTCTCGTCACTGAGTACCGCATGTGTTTGTTGGAGATCTCTGTATTCTTATTATCCTTAGTAACCAACCTCACAACCTGACCACAAAGTTACCCCCACCCCCAAAATAATACAAATCATTAAGCTTAATTTATTTTTCATTCGTCTTATTTATTTTTCAACACTTCAGAAATTATAAAATAAAGTAAAAAATATTGACAATAATTTTCCTCAGATCAGCTCTTTTTTTTTCTCATCACAACAAATAGTTTCTTGAATGCACAACGACCCACTCTTCTGCCTCTCCATGTGACGGGCCAACACGACGAGGCTTGATAATTATCTGTTGTCCAAGTAGCGTAACATAAGAAGACCTTTTGGTTTGTAGTTCTAGTAGGCTTCATTCCTATTAGGCCTGGACTCAACAGATTTAAACCAACAATTTGGATTTTGCCCATTTCGGCTGAAACCTACTAGGACTAGGGCCCATCAGAACTATAGGTCCTATTATGCCTGGAACCCATTATATCTGAGCCCCAGTGGTAATGGGAAGATTAGCTTCAGTTGGGGCCTACTATAACTGAGACTTGTTTATCTAGTAACCTCCTGTTCTACTTCTCAACTGCGGTCACTCCCAGTCTCTGCCTCCCCCTGGCCCTCCTACCCCTAACTTTGCCCATTATATTTCTATTATCAGTCATCCCTAATTATTTGACCAAATTATCCTTTTTTTCGGTCCATTTCAAGAATTTCTCTTGACGTTTTTGCTACTCTTAGTACTTCATTTGTTTTCCTATCAGTGTAGCTTTTCTTAACATTCGTCTATAACACCACTATTCAAAGGCCTCCAACCTCTGCTGAAAGTGTCCACTCATACATCAGTCCTTGTCATATAAAGTCTTTCAGCGGCCTTTTTCTGAAATTGAAGTTAATGTCTCTTTTCATTCGGTCTTTTAGATTATTCAATGCTGTTTTAGCTTGACCTATTCTTGTTTTGATGTCTCCGTACATCTACCATCACAGCTAATGTTACTTCCCAAATACAGTACACAAAATTGTCCATTTGTTTAAGACCCCGTTGCCTACCACAATTTTTATTTTTGTATTTTTATTTCCAATTTGGAAACAACCATTACTTTGGTCTTCACAGCATTAACAGTTTATTTCGTTGTTATAAAATCTATCTATCTACATAATACAACAGACAGTGTTCTTGGTGAGGTTAATATGGTTACTTCATCATCCAAGAAGCGTCGTGATCAGTCAGTGGCGCGACTCTGGGGTGCAGACGGCCGCCATTACATTATTTTGGGTTCTGTTAGACGCCAGTTTAGCTCAGGCATCAACTCAGCTACGTTAACAAAGGTGTATGCGAACGGAAATCTGCCAGAAAGGCACGTATATTTATGTATGACTTCAGAAACAAGTATGCGACACTGAATTGAGGCTGTTAAGAACAAGTAATGAGGAGAGGGAACAGGTGAGGGTCAGACTTTCTGCGGTAGGAACAAGTTTCAGAACAGTGAGTATGACGAGTAATTCACTTTGGAGAGTAGACGCCCTGTTAGTGAGTCTCTGGTGTAATACAATGAGTCACTATGGCTACACTCCCTCCCCCCACAGACAGTGATGAGAGATTCACCAATGTACAGAGTCTGTGTGATGTTGTGTATAGTTTGTATATCCGCTGACTAGGTCTCACCATGCAGGCGAACGAGCTACTTGTCACAGCGTCGTCCTGGGAGACTTAATGAAGGAATTGGTCCACTGATTACGTGGGGCACATAATTACCCCCGAGGCTCCAGCTACCGGCTCTTATCTCTATTGAATTATGATTAGCGATAATAGAGACGGGATGTAGGATAAACAAGGATACGTTTACTTACCTCTTTGGCTGGAGAGTCGTGTCGCCAGGCCCTCCTACCCTACCCTACGCAACTGTACCCTACCCTTCTCAAACCTACGCAACCCTACCCTACACAACCCTAGCCTACCCTAGAATGATCATGACTGTTTATTATTTCCCACGTCGAGGTGATAAGCGAGTATATAGGGAGGGTATAATGCCGTCTGGATCGATTAATGATAACAAATGTGTGTGTGTGTGTGTGTGTGTGTGTGTGTGTGTGTGTGTGTGTGTGTGTGTGACCACTGGTGTAAGGGTGTATGTGTACGTATAATTCAAGGGTGTATGGCCGTTGATGTGAGAATGTATGTCGCCAGCATAACTCACGAACATAAACAAGTACAATGTATAGGCTTGACGTGTGTGTGTGTGTGTACGTCTACCCCCTCCAGTCTCCACTCGGTTCCCAATGTAGGGCCAGGGACGGGTAAGGAAGGGGGGGGGGGTGAAGATAGCCAAGTGCACCCGAGTATAATCCGAACTGCAACACTCACCACTTGTCTACCTCACACCACACACTATCACCACAACAACCACCATCAGCCTACACAACAACTATCATCATACATTATCACCATCACCCTACACCAGTGGTCCCAACCTCTTGTAAATTCTGGACCACATTGTAAATATAGTGGAGTTCGCCAAAACTTTGGATCTAGACTCAAGAAATAAAAATCTCCTATATACTGTAGAGTTATTTACAGTTTTACACGTCTATTACCAGTTATATACTTTTTACATTTACTCTTGGACAGGACGTGTGTATTTACCCCAGTGAGAAGGCTGGCTCTCTCTCTCTCCTGTACACGACAGTTGTATCAAGTTATTACATATTGTCATTAATTTTATTCTCACAAATAATCCCAAATAATTCACAATTTTCTAATAAATCCTTGAGGGCTCCATAATATAATTACACTAACTACAGGTTGGGGTCCACTGCCTTACACCAACACCACACCATAACCATCACCATACACCACCACCCTACATCATCACCCTCCACCATCACCACACCATAACCATCACTATACACCACCATCATCATCACCCTACACCAGCGTTTCCAAAACTGTGGTGCGCGAGAAATAAAGATTAATGGAGGAATTATTAAATTTATCTTAATAGAAACGCAAACATATTAACACATTTTGAACTGAGAACTGTTAAAGACTCACCCTCCAGCTGGCAGAGTTATACTTACGCTCATTTGGGAATTGTTATCGTTCAAGACTCACTTACTGAAGCCTTCTGACCGATGGACGAAAGTAAAATGATGTTTACCGAAACTCTATGCGCCTTTGATCATAGTTGACCCGAGTGAGAAAAATAGACACGTTTCTCCTTTTGTTTTCGTCCCATGACATGTTACAAGAATATAAAGCTAATGAATCAATGTGAATGTAATGCATATATCCCACTTTCACTGATCCTTTGTGCTGAAATAGAGGCACATCCTTTACAGGAATATGTAAGCAGCAGCATATCAGTATTCATGTACCAGAGACGTCATAACATGTTTGTGTGAAGTGTGCTCATTTGTAGTGCAGTGTTACAATGACAAGAGACAGGTGCGCCAACTCTGTCCTAGTTTGGAAGGGGTGTGTGGTCTAAGAAGTTTGGGAACCGCTGCCCTACACCACCATCACCACACCATAAACATCACTATACACCACCACCATACATCACCATCATCACCTTCTACACCATCACCACCATACAACACCACTATCACCATACACAACGATACACCATCACCATACACCACGATCACCCTAGACCATCACCCATCACCCTACACCATCACTATCACCCTACATCACCACCCACCATCACCATCCACCACCACGATACACCACCACCATCACGATACACCACCACTATTCACCATACGCCATCACGATACACCATCACTATTCACCACTACCATCACCATACACCACTACCATCACCATACACCTCCACATGCTACGCTGATGTATGAGTGCACATGAACCTAAATTGGTCATTGGGAGGAGGTAACAGTAAGCACCATCCTCTCTTCCTTTATACTCCCACTGCCAGATCGTCCAGAACACCTGACGAACACCACCGCGACTCCAAGTCCTGCCTAGCTATGTGAAACGACGCACCAGGGATGATACGGACGCAAACACACGTACAGTACCACCAGCAGTGTATCCGACTTCTAGTAAGATCTCAATATAATCCGTGTAATACTGTACATACAAGTGTAATCACCTTGGGGAGTATCCATCTTGTTTCTTGGTCTTCACATAGGAGGCATTCTGTGAACCTCTGTTACTCTCTAAGCTGGGAATATAATACAAATGAAGAGACCATACCCAGCCTATTGTGTTAAGAACAAGGACCATGCCTGCTGGTATATCTCTCACACGATAAATAGAATAGAATAATGAATACGAGATAAAGTAAGGGTGAGGAAGATGCTTTTTGTACATTGGGGTGAGGTAGCTGGGTGTTAGCTGACCTTTCTCTTAAATGCATTAAAGCAAGGTGCAGAATTTGTAGCTGATACACAAAAAATAGGAGAGTTAGTTGGAATGGTATGTTCAATAGACGGTCAACATTCACACACCAACAAGCTCGGCAGTGCTAACTCACTACTGCGTATCATAAGAAGCCTGCCTCTTGCCACCCTATCTTGTGCTAAACTCCGGGGAAATGATCACAACCCCTAAACATGTTCTGTTCCAACCATTATTATCAGCCAGTTGAGTATATGTTGTGGACGCAGGCCCACAGACCTGCGGGTGTTGTTAACGCACGTGTTTGGAAGTTCGCTTTTTTCCCCAGTGTGAAAATATCATAAACCTTCACGTGTGAAAAACATAATCAGCCTTCACGTGTGAAAAACTTGTAAATTTTTCTTTATTCTGAGTGACTCGACTTCAGGACTGCTTATATGCATGATTTATTGTTTTAACGAATACCAATAGACTAAATGGCCACAATTTCACATGGCTGACGGTCACTAATAGTGCACACACACACACACAGCTGTTGGCCGGGGAGGGTTGGTCACCAACAAAATGGTAGCTGGTAATCTTTCACGCACTATGTCGACGAGTCAATGTTCACGTCATAATATTTCAACGAAGAGTTGAGGCGCCCGTGGCGTGTGCAGGCCGGCGGTGTGGGAAACTTTGTTCTAAGTCAATCAGTCAGCCGGGAAAAGGAAATCAATGATTAGCGCAGGTAACAATGAAGGTGGTTCACTGTGTGAGAGGTGAGGAGAAGCTGGCAGTCACAGTAGACACCGCTGGGTACTACAGTAGATGTAACTCTTGTTGACCATAATCGAAGTGAACCAACAATAATTAAAAAAAATAATAATGCATCTAATTTCACTACAGTTGATACTATTCTAAAAAAAAAACGCAAATTAAAAGTTAGTTAACCCCTCTACTACGAAGACGACACTTTAAATATTTTATTTGACTAACGACACACGATTTTATTCAGCAGAGACGGGACCGTGTACACTAGGGGTTAAGGGTAGCGTCATTTTACCCGGGGTTTGACTTAATACATTTCTCAACCTTTTTTTCTTAGTAACCCTTCGCCCACAATTCGCTAAATCTCAATAATCTTACAAGACCAAGGTGGAGCGAGAATGGTTGTATTAAGGACGTCTGTTATTTAATAGACAACGATAGTTTAACAAAATAACCATTAAATCACTTCCAAGATAACGAACGCTGGTCACATAAAGAACACTGCCACCTTCCTGACCGTAAGGGATGACTCTGTAAATATTTAAAGCCTTCTTCTCTCAGAGGGTAATGTGGCGTGGTGACACTGGAAGACCTTGATCAACAGAGGGAGTGAACCTGTAACTTGTTAACATCCCCCCACACACTTCACAGTTATTTCGGGAGCCGGACACAGCTCTGTTTTTAGCCAATCGTTTGTTTTGTTAATCGCCCATCATGATCTCCGGGTGCGTCACTGATAAATGGCAGGTGCTGTCTGTGGAGGGGGAGACGCTGTCCTTGTGTAGTACTGGAGACACTATATAACTACCCTGGCAGTCGAAGCACCTTAAACACACACACAACACAATAAAACGCCATTATAAAATATTTGTCTAGTTTCAGTGAGTCCGTGTAGAGGCGCTAAAACATGCGAGGATTTATTCAAGGATAAACAAAATTTAATCAACGGGTAAATGTAACATTGGGACAAAACACCGTCCTGTAAAGCTCAGCATCACCTTCCATACTTCAACTCTCACGGGACAAAACACCTTCCTGTAAAGCTGAGCATCACCTTCCATACTTCAACTCTCACGGGACAAAACACCTTCCTGTAAAGCTCAGCATCACCTTCCATACTTCAACTCTCACGGGACAAAACACCTTCCTGTAAAGCTGAGCATCACCTTCCATACTTCAACTCTCACGGGACAAAACACCTTCCTGTAAAGCTGAGCATCACCTTCCATACTTCAACTCTCACGGGACAAAACACCTTCCTGTAAAGCTGAGCATCACCTTCCATACTTCAACTCTCACGGGACAAAACACCTTCCTGTAAAGCTGAGCATCACCTTCCATACTTCAACTCTCACGGGACAAAACACCTTCCTGTAAAGCTGAGCATCACCTTCCATACTTCAACTCTCACGGGACAAAACACCTTCCTGTAAAGCTGAATCAACCTTCCTTCACGGGACAAAACACCTTCCTGTAAAGCATCACCTTCCATACTTCAACTCTAGCGGGACAAAACACCTGGCCATCACCTTCCATACTTCAACTCTCACGGGACAAAACACCTTCCTGTAAAGCTCATCACCTTCCATACTTCAACTCTCACGGGACAAAACACTAAGCTGAGCATCACCTTCCATACTTCAACTCTCACGGGACAAAACACCTTCCTGTAAAGCTGAGTATCACCTTCCATACTTCAACTCTCACGGGACAAAACACCTTCCTGTAAAGCTGAACATCACCTTCCATACTTCAACTCTCACGGGACAAAACACCTTCCTGTAAAGCTGAGCATCACCTTCCATACTTCAACTCTCACGGGACAAAACACCTTCCTGTAAAGCTGAGCATCACCTTCCATACTTCAACTCTAACGGGACAAAACACCTTCCTGTAAAGCTGAGCATCACCTTCCATATTTTAACTCTCACGATTCCATATTTTTTCTATCTATATATCTATCTATATCTTTGTCTGTCTGGTTGTTCGTAAACGCAGAAATCTCTCTCTCTCTCTCCGGCTATATATCTTCTCTGCACTTTGTGTATTTGTTATGCGCAGGTTGCTAGTGTATCTTTAATTCTTTGTATAAATATATATATATATATATATACTGTATATATATATATATATATATATATATATATATATATATATATATATATATATATATATATATATACTGTATATCAGTGCCTGCCCTCCAGCTTTCCCTGTCTCTCTTTACCCCGTCTCTTCTGTGTGTGTGAGTAAAGGGGCTCCCGGGGCGGTAACTTTACACCACCAGGTCGCGGCCATCCTCACTTCCTCATCTCTGTTGATAACTCACAGCGGAAATAACCACCTAGGCCCTAACACACACCCCGCCGTCACCTGCCTTCCTTCCACGTATACACTTACGCACTGTACTATATTTACGGGCGTTTATGTATGACGGCGTCTGTATGTATAGCTTTAAGGATTGGTGCTCTCGCGTGTGTATATGACTGTTTATGTATGAATAATTAGAAGATGACAAACGTATACACACCAATATACTTTTTTATTGGAAGGAAAAAAAGTACAATTGACCGCCAAGGTTCGTCTCAAGGGTTATAAGTAGTTGGATGAGTTGCGAAAGGTGAGTCAGTCAAGCTTGTGGAGTGGTGCCACGAGACTAGTGGTCGCACACACACACACACAAGTTACGTACGCGACGTAATTAATATAAAATGCAAGTGACCATTAGGAAATAAAACCGCACGTGTGGGGGTTAAAAGCGTAAAAGGGCAGATTGAAAAGTATGATGGAGGTATAGTCGTATGAGTGATTAGCAGACTGTAAAAAAAAGTATTTACTGTGTGATGAGATTTTGTTATTCCTGAATATTATTTACTGTCCGTCAATAAAAAAAATATATGTTAAATAAATTGCTCAAAAAACCTGGAAACCAGTCTAGTTGCTAATCCCTTCATCTGCATACTTGAGATACAAATGGCCTCAATCTCTTACTATTACAGCTGTATTACTAACCACTAACACTACCAATACATAATCAAATTATGTTTCCTCATAATGTATCTCCCCAAAAACACAATAAATTATCGAGGCGCATATGAAACTTCCCTCCTGCAACCTTCCCCCCTGGAGATTGACCTTAAAAACCAGCGATACTTAGTTCACACGATATGGTAAAAAAAAAAAAAGAATAAAATAACAGTTCCATGTGTTATGTTACTTTGACCTTTGACCAATCTCGCACAAAAAACAATAAGCCTTGAGGGATAAACCGGGGAATCTAATCTGAAATTTTTAAAGTCGATGTTTCAAAGTTGTCGATCAGTTTGAGCGTTTCAATATGTGGACAGACGACAGTAATCAACAATTTCAATATATTTGGCGATTATTTACCAATTTATATAGAGTATGTGTGTGAATAATGCTTAAAATGATGTAAAATAACATAGATAAATGAAGTTTGTGGAAATAGATTCTTCACTTTTGTATGTATGTCAGTCAGTCAGAGGTGAACAGGCAGGGAACTGTCCAAACCCAGCCGCCGTGTCCCCTCCCCGCGACCTCACGCCACAGACGACTCAGCCAACCAGACAGCACCACCAAGGGCTAGACTGACTCATTGTGTCATCACCACCGTTTACTGCACTGTCCTGGGCTGTGCTCGTCTTATGAACACAGGTGCTAAACATTACCTGTCCTTCCTTCCTCTTGTCTAATCCTATGATTCACAACGACATTTTGACTTAATATGTAGTGTGTGTGTGTGTTGTTTCAGTCTCTCTCAAAACATTTTCTCTGCAGTAAATCATCATCATCATCTGGCGGGCGGCAGTGTGGGGGCGTTGTCCTCAAGAGCCACTTCACCACACTGTTTGTCGCGTTATTCTCCCTATATTTCATACCTGTCCATCATACCTCAACCAAGAGTAATCAGAAGCCTTTGTTTATACTATTTAACTTTCTCACGTGAAACTAAAACGACGAATTATGTGTTAAATAAACCTCCACAGAACAAGTTGGTACACATTATCGTAATGACCATGAAGTGGAGGGCTGCCCCAGGTGCCTCCACCACTACAGTCAAGAACTTCCACCTGCCCCCCCCCATCCCACACACACAACTTACTGTCAATGACTTATGTACAAATTTTATACTTCTTGTGATAATATGAATGTATACATACAAAAAGGTAAATTAGAGTATGTATAAAAAAATATACATAGATGAAACAGAAAACCTGTTCATTGCCCACATCCACTGTAGAGCTGAAAGTAAATTTGGTTTTATTAAAGTTACGTAAAGGTCAGATTAATTAGGCTAGGTTAAACAGATTACTTATAAGTATTTAATTTCCCAGAATATTTATCTATCTATCGAAGCATCGTACACGTATGAATGCTTTTGTACTTACGAATAGACGTTCGTATAATCCATATTTTATTTGTATATTGACTTACTGTATATACTAAGTGGACCTAAGGCCGGGTTGTAGCGTAGATCGCCCCCCGGCCAGGAGTGGGTGGTAAGTGAGCTCCCCCACCCCTCACACAGCCTGATATACCTCCCTGATTGCTAGCCACTGTAGTGTTCCGGGTGTGTCACCAACCTCCCCTATAGACACGATGAATTTATAGCACTTAAACCCTTCACAAGATGACACACACACACAAAAAAAATGCAGTTTCGATTTTCAGCCAATCTGTAGTTCCAAATATGCTGAGAAAATTAGGATCTAAGTCGAATTCAATCTACTGGAGCTAGTTTATAGTTGGTTAATAGTTGTACAGTACCTTTCCAGCCTTGTTGAAAGTAGTAGTGCACTTGTTTCACTCAACTTTTCCAACTGAACACACACACCTGCTATCAATTTTACAAGCATATATGGCGTGCTGTTTCTCCAGTACAGTACATACAACTCTCAATACTCTAATATCAAAGTCAATGTTGCCACGTAGTGTGCTCCTAAAATAGATTAATATAATATATGTATAAATGAGATATTAACGAGAAAAACTCACGATGCTCCGGAAAAAAAATGTACATGGTCTGGTAGTAATGATTGTTGTAGTCAGACGTCTGCAAATACTAATTTTATGCCGGGACTATCTCACCTGGTAATGCTAGGACTATCTCATCTGGTAATGCTAGGACTATCTCACCTGGTAATGCTAGGACTATCTCACCTGGTAATGCTAGGACTATCTCACCTGGTAATGCTAGGACTATCTCACCTGGTAATAATCTTGGGAAGCTTGAAGGTGACCCCAGTGCCCTTGGTGACGCGGCGTTGACCAAGTCTCTTCATGACAACCCAACCTAAAAGTGAATCGTCTCCGTCAAGGTTCACACACAACACCTGTCACACCGCGGAGAGCACGCACTACAGTACAGACGTTTACCTAGTTTAATCCTTTACAGATCTCTTCTTTTTCTCCTTAATTGTGATATATTTATATGCTGTACGGATAATTTTAGAATTAAAAGACGTCTCATCAATTCAGTCACTTTTTTTTAATACGTGGAGGTGTCATCAGTTTATCATCAAGATCTCCGGGTATAGTACAATTTTCTCCCCACTTTTATCTTGTTATTATCTATTGCTTTCATTTCTTCTATTCTTGCCTCTATTGCCCTTCACTATTATCTCTTCCCTCATTCTTGCCTTTATCTCTATCGCTTCTCTCACTCTTGCCCTTAAATCTATCGCTTCTCTCACTCTTGCCCTTAACTATCGCTTCTCTCACTCTTGCCCTTAACTATCTCTTCTCTCACTCTTGCCCTTATCTCAAAAGTGTTAGGTGGCATCAGAAGAGCCACACGAAGACACTACCAACCACTCCACGAGGCTCACCTAAAAATTCCTTCACGTTTCACCGAACTCTGTCCCACACTACGACTATCAATAACACATCTAACTGATTTAAGTCTTCGGGGATATTGGGGCTGTAGAGGGAGGGGGGGGGGTGTCATTTTCAGAGCTGTCTTCACTGACGACCTCTCAAGGTAATCTGACGAGGAGGTGGTCTTGCCAAGCGTTCATCGTGCCTGATCCAATTAGTATGTACCTCATGTTCCCCCCCTCTTCCCTTCACCTTAGGCACAGCACCTTTTGTTATTCACCGCTCGTCTACTGCATGTGTTACACCTTTACACACGCACAGTCAATAAATCGCTCGAGGCTCAAGATAACACATTATTTTGGTATAATCAAACGACTCATTGTCCTTGCTGATTACACAAGCCAAAACCCACATCTTTTTCTGTTCACTTGTGAATTCTGACTTGGGCAATAACTTTATCATAATGCGTCATGGTGATTATCGGGTCACCGCCTGTCAACCTCCCGGTGAGATGTCATTTACGAGAACTGTCAAGACCACAAGAACTGTCAAGATCACGAGAACTGTCAAGACCACGAGAACTGTCAAGATCACGAGAACTGTCAAGACCACGAGAACTGTCAAGATCATAAGAACTGTCAAGCTCACGAGAACTGTCAAGATCACGAGAACTGTCAAGACAATGAGATACGTCAAAACCACGAGAACTGGTTGCAACTTAGTCATGTTGAAATGTATGGAGTATAATATAACACACGGGTCACTGCCAGGAAAAAACTGTAAGATACTTGAAATGTGCGTGGAGGAGCGTGAGAGAGAGCGCCGTGCCTCCCCGCCACCTCCGCCACGGGTGTCGACAAGGTGCACACTACCTGCCCGCCTCTACACCTGCCGCGCCCTGCCCTCTTGCCTGCGCCGTCTGCCCTCACACACCCACTCAAACTCTCATTCTCCTCATCCCTCATCCATATTCCCGTATCCTCTCACAACATCTTTACCTACACACTACAATGCCTTTATTTCGTGTTAGATAGAGAGAGTTTGGCCAAATTCCTACAAAAATAATCTTCTTCTCCTTCATCATTATGGACGCCTTGATGAAATAATATCATTAGCTCCACGAATTAACCCATTGACTATGATAACATTATCCCTTGGACGATGATATGACTTGATTTCCTCATAACCTCATTAAGAAGTAGATTCCCCGTGTATTAAACTTCACATTATTACTCGCGGGTGAATCATATATACTGAACCGTACTTATCAGCCTGACGTGACCCAACATAACGTAGCTCATACTTCAGAAGGAACAAGTACAATTTGGTTTAAAGTTCTATAAGATGTCCACAGTATTTATCTAACATCTGGAATATAAAGAAAAAATCGAGCTTTTTTTTTTTAGGATTATAGGGAATTATTTTATTAGCGGGTGTTTGTTACAGGTGGCGCACCACACCAGGGGCGACGCACCTAATCTGCTTTTCCAGATTCTGTGAGTCACTTCAGGTGGTAGTGAGGTATTAGGCTTCTAGTGTGTTTGACGGATGAGGAGATGGTTGGTTGTGGTAGTGGCGGAAGTGAAAGAGGTGGTGGTTGCTATGGTGATGGTGACAGAGGAGGAGGTGGTAGTGGAGGTTAAAGGAATTACCATAAATCTACACACACACATACACTTTTAACTTGATGCTTTATCTGTTTTAGGAAGCTGCTCGACAAATTCCTCCTTTTAACACCTTTTTTACTGAGAGTGTTCAGTGTCTGGCGTTGTCAATTGTCCCATGATAATCTGTGTTTCCCGCCTCCTAGTTGTCTATCTTAATCGTGTATTATAATCCTTAATCGTATCTTTATATTATCTTTACATAAATACTTTGAAACTGCAGTCCTCCTGATGAAAGTTATATTTATATGAACAAATGGAAGCATGGAGTAACAAAAGGAAAAAATATCGGAGTGACCGCGGGGTTACTCAGAGTTAATTGATCTACATTATCAACTGTCACATAACAAGCGAAACACTGTAGTGGATCTCTCCCCTACAACTGCGTATCCCATTCCAATGCGACAGTATCCTAGCAACCAGCGAACTGCTCAGGGGGTGGGGGGGTCACCAGGTGCGAACATCTACCCTAGCAACAGAGTCAAGAAACCGGCGAGTTTCCACGGGTTTACTTCCGGCTGCTGTGTATATAAGCTCGCAGTCTCTCCATTGAGATTTGGGGGCGCTTGTGGTAGAAGCGGTACCACTCTTGCCTCGCAAGCAAGATGTCACGGGTTCGATTCCCGGGCAAGCGGAAGTTGTTTGGACACTCTTCCTAGCCCCCTTGGTCCCTGTTCACCTAGCAGTAAAGTAGGTACCTGTTATAAATCGAAAGGTTGCGAATTCGTATTCAGGGAAAGTTGTTGGAGCTTCTAAACTTGTTCTAAACCTGATTGAGATTCATTCTGCCCTACGTTCCTGAACACGCAACACCTCCTCCAAGCAAGCTCCTCGCTGTCCAGCTCTCATTCAACCTGGAGGACAGCAACACGCAACATCTCTAACGAAGCTCCTGCACAGATACCTCCTCAAGCACGCTACTCACTGAACGTGTCTTCTGAGCAAGCTTCTCGCCACACGGCATCTCCAGCACCTGACTGTCTTTCATATAATATATTTTATATAAGAAAACCACCACCTTAAGAGTTTCCATCAATCCCATCCTGAGTGCGAGACAACATAACATCACGAAACACATCCAGTTAAGGTACACTGTCTACAGGTCGTCAATCCACGGTTAATGTAAGTTAATTTCATCCATATATTTCATCAATATATATGTTTAATCTTTCAACAAATTTGACTAACTTTTAATATATCTTGGTAACTTCTTAAATGTTTATAGTCAGATTAATGTATTGTAAAGCTAAACCGTCAAATATACTTACAGAACTAAGGGATTTTTCTCTATATATGTATCCAATACCTAAAGTCCTCTCTGCTCTTGTGTTGGGCGAATCAAGCAACACACAAACATTAATTTAAGTGAGAACAAATAAGGACGAGCGGTAAGACGTGTAGACAACGACAGGGAAATACTGTAGTTAAGATTTCCTATTTCTCAACTTCCCTTCCAGCGTGAACACGACTTTAGGACAAAACACTACAACAGCATCACCAAAGGCTAAGAGTACTGCTCGTGTTTACAGGCGAGTCACATACACACACACACCTCCTGGCTATTACTAGTCTGGCTACACTCTCAGGGAAGATAAGATAGTTACAGTAATGTGGTGTACTATATTATTACTGTACCTCCAAGGCAACTCTCTCTCTCTCTCTCTCTCTCTCTCTCTCTCTCTCTCTCTCTCTCTCTCTTTATCTATCTCACTCTCTCTCTCTCTCTCTTTTCTTTTGGTCCGACATTACTTGCACCTTATCTTAAACAACGACTTTACTCAAAAATCATCTTCTATCTGTGTCACAAGATATATAAACAAGAGCTTCAGCTGAGTAACAGGAAATGAACCATCACTGACGAACATTACTGGAGATGTCTACTGTACACAAAACACAGTCCTCCATCTAGTGAGTCGTGGCGCCACCACAGCCTGCCAGAGACGTGATTGACGGTCACAAACTCGTACAGTATAATGTTTTTTTTTTTTATAGTAAGGGGAACTCAGAGATCACCTGCCCTACCAGACTCTCACACAAATATTATAAAACAATAATTTGGTCAATATTATGACTCGGTGAAACGAAAATGTGAAATGTAATGAATATATTTTAATCAGACATTGTTCATTACCTGGGTAAGTGTTGGCCTAACACTCGATCAGGCTAATCAACCGTGGATTACCTAAACAAACCACTCAGTCATACACAAAACAAAGAAAATTAATAGAATAAAAAAAACAATTGCACTAAGCCCACAAAATGATCCACACAACCCCGTCTGTGAGGTAAAAGCAGACTGGAGTCGCTCAGTTAAATCTCCTGTCAACTGACTGACTTTGAATGGGCGTCGCCGCTCGTCAGGTGATGTCTCTGGTCGGTTGAGACTTAATGGAGAAAATGGTGGCGCTTCATGCTGGGTGTGGTGTGGTGGAGGTGGATGTAGAGGTGAAATGTGGTGTGGTGGATGTAGAGGTGAAGTGTGGAGTGGTGGAGGTGGATGTAGAGGTGAAATGTGGTGTGGTGGAGGTGGATGTAGAGGTGAAATGTGGTGTGGTGGATGTAGAGGTGAAGTGTGGTGTGGTGGATGTAGAGGTGAAGTGTGGTGTGGTGTGGTGGATGTAGAGGTGAAGTGTGGTGTGGTGGATGTAGAGGTGAAGTGTGGTGTGGTGGATGTAGAGGTGAAGTGTGGTGAGGTGGATGTAGAGGTGAAGTGTGGTGTGGTGGAGGAGTAGAAGGCGGAAGAGGTTCTCAAGAGATTGGCAAGGAGACGTCAGACTGAAGGGGAGAGAGGCCAGGTGCAGTGGCTCGACCTGTATGAGTGACACATAAGGATGGTGGCCAGCGGGGAAGAGTGACACATAAGGATGGTGGCCAGCGGGGAAGAGTGACACATAAGGGTGGTGGACGGCGGGAAGAGTGACACTGAAGAGTGACACATTGGTGGGGGGAAGAGTGACACATAACAGTGGGTGGCCAGCGGGGAAGAGTGACACATTATAGAGGATGGTGGCCAGCGGGAAGAGTGAGGGTGGTGGCCAGCGGGGAAGAGTGACACATAAGGATGGTGGCCAGCGGGGAAGAGTGACACAAGGATGGTGGCCGGCGGGGAAGAGGACACAGGGTGGTGGGGGAAGAGTGACACATAAGGGTGGTGGCCAGCGGGGAAGAGTGACACATAAGGGTGGTGGCCAGCGGGGAAGAGACACATAAGGATGGTGGGGGGAAGAGTGACATAAGGGTGGTGGCCAGCGGGGAAGAGTGACACATAAGGGTGGTGCGGGGAAGAGTGACACATAAGGATGGTGGCCAGCGGGGAAGAGGACACATAAGGGTGGTGGCCAGCGGGAAGATGATGGTGGCAGCGGGGAAGAGTGACACATAAGGATGGTGGCCAGCGGGAAGAGTGACACATAAGGGTGGTGGCCAGCGGGAAGAGTGACACATAAGGATGGTGGCCAGCGGGGAAGAGTGACACATAAGGATGGTGGCCAGCGGGGAAGAGTGACACATAAGGGTGGTGGCCGGCGGGGAAGAGTGACACATAAGGGTGGTGGCCAGCGGGAAGAGTGACACATAAGGGTGGTGGCCAGGGGAAGAGTGACACATAAGGGTGGTGGCCGGCGGGGAAGAGTGACCCATAAGGATGGTGGCGGCGGGGAAGAGTGACACATAAGGATGGTGGCCAGCGGGGAAGAGTGACACATAAGGGTGGTGGCCAGCGGGGAAGAGTGACATAAGGGTGGTGGCCGGCGGGGAAGAGTGACCCATAAGGATGGTGGCCAGCGGGGAAGAGTGACACATAAGGATGGTGGCCAGCGGGGAAGAGTGAAGGGTGGTGGCCGGCGGGGAAGAGTGACCCATAAGGATGGTGGCCGGCGGGGAAGAGTGACACATAAGGATGGTGGCCAGCGGGGAAGAGTGACCCATAAGGATGGTGGCCAGCGGGAGGAGCAAGAGAATATGTAGTGACTCGACACACTTACTGTTAACCATTTGTGTAAAGGATACGACACATATTGTACACACCACCTGCCACGTACACATCTTCTACCACATGCACGTTATCTCACCTCTTGTTTACACCTCCATTCTCACCTTTTGTTTACACCTCCATTCTCACCTCTTGTTTACACCTCCATTCTCACCTCTTGTTTACACCTCCATTCTCACCTCTTGTTTACACCTCCATTCCCTAACCTCTGTTCAATAGTTTTGTTTAAAATAAATGTTGTTTCATATTATTTGTTTGTCTGTATTTTTTATTTAATTTTGGGGAGAAATTTGTCAATTTTTAGGGTTGTGGAGACCAGCGTAGTGTTGTTGTTGTTTATATTTATGTCTGTGATTCAACTATCTCCACTAACATCTTCACTACGGAGTAACACTTTTAATGTTTCATTTGGTTTGACGGAAGACGATTTTAGTCAGCAGAGAGAGAGAGAGAGAGAGAGAGCCCCCCTCCTGTACGCAAGAGGTTAAGCCTGTACTCTTAGTAATGTCCAACAACTGTGATAATGTACGGACGGAAATTCCTCCTTTAGTTAGTCTCCGAGAACAATGAGTAATTCTTATTCTCATATTCTCATAAGACTCACCCCCGCCCCTTGATGGCAAAAATCTCCCAAGTGATAACATTCACATTTGTTCTTCTTCGTTTACAAGGTGGACTAACCTCAACCGCTTATGTTTACATAAGATGAGGCCGCTTGACAGCCACTTCTACATGACTGACAGATACCATCATCAGTTAGGAACTCGTGTTGGCTCCAAATTATTGTCAATTGTCAGACAGTACTTTCTCAATAGTATGTTACATCACTGCTGTATGTTTTCTGCTACATGTACTATCTGTATTATGAAACTAAATAACTTGCCAACGAACTCATTAAGTAACTCATTTTTTCTCGCCATGCATTAGGTACACCTTCACGAGAACGGTGTTTACCCTCACCCAGCCACCGAACGTGTGTGTATTCTTGTTACCACCCGGGAAACTTGGTTATGACACCTAGACCAGCCTAACAGAAGCCCTAACTCTACCTGTGATCCTTTGGCCTAAGAAGCATAACCCAGTAACATGTATCGACCCAATTACCGAAACAAATTTTAGATTCATGAACGAGACTTGCAGTTTCTAGTTGCTGTTATCATTGAGTGTAGGACAAAAGCCCCTCTAGCACAAATAAAAAAAAAAATTATATCATTTTTACTTTTTTATCATTTACAGTTTAGTTTATGAACCTAACCTAACCTATTTTGCACTTGAACTGAGGTGTTTAAGTCCTACTTTGCATTTTAACCGAGGGAAATTTATCCACAGGGCTTTTGTCCGGACCCCGTTATCATCTGGGGCACTTGAGGTACTAATTAACAGTTCCGTGCAGTATTAATCACCAGCAGCAGTACTGTTGTGGCGGTACAAAAGTTCACGACTCGAAATCTTTCTTTTCATTCGGTACTCTTCAACCTCAAACACTTAACAAATATCTCGTCATTACACCATCACCTCTCCATTACACACCATCCTAGACTTCATTAAGAAACGTTTAGTCTAACTCTTAATAAATTATAGAAATTTTTCAAATTAATCCGTTTCCTATAAATCATAATAAAAGATTTTATATTAATTACATTTTTTAAAGGAATTCTCGATAAACAAGTAAACAAATCAATTAGCGTTCACCTGGCTTACGAATATGGTATAATAAGATAAGATATCCCCCTCATATCCGTATAGGTAGGATATTATACCGCTGAATCCGGCTCCCTGGCATTCCTAGCTATTCAGTTCTCCTGACAGTAAGGATTCTGGTAATTGAAGGAAAAGGTTGATGAATGAGGCTTCCTGTTGGGTTATAATAATAGAGAGGAGGAGACGTCGTGTGTACCTTGAACATGGGTGGCCGGACCTTAGACTGATGGGGTACTGTAAGGCCTTTGGTTGATCCTGGCCCATTAGGGTGTCTAGTGGAGGAAATATTATGATACCACCTTGTCACGTGTGTGTGTGTGTGTGTGTGTGTGTGTTTAAAACTTATTTCACTCATAGACAAAGTGAGGAGATCGACATATCAGCAAATATATAAACCTACGCAAGGACTGTCTGTATACATGTGTGTTACGACTATCTACACAAGAGATAATCTCGATTTTAATAATAAATGGCGGGAATCGTAAGCTGCAAGAGGCGTCATAAAGAAGTTCAGGCAAGTCTCTGTGTATGTACCAGCAGGTGAGGCCCATGTGGGGAGGGGGGGGGGGGTTGTGAGGTGCCAAACAGTGTCTCAGCGGTGGTCTGGGTAAGGTCAGGGGAGGCGCGGCGTTGGCCCACCTGCCCCACTTCCTGGTAACATCACCCTCACCGCCGCCTGGGTGTTTACTAACTGCCTGCCGCTCGTACCACAACCTGCATCCTCTCCCCGTATATTCTCTTACGCATCTACATCGAGGAGGACAAGCCACAGAAGAGTTTCTTTAAGTGGTGCCATCAAATAATGACGTTGCTTCTTCCATGGTGCGTTGGAAAGAATTATCATTTATACAGAATACGGCTCCACTATATGTGTGTGCAATAATAATAATAATAATAATAATAATAATAATAATAATAATTAACGGTCTATTGAAGGAGCATGGCAGCCGGAAGGCTGAAAATATACAGTTACATAATTGGGGAATGGGTCTCTTGATTTACAAAAATATACAAGTAACATAAGTGACACAAATATGATATATAATAACTAGGTGGCGAGAAGCTCAAACTACAGGGCATTTCAACATAGTGACAGTGCAAAAAGTAAGATTGACTGGAAGTGAATACACTGGTTGATTACAAGTTATTCATAAATTTTACAATGGTTGGGACTGGGCTGTTCTTATAGCGATCAGTTCGTGCTCGTATGGGCTGGATGCGGTTGTGGTGTCGAATAGCAATTCTCGGACGAGGGATCTCGGGTGGTAGTAGGAGCCGGTGTCGAGGATGCTGCAGAAGCTTCTCACCAAATTTGCAGATGAGGTCGTGGTGATGGTCAGTGAGAGCCGAGAGGGTCAGTGTGTTAAGCGCTTCTTGATATGTGGAGTAGGAAGGGGAGAGAATAATCTTGCATGCCCTCTTTTGCACTTTTTCCAGGCGTTTACATTGTGTGGCATTTAGGGAGGAAGACCAGGTAGGGGAGGCATAGGTGAGCTTGGGAAGTATGAATGTTGAGTAAACACTGAGGAGCTGTGTGTGTGAGTGAGTGTGTGTGTGTGTGTGTGTGTGTGTGTGTGTGTGTGTGTGTGTGTGTGTGTGTGTGTGTGTGTGTGTGTGTGTGTGTGTGTTTTAACATCAAGCGACTGGAGGATCAAGCGGTAGAACATGCTTTTAAAGAACAGCTCGACGATGGCCTGATACAAAACCCGACAACAAACAACCTAAATCAGAGTGCCGAATGGGATATCTTCAACGGTCATGACAAAAACCTGAAACGAGACCCTCGGCCAGATCAAAGTTAACACCAGGACTGGTTTGATGAAAATAACCAGGAAATCAACGTACTGGTGAATGGTAAACGTGCTGCTCTCACTGAGTGCCAGAACAACCCTCAGTTTTGGATCAAGCTGATACCTTCCGCCTGAAGAAAGCGGCTGCCCAACGCGAACTTCGCAATCTAAAGAACGAATTGTGAAAAAAAAGCGTGTGAAACGTAAAAAATTGCAGATCAACACAAGATGCGCGAATTTTTCAATTCCACCAAAACAATGTATGGCCCAACAACTCATGGCGTGGCCCCCTCCGCTCATACAACGGTAACTCCCTAATTAAAAATAATAAAGGCCTCCTACGGCGCTACCATTCGCTGCTCAACCGAAACACAGATGTGGATGGACAGACTAATCAGCAGGTCCCTCAGCAACCAGAGCTGACCCACCTCAGCTATCCTCCATCCCTGGATGAGGTAGCTACTGCCATCAAACAGATGAAAAATAACAAAGCCTCAGGGCCCAATGGAATCCCAGCCGAGGTGTATAAAGCAGGAGGACCGCTGCTTCCTATCCATCTCCACTCTCTCCTGGAGAATATACGGTAAAAGGAGGAAATCCCCCAAGCTCTAAGACGCTTCCATCTTCAATATTTATAAGAACAAGGGAAACCGGTCAGACTGTGGCAACTACTGCGGGATCTCGCTGCTGTCCGTAGCTGGCAAGATTATCGCCCGAGTCCTCCTAAACAGACTTCTTCCCGAGGTGGAAAACTTCCTCCCAGAATTTCGATGTGGCTTTAGACCATCACATGGCACCACTGACAAGATCTTTGCTGCCCACCAGATACATGAATACCCCACCTAATACACCATTTAACGCAGTATACTGTACAACACTTGCTGCAATCCATAGTACAAGTTGCCCAATCCATGATAAACACCCTATACTGCACGGTGTATCATAATGAACGTGAAAGTAGGTCCCATAGGCATGAATGACCGTTAAGAACAGTGTGGATACAGCACTCTGTATACTAAGCCTTCGGCAGCATGGTCAGTACTGCACTCGACCGCCTTCACTTCCCCAAATTGTAAACTTAGGTACACATTTACAGCTGGGTGAGCTAGGAGCCGCCGACCCCTGGAACAGGGATGCGCACTGTATCTACTCGACCATCAAATGTATCGTCGTATAGAAAATATAATTCTTGGTAAATACCGTCCTACCCACCGTACACTGTGTATTAACCCCTGTTAAATATCACTTATTTCACGGTATTAATAATCTAAGCCAGACTATATACCAACTTAATGTTGTTGACGGTTTGTATAGTGAAAGAATAAAGTATATTCCGAGATTTGGCTGAAGTATAATGAAACCTGACTACCCAACATAATGAATGGTGTCACTGGTGGCCCCATTCCAAGGTTCCACAGGTCTGCCAATTGTTTATAGGTCCCACACATGCGTGTGTCGAATGACACATCCGTTCTGCAATGTATTCGTCAAAATCCCGAGAAGAATCTTCATTCTCTCACTGTACCATCACCCACAGTAGTCCTGTCGCCTATCCTCCGGAATCACGCACCCGAAGGTTCAGGAGCAGTACACACTGATACATTCTTCTCGGTTCAGTAGGAGAGGCGACAGGACTTTTGTGGGTGACTGTACAGTACATTTCCTCATCTTTGAGATGAGAAAACTATCAGTCACTTATCTAGGTTAACTTTATTTCACTCGAGCTTTAAATCTGCCCCCCCCCCCGGTCAAAGTACAAATAAAGAAACTGGGGTCAAAGTCTATCTACAAGGACTATACAGTAGTCATGTATAAGGTTAAGGTTATCCAACGCCTCTTACGTAAGTGTGTGAAACATTAGAGGTGATGTTTTCCCGGACTATGGATGGCTCAGGTCACACTGGCCGCTCATAAACTATACGCTGAATGTTGTAAGAACAACAGATATGTTTGTTATCTTATCTGTCTCAGAAGATGTGATGCGGAGAAGCTAGAGATGGGTAAGGTGGGAGAGGAGAGGCGAGGGTAAATGGGAGGGAGGGAGGGGTATAACTACAGGTAGAAAGAGAAACACTGGCAGGAAATGGAAGGGAGGAAGTACGCCGTAAAAGAGGAAGATGAAATACAAAAGTTTTTAGCTTGGGAGATGATGTATGGAGAAGTGGAGGAAAGAAGAAGGGAGCCTAGGGGGAGAATGACCTCAGCCAGGGAGGTATATTTATCCTGTTGTTGTTCATACATTATTTACAAACACATTTTTGGCAGTGTGAAGCGTCCAGCCAGTGCAAGTGTCCCGGTCTATTTTGATGGTCCCAAAACGCAAACTTGCAGTAGTCGTGGGAACATTACTGGTCGCCCCAGATACCATACTACACTTTCGCATTATTAATCTCTCTATCTCTGCTCAACCTCTGCTTCACCTCGCCCTCATTTCCTCACTCATCCTTGGCTCTTTGTCTAATGTGAAGAAATGCCCCCGAGGGATAAGCGGTGATGGCCGAGAGTTGAGGCCAAAAAAAATCACTGCACCACGACCACCGGTATAAATGGACTCATACCCTGCAGTAGTCCTTGGAGAGGCTGCCCACTCAGCACGTGTACAGTATATCTATAGGGGCCAATGACAGAGTCACCGTGACTAAGACAATGTCCTAAGCCACAACAGAGTTCTCCCTCCCCCTCCAAAGATATATATATATATATATATATATATATATATATATATATATATATATATATATATATATATATATATATATATATATATATATATATATATATATATATATATATATATATATATATATAGAATTTACAAAATTATTTCACAATGCTCTAATTTATACTCAATAAAGTTGAGGCTTTACAATATTGATACCTCTTTCAAACAGCCTATCATATACTGTAGAACAGCACCTGGGTTGTGGTGTGGCAGTCCTGTCTGCCTCACGTGATGCAACACAGTGTTGTGGTAACACCAGTAAATGATCGTCATGTATCACACTGATGCTCGACTTTGTTGTAGTCACACTGTATATGATATCATATTTTCTAAATCTCAGAAATTAAGATGTCTAAGATAATCAGAAAAAAGACAAACTATCTAAATTTTCAGTAGTTTCCGTGTTGCCCTTATTAAACTAACGCTTTACTGTGGTCAAATATTTACCCATATATAAACACTCACGTATGTGCAACCATACACTGTAAAGTTGAATTGATTAGAGTTGATTTTCTTTCCTTTTATTGAAGATGAAGAGAGTGGGGACTGAAGATATATTTCCAAGTGAGCATTCAGTGACTACTAGAACAGCTGCAATGAACAGACTCACATAAAAACATAGTTACACTAGACAGCCTAAGTTTATAAGGAACAGGACAAGACTTCATCCTTCAAGCGTAGGATGTTCTCTGCTCACTAGTCAAGTTGGATAAAATATCTGCCATAGTTGCCCTAGTCAATTTTTGCAATGGGTGGCCCAGTCAGATTTTTTTAGGGATGACCAAGTCAGTTTTTTTGCAGTGATCATATCAGTCAGTCTTTGCAGTGATTGGCGGTAACGTTTTGACCCAGTCAGTTTCAGCAATACAGCAATTGGCTTAGTTAGGCAGTAGTGGCCAATGACTGCATCGTCTACAGTGCAAGCAGGTCATAAGGAGCCTCGTCAGGAGTTAAACTTTGGCACGAATCTGTTAGAGACACGTGTACGAGTACCAGATATCAGACTTGAAGTTGACAATTGAGTGGACGAATTCTCGTTTCCAATATTTTGATGATGGACGGTTTTGCGCAACACGTTGATCTATAGAGAGTTCTCAGAGGAGTACTGAAGCCAAGTTATGTAACTGTATAGATAAGAGAAATGGTTGTGATCCTGGTGGTGAGTTTCTTAAAGAGCATCGAGAGTATTATGTGTGATGCTCTGGTGTAGCTTCTCAACACACCTGAATCTATGTTTATGGGTCAGATCAGAGGTTGGCCTGATACTGATTATTGGGCAGACACTATAGCTAAATGTCTTCTCTCCACACACACACACACACACACACACACACACACACACACACACACACACACACACACACACACACACACACACACACACACACACACACACACACACACATACACACACACACACACACACACACACACACACACACACACACACACACACACACACACACACACGCACACACACACACACGCCCCCTAAATTAATATCGTGTTAGCCCTCATCCCCTGACATGAACCCTTATACTGTAATGACAATAGAGAAAAGGGCTGAACCGGTCACTAAGTACAGACCAAGAAGATTGATTTCCTGTACAGATTAAGGTGTCCAAGACCGCTTAATAGCCATCACAATTACACTTCGAAAGATGAACCTAAAACCTAACAATTCCAAGAAAATACGAACTGAAAACATCATTACGCACACACATTCAATTTTCTTATTTGCCCAGGTCGTTTGTCACTGCCGTTAAGACATTCAAACAGACTTAAATGTGAATAAGTGAACCCACAGAGACGCTAAGCAGACCCTCCCGCCCTGTATACTGATCAGTTATAAGGACGAGCACATTGAGGCCACGGACATATTTGGAGATTAGAAACACGAGGAAGACCAAACACTAACGATTATTATTCAGTTTTATTTGAAGAATGATGTGTTCCTTTTTGACACAGAGCAACACTAAGAAGAAAATATTACCTTTAATGTTATGAAGCTTACTTTTAAGAACTTTGTTTGTAAGACTGTTCGGGTCTCAATTGTTACTGTCACAGCATTTGATCTTCTAGTGCGGTTAACTGGGGATTGATAATGAGTTAAAAAGCTAGTGCGTAGTTTATTATCATTTGTCACCGTGTGTGGCAGTGCTCCGTGTACTGTTTATAACTAGATTAAATACTTCTAGTGAAATATACAAAACCCAAATAATGTTTCTTATATTGTACTCTGCAATATCCCAATGCCGCTACTAATGCCATAGGGTAGTGCGCTCAGCATATTGTATAGTGGGGTACTGTTATTACGTGCAATGGCTTGTAGACCACTCACATAAGCGCGTAAGTGTCAACAGGAGAGGAAGGGTGGACAGGTCTGTATCGTTATCAGCTGGGCGCCGCCGGCTTAAGATAAAGATAACAAGAGGAGCCAGGATGTCTAAGATCTAATTATCATTACCCACTGCCCCCCCAGTCTTCAATCATCTATTAATTAATTCTTCCTATTAATCAATCTATCTCTTTACCTGACCACCTTTATTAATATGTATCCCTATTGATGTCTCCATCTACTTTCAATCTTGCCTATTTATAATTTACTCAATAATTTACTCACGTCGAGTTTGTTTACATACAGTACCTATTCAACTGTCTATTTCACCCATCATGTCTCCGCCTGTCTATCCTGTTGTTAAATTATCAACATCACTCGTGTCCTCTCTGTCACTATTAATATGATGTAGTACTTCCCACACGTGAGCCAGCCAGCCTCCCTCTCTGCTTACCTTAATACATAACCATGACTGGTGTGGCGTGATACCTGCTTACAGAGACCATCGTGTGAACGGTGACCGCTATACACAGGTGGGCCTCCCAGTGAAGGTTAGTGTGTATAGTTACGTCAACGACTATGTTAAAAACTTAACACAAGACACATTATTACAGGCTCAGTGTGTGTGTGTGTGTGTGTGTGTGAAATACATGGACATTAATGCTGTACTGTATCTTATGTACTTGGATCACAGAGGTTAAACAAAACTCCCGAAGTACAGTAGGTACAGTCAACCCCCCCCCCAAAAAAAAAAATATTTGCACCTTTACGATGTTATACAATATGACACACCGGAACAAGAATTCTGAACAACACTCATGTACTTGGGTGATTCCTGTTAAGTTCTCTGTATTAACTATACGTGATATACATAATACATTATATTGGTTACAGAATGCATCACACATCAGAAGTACCAACCTTACCGAATGAACATGGCTTCAGTCAATGATCGTTGCGAGGGCCGTCAGATCCAAGTATTTAATGTATTAATGTCTATGTAATTCACTCTCACACACACACACACACACACACACACACACACGGTTAAGACTACGTGGTCTTAAGACACATACACATTACACTACAGTCTTAGTCAACACAATGACGCAAGTGGTATATTCAACAACGGTCTCATTGTACACAGTTACGCCACAACAGCCCATCACAGTTGAAGTATCTAACAGTGAACTTATGCATCTCCCCTACATGACAAAGTCGCTCTCTTAATCTTCCGCCATTCATCGACCTGGAGTTGATGACTACAAAATTAAAATCGAAAATTGAACACCATGGGGAAAGATAAGTACAGTAAAAGGACAGATTCACGTACACAGTATAAGTAGAGTAATATTATGAACAGTCTCATACATCGTGCGTCTACCTGAGTGTACTTGTTATATTTTAAAACACCTGTACAACAAAAGCTTGAAGGCTTCTGGGGTCATAAGTGTCTGAATCCCGTATGAATGGGGCGGCCAAGTGGATACAGCGTTCACCTCCTCTCCGAATCCCCAGCCCATTCCTCGGCGAATGGGTGGGTACCTAACTATACAGACGGGGAAGTGAAGGCAGTCGAGTGCAGTGTACCGAAGGCTTTAACTCTCCTACAAGGTGCCACAGCCACGGGTCAAACACTTCTTGTTAAACGGGATTTATTGCTGCTGTCCGGTTAGTAACCCCCAGAGAGAGAGAGAGAGAGAGAGAGAGAGAGAGAGAGAGAGAGAGAGAAACGAACGACATCCTTGATTTTCGGAAATTTTATAAATAATACTTATAATATCTAACATACACACTGATTCAATACACATCATAAATCATTTTCAGCTCCAGTGTGAACAAGAGCACAACTGTATTAACAAACATATGTGTAAGTGAACATTTTTCTCGTAATGTAAACACAAACATATCCCTACCCAGTATGTGTTTAGGACAAAAGCCCCCTAGGACTAACCTAACCTATTTTGCACTTTAACTGAGGGGCTTCTGTCTGGATCCCACCCAGTATAGGCCTATACCAGCAATGCCGTCACACCCAGAAAGTCAAGGTCACACTGGATAATGTAGTATAGGCTTACACTCGTTATCTGTTATGAAACAATTTATTGACCTTGATACCTTATCACCAGGGTCAATTATCCAGCCACAACTGAGCATAAAAGGAGAAGCTTCATATAAACGTACTTGTCCACCTAAGCCTTATAGATATCTTATTTGTTTATTTTCTGCCGCTAATTTAGTGTTATGATTAGGCTTAGGATAATTATGCATGTGCATATGCAAATGCATATTTAAGCCATTTTTGAGCTAAAGTGCATATTCATATTTTTTTTGTTTTATAAGGCATATATTTGGAAAATTCCAAAATATTATAAAACATTCTTCAACCTCAAGGGTCAAAAAATTCGCGAGCACAACAGCAACGCTGGGGCAGAAATTACTGACATTCGAAATATAAAAGTCTATTTTATTGCACTAATACAAAATCGAAAATACGCGATTTTGTTTAAGCGTCATAATATCATCCAAAAGGAACATACTTAAGTGACGTTTATATAGCTCAACATTAGGCTGTGGTTAGCTAGGCCGTGATTGGCTGGTCAGTGGACATGAACTGTATGTGATGGGTTCGTGTTCAGCCAGGCAGGGTATAGATGCACGGGCTCCACCAGTTCCCTCCTGACACTCTTTTGTTCTTCTATTTTCTTAAAAGGAAAATACTTTTTTTCAGTATTGTTTAATAAATTACTTTATGCCAGTATATTGTTTTTTTTTTTTTTTATTTAATCCTTCTTTAAAAAATCCTACTTCGGCGACATCCTGTCTGGGAAAGTAAATTTACTGAGAAAATGTATAGAGAAGGAGTTATTAACTTAGTTGTTATTATTTATCAACATATTTTAAAGTGCATATTTAAGTGCATATTTTCTCAGTTTTTACTGCATATTTGCATGCATATTTAGCCATTTTTAAATGCATAATTATCCTAAGCCTAGTTATGATCGACTGATGTGACATACTGATGGCTGCCTCATAAACGAACATATTCAGGAACAACAGTACAGGTATAAATATAGTGTACATCATTATCGTCGTGTATAAACATCATTCAGAGGGTGAGGGAAGTGTGTGTGTGTGTGTGTAAGCAGCGAGTTACATGGCAGCTGTGATCGTTAACGTAAGAGGAAGGTGTTTTATTACCCGAACATGATAAGAGCTAACTCTTTTTCTGTTTTGCACACACAGCTGTAGATACTGAGACTTAATGCATATTATAAACTTTTCGTGTGTATGAAATAGTGTCACAAGCCTTGGGGAAGTCGAGATCCTCAAAACGAAGAAAAGTAGTTCTGACACAAAGTTTACTCGAGGCACCGCTGTAATGCTTAAAATCAGGTTGTGTTCAAAATTTGACACCAATAATTTGAGACAGACATTGCTGAAATTTACTCCACAGCGAAGAGTCTGAAGGTAAGTTGGGACAGTAATAAGATTCGTGAAAAAATAATGAACAACCAGGTAACATTCATACCGTTATCCCTGGCGAGATACAGAACGCATTCCAATCAAAGTCTGCGTTTTATGCAACATCCCAAGGGTCTCCACATTAATTCATAGTGATTTTGATATTTGGTTGAAAAACTCATTTTTTAGGCGATTTTCTGGATGAACGTGAGTGTTGCTTGATGAGCCTTCCGGCGAGGTATCTCATACAACAAACCCCATCCACCTAACACGTTTCACCCCCAACTTATCTCGACAATTTGAATTATTGACTTTGATTTTGGGTTAAAAAAAACTTTTAAAATGACGTTTGGTCAGATGTGGTGAAGATATGTCTGTAATATGCTTTATCACATTATTGGCAACGGAGCTGAAACACAGACCGAATCATCCCATTACCCGGGGAGAGGTAACACTGAAAGGATCACTGTAGTAACACGAGGATGAGGGTCGAGTGTGTTTTAAGGGTCTTGGTGAAGGTCGGAGTGTGGCTTACATGACACCTGTATGAGGAATCATAAGCCAGATGAAATGAATACCTTTGATGTATATACAGTATAAGTTAATGGGTATAAAAGAAACCAGTATTAAAGCCGTGGTCGTGGGGCTTAAAAGTCATTAACCCAGTGCAAGGTGTCGCCTCGTGAGCTGAATAAAATCGTCTGGTGTTAGCCATATTAAATATCAAAAGTGGGGCCCCAGTAGTGAAGGCAATAGTGGAGATACTCTACTAACAAGGGGGACCATGAATTCGCCTAAGTGTGCGCTAGTGGAGGCAGGGCAGACAAAACAATGTCTCCTCAGTCAGTTATTCAGTCACTCACTCCGGACTGGTATTTACAGTCTTTGGTGACGCAGATGAAAATGTAGCACAGATTAAGTCATTCTGCTTTCTGGGACATGTAAGATCCGTGATGAAAGCTTGAAGATGGTAATGTTTACAAAAAGTACAGTTGAAAATATGACCCGAGAGATTCAGCGTCAAGAGGCTATCATTAGTAGGGGAGTTGCTTACATTTATAAGTAACTGTATGGTATTAGAGGGCGGTGGGGACAAACTGTGTTAAGGTGGGAGCTGTCACACCGACATGTGAACTCAGGAATAAAGTTAACACATATGTAAAACTCATTCAAAAGGGAAATCATTCACACACACGCACTTAAATATTAATCTCAACATAATTATCTGTCAGTGTTTACCTCGCGAATAAAAATCAGTTAGAATGGTAAAAGCATGTCATGTTTATTCACGTTATCTTTACTCGTATCAGAAATGTCCCCAAATTGATTAATGGTTATACATTAACGGTAACATCTACCAGTTTCCATAAAGTAACATTGACGAGGTAGTGGGTTGTGACATGAGTGTGAAAACATGGACACTCATTTTTTTTTCTTTTACGGGAATTAGCCCACCCAGACACAGGTCACTGACCCACACCGGGGCCTGGGTGGAATGTAATAATAATAATAATAATAATAATAATAATAATAATAATAATAATAATAATAATAATAATAATAATAATAATAATAATAATAATAATAATAATAATAATAATAAAAACATTAATAATAATAATAATAATAATAATAATAATAATAATAATAATAATAATAATAATAATAATAATAATAATAATAATAATAATAATAAAGAACCATAAAGAAATAAAAAAAAATAAATAAAAAGTGAGAAACAATATATGTATGTTGTGTTGTCAATAGTAAGAGAAACAATTGAGACCCTGCAATTGTGTGTAAATGAGGCAGAAAATCAGATCAGCAAACTGGGACTTGGTCACAATTTTGGTCTACCATTAGACAATACATTATGCTTCCAATATCTTCCCAGGCGGTAGTACCTCCCTGTGTCTCATTTATGTGTCTTTACCGTTATGAAAGATAGATATATGAACACATGACTGCAGTCCATAAACACACATGGTATATCAGCTTGGCTGGCTGTGTCTGCGACGAGTGTCAACATAACAAACGATATCACAAAGAAACTTCTTGATACGGGGTTAGACTACCAACCAACTAATAGTTCTCCATACATGAGCGGGTCGTATCCCATGCAGCAGATATAATAAAACATACACTTGGCTATTATAGATCAATTAATTTGTCCTCTCTCCCATCTATCAGGTTAAAATATTTATTAAAAAATTGCTCCACAACACCAAGGTCTCGACTTGTTCATCCTATAGCTTCTGTGTGCGGTATGATGGGTGTTATCCCATTATTTTAGAACTGAATTCACCAGAACAAGTGATTACACACATCTCCACACAGTCTGTAATGTTTACCAAGTGTTATGAACACACTGTTTCTCAACGCCGTCTAGGAGTTGGTGACTGTCACTTGTTGGTTCAATAATCCACATGACAAAGTCTTTTAAGGTTGGTGGTGGATGGTTGGAGTCCTGCCTCACAGGATCACTTGTATATGGAGGTCTTCTCACTTGTGGTCCTCCAGTAAGAGCGCTCCTATTCTACCTAAAACTTCAAAGCAGAATTCAAAGGCGACCACAAATTATCGAAAAACACGACTGAGTAAATGAGATCGTCGAGTAGTTGTGGAATATGAAAAAAAAACTTTCTTAATCCTGAACCAAAGCAAAGTTTCATCAGCCAATGTTGGTTGTGCAGGTACGGGGACCACAATAAAGGCCACACAACAGTATCAGTAATGGTGTTCCGGAAAACAATTATTTATTACTCCCTCACTGAGGGCAGGACTTACTAACAGTATTCACACAACTGTAATAAACATTCCTGACGGTGTAGCAGACAACTAATAACAAGAGATAGAAAAGATGAAATTCTTCACTGCTGTCCATCAAACAGCACTCACTTCATACAGTCAATGGAGATGTGCAGCAGAGTCATACACAGTATCTAGAGGGACAGTGTAGCTCTGTTTACAATAACCATATATGAGCCAAGTCTATCGTTGGCAATACTCTTTTAAAATGTGTAACCATATAAAAACATATCTTTATTCCACCATTTATGGAAATCTTTAAAAATCATCCCACAACAATATATAAAAGTTGTCACCGTAGGAGAAAGTTTCAATCACTTCTGAAGACAATGTTTGAATACACGGCGTCACCCCTCCTCCCCCGCCCCCTGCAGGACCCCAGTCACCCCCCGGAGTCTTAATTGTTTTTCCTCGAGTAACTTTTACCTAATTATTGGCTGACGTCAACACTCTCACTGCTCAGATACAACGCACGTACCATTGATTTCGACATGTCCTTCACCAAATATAACCTAACCTAACCAAACCAAACTTGTCCAGCTCAGGTTAAGTTTAGGTATGCTGGGTCGAATGAGTAACTCGGCACGACAATGAAATGATTGTAGTGAAGAGTAAGGAAGGCAAAGTGTGGAGAGAAAAGTGACGACAGAGATGTATTGAAATGGGATGTTAGGAGCAAGGTCTTTAGGTGTGTGTGTGTGTGTGTGTTAGGTGTAGGGGGCCATGTGTGTGGAGGGGCCATGTGTGTGTGTGTGTGTGTGTGTGTGTGTGTGTGTGTGTGTGTGTGTGTGGGGTGTGGGGGGCCATGTGTGTGAGGGGCCATGTGTGTGAGGGCCATGTGTGTGTGTGTGTGTGTGTGTGTGTGTGTGTGTGTGTGTGTGTGTGTGTGTGTGTGTGTGTGTGTGTGTGTGTGTGTGGTGTGGGGGGCATGTGTGTGGAGGGGCCATGTGTGGGAGGGCCATGTGTGTGTGTGTGTGTGTCAAGGGGTGGGTGTGGGACGGTGGGTGTGAGCTTCGAGTGTGAATGGCAAATGTATCCTATACCTTGGTTAGAAGGTTAGGTTAGATTAGATTAGGTTAGATTAGGTTAGGTTAGGTTAGGTTAGGTTAGGTTAGGTTAGGTTAGATTAGGTTAGGTTAGCTTAGATTAGATTAGGTTAGATTAGGTTAAATTAGGTTAGGTTAGATTAGGTTCAATTAGGTTAGGTTAGATTAGGTTCAATTAGGTTAGGTTAGATTAGGTTGACTATCGTTTAATGTTGATGTACCAATAAAAACCTACGGGATTTTATTGCACCTTTGACTATCGTTGATGTTGGAATATCCTAACGCTTGCGTCTGTCTATTCAACATTGATGATCTCATTTCCTGTCAAAAAAAAAACACCGAGGGCTAGGAAATGTGAGGAGTAAACATATAATGTGTGAGAAACGGAACTGATACCTGACACCATTGGACACCACACCATTAGACACCTGACACCAGCTCGTTTATCTTAATGTCATATTGGACGACGACTTCAGTTGCATATAACACCTAGATCGTCACCTGTTTGCACAATAAGGCAGTAAATGGCTTCTAAGGAAATGGGTTTGCAATTTTTTGTTGTTTGCATAAAAGAAATGAGAATGAAGATATGACTTATCCAACCAAGACGTTTAGCCTGAAGCATCGAGTCACCTTACGTAATAATTAGTCTTTCCCTGTAATTACCTAATAATACACCAGCATTAGAACTAATTAATTGTTACCATGACTATCAGCAGAAAAATTTTATCAATACTTCTTCCACCATTAGTGTATATTAAGCAGCATTTTCTGTAACGCATGGCAAAAATAAGGAATCCCCCATGTTCGACTTCTGTATGCAGACACTCCTCGATTTACGTAAGAGTTATGTTAATGGAACAATTATGCTCCTAAAATTTTACATAAGATGGATTTTACTCATTAACTTTAAATGGGTAGACCTGCCTAACATTTATCACTTTATTAGAAAGTATTGATTCAATAGAGCAATAGTTAGCTACTATGTCTGTATTTTTCAGTTTTTATTTATTTTTTGCTAAAATAATGTTTCAATTAAAAAAACAATAATTGGCCGTGTTCGCGCCTCCTAGCGTAGTCACCTGTTCTCGCACCACAACAAGATATAACTACAGTGTCAGTGATTATTACCAATATTGACTGAAGTGTGAGTGACGTCCTTAAGCACTTCTCTTAATCTGTTTAAAGGTATTACCTCATATACAATATCTCTGCCGTGATTTAGGAGCCCCCCCCCCCCAGTTCTTAGTAAAACGGCAAGAATTCGCTCTTTTATCCATACGTCTGTGGTAACGTAAAAAGTGAAGACTCTTACCTGTTGATCTGTCAGACCATCACATGTTTGGCGTGTGCAACAAATAATTCAGCTTTCAGAAGACTTGAAATTTTTTCGTCCCTTTATGCCAATGTTTGTAAAAGGTAGACAGACGTATTTCAAAAGTATCTACCGGGATATGCCTTAGTTATGGAGTAAAGTCGTTTCTCTCAGTCCTCAGGTGGGGGGTATTAGCCCTGCAACAGCTTAAAAAGGAAGGGAAGGGATACGTTACATCATGCCGAGTTCTGTCTTAGATCAGGTGAACCTTAAAACTTGCTGTCTTATTTCCGAACTACGTATCCCAATAACTGAAACTGCGACACCAAATTGACACGTTAAGATACAGTCAATACGAACCGATTCACTGACTGTAGTCCTGAAGAACAAGTGACAGATAACAACAACGACGTTTATGAACAGGTGACTGGTTGTAATGCCGTGCCGCCGATAACAGAGGAATCGCTTAATCTACAACTTCCTCAATAGAGAATTGGATAACCTACTTTAATGAACACTGGCTAGCAGGTGTGCAGACTAACAATCCAATATATACACTGTGGTTAGGGTGAGGTAAGTTAGGGTGAGGTAACTTAGATCTAAAAATAATTAAACAAAAATTTCCGTAAATGTGATCACACGCGCAACATTCTCACATTATTAAGCACTTAATTTCTCTGTCTGGTTTGCTCGAGTCTGGCGAAAACATAATCAGTAATAAATGTAAATCTATATATCGAGCAACTCCGTCATTGACTTTTTGTTGATGCGGGAAAAAATTAATGTAGAAATCTAAGAATTTGGCCACTCTATGGTAAATGCGCCAGGACAAGAATGGAGATTAAAGCGTCTTATCTGCACTCAGGAATGTCACGATATAGGCATTTCAGGGTGACCACAAACCATATACACAGTGACAGTAACACCCAAGGTTTGTCGTCGTTTCCTTAATGGTGAAAACTGTAACAATATTTAAGCGTAAATGACCTTGCGGTTTACCCCAGAATGCTATAAAATGTTAGTGCTGAAACGCTTGAATTTCGCAATTTTTACCTGGTAACTTTCCCTCACCCGGCACTATACTTTACTGTATATCTCTGTATCTGAATTGTTGTATGTCCTGGCCGCATCACAAGCGCCTTTACACACATACAGTATACTCGTACACTAAATGCCCAAAAACATTATCGTGCCAACTTTGAATTCTTTATATGAGCTCATTGTAGTTAACGTTGAGGTTATTTATAAATTAGTTCATATGAGGGAGGCTACCAGGGGCTTTTGTATTATAAAGGCACTTTGTTCTGACAGAGGCTGAACTTGAGTAGACGAGTGAAAAATAAAATAAAAATAATGAGAAATTGATTCATGTTTGCGACGCACCGACCCTTCCTCCACATCAACACTGAAAACATCAATACGAGAATGTCACCATCACACGTCACCAGCCATCAGACGTCACCACCGTCACACGTCACCAGCCATCAGACGTCACCACCATCACACGTCACCAGCCATCAGACGTCACCACCACCACACGTCACCAGCCATCAGACGTCACCACCACCACGTCACCAGCCATCAGACGTCACCACCCATCACACGTCACCAGCCATCAGACGTCACACCCACCACGTCACCAGCCATCATCACCAACCATCACACGTCACCAGCTATCAGACGTCACCAATCATCACACGTCACCAGCCATCAGACGTCACCACCACCACACGTCACCAGCCATCAGACGTCACCACCCATCACACGTCACCAGCCATTAGACGTCACCACCATCACACGTCATCAGCCATCAGACGTCACCAACCATTAGACGTCACCAGCCATCAGACGTCACCAACCATCACACGTCACCAGCCATCAGACGTCACCACCACCACGTCACCAGCCATCAGACGTCACCACCCATCACGTCACCAGCCATCAGACGTCACCACCATCACACGTCATCAGCCATCAGATGTCACCACCACCACACGTCACCAGCCATCAGACGTCACCAACCATTAGACGTCACCAGCCATCAGACGTCACCAACCATCACACGTCACCAGCCATCAAACGTCACCACCACCACACGTCACCAGCCATCAGACGTCACCAACCATCAGACGTCACCAGCCATCAGACGTCACCAGGTTGAGGATCTAACATGGATGACGTGAGCACCAGCAGCAAGGGGGAGAGGTAATCCACGCCTCCACTTCCCGCCATAAAATCATGAGGTAATAATATCTTCACTGCCGCCAACAGTTTCTTGAGCAGCTGGACCCAATAATTTTATTGGTTTATTACTGATAGGTTTTCTAGCATTCTGTCTGTCTGTCTGTCTTAACTGCGTCTGCAATTTAATCTTATCGGATCGTGACGAAAATTTTACAGTTGGTCAGCGTTAACCAAGCTGTTATAGACATTGCAGAGTTTGTCCTGCGATGGGGCTAGTTTATTGGGCACCCCTTACACCCTTTGAAGAGCATAAGAGTTTACAGTGCCCAACTGAGAAACATGCACAGGAGTTGGTGCTTGCCTTCATGACTCATGCATTAAGGGCGTAAAAGCCTGAAGGGTCATGGGTTTTGTCATCAAGTTACATAAAGTGACAGGATAATGAGTGTGTGGGGGGAACGTTCCCGGTCACTATCGGACAAATGTGAAGGTTAGAAGTTATCGATGAAGGTCACTCTACGCTTGGGTGTGGTGTTTCAACGGGACTTGTTTAACGTAGACTCCTTATTAATCTTCCTTGTAGCTCCAGGAACCACACTTAAATATCGCCAAGAAAAATTCTATGACGGACGCTTTAATTTTGTTTATGGTTTACTTTAATCTAATGTTAATGCTGGTTAACTATTATGGAACTATGCTCTCACAAACTAATTTACAGGCCACACAGCGAGTATCAGTCTCTGAAATCAATATACAGATATTTTTTTTTCTTTCTTAATTTGTACAGCAGACGGCCGTTGAGCTGAGGAGACATTTCCCTTTAACATGATTCATCTCTGGCCACGGGGTGAGGTTCTCGTATTCACACCATGGAAAACCACACAAATTATTCCTGATTGTGTACCTTACCTTTATACAGAGAGAGATGAAGAATGATGTGACACGTCAGTCAGGCGGGTTTGAGGCGTCGGCACGGTTATTTCTGTCTAGAAGCTTGAGCAACAGTCAACAACACCCAAGCTTTATACACTAATTGGAAACTTCAAGGGTGTGGAGGCGCACAAAACACTAAACTAGGATGAAGCGTGTAGTAACGGTTACCGTGACGACCGACGATGTGTTGACACCACCACCTACACTATACTGGCGAGGTGCAGCTCCTCAGCATTCCTTATCGTCTTATCAATGTAAAATATGTCTCACCCTTCACACCTACTTGACTCTTTTATCCTCATTAAGTTAACAAATTCAGCACATGATGCTATATTACACCAATAAACATTAAAAACGCCCAGTACACAACAACAAACATCATTACAAAATATCGAAAACAATGAAAGAAGCAGGAAGTGACTCTGGTTGGGTAATTCCTGGACGTGAGGTAATACTTACGTAATAATGAGAAGCGTAAGTTGGGTGATGACTTCCTAGACAGGTCTGGTCGTGGCGGAGGTGGACGCCTGTAAGTAAAGAAGGGAATACAGATAAAAATTCCCAGTATTTATACCTGAACTTAAGGATTACCGGTACAGTACAATTTAGAAGAATGGTAGAAAGAGCCTAAGAGAGTCGTGTGAGTGTGTAGAGAGGCTCCAAAGTCCCCAAAGAGCTTATAACTATCCCAGATCAGTGTTGGGAACCAGGTAAGCCTATAAGGCGTCTGAAAAAAAGAGCCATCGCGTTTGCCTGAGGAGATCGAGCGTCATGTGATAAGAGTATAATTATTGAAGTTGCCAATCAAAATATGTTTCTCTGAACTGCACTGTAATTGACCTGCCGTGAGTCTCACCTCATGATATAGTACATTACAAAACATGCACATTCACATAGACAAGGTACTCATGAAATACAAAACTTAACTCTATCGTAATATTTGTCATGTTCAATTAGTAGTAATAAATGAGATCTTTAAAATAGAAAGCAATACAGTAGAATAAACTCCGCTCAGTGTACAGAACTAATGCTGTAAAGATGAAAGTAATGTTTGTTTTCAAATTGGAAATAAATCCTAAAATAAAAATTATGGTAGGCAACAGAAAACTTAAACAAGGGGAAAATTTGTGTGTGCTTAGGAAATAACATTACTTGTGAAAGAAATCAAAGCAAGAATAGGTCAAGGAAAAACAGCAAATAATAATCTAAAAGACCAACTAAAAAGGGATATTGACTGTTGTGTGGGTCAGAAGCGTGGACACTTACAGCAGACACCAGAAAGAGGTTAAAAGTTATTGAAATGTGGTGATACAGACGAATACTAGGAATAAGCTACACTGACAGGTAAGCAAATAAAGTACTAAGGTTAGCAAAACTATCGAAAGAAACACTTGAAATGTACAGAAAAAGACAAATGAGATATAGGGATAAAGGAATAATCACAGAAATATTAATGGGCAAAGTTGATGGTAGGAGAGCCAGGGGAATGCCGAGACTGGGATGGATGAATGAAATACAGTCATAAAAACTGGGTCCCCCCCCCCCCTTCCCCCCGAGATACAAAACAGCCCGAGAACGTTTAGAGTGGAGGACTGTGGTCGACAACCCTCAGATATGATGATGGTACTCTGACTGATTGGTCAGGAAGGAAGGGAGGGCAACTTACCAACCCAGAGTTTTTTTTTATATATACTGATCATTACATCACAAATGTAACCATTCGTAACTTAACTCATTTTGTACTATACTCCAAATTAATCATCAGCCAAGCGGATGCTAACCCTATTATCATGTAGGAATGAAATCTTTGTCAATACAGTATTGACAATACAGTTGTACTGGAAAACGGTAACTCGCACCGGAAGTTGTAATAACGTCAACATGATGTCTTGGTCCCTTGGCCACGTTATCTGATGTTCGCCGTTACCTATAATCTTGGGCTTAAATTATAAGCCTGTGTGTGTGCGTTAGTCGTCCAAAGAGGTGTTTAGGTTACCTCACACTCTTATCATAGGTGATATCTATTTACACCAACTGAATTAAAACGCCCGAGGCCACAAAGCTACTGACATTGCCTGTATTATCCCTTGTCTGTCTATACCGTACTGCACGTCTTACAGAATGAACAAGTAGTTGTATACACATATTAAATAAATATTCATACATACATATATACATAACAGAGGAATATATACACTCACAGATTGTTCATAAATTTGTACTGTATGAAAGTAAGTGAACAAAAACTCAGGGCATGGAAGCATAACATAATTTAAACAGTACCAGTATTCGTTTGTTCCAAGATTTTATGAATCTTTCTGTAATCACTAAATGAAGAATGAGGTGGGAGAGAGACGAGTGAATGGGAACGGTGGATGAGGACTGTCGTGGGTGTGGTGCTGGAGGGAGGATTTCAGTAGTAAGCGATCTAGTTACAAGCAGCCCCCATGTTCTGTACCTCTGAATCTCTGGGTCTATAATGAAGAGGCAGGTGAGGTGATAGGACTTTTATTGGGGAGTGTGCAGTCGGTGTCAAAAGTTCGTTTGAAGCAGTTCGACCCCAAATGAGACGAGTTCGTAAGACTCATTCCAGTGACATAGCAGGATGTCGAACCCTGACATTACAGTAAAATTATACAACATCCGTTTGAGCAATAAGTTGTCAACAACAAAATTTTCTGCACCGGGCCAAGAATTCTGAACAACACTGGTTTTATATGTATGGCTGTTAATTTATCTGTGTTAACTACACGTGATATACAGAATACATCGCATTGGTTCCATAAATGCATCACAGAATCAGAAGTACCAACCTTACCAAATGAACATGGCCTCAGTCAGCGCTCGTTGCGAAGGCCGTCAGACCCAGGGAGTGCAGAAATACGAGGTCATGACCAGGATTAATTATATTTAACAAAGTTTTCGGTGGGTGTGGCGTTATCAGGAGAACTCGACCCTTAGGAGAACCCGACGTCAGGAGAGTTCAGCTTCAGGGAGAACCCGGAATCTCGAACCAAAGAAAGCTGGCCTGAGAGAGATACCGGCCTTCCCATTACATAGTGGGTTCGCTATGAATGGTAAAAAAAAGAAAGCGGTCGACCCTTACTGTCATGGCAGATTTCATTAAATGTACCTGAACATGGTCCAGTTTTTGTCAAGGGAAGACAAAGGTGCGTCGTGGCGAGTGTAGGGAAGTAAAATCTTTGGTCTGTGGCTGAAACATTCCAGTGATGACCGACTGAATGGTGGTGCAAGTCGTATATAGCCAAGATGCTCTCTCTCACTCACTCACTGTTTGACTAAAGAATACACGAGAAAATTACAATGGGCAAAAATAATAATAACGCTAAAATTCTTTGATAATCTAGGACCTTACTTAAACACTACCTGGACTAAGCATTACCAGAATATTAAAATTATAGCTTCATAGATCTGAGGAAAACTTAGTTCAGGTAAAGTTTGTCTTACTAAATAAATCAAAAGCGCAAATAAAACATGAATTAAAGAGTTTATAATGACTTAACGTGCAGAGCCTTATACGAACAGCTGAAATTATCTCCTGGTAAAAAAAAAAGATGTCAGCTAAGAAAGTAATATATACAGTGCACAACACATGACCAATTTACAACAAAGTCTATATAGATGAACAGTCATTTTGTTCACAATGAAAAACAACCGACAGCTGGCAGAGACGGAGAAGTCATTTCCTCCAGTAGCCGAGCTCTTGTTCCCATTCATTCCCCATTGTGGCAATCATATTATCTCATCAACTTCATCATAGACTGACTGAATAAAACCACTCTATACGCTAATTTGCGAGTCATAGGCGGTGTTCCGTATTTTAATATGTTACACATTATCTTTTCTTTGGGAGTAAATTTCAGTTTGTACTATACGTGCATTTACTAATATCTTTGATGTTTTATCAAGAATTTGAAGTACGGAAGCAATATTTACAAAACAAACTTGAGTGAGCTACCATATAAACGAACTATATGTGTAGTCTGGAAATTTGGGTATATACAGAAGATAGTGTAGGGTACCAATTTATACGATTACACACTGGAGCACCTTAGCTTTCGTCTTTATTTAAGACATTTTCAGAGGCAACTGAATTTACGAAAACATTAAGTCAGGTGAATAACATTGGTGTTTTCCTGATGCATTTTCCCTCAGTTTTAAAAATACTGTAAAGCTGAAATTTGGTTGCGGTGCGGATGGCCTCGGTTCACAGTGGTTACCAACCTTTTCTTGGCCAAGGAAACTTGTACGCCAAATGTACTATTTTCTGGAACCCCAATAATCTCCATCTACTCTTTACACTTACCAAGCAAAATTGCTATTAAAGTATGTCCAAGTCAAAAAAAAAAATTAAAAAGAGTTCCATTTATGAATTATAGGCTGCTGAGCCTTTGTTTTAGTATTATTATTGGTTATCATCATTATTGGATCTTGTGGAGCCCTTGTTGTTCCGGGGAACCCCGATTGGGAACCACTGCTAGGGGATGGTCGTTCACTATCTCCTGAGTCTCCACCCGGCCGAACCCATGATAACTCAGCTAGTATAGACAAGAAGTTGTACTGTACACTATTTCCGAAAAGTTTGAAGTTAACCTTTAGCACCCCAAAGCATTTACATATTGTACAAATAGAAGTAAACAATAATAAATATGAACAATTATTGCAGGACCCGTATAAAGTACTGTACAGTACAGTATATAATATCCTCATAATTCTAAGAATATGAATGTGAACGAAGGTGAAAAGTAAACTATGATCTCGGAGATGGTATGTTGGTTAATACTTTCTCGTGTCAGAATGAAGCGATTCACCATGACGAGGATGTCATGTGTCCATGGAAAGTAAACCAAGAGAGGAGAAAGGAGGCCACACGAGGAGGTCTTGCTTTTAACCAAATACTTCCTTGACGACACAACTTGCATTAATAGCCGAGAGCAGTTGAGTATTGCCCACCCAGGAAATAAACACACATTTGTAAACAAATTTCCCACCATGTACGGAGGGAAGTGATATGCCTTGTTAAAGCTGTAAATTAATAAAAAGACTACACTCCAGTCTGTAAAGGTGTAGGCTACATCTTTCTTTGAAGTGTGCGGATGTATCAAGAAAAGTTTAGCCCAAACATAAACAAAACAAAATGCAACATATCACTGTTAAATTATTATCTATAGCTGCTGTTACTTCTCGATCGCAAATTCTTTTCTCGAACCATTCTATTAACTTGTTCCTCCTTTTTTTTTATACACGAAAATATAAAACTAATCCACCCTAATCCACCTTCTTTCCAGAAGGACCTGCACAATTAATTCTTCCGTAATTGGCTGGTTTCTTAGCGTCACCTCAATACACATCAGACAGATTGTCCTGTTTCCCCCCAAGTAGATTATGTATTGTGCTCCATTTTTCTAATGACAGAAACCGATTCACAGTTTCTGTGACGTTAAAATGTATATAGGTATCATTATTGTTTAGAAGATCTTTAATTTAGTTCAGGAAGTGTTACTGTAGAGAGCAGTTTACTTGTTATGGACAGGAAATCAAGTAAGCGGGGTTACTGACGCACGTCAGACGCGGGGCGGAACCAAGGCACACACAACGCTGGTAATCTTAGTTCAGATGGTCAGGCGGTGACGTCCCCCATTGTCCACTTTAATTGCCTGAATGGTCGGTCTACCCTCCTTATAAGTCGTGGAGGAGAACCTCTTCGGCAGTCTTATGAAGTGGAGAGTTAGAGGAGGTTCTCTGGGTGACTTCGAGCACGAGAGCCTCAGACACGAATCTTATCTACTCTACAACCATTACACCAGAAGACGACACCGGAACACTCTGTAAACACGACTCAAATTATCGGTTTTGCCTCTAAAGTTTCATTCAGAAGAGGAACAAGTTACACCAAAAAGAATAATTTTCCACTGTACAAGTCAAAAAATCTTGCAAAGTTACAAAAAGAACAGCATCAATAACGACAAAGTTAGTGAGATGTTCCCCCGTGGTGGTGCGTCCGTGGCAGGTATGAAGGTCCTGGTGAACTTTGTGATGACATCACTGCTGCTGAACCAGGCCGCTGCCACTCTCCAGGATAACATGGTCAACGTTGATGACTACAAAGTGGCGGGACAGGGTAAGGCAAGCAACGCATAGTTTGGTGTTTTTCTATTCCTCTGTTACTATTACTTACACTCAACTCACAAACAACTGTACTCCCCTATACACAAGTAACAATACACCCATTTACCATTAATGTTGCCAAGAATGGAAACTACAACACCATAATAGAAGAGGATTACCACAGACGCAGCTAAAAAGAAAAACACGACCATTTTCACCTCATTTTTTCATGTCTTCCTCACTCATACGCTATCACTAACACTTTGCGTCTCATTTACACGAGCATTTGTAAATTTTCCAACACAAACTTATGCACTTATACCACACGGGCAGTTATTGAACCACTTAGAAGCTTTACCAAACTTTCCCTACTTTCCACATCTACTATCCTACTTCCGCATCTACTACATTACTTCCCACATCTACTACCCAAATTCCCACATCTACTACCCTACTTCCCACATCTGTTACCCTACTTCCCACATGTTACCCTAATTCCCACATCTACGATACTTCCCACATCTACTGCCCTACTTACTAGTTGTTTTCACTGCTACGGAAGTACCCTGACATAATGTTTACTCCCCAGCTACAGGTGGACAGGAGGAGGGAATGTCGTGGCTGGAGGCGGGTGGGCCGGAGAGTCAAGTAGCCAAGTCCAGGGTGCGGCGGTTCATCCCGTTCCCCACCGGCAGCCTCGTGAACGTGAGTCATCGGTCCATATCCAGTTCACTTACTACTTCACTGTCCCGTTCACATAATTGTTCACTGTCCCGTTCACATAATTGTTCACATAATTGTTCACTGTCTCGTTCACACAATAATTTATTATTATCCTGTGCACAATTTTTGTCCCATCCCGTTATTCATTAATTCTGTTGCACTGTCCCGTTGAGTAACTTGTTAACCCTTCCATTCACTAACAAGTTTAGTTGCCATTTTTTGATAAACATCAGTACAAATACAGGTTTATACACAAGCTGACTCTTAGGTACAAGTACAGATTAAGTTACATGATCCCTTTACCTTCTGCCCCCAAGGGTCTCTGGTTCGCTCTCGGCCACCCATCCAATAATGAACGGATATCTATTTCCACATCAGGGAAAACAAAGTAGTCCAAGTCCACTATATCCTAATTTACCGTAGGTTTTGTAGTCAGTGTGCTGTATCTGCACTGCCCCGAACAGGCGCCAGGTGTATGGAACTATACTTCTCTCAGGTTTATGTTTAAGTACACTGTAGGTACCACTTCGTCCACTAGAATGCAAATGGCTTACTCTATTTGTTATCAGCTGTATGTTCAGAACTGCCAATTTTAATATAGACACATATTTACAGGCACGGTTTGAGGTACAGTCCCCTTCACTAGTGCGTTTACAGGGGCTCATCGTATAAACATCCCACAAATCATTACATTGATATTTGTTTTAATATTGCTTACTTTGATTCCATAGTGTGTTGACTATTGCGAGTTTCCTTCTGTCGAATGTAAACAAGCACAGTGCTACACCCTGATGACCCCCTGTAAACGCATTAGTGAAGGGGACTGTACAAGTTGTGCCACAATATTAGATACGGCATTAGTATTATTAGTGTGGGCTTATCCCAGTAACAAGACATACTGGACTGTACATGTAAGAGAATTAATCTATCAGTAATTACCAGTAAGTTCAGTGAGCATTTACCAGTGCTTGAAAACTGTCTTATATCTGACCCTGATAAAAAATATATAAACCAATGACGGGTTTGGTATTATGAAGAAAATAATTGAACTTTTGACACAGGATTTAAACTTCTGCCATGATTCTGAGAAAGTTAGAGCATTTTAATACAATATTTGTACGGTGACAATATTAATTAGTAAGGAACATCTGAAACGGTCATTTTTGGCATTAATTCGACGACCACAATAAGCGTAATACAAAAATAACGACCACACTACATTAACTGAACACACCAAACCCAGCTAAATTAAGTCAAGTACTCACAGGTTTTATCAGAGTTTATCTACTGCTGCCCCTCACCTCAACGAGACCATCCGGCAGGACAACCTAACTTGGTCCTGATTACTTACCTTCTCAACACATGTCACGATTATGATGCACAGGTGAAGTAATGATTAATGATTACACGAACATTTAAATAAACAGGTATATTGTTTACTTTCGTTTATCTCACACCATCCCCAGCCTCTCTCCCTCTCCTCACACCATCATCCCTCACCTCTCATAATCCCAGCCCCCTCACCCCACACCATCCCCAGCCTACACACCCCAGCTATGAGCATTTCTTACCTACACACCCCAGCTATTAGCATTTCTTACCTACACACCCCAGCTATGAGCATTCCTTACCTACACACCCCAGCTATGAGCATTTCTTACCTACACACCTCAGCTTACTCCGGCAAGCAAATGAGGTGGCACTACCCCAGGGTACCTCAGGTATAAGCCTCCTTCCTGCATATTGTCCCTCACAGTTAGAGTTCACACTGACGATCCCTGTCGACGGGTTTAGCGACGTGGGCGAAGTAGAGACGATTGCCGACTTCACTTTCTTCCTGCCCAACGACACTATCAGCTGGGCTAGGAACTACCAGCACAGTGCCTCAGACCGCATCAACGTCTACCACCGTATGGAGAAATTCCTCAACAGGTAGGTTCAGTGACTACACACGCTCCGCCTTTATAACGTTCTTTAAAATAAAGAAAGGGAAGATGATAAGTTCATGATGAGCACACAGAATAGTCTTGTTCTACGCACTGATCGATCTCAGTTATAATGAGGGTGCCCGTCATAATTCGAAAATAGTAGTACAATATAGCGGACACGGTGTATTTAAAAAAACTATTCTACCATGGTTTAGGTCGTGCTGCTTCCATCTCACGAAAAGAGGGTAAGGCTAGGAACCCATGTGTACAATAAAAGACAAAAGTCGTGTCATGAAATTTGGTGAAAACATAAGCAGAAGGGCTAAACTTTTGGTGCGCTCTGCCTTGTGGTAGGGGGCTCTCAATGTTTCAAGTTGTATTTAATCTTCGGACAAAACCGCGACACGAATTTTGTTTAATTGCACGTAGTGCGCAATGCGTATAAATCAAAATAATTGAAAACAAATTGGAATGATTCCATGTATACGTATTGCGTGATGCATAGTGTCTTGTGCGTTGCGTGCTCACCGCTCCCAGGGGAGGTGAACATGCATCACGCAAGTATCACGCCAGGGATGAGGGGTTTTCCCGTTGCATCCACGTGCTTTCATAGCGTATGTTTATGTATTTGAGTGTTTTTCAATGCCAAATTGTACTCACCACGAGATGTCATATCAGATGAGATTCTGGAGAAGCTAATTGAACTGGGACTACAGAGTTGACTGGATTAATAATAACTGTTTTGTGCATACAGCATAATTAGTAAACACAATAAATGTCCTGTACATTGTAGTCCCTCGATAAACATCTCTTAAAATAAATCCCTTTCATAAAGAACAGTTTCATGTTCTCAAGCACTTCGTTAAGTGGTTCCCCCTGTATTGTACGTACCAACCTATACTGCACATAGAGTTCCACACCAGATGAATCTTTGAATGAAAAGAAATTTCACGCACCACGCATCACATTTGACGGACATATGAGAGCAGTGAATACGCACCACGCTTCACGCATTGCGCTTATACGTACACATGGGTGTCTAGCCTTAAGTTTCCGTCTTAAACAATAATCCTAGTTTCATTTGCCAACAGTTTTAAGCCATCTCCACAAGATTGGTGCAGACTGGCTAACACGATCTTTCACCTCACCCTTGCAGAATGGGGTACAACGGCCACGCCTGCACCCTGAGGACCCTCTGTGAGATCGCAGAGTCCCCATTCGAACACAGTCTCTACGGTGAAGTGGTTAATCTCGTCTTATCGTAAGTAACTGTCCAAATCTCCTGTAAATTAATTTAGCTCCTATTTACATTTTTCAATCTTAAGTCCAAAATAAAGGTTATATGACATATAATGCTTCACTAGTTTCAATTGGAGTATTATTAATTACTGAGAATCGTTATCTAATTTCGCCATGTAACGCTGCCAATATTGAGATAACCTACAAATAGATCACTCGAATTATCAACTTATTCTACATCTTACAGGTATTACCTGGGTATAAATCTGTAGTATATAATCGGTAACCCATGTTTATCTATATCACCCTGTTAGTATATTTCATATTTATGATCTACTTCTATGTACGTTTATCAATCACTTATTTTTTTTGTCCGATTAAAATTATTCAACATCTTGTCTACAGCAGATGTCAGTTGACCAAGGAAATTTACCTTCCTCTCACAGGGCGTCCGGCAGTCCGGATGACCAGTCGGTGTACGACGAGTACAGGACAGCAGAGTACTATGGTAAAACCCATGGCCAGTGTGACCAACTCTACCCAGGGTGTCCTACCTCCGTCCTTGACAAAATTTCGCAGGCCTTCACTTTCTGATTTCGGTGAACGCTTAGTCGCGCTGTAGTCATCTCATTTTAACGTCTTCCGATTCACCGTGAAGCTTCAGGTAGTGAGTGACACCGATCCTCTTTTATGTATTACGATTTACTGAAGAGTTTCAAGCATTGCACAAAAATTATTCTCTTGTTTTCAGTAGTGTCGAGTCATGATGAGCTACACTCCCGTTTGCTAGGTTGACTTCTAAGCGAGATTCCTCACAAATGTATATTAAATATTGCTTTTCTTAATATTATTTCAAAGTACATTTTTTTTTTTACGGGGATTGGCCCACCCGGGCACAGGTCAATAACCCACATCGGGGCCTAGGCGACGAAAAAAATAGAAATAAATTAAAAATAGAAAAGAAAAAGGTAATATTAATCTACACGCGAAGATGCCGGAAAACCATCTTTTTAAAGAGAGACATTGTATGAGTATTGAAACACAGGAGGCAGAGCATTCCACAGTTTGGCTGTGTGAGGAAAGAAGGATGTACTATGACGGGTTATTCTCGTGTGACCGACAGCCACAGAGAAATGGTGGGCACCGCGGGCAAGACGAGTGTTACGAGCCCACGGCCTTGCCGGCGGTACAAAGGATGCCAAATCCGCCGAACATTGCCCGTTAAAGTATACCCGTAAAAGAGTGTGAAGCAACATTGTGGAGAAGAGAAAGGGAAGAAAGACGATCTCGGCAATTGCCAGTACACAACTCCGTGGTTGCCTCCTGGCAGTGTGCCGGGAAACAAACCGTTGCTCATTTTCCGGGAGAAGTTGCCTTCCTTAGCGTCCTTCTGGAAACGCGAAAAATAAAGTACGTACAGAAATCCTGTTCATAAAATTGTTCACGACTAGGCTATTTTATTCTTCAAAATGCATTCCCAACGGCGTGGTCGGTTTGTCAAGGCCAGTGTGAATAATGACCTGCAGTACAGATCACAACATATAAATGAAATATATATTTTACCAGTACTGTACTGTAGATTACTTAATTCAGCATAATTTGTAACTGAAACTGTTACATAGTCTTTTAATATACTGTATACAGTAATATTGCTGTACATACTGAACTGTTTTTCTGGAGAGACTGACTGTTAATATGGGTAAACACTGTACAGTATACAGGGATATTACGATCAGTATACAGGGATATTACGATCACCCGTTTGATGTATAAATAATGAGGGTAAAGAAAAAATACTTTCATAAAAAGTCTGGGAACATCAATTTTGCTCTTTCTATACTTAATGCATATATAAAACTAGTTTTTAAAGTGATTTGTGTGGCATTGTCTATTGTACAGCCTCAACTTGGTATTTTGTAAAAAAAAAAAAAAAAATCGAGTAAAAAGCTGACAATTTCACATTTTGGCCTATAAATTTAAATATTCTTTTAACTTTGCATACGTGAGTGCATACAGCCTCAATCTTGCAAAATAAACTGACTACTCATGTCAAAAATAGCATACTTTGAACCCAGTTTACATTATATGATATAGGAGCCAAACGTACCACAAATGGAGGTAAAAAGATTACATTTTCAACGTGTTTACAAAAAAAAATCAAACTAAATGACCTATATACTTTTCCCATCATTTTCAAATGTATAAGAAGATTAGATGATGATAAATCTAGGTCCGTGTCTACTGTTCACCTATTTTTTTGCATAGCTTTAAGAGTAATTTTATGACCGAGTTTTTGAACTGAGGTAGTATTATTTGTTAACACCTATATCAGTCTAATTCTTCATTATTTGTTAGTTTTATATATTTAACTTATTTATGTTTATTTAAAATAAATTATCATAATAGCAACCTTTGGGCCTCATTTACCATTATAATATACCCACCACCATGAGCCTCAGGCAAATACAGTATTGTATTTGAAAGATCTCTTGCAACATTTTTCGACAACCTGATGCAGACCACAAATTCATTACTCAGACAATGAAGCAAATCAATAGTCCCAGTATGAACCCTACGTGGAGGCTGCAAATTGACAATGGCATGTTATCTTACAAAATTTCGATCTCCTCATTAAAGGTTCTGTACTAGTTAAATAACCTGAAAACGATTAAAAACAATTAAAAAATTCTTGCTTCTCTTCCTCCCTCTATACCTCCTTCCTTCTCTCCTTCCTCTCTTGAAAATTACCTTAATCAGGCACAAACGGTGTAATAAATTTCATCCATAGTTTCACATTTTCCAGACTTTATGTAAGCATTCCTAGTATCTGGTTACCTTCATTATTAAGAGTTTGTAAATGTTGTTTTACTATTGTATTCTTAAAATTGTGACCATTATAAGAATCTCTCAAACTGTAGTGAACAAATCTAACCCCAATACAGTAATGTATAATGGACAAAAGCTAACACCCGACTTTCATCTCGACACATGACATTTAAAAAAAAACGTATAATGTATGTACTGTACATACTTGTATGCCACTTGAACACTTTATACCTACCACCATAGATTATTTTAATATCAGTCTTTGAATGTCGAGACCAGCCTTCTACAATAGTAATCGGACAATTGTGAAATTTGACCTTCTAGCTTCAGCTAGGTTGAGGACCCTTTGACTAGACTTTACCCAACGTTTTACACATCACCTACAGTAGTGACGGTACATATTAACGATGAATTTGCTTAGAAATAAGTATGTGCATGCTTTTTTTCTCAAGTAAAGGGTTACATATGCCCTACAGACAGACGTCCAAACAGACGACAGGCTCGTACCATGCTTTTGAAATTAAGACAAACCAGCACAAAAATTACCTTTAAACTAAATTGATCACTTACTTACCTTACCACATTCTCATGTTACAATCACTTGCCCTTTACCCCCATTTATCTCTACACTGATAATTCCAAACTTGTAATCAGCATCACCAAACTTTTTCTATGCTATATACTCAAAATTTAGTCTAACTTTTCCATTGGATCTTCTAACTTCACCATTTGTTAACTTCCATGTCTTGATTCCTCAGTCCTGTACTTCCAGGTGTTTGTTATCCAGCAACAATATTCACGTCCTATGTTCAGGAATTTACTGCAAAAAGCTTAACATTACCAGTCCAAAGGTGTTTACCATCACTACTCAATGGTCATATTTTCCTTCAACCTCTAATGCTACCTGCTGATAAATAGCATTGAAGAGGCAAATTTCTGAAATGGAAGGATGGCAAGAGTTACAGGGCCGGAAGGTGAATGTGACGAAAACAAAAGTGCTGTATTGATTAGCGGAGTGGATGAAAGACCCGTGATGGAAAGTGGAAAATGTTCATGTGCTGCCTGTAGGAAAAATGTTGGTAGCAACAAAATAATGAGAAACTTGTGTGGAAGGTGAGTACACAAGAGGTGCAGTGGAGTAGATAGCAGACTGCAGGATGTTGACTAAATCCTCTGTATGTGTAGGTAGAGATGTGTCCATAGCAAAGTTGGATGAACTCAACATTCCCTCAATTGTGTGGACAAGTTGCGTTTCCTTGGTGAATGTTAAGTGCCGGTGAGGATGCTGAATCCTGCTCATTTACAAGAGCCAGAAGCGCCTAGAGGAAGTTTAGGGAGTTGCAGCTTTGATTGACGGCAAGACGACTTCCCTTCGCGATAAAGGAAGAATGAATGCATGCAGCTGGCATGAGAAGTGATTATGTACGGAAGTGAAACATGGGCAGTTCAAGAGGATGGCAGAAGCATTCTTGAGCGCACTGAAAAAAGAATGGCAAGTTGGATGTGCAAAGAGACGCTGAAAGACAGAGGCCCTTTTCAATTATGAGTGCGGCGGCAGGGTATTGAGTATTGGCTAGTTCTGCGTAGAGGTAGGCAGAGATGGTTTATGACGAGTGGAAAGAATGAAAGACCAAGAACATGGGGAGGTTGTAAGAATTGACCGCACATTACGTTGAGCTGCAATCAGGTAATCGTGGCTAACTGAGGAAAATGTGGAAAAAGACCGTAAAACGTTGTTGTTGATTGAATATCTCCTAGCTATAACATTATCAGTCTTCCCATCAGTGAGTACCTAAGTTACATTAAATATTCTTCAATAACATTCCGATAGATAAAATGGTTCAAGCAATACCTCGAATTGAACTTTTAATCTGTTTACAGAACGCCTCGAGAGAACACTTATGCAGTACATTAAGACAGCTTAAAACAATGCCTGCTTACGATGAATGGTAAAGACAACTAATACCATTACCTGAATTTAGCCATACTTTCCTGTGAGGAGTCTTGGTAATATCTAAGTTAGGAGACTAACTATTAACTTAACACATCTTCAATCACTGGAAATACAGTATAGCTTTAACTTTGCTAATCATTTCATATCATCTTGAGTTGTAAAAGCATTCGAAGGTGTATGTTATCAATGATGGTGATACGGCTGTATGTAATATTCGTGCCATCCCCGCCAAGCATATTAACAAGCAAATTCTATTCAAGTTAAGTTGAAGGGTTGGTGTTAGAAAAGTAATGTGTAAGACTGACCATAAATAATATTTTGTAATTAGTAAATTAGAAAAAGTTTTATTAGGACACATTGGACATTTTCAATCTCTGGATATAGTATAGCTTTAAGTTAGCACTTCATCAAACTCATCAACGATAAGCAGCCACGAACCTTAACCAGGCAACATAAACACTGTAAAGAATTTTCGTTTATTATCAGGTACAAACAATTACCTAGCTCTATCACTCAACAAGAGATCGTCTGTTATTAATCTAATTACGGTTACAGTAAACCAGATTTGCAATAAAAATTATATATATATATATTGAGAAATTTGAATTCCTTAAGAATAAAACTCACTGGGATAAAAAAAAATAAACGCTTTCCAAAGGAAGAACTTCCATAAAAAGATTACCAAAATAGTACATCTTGGGTCACCATTAAATAACTATGCACTAAATATCCTTGACAAACTTTGTCCTACTATAAATTGCAGTTCAAAATAAGTACCAAAAATTAAAATTATAGCATTACAATTTAAGAACTCCTCTCCTCGAAATTAAATTGTAATTGTTAAATCTAAAATTGTGCCAAGTGGCAAAGTTCAGCAATAGTAGGCAGTTGTAAGCTGCGAGACACCTCCATTGGGTTTGAGATAACACACTGTACTTGAACTAGCTTTGATGCACTTGTCTGATCGATATCACAAAAGGGAAAATCTGACAAAATTGAAGGCAAAGGCTGCCATGTGTTATCGGAATCTGGTGAGAGAGGGGGTGTTAGGGTGGTAGACCCACATCCCCAGGAAGTAGACATGCTGGAGGCGCTTGACCACACACCTGTATCCATACTGCTGTCCACGTTTTCATCTACACTGCACTCCAGCAAATGGTCCAATGAATTATCCAAGACACTGCTGCCAGTAAAAGACTCTGATACACTTCTCCTGGAGGAGACTGGCTCAAGCAACATTGCAGAAATATTTTCAGGAAGGAGTTTAGATAGATCAACTGAAACAGGATTAGAACATGAGGTCAAGTCCATTGTATTTCCATGCTGAATACCTGTACCAATATCAGTAGATGCAGCACGATTCTCCGAGTCGTCTTGCATAGTTCGAATAGCATAGAGGCGTCTCAAGTTAGCTAAAAGAACATCACTTGCAGTCGGGTCTGGTGCAACACCAGCAATTTCAGCCAAAGTCAACAAAGCTGAACCTAGTCTGTCATGTCGAGACCGCAGTCTGAGACCTCTCATGGATGACACCCCAGCTGCTTCTTCTGGGTCATGAACAAAGTGACAACGCGCCCCATACTGGCAGTAACCCAGACTGTGGTACGTGCGGCAGAGGTCCGTTTTGTAGCGAGGATGGCGGGGCACAGCGCGAAGCTCTCTCAAGCCGTGAGCGAAGGTGCAAGTCTTCGCAAATCTGTTGATAAATATGCATTTGTACTCACGACATTGAATAATGTAAGTTTACAAGAGCGATTCAATATAAAATCCCGAAATCCCAACTATACTTGAAAACCGAATATAGGAGTTGTGTTCAACATAGTACATTTGATCATGAACAAATTTGTGTCGAGAAAAAAGAAACGGGCGCTTTTTCGTTATAGAAGTTATCATTCAAGGCAAGAGAAGCTTAGCAAATCTTGCGGAGACAATCAGATATGACAATACCTCTTCACAGTCAACTAGAATCAATGAATTTACAGGTATGACCATAATTACTGTATAATGTACATGGGTCTATAGAATGGCAGACCGCACGCTTAACCACAATGTCTATGGCAGCAATGTCACGTATCTAAGTCCTTTGTAGGCGACGAAATATTTACAGTACCATAAATTAATTATGGCGCCGTCGAATCTCCCGTGACCATGTTGCGGTTCACACCGTCTGCGACGCATAAGCTTTCGCAGTGTTTGTTTACATATCAAGAAAACCTATGACGAATTCATCGTTCGCGTTTATTACGATTTATACTGAATTTAAATCGTTATATTTTCCTGTAGATTTTTGGACGTTAGTATGAAAATTTTAATGACAATGCACAGATTAGGGAGTTAGGAAGGTTAGATAGGTTCAATTCATTTTCACTTCCGTTTTCGTGTCCAACATCATGCATAGAGTATTTCCATTTATTTTCTCAATTTAAATTTAATTCTGGATTGAGCTTGAAAGTCTGGGTAAAGGTATAGAAGAGAGGGACCACCATAAAGAATTTAACGAATTGGTTGAAAAATTTTCTTCACCGACATATTAAACAAATGGAAACCTCCATTCATAGAACCTGACGTAACATAACCAACCTACGGGTTTGTTATGTCAGGGTCTATGCATTATCGTGTTGATTTATGTGTTAAACAACTTAACTTAATATTGAGGAGGATATAAGTCAGCAATGGCGAGAAGGAATACGTGGAAGCGTTCACCATAACAGTAATTAGGAAACGTCTCTTTAAACAGGGATTCAGCGAGGTAAACAAAAATGGCGCCTGGAGAATTGTGAAGCGGGATTGAGTAGGTCAGGTTCTATGCATTAACGTTTCAATTACTGTTTAATATGTTATTACCATTATATATATAACCTAATAAAACCTGACCTAACATACCCAACCTATGGGTATGTTAGGTGGTTACCCTCTACCTACACCTTTACCAAACTCTGGGTTAAACACAAAGGTTATAAACAAAATTGACTCACTTGCAATTCCCACTCTCTTCGTAGGTTCTGCACAACTCGGTTTTGTATCGCAATGGGTTTGATGGACGAGCTGGCATTGGTCGATCAACTTTCTTGCTGCTTCCATTCTTTCTTGTGTTACTCGTACCATCACTGCTTCTTATGGCGCTCCTGCTGCAGCTGATACTGCCATTATCTGTCCCTGAACAGGTTGGGTCTGAAGGACTTGAACATGGTGGGAAGGTGCCTCTGTCCTCCTCTAACATGTAGTCATTGTGGTTATCAATGCTCCATGGATATTCACATGGTTGATTGGAGTTGTGGACAGGCTTAAGAGAGCGTACAGGACTAGGTTGACGCCTAGGGCATTGGTGGCGTATGTGAATCGAATGTTGTACAGGACTTGCACGGAGCAACCGATTTGTAGCTGTAGTTTGATTTGTACGAGGCAAGTTCTTCCGGTCAGAAAGATTACGTCCTAGAAGAGATGAATTACCAACTGAACGTCCACTATTTCTCCGGCTCCCCATGGACAACTGTGGACTAGCACTTACACCACCCCTGAAAAATAAAACGCAGCACTTAACATTACTACAGAAAAGGATTACTTTTAGTTTCGGTCGTCAGGGAAACCTTAGGAATTTAACTATTGGAATCATTAGGGGTCTTGGGGATATCATTGAACAGGACCTCGGAACACAGCAGCCATTTAATAAACATCTGACTGCTTCACCAAGGCGCCATGTTGTCATGCCATCGCTTCAGTTGAACAGCTGATCACAGACTTTTAAATTCACATAAAACCTTCTGCTAGTTGTATTACTCCACTTATTTTTAGAAAATAATAAATAACCTTAAAACCTCAAGCACTTAAAAAAAAATTATGAAGGAAAAAATACATACCTCATCACGTCCTTCCGCTCGACGTAACTTCTGCGAACTGGTGAAGAAGGTGACAAGTCTCCTATATATAACCTCGGTCAATTTCCCGCCGAGGTCTTCCCAACATTTCAGTGTTACAAAAACAATATCTTCGGGTTTATTTTAAAAAATATAACTAAAGTAAAAGCTATTAATTACTGAAATTATTTAAAAAATATAACTTTCATTATTTTTTATTAATATTAGAAATAATTACGACGCTAAAGTCTTAAACTTTAAAATTGTCATACAGCCATACGGATAATGGAATAAATTTTCCCAGTGGCGGTCAATTTAAAGCTAAACACAGAACACAAAGGTGTGACACAATTATTAGGGACATTATAAATTTCATTGGAAGTATTATCAAAATTGTTTTTCAAGAGCATTATAAGATCATACGCCGCAATATTTTTTTAAACAGACCGGCAATGCAGAAAATTTGATATGGTTCATCATTATCAAACTTTTCCAGATTATTTACTGCATAAACCTTCCGAGTGTGACAGCAGTATGTCATGAGCCATCGACAGTGCAAGACTAAGACTTAGAGATACATATTATCTGGTTGCTTACCAGAGGAACATAAGAAAACCATCAGAAATACCATTAGCTATACTCTCAATAGAGAAAAAAAAGCACGAACTGTATGCGCGGACACTTTCAGCAGACACCAGAGAGGTTGGAGGCCTTTGAAATGTGGTGTTATAGGCAAATGCTAAGAATAAACAACTTTAGCAGGAAAACAAATGAAAGAAATACAAATATTAGCAAATACTTCAAGAGAAATACTTTAAATGTACAGACAAATACAAATTAGATACTTTGGTCATATAATTAGTTCATGAGGGGTAGGAGGGCCAGAGGAAGGCAAAGACTGGGATGGATGAATTAAATTAAAAACTGGTCCCCATAGAGATACAAAACTTTAGAGGATTAGAAAAAACAGCCCGAAAACGTTTAGAGTGGAGGACTGTGGTCGCTAACCCTTAGATAAGAGGATTGTACTCTGATTGATTGAACTCAGACATGTACAGTACTCTCAACTCCTGTGAATTTTAACATAATGGCATTCAATAGCAAGAGCTTTTCAGGAATACCTCCAAGATAACTTGAAAATGATCTTGGATACTTCTCTTACTTCTAAACCGTGTCTGTTCTTTCGGTTGAGCAAAATCGCGTTTTGTGTGAAATTTGTTGGTAAAGCTTTTCGTAAAAAATATATTCATTATTCGTAGAAGGCTAGGACCGTATTCATTACGATTCTTTATTAGCAAATTTAAAAGGCTGGTTTACGTAAGTAAGGAATCTTTAAGTATTAAAAAAAATCACGTTTCATTTAAGTAATAACTGAACTTTAAATTGAGAGTGCTAACCATCGATGTCCCTTTAATGTAAAGGTATGCTTGGAACAGTGTTTGAATGCATGTAAAACGAAGAGATAGATTAAACGTCTGCTACAGAAGCAATCTATTTACTGATTACAATGCGTCCTTTCTATTAGCATGAGCTCCGCCTAGTGGACGACCTCTGAACTTGACTTATTTCCGAAGGTGACTAATTTTGATTTCGTTTTTATTTTCATGTAAGTAAAAATTTCTTAGAATATGAAGAAAATCAGTTGAAAGAAATAAAAGTTATTGTAGGGAAATAAAAGGAAAAGTCGAAACTCTCTTTACGAACTTTAAGTTGCCTTTCCACGGAATGGAATAGGTATATACAACTTGTCGTTAATATTTTCGACATAGGAATTCTTTAGTGAATCAAAATTCATTTCTTCACGAGTTGCGAAAAAGCGACGCACGTAACAGTGTTACTTGAGTAAGGAGGGATATTTCTTCCCGAGATAAGACAGGTTTCTTGGAGTCACCCAAGAGATCGTAGGAACCGTTGAGATGTCTCCCCTTTTTCTTCCTTTCCTTGATAAGCTTCATTGGTGTTATGGCTAAGCCCCGGAAGAAGGTTAAACGTTACTGTTTCTTCATTTTTCATGCTGCGAGAGAGAGCAGCAGTGTCGGAGTGTTCCGCAGGAGCTCGCTGAGTCAGGAGCTGGCTTAGGACCTCTGCTTACCAGCCGTCTCCACTCTCTCCTGGAGAATATATGGGAAAAGGAGGAAATCCCCCAAGATCCTAAAGACGCTTCCATCGTCAATATTTATAAGAACAAGGGAGACCGGTCAGACTGTGGCAACTACCGAGGGGTCTCACTGCTGTCAGTAGCTGGCAAGATTATTGCCCGAGTCCTCCAAAACAGACTTCTTCCTGAGGTGGAAAACTTCCTGCCAAAATCTGAATGTGGCTTTAGACCATCACGTGGTACCACTGACATAATCTTTGCTGCCCACCAGATAGGGGAAAAGTGCAGAGAAAAAGCGTCGTGACCTGTACATGGCCTTCATAGATCTAACCAAGGCCTTCGACTTGGTCAACAGGGAAGCCGTTTTGGCTGCCCACCAAAATTCATTACCATTGTGAGGCAACTCCACGATGGCATGAACAGCATTGTCCTGCACAATGGCACCTAGTCTGAGTTCTTCCTCATGCAAAAGGGGTAAAACAAGGATGTGTATTGGCACCAACTCTCTTTTCCATTTTCTTGGCTCCCTTCCTTACTCGTGCCACTGCCAATTTAGCCCAGGGGGTGGATATTGAGTACCTGATGAAGGGTCTTTTCAACATAAGACGACCCCAGGCGAGGTGTCAGCAGCTTCCATTACTAAACTCCAGTATGCAGATGACCTTACCCTTGTCGCTCACACTGAACGGGACCTACAGAAGATCCTGAACACCTACGCAGATGCGTATGCACACTTCGGCCTTGAGATGAATGTACGTAAGATTCAGATTCTCTTTCAGCCTGCCCCTGTTTCAGCCACACCTCCACCATCCATCCAGTTAAACGGTACTACCCTATATAATATTACCCACTTTCAGTATCTTGACTCCCACCCGTCCACCACAGTGGACATCGATGAAGAGATTCAACATCGGATTAGAATGAATCAATTGACTGTCCACCAGAGATCGCTTGCCTCGTCAAGACAGTGTGAAAGCGTTAGTTGCTACCGCCCCTGTGGTACAGTAGTGCCAAACGGTTTCCTCTTTAAGTTAATGCGTATCGGCATGAATCAGTGTTTCTAGGTGAGGGACTCCGCTCATGAGTGGGAAGGTCTCTCTTGTGTGTTGTCCTACTCTCAGTCTAGCATTTCTGCCGTCAAGAAAGTTGAAAGCAACTTTTCAATGTTGGTGGTAAGTCCGAGTTGGAGGATCTTATATTTTAGACCGTCGTGCCAGACTTTGTCAAATGCCTTCGCTACATCCCGGAGAGTTAGATTATATTGTCTACCACTCGCCGCGGCTCTGGCTATGTTTTCACATGCCAGGGCTATCGCTGTTGTGGTGGACTTCCCTTTCCTGAACCCGAATTGTCTGCAGTTGACTCTGTTTGTTGTTTCCAGGTGATTTCTCAGACGGTTATTGATGATTTTTTCTAGGATTTTTCCAGGTACTTCGAGGAGGGAGATCGGTCTGTAGTTTAGTGGGACGGCGGGGTTCTTGCCTTGTTTTGGTGTTAGGGTAATAATGGCCTCTTTGAATTTAGTTGGGAAGTAGCCCGAGGCCAGGCAAGCGTTCATTGTGGTTCTCAGTCTCTCCATGGCCGGGTTGTTTATGTGGCTGAGGATCTCCTTGGTGATGCCTGAATAACCAGGGGCTTTATTTTTGGTACTGGAGATGGCTCTGTTGAGTTCTTCCGAGGTGATTGGTTTGGACAATGGGCTGTCCGCTCTCAGATCCTCCCATATGATTTCAGGGGAGGGCTGAGTGCGGTGTGTCTGGCCCCGGAGTTCATCAAGGACGAGCTCCTCGTGGGTACCATCGAATCCCCTATTCTCTTCATTTGTGATTCGGAAGATGTTCCTCCATATGTCCCTGAATATGGGTTCTTTGTCTTGATCGTCATATATTTCACTTCCTGCATGGTCAGTTATATATGATGACTCGTTATGGCTGCAACCTTTCAATCTCTTAACTCGACGCCAGAGCCCTCCTGGATCGTTGTATGTATGTGAGAGTTGTTCAACTATTTCGGCCCATTTAAGGTTGCTTTGTTCCGGAGATCTTGTTTTTATTTCCTCCAGTATTCTTCTGTATGTATTGTAGCTTACGATGTCCCAACCATGGGTCTCGGCTCTCTGTTGTAGAAGTTGGAACTGGTTTGTGAGGGCTATGAGTTCTGGAGTCTGTTGTGGGTGTGGGAGAGTTCTGTTGCGTTTGAGAGGCGTGGCCTCCTGGTAGGCTGTTCCTATGGCTTCACACCATGTGTTGCTAGGGTAAATTTCGCAGGTGGCGACCTTCATTGGCTGAATCTCATGTATGGCAATATTTCGATATGATTTGTTAGGCTTGAGAATATTCTTCATTCCAGAATACTATTTAATTAATATACTGTACAAGACCTTTAATTATTCTCATCCATCTTACCTGCGGCTAGTTTTGGGGAAAAGATCTGTTGTCAAAACATATTGCTTGTCAAATATCTCCAGTGATCACGTGTACCAACGGTAGTACAATTGTAGTTCTTATTTTTTTTTTTAGCACGATGAAATTGATGATGTACAGTACGTTGCTGAAGGAAATAAACAATAAAAGGTAAAAAAAAAATCATTCACTGCATTCACAGGCTGAAATAAAAGATTACCTTGTAAATAAAGTTTAATCATAGCCCAGCTAATGATATATGTATAACAATTTATAAACTAAAGAGCAGTAACATCATATAACAAGATAACAAAGGTATCACTGGCACTGTCAAACGAGCATCCATCGTGAACCATCCCACACATCTTATTCGATCTTCAGGAGTTGGATGGTGAAGATGAGAGTTGCATCTGCAATACAAAATATTATTTGTCATAATTTCATAATTATAATAAAACATTATACTCATATTATATTAGTCAAAACGTGATGACTAGTAGTACATTGGTTGTATTAATACTAACATTGAATTGTTTAAATTGCCTCTCTTTCAATATGACGCTACGATAAGAACAACTGGTCCTCCTCCGCACAATGTTTTACTTGAGCTGTACTACTAACAGTAAACTCAAAGACAATGCCCCACTATAACGATGGTAAGCCACGATTAAACTTGTATGCGTAGTCTACCCATCACATCTATAATAAATTATCCACCACAGCTGTGCTAAGTGCCAAACACAGTTGTGGTAGGTGTTCACCACAGCTGTCCTAAGTTTCCACCACAGCTGTGTTAGTTGTCTACTACAGTTGTGGTAGGGGTCCATCACCACTGCTACAGTAAATTTCAAACACAACTGCAGATGCTCACCACATTAAATTTGTAGTAAGTGTCCATCACAGTTGTAATTAGTGTCCGCCACCACAACTGTAGTAGTGTAAGAAATTAGCTTTGATAAGTGCTCACTGCAGTTGTGGTAATTGTCGACCACAGCTGTAGTTACATCTAAGCAGATGTAGTGTCATGTTTGTATTAAGTGTCCAATACAGTGGTGGTAAGTCGCATAAAGTTGTAGTGTCTAACACATGTTTATCACAGGTTTCATACAGATCAGTTTCAACAGTAGTAACCACCACAGTTGTGAGGAGGTGGGAGGGTAGAATACGCACCCGGGGGTATGACGTTGCCGGCGCCAGTCTTGCCGTAGGCGAGGTGCGGGGGGATAATGAGGAGTCGGCTTTCGCCGACACACATGCCCTTCACGCCTTCATCCCACCCAGGAATCACAGCCCCCTGTCCGAGCTGGAAGGTGAACGGCTCCCCGCGGTCCAGACTTTAGGGGAACAGAGGTGATGGTGACGGACTTACACTCAAGTGTGCTCAAATACACGCACATATTTAAATATGAATAAATGAGTACAAGCCTTATTGTTATTCACGGTCGAATTGTGTAGTGGATGTAGTGTACCTGATAGTGTACAGTAGGTAGTGGGTGTAGTTGACAGCGTAGTGGATGTAATGTAGATTGTGTAGTGGATGTAGTGTACTTGAGTGTACAGTAGGTAGTGGATGTAGTTGATAGCATAGTGGATGTAATGTAGCTTGTGGAGTGGATGTACTGTAGCTGATAGTGTTGTCATGGACATAACCTATGAACTGCCCCTCAAAAACAAACCTAAGCAATGCCAGGTTGTCCAGCTAGTTGATTTATAAATCATCTAAAATGTACAATTTTTCTTTCTAACATAAAATCACACTTTAAGAACTCCAAACAGATCCAATATGTTCTTACCTGGAGTCAAACTTCTTGGCATCGACGAGTTGGCCGGTGTAATGTACAGTAACATTGTCTCCTTGCTTGGATACGCTGGAGCAAATCGGGGGTCGCACCAAAGTCTGTGATGTCAACTTTGTTGGAGCCTTCGGTTGCTGCCCGTCAGGCTTGGGGCGGCGCTCAGGCCTCTCCTCCACCGACACCACCTTGTCTGGCAGTTCCGTCAGTTCCACCTCGAACGTCAGTATGGCACCTACAGTACAGTATGCAAGATAAGTTAGATGTGTAGTAAATGTTTAAGTGCAGGTATTGCAGTGCATGTGGTCATGTAAATGTATTGTACCGTACATTAATCTCAAATTAATGCTTACATTGTCCCGCTCACACACACACACACACGCGCCAGTACATTGGTTCAGCACATAACTATTGTCTATGAAGTTCGATAATATTTCTAGCCTATTTAGAGATGAATCCATTCCTAAATATTTGGTAAAAAACATTGAGAGTTCGTGGACTGCCATTTTCTTACTTATAGCAATGTGAATTTACGAAAAGGTTATTACGCCTATTCTTTTTATAACTTTAATCGTGCAGACCTACCGGGACCTGTCAGGACCTACCCTCCGAACTACTGGTTAAGCAGATAGCTATGACTGGAGCTAGCTTATCGATTTTACTGCAAAACATTCACCAATATTTATTGTGCAGGCACACTTTTAAAATAAAGCAAATATGTACTTTTACTCCTTACTCTTCTGGAAGACGGGGCACTGATCGTGTGCTCACACGTTCCTCTCGTCATAGTCCTACACATTTCTCCGTCACACACATTCTCTTTGTCCCTACACAATGGTACTATACATCTAATACACGTTCCTCTTCCAACACGTTCTCTCTTTTTAAGAATTCTCTCTTCCTCTTAGGCCTCAATTTTCCTCACATATGTGCTCCTCCCCCTTTTGCTACATAAGCATGGGCAGATGTGAGCGCTTGCCTCACCTGCTGGGATAACATTGCCGGCGCCCTGGTCGTTCGGGTTGAGGTGTGAAGGACGAGGGAAAGTGAGTCGACGTCGCTCACCGACACACATTCCCTCCAGTCCTCGATCCCACTCCTTGATCACTTGGCCAGACCCCAGTCGGAACTCGAAGGGCTCTCCGCGAGTTGAACTACCATGGAAGAAATTATTATTATATTAAGTTCACCTATCAGCGATGCATAATGTATGCTAAAATATTACATGGAGGAGAGTATAAGAATAGCGAAAAGCTAACGATGTATATCAGTGCGTATTAATGCACTAATATAGGCAAGTTGTAGTAATCATTGGTGGTTATTTACGTTGATGGTAATGAATAATCTTTTCTAGACCAGCAACATAGTACAGAGAAGACTTGCAGTTAGAAAGTAATACGAAAAACATTTAAGTCCTTGACAATCGTTTCAAACCTGAAAATTTGTCTCAAACCTGAAAATTTCACCCTTTAAAATATATATATATATATATATATATATATATATATATATATATATATATATATATATATATATATATATATATATATATATATATATATATATATATATATATATATATATATATATATATATCTAAGGTTATTATCACATAAAGTAACTTCTGGGAGAATTTATCACCCATAACTGACATAATTGTCAGTTTTAGCAACTATTTTTTTTTTTTATGAATTCAGTGAACTTCATGTTTACACGATGTTATGAGTTATTAGTTAACAGCTCACAATAATTACACTAACACGGTGATAACTGGTACTGCATAAGCATAAAGGCTATACTGTCTGTAAATAATATAGTTTACCTCTGGTCGAAGATGCTGCCATCAGCGAGGCGGCCAACATAGCGGACCTGCACCTTATCTCCAGGCCCAGACTGAGCACGACACACACTAGGCCTGCCGAGCACTTCCACCCTCAGCTGTCCTTGAGTCAGACTCGGTTGCTGTGCACTCACCACCCAGACGCTGACCACCATGTAGATACACGTACGCAACATAATCCTTTAAAATATAAGACTTTGTACTAAGATTTATGTAGTATCATGAATGTGATAGATACTGATAAATTACTAATATACTGTACCTGTATTAGGTTCTGGTGCCTACTCTGGAAAGTCAGGGTGTGAATACGTGGTCAGGAGTCTCAAATGATTCAGTTAATTTCCCCACACAATACACAGCTGACACACTGTTACGAGGAGTATCGAGATGCAATATTATTCCTTGAAAAATGGGTGCCTAAGAACGTTTAACTATAATTATAAAACAATTAATCCATCTGGGGTCGCTGATGACCGACATATGTAAATATCATTAGTGTACCAAAGAACAACTACTGTTTTAGGATATATAGCAAACAAAAAATAGGAATTATATCGTTATGAAAAGAACATACTTGGACGTAGTATAAAAAAGATCTTTTATAATGTTAATCCACATGAATCAATACACTGTACACTGTACTGACGTACCCAAGTTCAGTCCAGGAAGTATTGTTGTGTTGACGTCTCGAGAAGTACTGGTAGTGAGAGTGCTTACGGTGGTCTCGACCTCACTTTCACTCGACTGTTTCTTTCGTGAGAGAAAGTTGTTTTGGTGAAGAGAAAGTAGTTTGTTCAGTAGATTTAAGCGACTCACGACAACTTGGGTAATAGAATACGAAAGGGTCACATCTAAATAAATGTTATTCCGTTTTTAAGGCTTTACATGTCATGTGGTGTAATTCTTACGTTTTGAAAAAAAAATCAGGGAATGAACTTCTTTTTATACATTCAGTGGTTACTAACCTACCTAACTGCCGCAACATTTCCTAAAATAACGAAGAAGTCGTATTTAAACCACTGGGAATTTCATGATAACACTTAAACATTGTATGTGTTTTGAAAGAATCTGGTGTAGAAATATTGTTCCAATCAACCGTTATCACCCTAAGCCTATCTTACTGTTTTAACTTGCTTCGCCCGTTAGCAGGGAAGGGGTTGAGTCATATCGGGGAAATTATGTGGCGAAATGTGAGTGTCCCGTAGTGAGGATACAGTGTACTGTAGACGGCTCACTTGGAGGCAGTGTGGCTGATACTGACCGTCCTTCACTTACCCAACTGTAAACATTATACAGTAGGTACCGATTCACAACTGGGTGGACCAGGGTTCCCTTAATGGCGTGAACCAACAACCAATAGGACAGGAGGCAGGCGCTACATCCACTAGGGAGTTGCATCCCTCTGTTACACCCAAATGTTTGTGTCACGTCCGTCTGTTACACCCAAATGTTTGTGTCACGTCCCTCTGTTACACCCAAATGTTTGTGTCACGTCCCTCTGTTACACCCAAATGTTTGTCACGTCCGTCTGCTATATACATATGTGTGTCGTTCTTGTTACACTCAGATATCTGTGTTACGTCCCTTTGATTCACACGTATAAGTGTGCCACGTCCCTCTGTGGCATTTAAACATTTGTTTCCGTGTCTGTAGGAATATTTGGGTTAAGTAGACAGAGCATTCGAGCACCCAGACCACGCTCCGTAACACGTTAAAGTATTTGGGTCGTACTTATCACCCGAACCCATACAACAAATTATCAAGCTTTAACCACTGGGAGTTTGCTTAATTTTGACATAATACACATTTCTTATACATACTTTAAAGCAAAGCCCACATACCGTAGTATATACATTTCGCGACACTATTCACGCGTTAGCCTGAGTATTTAAGAGCAGTCATAAGAAGCACCTGCGCATGACGCCAGAAGACGAGAATCAGCTCGATTTCTATTACAGTACAGGGTAGACGCACTATGTGACGTGCTTTTAATGGTATGCTGAGAAATCATCATGGTGTGATTTTAAGATCTCTAACTTCCTGACATCTTGTTGCTAAAGTATGACACATTTGTCACGGGAAAAGACGTGATTATCGTAATCAGATGGTAGGCGTCACGCTAGAGTCATTAGTCTCACTACAGTGTTTGGTGTGCTTCGTGGTGGCCTCAGATGTCATTGTAGGTTCACTCTGTGCTTATATTTCCTTTCTGTCTTATATAATATTTCAATTCAGCGAATTCTATTTCTAGTTGTAAACATTTGATAATAGTAGAATTCATAAGCGAGTGGTGAGTGATACAATTGTTATCCATAACCCGTCGGGAGCCTTTTGCTGTGTGTCGCTACTGTGTCAGTTACTTTCCCAAGATATTAAAAAAAATCTTATTAGATAAACTTTTAAAGGTAAATTTCATCATATTACACAGTACTGTATATGTGTATATGTTTCTGGTTCCACGGATTGTAAATTACTTCTGTCTATCGAAGGTGCTATGAACATTAGAATAAGTCAGATACTTGGTAATGATTATAATTCAACTTCTCTCTCAAGCAGTTGTATGTGACGGTTTTTCTTCAAACTATTGTTACCACTAAGATTAAAATGCATTCCAGTTAGAAAGTTTTGGGTCATACTGTATTGAAATCCCTTTTTTGCTATTTCTCGGACACTATAGGTAATGATACAGATACATGCGAAAGTATTTAGTTATGTGGACACTCATTCGAAAGCGTTAAAGCCGAATTTAATAATCAGCTGGGAGACTATTTATGATAATTCTACGGTATCGAAAATAGAAATCTAATACTCTATAATAAAGTGAGCCATTCTCACACTGGTAATGATATAAATCCAGACTAAATGCCCACAGATGTACCGAGGACGACCCTTCACTCTCACGATCTCTCTGTCGTGAGTGTCAATCCCACGGGAAAATGAGTCGACTTTTTCAGAATTACTTTAAAAATGATGTGATGTTAAGACGATATTCTTTATGCTGACGTGATGTTTGCAGGATACAAGATGGTGATCGAATCTTCACATATAAAATTTTATTTGATTACACCTTATTAACAGTACTTGGCTCTGGAAGTCTGTGTTATTCAAGTGACTGAAGAAATTGGAATTCATTGCGTTGAGCCGAGTAACAGGTTAAACCCATTCGATGAGATTAACACATTGATTTACTGAATGTAGGTTGGACAAGAGTGAGTAAAAGAGAAGATGGGTAGACATGAATTAGAGAGGGGGATTAGCCGGGGTGAGTGAGGGAGAGGGATGGGTAAAGGGGTTGGAGGTGAAGGATGGGCAGGGGTGGGTAAGGGAGGGTAGGAGTGGGTTAGGGAGGGTAGCGGTGGGTAAGGGAGGGCAGGGGTGGGTAAGGGAGGGTAGGAGTGGGTTAGGGAGGGTAGCGGTGGGTAAGGGAGGGCAGGGGTGGGTAAGGGAGGGCGAGGTACAGGTCAATACCCTACACGTCACACCGCAGTACCTGGAGGGTGTTGGCTCATCACCTGTGTTGTGTTGCACAGTCTCACCTGCAGACACCTTAATAATCTTCCACACCTGGTGACGCATAACCTAACTATCTCAACCCCACACCTGACGACACACACACACACACTTTACACTCTCTACGCTTACATGAAAATACGCATTTGATTATCTCTCCACACACCTGACACTTACATAACCAATTACCTATCCCAGCACTTGACAACACACACCTGACTTATCTTTCTCCACACACCTGATAATACACATCAGGCTATCTCTCTCCACACCTGTCGATTTCTCGCTCACTTGACGACACACATGACCATCTCTCCCTTCACTTGATAATACACACCTGACTTTCTCTTCCCACACCTGTCGACAAATGCCCAGTTGGAAGCAACATGTACAAGTCGAGTCACTAGTGCAAAAAAGCCAGTCAAACAGGTAACTGAGGATGGTATAACTGGGAGTGTAACTGTTAATGATGAGACGCTGACATGACTCTTGAACCTAAGGCACTGAATTGACGATCATTACTGAACTGGCTGTTTCATCTAGCGGTAATGAACTGACTCTGCTTGACTGTTAAATTTGGGTTCCTGAACTGACTGCCTGTGCTTCACTGTTAAATCTGGCGGTAATGAACTAACTGTGTCTGCTTGGCTGTTAAATTTGGGGAACTGAACTGACTGTTAAATCTGGGGCAATGAACTGACTCACTACTGAACTGACTGTTCAATCGGGGATACTGAACGGACTGTCACTGCTAAACTGACTGGTAACGCGGGATATGAAATGATTATTAATGCTTAAATTCTAAACAGAGTCAACGTACTATTTACAATGCCATGTTGAACTTGCTGAAGTTAACTGTTAGTCGTGAGACATCCAAGTAACTTGAGAGTTAAGACACTAAACTAACTAAAAGTACTGCGAGCCTAACTATTGCTGGCACGGGTGTGGGTACGTTTAAGTATTAGTAAGTTACATTGTGCAGTACAAAGCAACTGCAGTACTATGTGTGTGAATTAAAATACTACCGCCTCTTACTGTTTTTGTGGTTGGAAAGAATAATATATTCTAAACGCATAATGAATATGGTAAATTATGTTGAGGGCAAACGACGTCTTAAATGAAAGAGAAAACTACCATATTTCAATTAATTTTCATTGACATAAGAACATAATAATGGAGGAAACTGCAGCGGGCCTATTGGCCCATACTGGGCAGTCCCGTTTACACCCAACCCCTTTCGCTCATATATCCGTCCAACCTATTACTGAAGCTACCCAGCTTGGTCGAATTAATGATGATGTTTGGTAACTTGTTCCACTCATCCACTACTCTATTTACAAACCAGTGTTTACCTATATCACGCCTAAATCTAAATTTGTCTAATTAAAAATAATGCTTAGAGTTCGTTCCTGGTTGAATAATTTAAGTACCTTTGTTATATCACCTCTGTTTAGCCCTGACTTCCACTTGTACACCTCGATCATATCGCCCCTCACTCTACGTCTCTCGAGGGAGTGCAAATTAAGATGCTTTAACCTGTCTCTGTACTCAAGGTTCCTAATGCCCAGGATTAGTCTTGTAATCCTCCTCTGTATGCTTTCTAGAGATTCGATCTCCATTCTGTAGTACGGTGACCAGAGCTGAACTGCATAATCCAAGTGAGTAGGGTGATATTTGGTGTAGGGGGAGACACAATGGTGTGAGAAGACATTTGGTGTAAGAAGACACTTGATGTAGGGAGACACATGGTATATGCGGACACACATGGTGTAGGGAGACACACATGGTATATGCAGACGGTGTAGGCGGACACACATGGTATAGGGAGACACATAGTGTGAGGAGACACATTGCGTGTAGGGATACACATTATGTATTAGGAGACACAGTTGGTATAGAGACACGCTTGGTATAGAGACACACACACTTGGTGATGGCAGGCATGCAGCAGGAGGTACTCACCTAGCTGGTGCCGTCACGATGTTCAGGAGAGTAGTGAGTAAGTGAGCTTCCCCACATCCCACGTTTGGTCACACACACACACACACACACACGTTTGATTATCACATTATTTCGCACTATTTCACTTTAGTGTCGCAGGGCAATGCCGAACTTTTCTGTACATACTAACTGGGTAACAGAGTTTATGTTTTACCGGTACTTTGCTATGTGAAATCATTATCCTCTATACTGTAATTAACTCAAACTTTCAACTGCAGAACGAGAAAAAAAATACCCGTGGAGTTTGACTTCATTACTACTGCTCGGCGGAAAAACAGTTTTAAAGAACACCATTTATAGTGTTTATTTTGCTTATACAACTTAGTCGACTATTAATTTTTCATATCACGACAATACAGGTTGATATGATGATTGCAATATTTATTGTACTTGAGAGTATTGAGTGAATTTTTTCTGAAGTTACAATGACCAGCAATATAAGGTAAACGTATAGAACTTCATAAAAAATCACGAGAAAGTTGCTTACGTGGCAGTATGTGAGATAGCATGCCTAGTGCATGGAATTAAGTGTTAGAATTTTCAGTAAAGATTATTAACATGGCACTACTGTAAACAGACAGAACAAAAATATAAAATAATTTGACAATAACTATTTACACAGCGAACGTAACGAACATTACAGCCCGCAGGCACGACACTGTGTCATCTGTATGTCCCGTTATTTGCTGGAAGAGTTTTCTCCAGCAGTTACAATTGCGTTACAAAAGAAAATGGAAAACGGCCTGTACAAGGGAATAGGAGGAACTAAACTAAAAATGGCATAAACATAACATTATGATAATGATTTGAAAATAATTATTAATATCTGGAATTTTAACAAGAAAATGGGGTAAGATGCTAATTAGTGGGAATATGGTGTACGGTTGACTTGGGGAGTGTGGTTAGGGGAACAGTCTCCCGGCCCAAGCTGAGGAATCTAGAACAGTATTGGTGCTACAAAATAGCCCTTGATTAAATTATCAAGAACAATGGAGGGATCCTACACAGGCCACTGGCCTCCCTCCCTCGGCATGGCCATCTCTAGTGGGTGGCCATTCGATAAATTGGGTAAATATTTTTCAGTATGTATAGGACATACATTGTAGTTATACAATATAAACATAGTGCAGGTATATAATTAATGCATAGAGACAATGTAGGTATGTAAGCAAGATACACAGCCAAACTGTGGAATGCTCCTCCTTCTTCTGTGTTTTCATAGTCTTACAATTTGTCTCGCAATGAAACATTACTACGAAACAACCTTGTAAAGGATTACCAACACGGTTTTATGCCGGGGAGCTCCTGCTTAACACAATTACTAAAGGTATTGGATATTTGGACCCATATTCTGGAACGGGGTGGTAATATCAACAATATTTACCTAGATTTTGCCAAGGCTTTCGACAGTGTACCCCACGAAAGGCTGAAAATCAAACTGGAAGGGTACGGAATTCGGGGAAGTGTCCTAGCGTGGATAGAAGACTTTCTACATGACCGCAAGCATTGTGTGGTGATTAATGGCACGAAATCATCTTCCGTACCTGTCACAAGGTGGGTACCACAGGGCAGTGTATTGGGCCCGCTGTTGTTTGTTTGTTTCATAAATGACATGCCTGACATTGTACACTCCTCCATACAAATGTTTGCCGATGACGCCAAGTTATTTCGGGAAATAAAAAACCAAGCGGACTGTGAAGAGCTGCAGAAGGACCTCTGTGGGCTCCAAGAATGGTCGAAGAAATGGCTGCTGAGATTCAATGTCACGAAGTGTAAGAGGATGCACCTGGGGCGTACCAACGGTAAGGAGGCGTATCATATGTCCCAACGGAATGAAGAAACTGCACTATTTGAGACTGAATGTGAGAAGGACCTAGGTGTGTATGTTGACAATGAGCTGAAGTTCTCGGGCCATTGCGAGAAGAAGGTAAATCAGGCAAATAAATTATTGGGTCTTATAAGGTCGTTCAGATATCTAGACGGTCCGTCCCTCGTAACGATCTTCAAGAGTGAAGTGCTTCCCCATCTGGAGTACTGTCACCCCGTCTGATCCCCGGGATATGCTAGGGACTGTCAGTTGGTTGAAAATGTTCAAAGGAGGGCCACCAGAGTGGTGCCTGCACTTCGGAACCTCAGCTACCCTGAGAGATTGGAGCGCCTGAACTTGCCTAGCTTATACTACAGACGGGCAAGGGGAGACCTAATTGAGGTGTATAAGCATCTCAAGGGGCACTACTCAGTCGAGTGTCCTTACTTGGAGCTGGCGGGCGCTCGCCCCAAAAGGGGTCACAGCTCAAGATTGAAGAAGCTTTAAGTCCAGAAAACTGTGAGGGCAAACTTTTTGGAGTGAGAGTTGTGAACTCTTGGAACAATATACCAGAAAGTGTTGTGACGGCACCGAGTGTGAGCTCTTTCAAGACAAGACTTGACCAACACTGGAGCAGGTTCAGGTACATTCAGGGGCCGGTGCATGCCCAGTGCTTGCTAACAGTGCGTAACAGAGACGTGACCGATTGCCCAAGCCGCTAACGAGTCGATCATTTGGTGAAGAGGATAAAAGAAAAGGAAAAGTAACAGAGACGTGACCGATCGCCCAAGTGGCTAACGACCCGATCAGTGGTGAAGAGGATAAAAGTAAAAAGTTGGTTTTCCGGCATCTTCGCGGTGTAGATTAATATAATCTTTTTCTTTTCTATTCTTAATTTCTTTTTACTCTTATTTTTTCGCCTCCTAGACCCCGTTGTGGGTCGATGACCCGTGCCTGGGTGGGCTAATTCCCCATAAAAAAGCATTCAACCAATGGTAGAGTGAGCCGATCCGCCAAGGAGACCCACATACATGGCATGCCGGAAGCCGTACACTCCTCCATACTAACGTTTGTGGACGATGCCACGATATTCAGGGAAATTAAGAACCAAACAGACTGTGAAGAGCTACGTAAAGACCTCTGTCAGCTTCAAGAGTAGACGAAGAAATGGATGCTAAAATTCAATGACACGAAGAGGATGCACCGAGGTCGTACAATCAGAAAGGAGGCATATCATATCTCCCAACAGAATGCAGAAACAGCATTCATAGAGACCGAATGTGAAAAGGACCTGGGTGTGCATGTTGACAGCGAACTGAAGTTCTCGAGTCATTGTGATATGTTCCGTTCCTCGTTACTTTTATCCTCTTCACCACTGATCGGCTCGTTAGCCGCTTGGGCGATCGGTCACGTCTCTGTTACTTTTCCTTTTCTTATATCCTTATTAAGCTCTTCAAATGTGAGGTGCTTCCCTGTCTGGAGTACTGTCAACCGCGTGGTCCCAGAGATATGCTAGGGACTGTCAGTTGATTGAAAATGTCCAAAGGAGGACCACTAGACTGGTGCCTGCACTACGGCTCCTCAATCATCCAGAAAGCTGTGAACGACTGCAACTGCCTAGCTACAGGCGGACAGTGGTAACCTAATTGATTTTTATAAACATCTCAGAGGGCACTACTCAGTCGAGTGTCCACCTGGAGCTGGTAGACGGCCACCCCACTTGAGGTCACAACTCAAGGCCAATAGACGTCGTTGCAGTTTCTTCCATTCTTATGTTTTAATGACAATTATGTTGGCTGGTGATTGATGGTAAGTACGTTGGCTGGTGATTGAGGGTAATTATGTTGGTGGGGGGGTTGAGGGTATGTTGGCTGGTGATTGATGGTAATTATGTTGGTTGGGGGGAGTTGAGGGGATGTTGGCTGGTGATTGATGGTAAGTATGTTGGCTGGACGTTGGGAGTAAGTTTCCTCGTCAACATGAAATTTAATTTTAATTTGTTGCTGAGGATAGGGAACAGCTTGCTCATTTAACTCTCCTACGCAATTACATACATTTCCACGGATATTATTCCTCATTACAGTGATATCTCCGTTAGCCAGAACAATTGGTGCAGAGCACTTCCAGGAATGAGAGATTTCCGGGTAACAAGACTACGTACTCTCAAAGCTGGAATTTTCCAGAATTTTTTGGGTACCGGAAATTTTTTCTTGGAATTTCCAGAAAATGAGCCTGATTTTCATCTCTCAAACTTGGAAAAATATCCCCCATCCCCTTAATTTTCCGGGTATCGGGAAATTTTTCTTTGAATATTCCGGAAAATGTGCCCCTAGAAAGATCGTTCCCAAAGCTGGAATTTTCCAGAAAATTCCGGCTTTGGGATCGATTTTCCGAGAAAATTTCAATTCCGGCTATCGGAGAGTTCCGAGTTTGAGGGATTCCGGCTATCGTTGGTATTACCGATATACCTTTATTTTATTTTATTTTAATTTTAATAATGTCTCAATAAACCACTTTCACTGAAATGAGTGTGCGAGTGCGTGTGTGTACTGTACAGTTGGCTGACCTCGTGGTTAGGTAGCCTGTGTCACGTCACCACACCTCCAAAAGACTTTAAGTATACTGTACAGTACCTAAATTAAATTACAAGGTATAAAGTTAAGTAATTTTGTAAAATAATCTGTAATCAAATGTTTAACAAATGTTTCTAAGGTACAGTATACAGTATAAATGTTAAGAGATATCAAATTAAACTTTTTGAGTGTCATTTACAATGTGATGGTCCCAGCCTTATACCCATTAATTCTTATGGGAATTATTTCTCCTTTATCTGTAAAATCACTATCCGAGTCTTTTTTCTGGTCCCTATAAAGCTCGGATAATGAAAACCCCTGTATAACAAATAGCTTTAAAAAGAGTTTATTACCACATTAATCCAAAAAGATGCGTTCATGAGTGGTATTTCTCACCTATGAACAATACATGAGGGTACAGCATCGATACAGTACCTGTAGTACCTCGATTTATGATAATTCTATACTGTACTGTGTATGATTTTTCAATAGTAAATAATTTATGCCAACTCGTGAGTAAGTGAGGTCAGCATAAAAGTGTAGTAAGGCCAATAAATATCTAGCAATCCAAATAAGGTAAATTAAGTTAATATTTAATATGAACAAAACTTACAGGTTCAATTTTTTTTTACAACACATTCAAAGATAAATCTTCAAATAAAAAACATAAAATTATGCCATCTACACCATTCTTCTCAATAATATGTTGATTCCCCACTTTTGTCTTCATTACCACACCTTTCTAATTTACAATCAGTAAAGCCTTTAGAATAAATCTCTAAGAGTTTCTCACATAGCTTCAAGTAATCCTGTAGTTTGTGTTATTAATTACATATCTATTTTCCATTCCATGATACAGAAAAAAACATAAAACAAAAATCAATGAACAAGCAGGAAGACTTACATCACTGAATGGTGAAAATCTGGTAAAAATGCTCAAGAAGTTTGGATACACCGATTTGAAAATAAAGTTTACATTGGAAATTGTACTTGATTGATGGGGATTACATATTTATCTATATAACTAACACCTTAAATGTAATATTCAACATATTAGTACAGTAAACTCATTGAAATAGAATAAATTCATTCAGAATTTCAGTGACCTCATTACAGTTCAGCAGTTTAATTATGAATGATATTCCAACCCCATTTGGTGGTTTTTATTAACATACAGTATTAAATTTTTGGTTACCCTCATTACTCTAAAACTTCTATTACTGCTCTACATTCTAAACCTTACTTTCTTTGAATCTCTATACTGTATATACAATAATGCTGTACAGTATTCTTTGCTTTCCTAAAAAATGAGCAGCTGTGTTATTATTATCTAATTCTTTTTTAATTGAGTCATAAAGAATTCTCTATAAATAAGTGTATGAATGAGGCACAACAATTGAGATAAATACATATACATACAGGGTACATATATAATATACAGTATATACATCCACAAAGAAATCTCTCAATTACTGGACAACTCTACAGACTCAAAGATGTTAACTTTTTCTCAACCATATTTGAATTTTGTGCTTCCATATTATTTATAAAGATTTTGATGACTTAACACCAGTATAATTTGACAGAAGTTGATCATATTCTAACTTTTCTTTTTCAATATTGCACCTAAATACCTCAGCTTTTGTTTTAGTATGAATGACCTTCCAGTTAATTCTTTTTCACTTCTGGTATTTTTTTAAAAATAATTTTTGCCACTATCAGCTTACTTGCCATTCAGGTGGATGGTCTATCCAGTGTTAGTACAGGAGGAAACCGGGAAACCTGTGATATTGGGTAGATTCACACTAGAAAACAACCTTCTTATGTGTGTCCGGGCCGAGGCTCAACTCCTTGATATATTGGTAAGTTACGTGCATTACCGCTGTACCATCGACACCCACCTTATCATTTTACCAGTAATTATTTAATTTATCTTAAAAACATCATTAAATATATATCTGGCTGTACAGTTTCCTTTTTATTCATATGTCTTATGTTACTAATGAATAATATCAATCTTGGTGATCATTTTGTGCTTCAGCTTCCCTCCAGTTGTTTAGTATGGCCTCAGTGAGCCTGGCACATAGCTCAGAGGTTAAGAATAACCAGGAAGCAAAACTAATGAGAAAAGTCCATGCTGCCCATAATGCATAGGGTCGTCCTTCTGCTATTTGAGATGGTAGAGTAGCCTGAAATATATTCCAAAATATTTGGATCAATAATCAAGTAAATAAACCATTATAGTGTACTGTACAGTACTATACTATACTATACCATGCATATACATTATCACACTTATATATATATATATCTCATGTTTCATGTAGATCCACAATGAAAATGTGGATAAGATAAAACTTGATAAAATCACAAGGGAAAAGGGAAACAACGGAGCACCTTAGCTTTCGTCTTTATTCAAGACATCTTCAGAGGCAACTGGATTATATATATATATATATATATATATATATATATATATATATATATATATATATATATATATATATATATATATATATATATATATATATATATATATATATATATATATACAGTATATATATACAGTATATATATATATATATATATATATATATATATATATATATATATATATATATATATATATATATATATATATATATATATATATATATATATATATATATATATATATATATATATATATATATATATATATATATATATATATATATATATACAGCTCCTCCCCGACTTACGACCTACTCGACTTATGACCACCCGCACTTGCGACCTGCCTCAGTCATACCAAAATTTTGTCAAATTACGTATTTTCGAGTCCCAACGTCAGTGTACTGACAAAATTTTTGCTTGTAATTCACTTTAAAATGGCTGGCAAGCTTAAAAGTGAGAGTTTTGTGGTGCTGAGAAGAAAAAGAGACACCCATTTTAGATTTTCTATGTATTATTTAAGCATTTTTGACTTATGACCATTTCGACTTACGACCTGGATTTGAGTCCTTAAACCAGTCGTCTGCAAAGTCCTCTTTCGGGATCTCCATCAGCTGCCTCCTCGCAGTTTCCTTAATCTCGTCCAGGCCAAACAATAACGAAGGAGTACTACTACATCGAAGTTTTTCGCCGGCTGAGGGATGGGTAAGAAGAAACGACCGCAGCTGTGGGCAAGTGGTGACTGACAGCTTCACCGTGACAACGCGCCTGCCCATTCTTCACGTCTCGTGCAGGGTTTTTTGGGAAAACATCGCATCACCCAGGTCTCTCAGCCCTCCTACAGCCCAGATTTGGCTCCCTGCGACTTCTGGCTTTTCTCAAAGCTAAAATCGCCGTTGAAAGGGAGGAGATTTCTGACCGTGGACGAGATTAAGGAGAATGCGACGAGGCAGCTGTTGGAGATCCCGAAAGAGGACTTTGCAGACTGTTTTGAAAAGTGGAAGGGACGCTGGGAGAAGTGTGTGAGGTCCCATTGTCCTAGGTGAGCAATATTTTTTTTTAATAGTAAATGGCTGGATACTTTCCGGACAGACCTCGTATTATATACTGTATCAGTCTTTGTGTCTGACATGGTGGCATATAGCAGAAACTTGTGTCACCACATTTCAGCTTGTCAATCATAGTAAATTAGTAATATATTCCATGTTTCCTATAGACTGTACAGTACTGTATTTATATATACATGACACACTTGTATTGTATATTCCATTTGCGGAGGAATCACATGTCTGAAAACAACAACAATAAATGCCATATACAGGACAGTACTGTATATTGGTGGCTTAGATGCTTGGAGGACCACACATGACATGGTAAGCAGGACCTTACTGTGTTTCACTTTATTAGGCGATTGTAGCTTGAATGTCTTGAAACAGTAGTAGAAATTGGTGTGGGTCAGCACAGTGCAGTTTGTGAAATGTACCCTTATTTTTTACATTTAAATTCCCTGTAATTATTATTTTTGGGGGATTTCAGCTCATGTAAACATTGAGGCAAGGTATTACTGGAAATATCTGAATTATGGAGTTCAGGCTTACATAGGTTTTAAAGTAAATGCACAACTGGGAATGCTTGTGACTAATAATGCATGCACAATTTTCACATTACAGCAACCTGTTTTTATTAGTATACTTATCAGCTCATGAAGACTTACCCGAAAGTCTGATGAAGTGACATTGATGTTGATAATATCCTGGTCAGTATAATGTTTTACAAAAGACAACAGCTGTGACACTGAATATTCAGAAGCATTATATCTTCCAACTCCATTTCCATTATGGAATAGTAGTAATGTTGGGGTCCCCATCACACCATAGCGAGCATTTACACTGAAAAGATGAAAGGCAATTCATAAGACACATATTTTTCATTATGCAATTTTACATAAAAGTTGAAATATTTTAGATAAAAACAAACAACCACAAATAATCCTTAAATGATGAGTATGAATGACAACTTTTATGGAAACCTCAAAATCAAACAAACTCTCAACACAAGTTCTCAGATGTCCTAATATTGTAATAATGAAATTACCATAGCAACTCGTACCTCAGCCTGGTAGGGAGAGTGCTAGGGGGTATGGCTGCCCCAGCTGATTCCGGCAGGCGTGCAATTTGAATTTTTGCTGGGACCCAAATTCGTAAAGTGGGGGAAGCTTTCACAACACAAAAAAGAGGTGGTAATTTAGGAAATTAGTACTGAATAAGTGAATTTTCGTAACTCGAATGTTTGTATACCAAGGGATACCTGTATAGTATTTATAATATTTCTGCTATTTGCATATTAAATGTTTAGGTTATTTCCATTCTGTCTGCTCTCCTCTTCTTAGTCTTTGGTTTACATGTCTAATTTATTTTTACTGTCATCAGTGATAAGAGTTTCTTTTTGCCCGTATGTTACAAAGTCCAACACATCTATCAACTAGCGGTTTGAAGCCTGTGATACCCTGGTAATTATTCTCTTATGTAAAGTTACCACACCTGCCATCCAACCCCTTAATAAAAGCACTCCAACTCTTGCATTTAAAACACTTTTATATGCAAGAGTCTGTTCCAATTGTCAATGAATGGAACTTCATTCTTCTTGCAATGTATGCACAACAGGCAACTGATACCAATTGCCCTGTACAACCATTCATTGCCAACTGCTCTTCTTGGTGGGATGCCACATGTAACAAGGAAGGTGCACCTTCCTTCCTCCAAATAACCTTTATAGTAGCCTCGTACCAGCCTAGAAGCTTTTCACTCCTACACAGGACAATATCCTTGCCTCTTGCATGAAATCAGATAATGGGTTTTGTTCCATTTTCAGACATATTATCCAGCCTCTCTACCAAAGTTCCCATCCATGCCCCTGGAAACACCCTCATCTCATTTCTCTTACCCTTGTTCCAGAAAGTATGGTCCACATATCTTGCCTGTGAATCTTCAAATAATAAGGAATTAATAACTTAATTTTCCTTTATTCTGTCACATATGTCCTCCAATAATGAGCAACGAGTTTGGAAGGCGGGTACACAATACGTGCAGTGGAGTAAGTGGTAGAGTGTAGGATGTTGATGACTTAAAGTGTTCTGTATGTGTAGCTAGCCTTGTGCCCACAAAAAGCATGAAGAAACTCAATGCAGTACTGTATTGGGATCAGTGCCTGGGCCCTAGGTTATCTTAACAGGGCCCTAGGTTATCTTAACAGGGCCCTAGGTTATCTTAATGCAGCCCTAGATTATCATAACACAGCCCTGAATATGATACATCCACATCTATGCCTTAAAAGATGAATATTTATTTAGTAAAATATAACAAACATCTGCCAAGAAAATGATATGTACTGTATTGGAAAATTTTGAATAGAAACATTTTGGTTGGGTATGAAAAATGCTGGATACACACAGAGTGCACGACAACAGACCATATAACAACAGAGAATGGTAATACAGTAGTGAGGGATTACTGGATATAAACAAGGATTTTACATGCAGTACTCTATATAACTGAATGTTCACAAAATGCAAATTCTCATAATAATCTTATTCCAAAATACACTCAGCTAGTTTTCTTGTGGGTGTTAGAAAAGCATGTGTGTTCAGAATAACCTAACAGGGAGAAAGTGTTAAGCTGCTTACAATAAATGAACTTCATATATGATGAGAACAATAAGACTGCTAATATTCAATGTTATCACAGAAGACTAGGTACAATACTCCCAACCAAATGGATATAATAGAAAGATGCAGGGTAAACTGACCTGTGGTGTTCAATGCTGTCCAGACCGTAGACAGGAATATTTGGCACTGAACGAGCAAGAGCATTGACATATGGTGAGCCCATGACAGAAAAAGGACAATATGGACTGAAGAAATACACAAGGTAACATGGACCAGCTGATGATCTACTTGTTACATTGGGATCAATCTGTAGTAACTTCATCAGTGCTGTTGCATTGATGATCTGAAAAGTATGGATTATATTTTCACAAGTTTGTCAATATTGTTATTTTAATTTTTCTTCTTCTTTCAGAAATATGTAAAAAACGGGGACAATACATGAAAAGAACAGTGAAAAAAGTTCCTATATGAGGGACATATACAATATAAAGTTTACATTCATATGGCCAGATTTAATAATTTAAAATTACCTGCACAGTATACTGTAGTCAGGCGGCAGTATGAAAGAGATGAAATAGTACTTAGGCATAAAGAGGAAGGAGTGTATGAATGATGCTGCCTTTTCAATGTTTGATTAACACATTCACTGAATCAAATACCTGTACACTGCAAAGCTTATGGGAGTATTCTGTACATATTGAAGCACAGTATAATTTTACACAAAACATTAAAATAAAGAACACAGTTTAGTATCTTGACGACCTTCAATGACCACATGTAAATATAGTGCAGTACTGTATCACATGTTAATATAGTACAGTACTGTATCACATGTTAATATAGTACAGTACTGTATCACATGTTAATATAGTACAGTACTGTATCACATGTTAATATAGTACAGTACTGTATCACATGTTAATATAGTACAGTACTGTATCACATGTTAATATAGTACAGTACTGTATCACATGTTAATATAGTACAGTACTGTATCACATGTTAATATAGTACAATACTGTATCACATGTTAACATAGTACAGTACTGTATCACATGTTAATATCTCCTCCAGCACACTTGCATCAAACACATCCAATAGCTATACAGTATTTTCTCTCACAGCAACCGGCATATAGTCAAGCAGGTTGGCCATTATCCATGATGGATACAATGTGCATAAGGCCCTGCTATCCTGTAATATTTTAGTTTTAAGTCTACATAACTGTAGTGACAAGTACTGGTGTTTTTAAGTGTTGATGTACACTAAGTGACTACCCACATTACATTAATTACAGTGTATCTGTAAAATTTAGTCCATAAAAGCTTACAGGAACAAGAGTACAGTGCTAAACTGCTACTACTATTTGATTGGCGAGTGTATCTATATTGTACATGTTATCACATCACGGGAATTCCTATTTTATGAGTTGGAATAGAGAAAAAGAAAAACATTTATGTTTCTCAGTGATATTTCATGCCAATGATTTCCTGTATCCAGTAGTAATATCCATCTTAACCGGAACTCTCCAACAGCTGGAACTGAAATTTTCTCAGAAAATCGTTTCCAAAATCGGAATTTTCTGGATAATTCGAGGTTTGGGAACAATTCTCTGAGGGGCACATTTTCTGGAAAATTCCGGGGATGAGTGATTTTTTCTGGCTTTGAGGGAGTCGCCTCATTACCCAGAAATCTCTCATTCCTGGAAGTGTTCTGCACCAACGGATGTATCACTTTTGGTATACAGGGTATTTTGTATACTATTGTACTTATGAGAACTCTTCTCTGCTCTGTTAAATAAAAGGGTTTTGTGTGATGAAGCATCTTTTCTGGTGCTGTGATATCTTAATTTCCTAAACTTACAGCCAGGGTAAAACCATAAGATCATTTACAGCACCCCACCACACCTCATTTTTGAGACATGGCATAACCACTATAATGGTAATTGGCCTGTATAACTTTTTTTACCACAACCTGACATGACACCCACCCTAGAAATGTTCCAGAAGGCTTACCCTAACAAAATATACAGCCAAACCTTTTATGTGGTGTGGGTTGAGCTATACCATTTTTTTCTGGACTATGTAAAACTTTGCTTCAATATGCCTGATGACAATCAGGTCATCAGACTGTGCCCATCCCCTGGCCTCTGCTGCATTTTCTGGGCCGGTGTCCTGGGTTTGAGGTGGTGAGTGGGGAGGTGTGGAGTCACCTCATTCTGGTTTTACCCAACAGCTGCCACCAGGTAATCATGGCTAACTCATGCAAGCACGGAAAATGGCCATAAAATGGTGATGATGATTAAAAGGGAGGATTTCTGATTAAACGAACTGGCTAATTTTCTACTGCACTTTCAACACAAGAGTACACGTTGATTTGAAATAAAATGATCTAGGAAGGTGCACAGTTTTACTGATCTGTAAACAGCAAAAGGTCATAAATATTAAAAAAAAAAAAAAAACACTGAACACACGCAAGATAATTACCTCAACATCAATAACAGGTTCAGTTACATTAAGCTCCAAGCAAACAGCTTTTTTGCTGCCACCACCACTACTGTTACTATTGCTGCTACCACTGCTGCTGCTGTTGCTACTATCATTGTCAAGGATTTCCTCTTGCTCCTCAGCTGAGCCTGATGAAACTAATACTTCCTCTTCCACCTATAAATAAAAATGAGAGAAGCATTTCTGTTATCATGAAGTACAAGAAGGGATAATTTTTTAGTCAATCTCATATGTTACACTTACCTGGACAGTCAATCAAAAACAATCCTTACAATATTGTGCTAGACAATATTACACAAAGGACGTAGGATTTTGGCAACCCTACGGAGACAACAGGAGTCACAGTATTCATCCTGAAATTCATCGACCTCCCAAGTACAGATACTGTAGCTTTTTGATTGACTGTACCTAGTACAGTTATTCCTAGAGTTATGGAAGATCTAGTAGCAGAAATTTGCATCTACAGGTATGGAATGAGTTTTGAGATGAAGAAAATTTTGTGTTAACAGAATATCTTTCATATATTTTTAAGAGTTGTAAAATTAGGGAAAATAATTTTACCAACTTCAAATAATTTACTAGACACGATGCTGAGAACACAATTAATTTTTTCCTTATTTGGAACAAAAAACAAATAGTCAAATCCTTGTCTTATAAAAAGAGGATGAACAGACTTCACGTGAATGGTCCCATATGACTTTTGTTGTAGTTACGGAAACCTAAAAATGTATCGGATGCATGAGAGGGGATCTTTATCTGACTCAAGGGCAATGTTAGAATTTTCAATCTACTATATATGGCAAAATTAATTTGGCTCAATATACAACAACTGTAGAAAGCTAAAACCTGGGTATCTGAAATGTACTGACCTCAATATCTTCTTCCATATTTGCTTCATCCTCATCATCTGTCAGACCTTCTGGCTGAAAACAAAACCTTATATAAAGGGCAAATTCTGTGTAATAATTCTTCCTGTCTTATTCAACTACGTATAAATACATTTTTTGTTTACAATTTGTGCAAAAATTCTTTATTTTTTAAAATAACATCTATAGATTGGAAAAGTCATACCCGGTAGTTTTGTAAAAATGTGGTAAAAATATATTATCATAATCATGATTAAAATCTTTGAAGATTTTTTAATTGTACATCACACACACACACACACACCTCATATACCATCTGTGAGGGAACTACTACATCATCAGGCCCCTCGTAACACCATCTGTAAGGGAATTACTACACCACGTCAAGCCCCTCATAACACCACCTGTGAGGGAACTAGTACTCCACGTGATGCCCCTCATAACGCCATCTGTGAGGGAGTTACTACACTACGTGTCTGCTGTTCAACACCTCAGCTCACATGATCTACGTGTGTAAACATTAATCTGTAGGTTCACTGTATGTTCCCTCACCTTTCTCTAATGAAAGCTTTTGTTAAACCACCAATGTATATAATAAGTCATTTATGTCCAATGTATATTTTCAGCCTTCGGGCTGCAAACTGTTTCAATAAACCGTTTATTATTATTATTATTATTTACACACGTAAATTTTTAGTCTCTGTTGTTTTGCTCTCTCATGTGTTTTCCACACCCAGTATCTCCAGCTTCCTAAGATACCCAAATTTTCTGGTTTTAATGAATATTGGATCATGAATAAGATACTAGTAGTGTACCTGTGCTGTACTTCATTTTAAGGTGGGATTGCAATAACTTTGGAAAAGTAATTTATGGGTCATCCATCATAGCAAAAAGTTGGGAACCACTGGCACTAGAGGGAGCTGTTGCACCAAGTCACCTTCATTTTGAGGGGATGGTGTGATGGGGGAGGAAAGGATGACTAGAACTGTATAACCCAATGAACAATCAGTCCTAACTAACACTGAAGGGCCTGTATAAGAACATAAAACCTTCTGGTAAGTCACCCATATTACAAGAACCACCTTATTTGTGGGCAATAGTCAGAAAATGAAAGTAACCCTAATAGATATAATAATTGATATACACAATACAGTACTGCAACTTACCTTAAGTTTCAGTAGTATTTCCCTGAGAGGGACATTTTCCAAATCTGGATGTAGATCATCTATTTCTGATACTCTCCCTGTATAGTCATGCACCAGAATTTCATTTCTGCCCAAGTCTTGATTATTATCCCCATCTTCAACTTCTCCATTTGATGTCTTATCAGATTTTACCAATTCTTCCTCACCATTAATTTGGTCATCTTGCATTGCATTCGTAAGCGTAGCATCAGATTGGTGTTGGCAATCATGATTGTCTTCCCCAGCAATGTTGGTACAATACTCTTGTGGTAAAGTATTGACATCTTTATCATCATGTTCTCCAAGTAGTGATAATTCACTCTGGTCATCATCTTCATCCAGTGCTGCAGAATCCATCAAGTTACAAGATTTTTCATCATGAATAGTACTACAGGTATCTTTTACATTGCTTAATGTTGGATTACTATTTTCTGAATATGAATCTTCTTTATCATGTAAGGCATCCACTTCATTTTTATTCTCTGTACTAATTGATGTCTTCTGGAAATCAATATTTTCATTTAATTCAACATCTTTTGACACTTCCAAACTTTCCCATGAGTTCACTCCTGCTGTGAACACCAACACGAGAATAATGACGAAATCTGGAAACAGAAGAATAGACTGAAATAAAACCAAGTGTATGAAATTAATTCATAATAAAATTATTAATAAAGAAACATTTTGTGAATGATTCATGGACCTGGTGAAGGTATATGACAAAGTGGCTTGGAATACTGTCATTGTAATAAAGATGTTGGACATTAATTTAATTTTGTAACAGAAGTAGAGCAAGTGTAGACAAAGTTGAGTGAAAACTTTGGAATCAGAGTGTAAAATAGAACATCGTTACTGCATCTTTTTTTTGTTTATGTGAATTAGAGGTACTACAGTGCTCAGATTACAGTTCTGTAAAGTGATCCCTCGGTTAACGAGATTTCGGTTAACGAGTTACCTTCCATAAGATTCTTAACTTCGGTTAACGAGCAATCCCTCGATTAACGAGTTTATTACGAGCCGACCTCAACATGTTTTCGCTTGCATTTGGCGGTCCATCAGCTGTAGTATTAGTCTGCCAATACAGTAATCGGTTTTAGGGCTTAAATTCCTTACTATTTTAGTAAATATCAAGAAGTTTATACTATTCAATAATTTTAAAAGTTTAATATTAAATTTTTTGTCATTTTAACAATTATTGAACATAATTGAAGGTAAGGAAACTAGTTTCATGCGCGCCATCCAGCCTGGCAACACACCAAACAGGCGCCAGTCTCTGTCTTTTCAGTGGAGGTCACATCTTGCTTGAGACTCTCTTCAACTAAATGCTTTTTTCTGTGTTTGCAAGCAAATTATTGGTCATTTTGAAATTTATTTTACATATAGACAATATATAATGCAGTGCAGTGTTGATTTAAAGAAAATAATCTTGAAATACACCAAGAGAACTAAAATTTTATGGGTGAAATGGCGCCATGGGGTGACTTCTCTTCCACCCCAATGCCTTCTCTTCTCCTCCACCCCCATTCTAATTCCCATCATCATCATCATCCAGGAGGCTTCTACATACACACCTCAAAGTAAGTGTACTTTTCTACCTTTTTTGTTGAATTTAGGCAATTTTCGGTGAGCTGGAACCAATTACCCAAAAACCCATTGAAACAATGGTTACGGTTAACGAGCAACCTGCTGGAACGGATTGTGCTCGTTAACCGAGGGACCACTGTACTGTACATGTGTAGCCATTGAAATTTTTCTCATTTCATTAGTTATGCAAAAAACTGAATGGATTACACTCAGAAGTGGTCCCCAACCCATAGTTTGAAAGCAGCATGCGGCCCTTGAACCACATTTGTGTGCCTCATTTACACAATTGCAGGGTCTCAATTGTTTCTCTTACTATTGACAACACAGCATACAAATATTGTTTCTCACTTTTGATCATTTTTGTATTTCTTTATGGTTTTTTATTATTATTATTATTACATTTTCGCCCCCCTAAGTCCCGATGTTGGTCAGTGACCTGTGCTCGGGTAGGCTAATCCCCGTAGGAAAAGCAAAAAACAATTACAAGTTATTGTTATTAATTAATATTATTAATTACTAATAATTATTATTAAATATTATTATTATTATTATTATTATTATTATTATTATTATTATGATGTGTACGCTGATCACTTTTGCCATGTGGGTTTAGACACCAACCCACAAAATACCCCAAAGACCAGGGGAAAGACATCTTATGACTGGGTGGTCTTCCCAACACCCCTTAGATACAGTGTACTGTATACAGTACAATATAGGTACAGGTACGGTACTGTAAAAAGCTTTCAAATTAGAACTGGAAAAAACATCATTCACAGTCATGCAGTCAGAGTATTACAAATGTTGTACCCACATTATTATTACAATTTTTAATACACTATGGCAATTTACAGGTATGTACTAGATACAGTATACAATATTACTGCACATACCTGGTACTGTATATACTGTACAGTTCATCTAAAATTAACAACGGAAGGAAATCTGTAGAAAGTTTATAGCTTACTCTTATGTAGCAACTGCCTCTGCATTTCAACCTGTGTGAAAAAAAAAATCAAAATACAAATATATGTAACATACCAAAAAAAATAATGTACTACAGCGTGAAGAATTATTATATTCTAGACACACTGTACAGTAGAAACACTCTTAACAAAGGAAAGAATATGGCTAAACTTTGGACCATGACTGTTGTTACATTCACAGTTACTCAATAATATCTTTAGAGACAGGATAATGAGATCAATTTAGTAATACTGTAATGTGTCGTGGAAATTATTAATATCTGGAAGTCAGTTATCAACTGAAGATGGTACTGTCCCAGCCCCTCTGAACTCTAGATTATTCTCCACACCAGCCACTTGGTGACCTCACTGTGTGGCAAATGAAGAATGTCAAAATGTTCAAATTTAAGAGAATTTCCCATCCCATTGGCCGGTCAAGTCTATTACACACACTGTACAGTCCTGCATCACTTTCCCAAGGAAATCATTCGGTCCTTCCCAGCCTCCAAATAAATGTTAGTCAAGGTTAGGAATATTTAGGTTTGGTTAAGTTATGACTGGTAAGGTAAGGTAAGGTAAGCTTAGTTTAGTTTATGATTGGTTAAATTAAAAATTGGGGGTCTCGGGGGCGGATCCCCCCAGTTACTCCAGTTAAGTTTTGGCGACAATTTTTTTCAGTTTCCTCAATATTTGTCGCTTTTCAATGAGAAAAAGTTGTATTAATGCAAATAAAAAAAAAATACATAAATAAATAAAAAAATAAAAAATAACCGTAACTCTCAGCTCGTAAGTTTATTTATTTTTTTTATCATTTCCTCCAAAAAAAAAGACGGTTAATATTAATGACTAACCCGCCTACGCGTTATTTGTTTTGCTGTTTATTTTCTTCCTGTAATTTCATCACTGAGTTCTGATATTATAATAATTTCTTGATGGTAATGCCATGGTGATGTTTTGTTCCCAGATGTAAGCAACCAATCATATTGATGCGTTTTAAAACACTCCCCTGCACTGCATTCTGATCGAGGCCTACACTCAGTGTATCTTATGAGCCACACAAACCAGGCGGCTGCTCTCATGTCCACATAAAAATATGCCGGGGGCTGATCCCCATGGCTAGGAAGTTAGGTAAGGTTAGGTAAGTTTCATCGGTTAGGTTGGTGAGGTCTTGTAACAGCACTTCTGCGGCTTGTTTTTCTTATCAACTAGGGTTGGATTAGGTTAAAACAGTCGGCAGTGTATTGGCCGAAACTGCAATAATACCAAGTTATATTGTAGCATTTTAAAAATCGTTTTCAATGAAAAATCAGTGACAGGTCAGTCGTCAATAATTACCCAAATGATTATCTCCATTGCATTAAGCACCAAATATTGAGCAATGAGGCCAAAATTGTTCGCCAAACTAGCAACAGTCAACTACCTCTGTGGTAACTTGTTCCAGGGGTTAACAACTTGATGGCTAAAGGTAAGAAAGGGGTCCGACGAATTACCCTAATGTAGCCGCAATGAAGTCAAATAACGGTCCTACAAGTGTAAATCGGACTGTGAATCACTTCTTGACTGGTATTTGGTGGCACGAAGTCACAAAATATTGGTACACTTAATTTAATTTGAGTTAATAGATCGAGTGCATGTACCTAACCTAACCTAACACACCTCAGATTAAATTAAGTTTACCAATTTTCTGTGACTTTATGACAACAAATAATAATCGAGAAGTGATTCACAGTCCAATTTACACTTGTAGGACCATTATTTGACTTCATTGAGGCTACATTAGGGTAATTCGTCAGACGGTAAAAGCCCTTATTTTCAATTGAATAATCTCCTCAAGTTCCTGGTTAAGGGGCACAACAGTCATGATGTATGATCCATAGTATAATACTACCGATAACCTTAACACTGGACATAAGGTCATGATAATATATAATCCTTCACCAATTGACCTTACTACTCCCTCCCAGTGGCAGTAAACAGTGTCTGCATCACCCGGTACACTACACTCCTTCTATATTAATCACTAAGAAATATTATATACCCTAGATAAATATATGTTGATCAATAATTTTTTATTTATATATATGTAGTTTATTTTCTTGAATATATGTAGTTATTAGTATTTACAATGAGAAATGTCTTACCGTACAGCTTTAGAGAAGTTACCGGGAGATAAACAACACCAGTAGTCTGAGTTAACGACCCCAGTAGTCTGAGTTAACGACCCCCCACCTCTAATGGTCTCTTCAGGGAGGTATTTGATATATTTCTTCTCGATTTAGTGCTCTTCCTGCCCCTAAGGTGAAGTAAGTACAGTTTATGTTCTCATTTGTTTTACTTTATCTCCTTCACCACTGATCGGCTCCTTTACTTCATCTAAACTTTTAATTATCAAAGTAAGTTATTCTGCCTAATATGTCCCTGACCCACGACTGTAATGTTAGGTATGTTTCATTGGTTGGGTCTGGTTCTCGTTTCCATTTTCGAGTTTGGGTTAATGTTCAGATAATATTGTAGTGAACAGCAAGCACAGGGTTCAATTCACTACACTCAGTCATTAGAACTATTGTTTCTATGATAATTTTCGGCAATTATATAGGACTAACCGGTGGGCCAAATTGATTGAAAACAATCATAAAAAAACCGGACCGACTAATTACCCAAATGTAGCCGGAATGAAGTCAAATGATGGTCCTAGATGAATAAATCGGACTGCCAATCACTTCTCGACTAGTATTTGGTGCCATAAAGTCAAAAAAAATTGGTAAACTTAATTTAATCTGAGTTGTGTTGTGTTAGGTTAGATACGATTAGATTAGGTTAGGTTAGGTTAGGTTAGGTTAGATTAGAATAGATTAGATTAGATTAGATTAGATTAGGTTAGGTTAGGTACATGCACTTGATCTATTAACTCAGATTAAATTAAGTTTACCAATTTTTTGTGACTTTGTGACACCAAATACTAGTCGAGAAGTGATTCACAGCCCGAATTACTCTTCTACGACCATCATTTGACTTCATTCCGGCTATATTTGGGTAATTAGTCGGACCCTAAAAAAACGCCGGATTTTCATTGTTATATTATAGTGGACATTGATGTAGTTTGTGGAAATGTGTTAAAAAACGGATATTTTAAAAATAAACGCTACTTAACATTTGTGGTTATAAAGAACAGACCCAACCAAACAAACCTTCCTAACTTCCCCGGTATATTAAACAATGATATGGTGAAATTTGAGGCATTTCTGGACGTGAAATGATATGGCCGCATCGGCGCTATGCAGCCCGGCGGGTTAGCCCTTTATATTAACCTAATCTTCTAATATTACTTCCGTCGCAAATTGATAATAATGAAGTTATTGAATTAAAAAAAATGAAATAAAATCAGAGCCACCTGTTGCCCCTACGCTGTTGCTCAAATTATGTGTGTTCGTACGTTCGCTTACCTGCGGGGGAAGGGTATCGAGTCGTCTGGGGGCCAATGGGGTCTGGGCTAGGGGGTTAGGTAAGGTTTAGTTTGGTTATATTGTTTAAGTTAGCAAGCACAGAGTACCGGGAATTCAGAACACGCAATCAATGGAACAATTACTGATACTATTTTTTCGTAAATAACAGAATTTCTGTTGCATAATGTGTTCTTTTGATGTTTTCTTGCTGCGATCGGACAATTTTGGAATTTGCTTCTCCCATAAATCACTCGTTTTGGCTCCCCCCCCCCCCAGAACCCTGAATTCCCACACTTTCCCCCATTATTGTTAGAGGGAAGGGGCCTAAATCCAAAACGAGTGATTTCCGATAAAAACGAATGTCAGATTTGAACCAATTGCATCAAAAACTACCAGAATTTTTTTTTTTTTATCAGATTCCTTGGTTGCTGTAATCTGCAATTTTTCCAGTACCCCATATTCGTCCATTGGCTTTCTGTAGGTTTCCGCCATGTTTACCTGAGACTGAGGTTATACTCCTCACTTAAGAGTCAGTTGTTTCCTCCTTGTAGGTTAGGTTAGGTAGGTTGGTTCCTTTGGTATGAGAATATATTTTTTTTGTATATTTTGGTGTGTTTTACTCAAATTTGACCTCCTTTTTTTTTAAGTTTAGCAAAAACTGTTAATTTGCACAAGAAATGAAGGTGAGATTTGAGTAAAACACCGAAAAACGTAAAAAATAGTTTCTTACCTCATGAGAAGGTAAAAAATATTATGAGGAATACACTTTTGTAATATAAATTACAGTACATGTTTTTCCCATCTTAAACACTAATCTACAACTGTGAGATCCAACACCCTTGCTCCTTTCCTTACATCCAAAATATTTCATTTGATGCACAGGAATGCATAACAAAATTACTAAATATTTCTACATTATTTTATTTATCAGTGGTAAAATGTGAAGCATCAATTTTATGAACAATAAATCATATAATGTAGCAGTAACTGGCAAGTTGCTCCTCAGTGCAACTGTTTGTATGTTTGAATTGCCCCAGATTCAAGTTACTGTAATATACACACACACACACAGTACTGTATGCACTGTAGTATACAGTATATTATATACAGTATATATATAGTATATATTTTTTCTTCAGGTGTACCAGTATTCAGTGACTGAAATGAACGAGGAAAAGTCCACAAGAATTTGAAACAATGAAGAAGGACAGAGAAATTCAGAAGGCATATAAATTATAAGTATCTGAGTGATTCTCATTATCTTATTTTTAAATATTATGTACCAGTAGCTAGAAGATTGTAAAGTCTTAACTCTCAGTCTTAACAAATATTTACCTTGTACAGTGGGGTATGCTATAACGAACGTAATTGGTTCCAGAACCTCGTTCGTTATAGCATTCGTTCGTTATAGGATTAATCCGTTCCAGGCCCCCAAATACAACCACTTAACACTGAAAAAATTCTGTGGAAAATGTAAAAAATACGGTACTTTATCTTACCTTAGTGTTGTTCAGCATGCAGGACAGGAGGCAGAGGGGGAGGGGGGAGGAGAGAATTATTGAGAAGAGGTGGAAGGAGAGGAGTCATCCTTCCTAGCCCTCTTTGGTGACTGTCTCACAGGCACTTTGTCTGTATGTTCTTTTGTTATCTTTGTAAAGAAGGTATCCAGGGTTGGCTGCTTCAACCTTGATTTCTGGACCTTCCAAAAGTAGTTCATAACATTGTCATTGAACACACTGATGGCCTTTTGCACAGAACCAACATCAGGATGATAATCCTCAGCAAGCTTGGACAGTTTGCTCCAGCAAAAGAACGCATCCTTGAGATCTTTGGCTGGAATGATGCGGCTTTCCTCCTTGTCCTCCTCCTCCCCTGACTCCTCAGAAGTTAAGCTCCGCTTCAGTGTCTCATTTTCCTCTTTGTGAAGCTCAAGCAGCTCCTCAGTGGACAGTTCCTTACTGTGCTCTTCCACCAACTCCTCAACATCATCATCATCCACTTCCAGGCCCATGGAATTGCCCAGAGCCACAATTTCATGAACAACAGCCTCTTCTTCTAACTCTTCGAAGCCTTCAAAGTCTCTTTGAAGGACACATTCAGGCCACAATGGCCTCCAAGCAGCACAAAGACACCTCACAGTAACCTCTTTCCAGGCTGAAGTAATTAAAAATACAGCATCTGCTATATTGAAGTGACTCTTCCAAAATTCCTTCAAGCTAACATCACTGGAAGAAGTGGACGCAAAACATTTTCTAAACAGTGCCTTTGTGTACAGCTTCTTAAAGTTAGAAATTACCTGTTGATCCATGGGCTGGATGAGAGGTGTTGTGTTGGGTGGCAAGAAGTGCACAGTGATGAAGTTGAACTCCTCTGGCAATTCAACCATCAAATTAGGAGGGTGGGCTGGTGCATTGTCCATCACCAACAAAGCTTTTAGTGGAAGATTATTCTCCCTGAGGTATTCCCGAACACTGGGTCCAAACACCTCAATCACCCACTCAGAGAATAAATTCCTGGTCACCCAAGCCTTTGGGTTTGACCGCCACATAACACCAAGGCGGGTCTTCCTAATGTTTTTTAAAGCTCTGGGGTTTTCTGCATGGTACACAAGGAGTGGCTTTATTTTGCAGTCACCAGAAGAAGGAGGGTAAGCCTGTCTTTCATTGGCTTATGGCCAGGGACAGAAGTTTCCTCCTTGGTAATGTATGTACGGCGAGGCATTTTTTTCCAAAATAGTCCAGTTTCATCACAGTTGATTACTTGCTGAGAAACAAAGCCTCCCTCTTTAATAATATTCAAGAAAATGTCATGGTGTTCCTTAGCTGCTTCCTTATCGGCACTAGCAGCATCACCATGTCTCACAACACTATGTATTTTATTTCTCCTTCTGAAACCAGTAAACCACCCCTTGGTACCCCTAAACACTGGCACATCACTATCACTTGCACTGGGAGTCTTGGCTTTAAGGTCCTCAAACAATTGTCTGGCCTTCTCACAAATTATAGCTTCACTAATGCTATCACCTGCCATTTCTTTCTCCTTTATCCACACTAAGAGTAAATTTTCCATCTCCTCAATAACATTACACCTTGCTTTGCTAAGTCTAGAGATTCCCTTAGCCACTTGCACTGTTTTCAACTCCTCTTTATTCTTTAAAATCGTACATATAGTCGATTTAGCCATCCCATACTCAACACTAAGTTTCGCAATGCTTGTTCCATCCTCACGTTTCTTTATGATTTCTTTCTTAGTTTCAAGAGTTATGAGCTTTCTCACTCGCTTTGAACGATTCATTGTCACAATTGTACACTTGTATAACAAAATATTTATACAAATAACTCTATTTCCACATCAAAAGACGAAATTTCAACAATAACAGTGGTGCACTGGCTACACAATGAGACAAAGATGGCGCCTGACGCTCTTGTTGTGGGTCGCGGTACAACAATATTCATGCGCCAGGCGAAATAGTCCGGTATTCATCCGCGTTCGTTGTAGGAGTTGCGTTCGTTATAGCTTTCTCAATTTTATAGGTAAAACCGTTCGTTATAGGAATATTCGTAGTAGGATCCGTTCGTTATAGCATACCCCACTGAGTGGGGTATGCTATAACGAATCTAATTGGTTCTAGAACCTTGTTCGTTATAGCATTCGTTTGTTATAGGATTAATCCGTTCCAGGCCCCCAAATACAACCACTTAACACTGAAAAATATAATATAAAATTGTAAAAATTGTAAAAAAGTGCATAAATATGCATCTAAACCCCTGAAATAAAGAATATCATTAATATTTGTAATAAAAAAACAATAAATTAGAAAAAAAAATAAAAAATAAAATAAATAATGTTCATTGTAGGAGTTTCGTTCGTTATAGCATTCTCAATTTTATAGGTAAAACCGTTCGTTATAGGAATATTCGTAGTAGGATCCGTTCGTTATAGCATACCCCACTGTATATACAATACAGATAAAGGAAATTACTTTCTGTAGAATGAATGGCTCCCTGTCCCAGCCGCATAAATGCCAGCAACTTTAAAATTACCCTTAGACATTATTGGGTACATCCAGGGTGTCATCCGCGAATTAAAAATCCGCAAATTTGAAGGGCATGCTGTACATCAATTTACTTGGTTCCAAGAGATTCCTTGTTGACCAGGTTACAACGTCTTTTTTTTTCATAATTTTCCTAGTACCTAAATTTAAATCAATTATACAGGCGTTGACAGACAAAATAAGGTGTCGTCCAAGAGTTAATAACTTTTTTAGTTTATGTTGATACAGTATTGTATTGTTTGTATTAATATGTACAAATTTCTTCAGCTAAATTGACAATTATTTCAGTACGTCTCATCAGATCCTGAGTCTGACTGGCATCAACTTTGTGCGACAAACTGTTATTGTAAGTATAGTACAGTACATAGGTTGCATCCAATACCAATATTCACTTTAGAATAAACAGACCTTATTGTACAGTTTAACTATTTTTTTTCTTAAAGGTAATGGCAATTCTTGGTTATCTATTTTTGTCACTTATACAAGATATCTCTCACTATTATGCAGTCTTCATTTGATGTCATTCATTGATTCACTCTTACTGCTCTAACATCCCTATAATCCATGTACTGTATAACAAACTTTCTTAGGGACTATTATTTTTATGTGCCTACATAGGTAGATGACATATGGTTGAAATTTATGTTTATTTGTTAGATTTTTAGGTGAATATCAGAATGACCAGCAATTTAAATTTTTTTCCTACCAATATTTTAAAAATAGTTCCATGTACAGTATAACCAATGTGGGGAGCAGGCATATCAACACATGATGATGCACTGGAGAATATCAAAGTATTTCATCCAGCATTTAAAATTATAAAGAAGGAAAAATAAATTATCCTTTTTTGTGGACTGCATGTGCTGTTTGTGTACAGTACATACGTATGTAGTTGTAAGATCAAACATATGATACAATTACGGTACCTGTAAGTGTGTTTCTGTTAATGTACATTACCTCTACATTAAATATACAGTATATTAACTGGGCACTGACTCTAGTAAATATCTTCATGTAATGATATCATAATTGTGTTGGTTTTGAATTTATTTCTGCTGGTAAATTATAATTATAAAAAAGTTTCTAAAACTTGAACAATTTAATGTGTGAAGATGTGTTCCTGGATTATATTTATATAGTACTGTACTGTAATTTGTGATCTGGTTGGGGTTGGATTGCAAATACTGTATGGTTAGGATATTTTAAGTGAAGTGGAAATACAAAATGAATATATTTTTTTCTTGTGTGCTTTTCTAGGGCTTCACTGAACTCACGCTCATTCCTTCAAAGGATAGCATCCGTTATATATGGCTCAACTGTAAACAGTGCTGTGTCTATCGTGTTACCCTCAATGACACTCTAGAAGTACAATTCCAATATTTTGACCCACTCCTGGAAGTATGTCAGCAAGAGAGCAAACAGTAAGTAATGCATATACAGTAACTCTTTCAGTGAATAACAAAACACTAATATGTAGAAATTTGTTCATAAAAATTCATTTAGAAAATATTTTCCTATGCAGTTTAATGATCCTTTTTTGTGGTGCCACTACTACTAAAGCTATTCCAAAGTAGTTTTATTAATACTGTGATTCTGGGGCATTGTAAGCTTGGGCTACTTAGTTAATTACAGTATGATCTGAAATCTGGAACTGAATGGAACAGGAGTATCCTGAATTTGTGAATTTTCCAGTTTTTGTTTTATCAAGGTAACTCTCCCACCCCCGTAAACTTCCAAGACATATCTGTGTACAAATTCCCAGAACACACTGCACCATAGATAGAGTATACTCCTCTCTCAGGCAAAAAAGGTTATTTTAGGCTCCAGTCCCTTATTCTTGTTAACCAATGCTACAAACAGTATAGTCTAGTTAGTATGTTTTTCTGGTTACTTTATAGACACTTACTGAAAGACATTTAATATTACTCTGTTATTTTCTTTTAAACAGGAGAAACCTAGATTATCTAAACAAATGCCAGTCAACGGGAGTAACCTCAGTGGACCCAGAAGTGGGCAGGGGGGAACTTGTCATCGTTGTTCCTTCAGAAGCACAGCACATGATCCAGGAAGGAAAGCCTTTGAAAGTTGGGGTAGAGTTTTCTCTGGAGAAACCCCAGTCTGGCTTACATTTTGTGGTTCCCAACACTGAGGGTACATTAGTTGAGGTAAGGAAGTGTGTGTTTGTATTATTTATAGATACCTTTTGTCATGTTCTTCAGGAGGCTCACAAGGGATTTCCATATACAGCCACCTCTTGATTTACGCAAAACATGTCATCTTGAAAATGATTGCGTAAATCAAAAGTAATTTTCCCTACAAGGAATAATGAGAAAGGTAGGGGCTAGGGACTTTCACTCACAATTACTCATTCCTGTACTGTACTTCCTATATTATCCTTGCCTATATCAGTGAAAATGTGTATTGCACTATAATGTACAATACAATACAGTGAAGCATGGAGGGTGAACAACAGGTTCAAACGGCAGTACGGTAAACACCGAGTACAGTACAGTACACTACAGTACACTACAGTACTCCCTATTAATAACACAGTTAGCCAGAATACCCAGTCCTTGGAACTCTTTAATAGCTGGAATTGAAATTGGGCTGGAAAAATTCTCTTCATTTGGGATCTGTGAACAAGTTGGCAATGATGAAAATCAGGAGCATTTTCAGGAAAAAATTCCAAGAAGGTTCAGAGAAAATCTCTCCAAACCTCTCCGTTCTGGGCCTGGGAATAAATTTCCTGGGAGTTCTGAGAGATTGCACCATGCTCCAATGCATCCCCATGTGCCGGGCATACACTGTCCAGTGTCCACTCTGCTATGAACTGTACTTTCACTGTTACTAAATGTACAGTATGTTATATGTAACTGTAATCACTTTTTACATCTTAACACTGCTTTAACACTATTCTTGGCTGATTGTGTCCTGGTGAGGTAATGTACAGTACTGCACAATACAAATTGTATGTGAAAACAGCAGTGAGCAAGGGAACAACTTTGAACAATGGCAGCAGAATATGAACGGTCTAAGTTACCCAAGCAGCTAGTTTTCAGGAAGAGAATTTCAACATTAAGTGATGACTGACTGTAGTTATACTTAGTACATCACAGTTTCCATAATTGTTGTTATTACTGCTCTTTGACCTTAATACAATAAGTACCATTAGATGCCCAATTCTCTATATGTTACACTGCCATTGTTTGTATTCTCAGACATCTGATACACAGGATTCTTCTCTAACAGAAAGCTGCCCACATGTTTACATATGGCCACGAGAACAGTGCTCGTTTGTGGTTTCCCTGCATTGACACTTGGAGTGAAGTTTGTACATGGCGGTTGGAATTTACGGTAGATGATTTCATGACTGCTGTAAGCTGTGGAGACCTTGTGGAGGTTGTCTACACTCAAGATATGAGACGTAAAACCTTCCATTACCACCTATCAACTCCTACATGTGCACCAAATATTGCCCTTGTGGTTGGGTAAGTTTAGTTGAGAATGTTGTGCATTTCACTGCTGTTTACGTACAATATCAAATATAAATTTTTTCAGTATACATCTTGTTACTTTTGTCTTATATATATCCTACCCTCATTGAACATGAGAATTATTTGCCCCAAAAAGAATGCAATACAGAACATTTGTGTTTTGCAAATTTAACATCTAATGGGAAAATGTTCATGGTTACTACTCAGTATTCCAAAATTCTTTTTATTATTATAATTTTTTAATGAATCTTATGAAATAGATTGAAAACAATAATGAAGAAAAATTCCAAGCGAAGGCCAAAAATAAATAAATAAAAAACAAAACAAAAAAACATAGATGACAATATGCAAGAGAAGAGGAGTGATCAAACCATGAAAGTTTTGGTAGAAGATGAGATAAATGCACTCATACCACCCTATATAACCCCAGCAGTGCTGTACCGAGGCATCCCGAGTGGAAAGGAACATTCATCCCTGGGAAAATCGGTGTACCCTCCAACAGTGCCACAGTAGGCATTTAGAGGGGGTAGGGAAGGTTGTCGCACCCAGTTTGACTTAATAGAAATAATATTATTTATTCATGTTAGGGTAAGTTTTAGGGACAGAATTCTTCGGGCTGGAGTGCATCTAAATTTAAGCCATGCAGGTTTGGGTTGAAAATAGTTGGGCTGGATGAGATCTTGGCTTTTAACACGGGACCATACGAGAAAATGAGTCCCGTTGTACGAGAGTTCACCCAACGAGCGTTGTTAGGAGCACACATCTCTTGTTCAGTGGGACCTCTCTTTCATATTTTATCATAGACAGTATAAATCAATATAGAAAGTCACACACAAATTTATATCTTCTAAAATTATTATCCTTGTGTAATAAAATTTACACAACCCTTATTTTTTTACAGGCCCTTTGAGATCTACGTGGATCCTTTTATGAATGAAATCACCCACTTCTGTCTCCCACAGCTGTTGCCTCTTATGAAGGCAACGAGCAAATATTTACATGAAGCATTTGAATTTTATGAAGAGCTTCTCTCCACCAGGTATGATTTACCAAATCCAATATATCAGACACCTTCCTAAGTTTATTGTGTCTTACCCTATCAAAAGGTTTTCAAAATCAACAAAGTAGATACTGTTTACAAATATCTTTAGACATTCAAAGTTCTTTCCCTTAAAATTCTCTCTTTTTCCCTTTCTAAATCCATTTTTGCTCTTCAGATAACTCACTCTCTATTCTAAATTTTATTTTACTTAAAATTATGTTTAATAAAACTTTACAGTTATGACTTATTAAGCTTATTGTCCTAACCTGGGTGCACTCTAAGGCTCCTGGCAATATAAGTAATATAGCAAATATTGATTTTTTGAAATTACTGGGAAGGTCTCCTTTGATGTATTGTACTGTATATAAATTTATATATTTTAGTCAAATATTTTATCCCATTTTTGCCCATTTGTTTATAAATTCTGCTGGAAGCTGATCATCCCCACACTCTTTATCATTTGTCATATTGCTCACAGCAGCTTCAACTTATGTCAACAAAATTGGTAGTTTGATCTTTATTTCCTTTTCGTATCTTACCTCTTCTCGAGCCTTATCATTGTATAGGTCTTCTACATACTCCTACCATCTCTCATTTACTCTTCCTGCCTCACATAGGATCTTACTGCCTTTGGTTTTCTTAGTCCCACCCTATTTATTTCCTTTTTTCTGGTTCAATTGTTTAATATTTCTGTGCATTTCCCTACAGCTATGCCTTCTCTCATCACTTTATACCTCCTTGCATTCCCTATTAAAAAATCTTTTTTGGCCTGTCTGCAGTTCTTTTTTACTAAAAATTTGTAGTCAATACAACCCTTGTCTCCTCTAAACCCTCATTATTCCTCTCTTATCCACATTTTATAATTTTCAACACACTCTCATGTAATCCATAGTTTTTGAACTCTTCCTTGATACCTTTCCCCTTATACAAAAGCATTATGTAGCTTTCAACCATTAGTATAATTTTGTTAAACATGTTTTACAATGTTTTCTTTTTACCTTTTCAGGTATCCTTATTCTTGCTACAAGCAAGTGTATGTTGATGAAGCTTATAGCAGTTTGCATTCCTATGCCACCATGAGCATTCTCGAGTATGTATCATGTACATGTATTTGGAATTATTTTATATTAGAATAGTATGAATTAGCTTTCTGGCTAGTGTTGCCAGCTACTTTTCATAATATAGACTGTAAGTTTGGAGATTTTGGTCCTCAGACAACAACCAGCAAATGCTGATGGTTTTCCAGAAACCAAAAGCTAATTCACATGAAGTCTGGTGATCATAGGGGCAAGGCCCGGTCCTCACAATGAAAATAATTACATCTGAATGTAAAGTAAAGGTATTGCATCGAGGTATAGGGTTGAAGGCTAACCAACTTGCTTACCAGCTAGCTAGGACCCAGAACAATAAGTGAACAGTGTCAACAAACCTTACAACATGGAAAACATAAACTTAACTGATAACACCAAGAATTACACATAGTTGTTATCATTTCCTGATGTATTGCAGTATAAGCAGGACAGTTAAAAAGACATCAGTGAGAAATTAACACAGGAAGTCTCTTGGTGTTATCTTGTAAAGTATCTACTGGTTAAATACATGTTTTTATAAGCTAGATTCATTTGTTCATACCTACCGGTATACAGTAGGGTCGCAGAGTATGCATATTTATAGTACGCGACCCCACTTATACATGTCTGACCCGCCATTGCGCTTGGGTCTCACTATTGCATGAGCATCTCTCAGTAGCTCAGCATGTTTATCACTTGTGGCTGAATGGGATGTTTCATGTGTACTATACCAGTAAATGTAAAGAATAAATAGAAGAAAAAATACTGTTTTGCCATTTGGCAATCATTTCATTACACATGAGACACAGGAGACATTGAGAAGCTGAAATCCTCTACACTGCTCCCCCTTCCCCCTTCCACGATCTGTGTACTAACTCCGTCACACAAAGAAATGTTTATTCTGTTTATGTTTTTAACCTTGTAATAATTTGTATTTGTAATTTTTTTTTGCACATTCTGTATGAAAGATTGCATATACAATATATATACAACAGAGTTTTTTTAAAAGAAAATTACTTATATCTACCAGAAATTAAGAGTTGAAAAATAACCATAATATAGCTCCCAGCTCAGCCTCACCCACTGAGTGCTAACTGTGGTTTCGTGAACATCTCCCCGCTGTTCGCGTTGATAAAGTTTTTCTTTACTGGTGAATTTTACTGCAATCATGACCCCTAAGAAGAAAAGTAGTGGTAATGATCCTGGTGGTAATAGTGAGAAAAAGGAAAAATCACATACGTACTGTGAGAACTTTTGAAGAAAATTCAGGATATTGGACTTAATAAGGAGTGGCGTATTGAACTCTAAAGTTGCGCCTCAGTTACCTTAGTATAAAAATAGGCTTATATGTATACAGGTTCAGTATACAGTATTCAGGGGGACCCGAATATACACAAATTCACACTTACGAGTGGATCCCAGGAACGTAACCCTCGCTTACTATGAAATCCTACTGTTTTAAAAAGTACTTTCCATATATACTGTACATTAACAAACCTATACCAGTATAGCTCTGGTAATGAGGTGGATGTGTTCATGAAATCCCCTTTGTTCTTGTAAATTGCATTGTCAGAGGTTGGTTTAACATGGAGTAAATGGGAATAGGTCCCAGACCTTTGTTATTATGCATTTTGTGTACTGTACAAGATCATCTCATATAATGTTAAGAAACGTAACATAGGTACAGTTTCAGTAAAATAGAAAAATAAACAATTACACTCACCAATGACTTAAAAACATTTGTTTTTACCATCAAGTGTTATGATGCGTGTCCACCTAAAGAGAAGTGGCAATTACATAGCCCACGTATGGTTGACGACACAAAACCCAGTCCACTGATGCTGTCAGTACCTCAGTATCTTCCAATGATGGGAACAAATTTAACTTCTGGGGTTTCGTTCATATAACAAAAAATTGGATAAGAATTAGCAATAACAGAAGTGACTTGATAAGAAAGACAAATCTCTCTCCTGATGCCCTGGGTTGGTAAAAGTATATTACCTGTGCAGTAAACCCTATTTGATGGAGTGGCACAGGTTATAGCAGTGTGGTGAGGCCCAAAATAATTTGGGCATGACTTTTGAAATTTGCATGCAACTATATTCAGTGCATCCCTAGATTCAAGTATTCTATCACCTTTAGTATTGATAAATTAATAATATTTCTTGAATTTCAGTGTAAATCTCCTGTGCAGCAACAGAATCATAGATCAAGTTTATGAAACCAGAAAGACAATGGCATTATGTGTGGCCCAGCAGTTTTTTGGATGTTTTCTTTCCCGTCATGCATGGGCTGATGCATGGCTAACCACTGGCATTGCAAACTATCTAATGAGCCTCTATGTGAAGAAGCATTTTGGCTTTAATGACTACAAGGATTGGATACATAGTGTAAGTACTGTACTGTAGTTATGCTGTACCCAGACCCACAAATATGCACACACATTGTACATGAAAAATGTATTTCTTACCTCAGTGGTGTACCTAAAGATGTCTTTATCAAAAGCTGGTTAAGAGTTCTGATTTTTAAGCACATTAAGTCCTTGCTAATTTGATATCAGGCTCTAGGTCGATCAAATTAGGGGAACTGAACCCTATTTACCCATTTGTTTTGTTATTCGAGATTCAAACCTTCACTTAATGAATTGTTTTCCCAGGAACTTAACTCACTCATTAAGAGAGGGATACCTGTATTACACTGCTTATTTAGGTATTTACTAAAGGTAGATCATTCCAGGGGTAGTTTCATGGCAACCAAAAGTGGTACAGTACTCACAAATATTACTATTCAGGTAATTCTGGAACCTATCCCCCATGAATAATTAAGTGATACAGTACCTCTATTATTCCCTCTCCCTTTTTTTAAACTTCACAGTAAAAAATTCATTATATGTGGCTGAGTGCCAACTGCTGTAGTGTTTTATGTACATGAAACTGAAAGTAGGTCCCAAAGGCAGTGTGGATACAGCACATTGTATGCTAAGCCTTCAGTACACAAGTAGGCAGCATGGCTGGTACTGCACTTGACTGTCTTCACTTTGCCAAGTTGTAAACTCAGGTACCCATTTACAGCTGGGTGAACTGGGAGTGCCCGGGAATAATAGGAGGTGAGCGATGTATCCACCCAACCGCCGCACTCATGTTTATTTACTTAGGAAACCATAAAAGTCATAGAAATATCATTGCAATGTTCTCATGTTACTTATAAATAAAGAAAATACAATATAAAGCTACAATACTGTATAAAATAAGAAAAAAAAGAGTGGGAATGATTAATGTGTGAGGTAGGGTGGGTGGGTGGCTGGCTGACTGGACTCGACCAATATATTTCTAAGCCATATCCTCTTTATAACAATACAATATGCAATTTCACCATAATTTTCATGTTATTTAAGTTCATTTGGTGCCGAGTTAATAAAAAAATTATCATAAAACATTAAATTTCCCCCCATTAAAAAAAATTCCACACTCGCCCCCCAGTTGAGTTATTGAGTTGTATTAAATTCCTGGTGGTTTGTTTACATCATTGGCAAATACGGGACCAGCCAGGCAGCCCCGGCGCTATTTTGGTGTAATGGCATCACCCAGAGGATGATTATGAGAAGGGAAGGAGCTGTTTATGTAATATAGAACCACTTTTTGTACAACATCTGAGTGTTTATATTTTTAGATATATGTTATATATGATATACTGTATAATATAATTCTGTATTATAACTTTTATGTCTAATTTTATGGTGTATTTATTCTTGCACATGAATAGTTTATGTTTGCTTTTGATTATCACATGAATCATAATTTGTCAAATACGATAAATTATTATTATTTTTTTTTTTATCAGGAATTGCAGGAGATCATAGATTATGAGGAAAAATTTGGTGGTATTGTGTTGGATCCAAGTTCATCACCAAATGAGCCCCAGAATGGACCGAATATGCCGGTGACATCAAACAACAGTAGCAACAAGGACACATTTTATTTCTCAGTCAAGAATCCACATGCCAGCTCCCCTCACTATATCGGTGTTTATTACAAAAAAGCTCACTTAGTCATACGTATGTTGGAGTATCGTATCGGTCAAGAATTAATGATGCAGGTAAAGTTAATCTGTTAGTTTTCAGGTACAACTACAGTGGAGATGGGTTAAATTGCAAGGTTATAGTCCTGCATATATCACGATATTGCTAATCAATCATTATATAAATTCTTAACATTAAAATAGGAAAAATTAGTTTGTTTTAAGAGCCATCATTTGGTGAGTGGCTTAGCTTTTTCTCAAGTACTGTAATATATATATATTTTTTTTTTCATGTATGTGTGTGTGTTGGGGGAGTGGTGGCTGAACACCACATCACCACCATCTTGACCACATTTCATCACCCCACAATCAACATCAAACCAGTACAGTACCTTTAGGACCACATCTCATCACCAAACAATACCACTACAACATTACACCACATTTCTATCTTGATCATAATCACCTGTTTGCTCTTCAAGTTTGTTTTATAATAGATTTATTTTAGATTATTTTAATTGGTTTTCCTTACAGAAACCATCAAATAGTTGGTGCTTCCTAAATTTTTTCCAAAATTTTTTCATTTTCTTGGGAGTTTACCTGTGAACACTAAGAGGTGACATGAATTATAAAAGAAATAGAAGTATTTCTTCTGTCTATCCTTTGTTAGCAAGAACCACTTGACAGATTGATGCTGAAGTTGTATATTCCAGCTAAGGTTTTAGCCTGATGGTTTAGACTCCCTTATTCCTCCTTTGTGTATGTGGATAATAAGTTGGAAAAATAAATCCTAAATGGTGAGTTGACTGAAGTAAAAATGGCAGTGGTAACTGGAATGATGTTTGTACTGTACTTTGGTGGCTATGGAGCCAAGGCTGATTTAGAACTCATACCTCAAAAGGGTGACCTTTGCTTTAATCTACCCTTTTAACCCATTAGGGTCAACTCTGCAAATTTTGGTTAACTGCCCGGACCATAGATTTTCAGGATTGATAAAAAAAAAAATCTGAATTTTATTCTTATTTTAGAGTATTTTGAGTTTAATATCTTTGTTAGTTGTAATAGTCCATCATGTTGAGATTTACCCCAGTGGCATATATTATATAGGTTTCTGGAAAGGGCCCCAAGACTTGAAGATAGGGAGAAAGCACCTTTGACAACTTATTTATTATTTAGTTACTGATGCCTTAAAAAAAAAAAAAAAACGTACAGCTGTAGTAATCTATATTAAATAAATAATATCCTCTTTAATCAAAATAATTCTCCTCATTAACGAATTAACTTTACTGAATAATTGTTGATACAAATACTGTAATGCAAGTGTGGCTATAGCCTGTATCGTAGATAGGTTCATACAATGGTACACTGAATAATGCTTAAAGCTTTGTGCAGTGGACTAAGTAATAAAAGAGAGAGAGAGAGAACAGTAATTGATTGCATTAGGTTAAATGAGTTGAGGGCAGTAGCAAAAAGGGGGGCCATGGCTACATGCCTCTCCCCTATACTGTATATGCCACTGAGTTAACCACTGATTTATTGGAGATAACTTTCAAAATTTGTGAGAATACGAATGTGTGAAGGGGCAACTATGATAATCTTTGGCATAAATCTGATGATCGATAATTACTCACTTAGAGTACTTGTTTGATATTAAATTGTGCACCTCATGTAAATACTGTAAGTGCCTATGGTAGGCTGGTTAGAGACCCATATAATCACGCATAATTGTCCAAATGTGAGCAGGAAATATTATAGCACAACAGGTGCAGGAATTGTCCTGGTAAGCAAAATTCAACAGTTGCAAGAATAATCATTAAAGGGTTAAGGGAGATGATTGTAAAGGGGAGGAATGGGCACTTGCAAGATCATATGCTAGTTAAAGGGTAATCTACTTTAATGGACTTCTAAAAACAGCTTGGACATGAAACAGAAACTGCCTGACTATGGGTTAAATAATAAGATTTCAGGTTCATTCCATCATTATGCAGACATAAATCCTTTAATTTTAAACATACAGCTTATTCATGAAATATTTATTTATTCAAACCATTTATTTGTTTAGGTCTTCAACAAACATCTGTCATTGGCTCTAATTGCAGTTGGCAACAAAGGTCATCCTGCAGGCTGGTCTCACATGCTTATGTCTACTGCTACTTTCACAAAGGTATGAACCAATGGTGTCTAGAGGTTTCAGTTTTTCATGTCTTGGGCATGTACCATATTTTTGTAACCACAGTTTCATGCCAGTCTTGTCCATCCACCCTTTTGGATGCACATGAACAAATTCACCATGTGGAATTTTTTCCCTTGGTTGAATTTTTCTTTTGAATATTAAAAATGGTGACAGTAGTGATGAAGAGTTTTCAGGTTTTGAAGATGATGATGAATTTTTGGGCTTTGAAGATGATTAAAGTTTTTGTTACAATGTTTTTTGGCCTTTGTCTTATTGTGTTTGAGTACCAGTAACACAAATTATTTTTTTCATGCTGTATATTTTTGTATATCCTGCTTTAATTGAAATCCTTTGTTTAAATTCTGCTATACAGAAATGATGTTTGATTATACAGTACTGTACATGTAAGAAATTTGTATTGTAAATGACTTCTTCTGTTAGGCTCATCTGCTTTATGTTCAATTGAAAAAATAGCTTTAATTTTATAAAATGCTTTCTTCTACTGTACTGTAGTTAAGCAGTTTCTGTTTTCTCTTGGATGCAAAATATTATTATTGAAAGGATTGTTCCTGCTGTCCTGGATGCATGTTTTATGTATAAAGATCCTGTATGCAATGAAGATTTTTGTTCTGCTATACAGTACAGTAGACATTTGATAAATGTTGTGAATATTTTACGTTCCATATTTGGAAAGTTTCCCTTTTATCTTGCTACACAAATTTGATGTTTTCAGTCACATGCTATTAGGTTTATTTACCACAATTATCAATGAAAATTTATATAATTTATTGAGATTTACTGTATCATGCATGTTCATATTAGTAGGAGTAAACATTAAATGTTTAAATACTGTACACTATGAAGTTTTTTCCAAAATATTCTTTGCTGAACTGGGGGGCCGCATCTTATAATATGCCAGTACATCTTATATGCCACAAAATATGGTAAATACACATTTCTGTATTCGTGGTAGATAACCAATCGTCTTTATTCCTGATATATGTACCTTTATCATCTATCTCATGTTAATGAATTTTTGGTCTTCACAGGCAATTTTTACTGTAACGGGAAAAGACATTACGGTGTTTTGTGATCAATGGGTTCGTCAAGGGGGACATGCAAAGTTCAACATGAAGTTCCTCTTTAATCGCAAAAGGTAGGATCACAATTTTTTATTTAGTTCCTTACTCTATATAAAATATTTCATATATTGTAAATACTTTATTATTATTTCATGGTAGGGGTTGTATTTTACATATTTTCCTATAGTTTAAGGCTATCATTAACTTGCATTTTTTACATGTATACAATAGACCCTCGCCAACTGTAGGGGGTTAGGTTCCCGAAAAACTAAATGGTTGGCAAATCCGCAGTTGGCAAGACTAAAGACTTATGGGAAATAGGGAGTTAGGTTCCATTGCTGCAGATATCACTCGTCAAAGCCTAACTAAGTTGCCTGTTTCTTCACTACACAATACCTGTATTGTACATTTAATTAAATTTGAGCCATAAAATAGTTTAATTCTCGGTTATTTATGGAAATATTACATCAATAAGAATGGTTGATAAAAAGATGGTCTTTGTTTGTTCTTGGTTGCAGCCATCCTACAGGTGTATAGCAGAATAGGACTTGCAAGAGTGAAAAGTTCTTAATCTCCAAACAAATTGTGTTTGATCTTATACAAGATGGTTTTTTACCTCTCAATAACCTGAATTTGTTCTTCACCAGGAACATTGTGGAAATGACCATTGAACAGGGATATATTGGTGAGCTGGGAATCCGCCGTTATGTTGGGCCACTGGTGGTGTGGATACAAGAGTTGGATGGTACATTCAAACATACATTACAAATTGAACATCAGGTAAACAAGGCGCTTTAGGATTTTTTATATTGTTTCCCTCCATTTTCTTGCTGGCTTGAATGTGCATTGGGGTTGAACTGAATGATTGATCTTGAAGACAGGGGATCAAGAACAACAGGGGATCAAGAAATGCAAATGTTTTTACATGGTGGTGAAAGTTTCAAGTCGTCTTCTTTTTCAGTGTACAGTATCTTCATACCAAGTGTCTCCTGCATTGGAATCTGGTTTGAGGGTGAAGGATATTTTTATACAGCATTCAATTGTGTTTTATTTTAAATTCCGGTCACAAGTTTGGATCCCTGGAATATGGTTTTCAAAACTCATTTAGAGAACAGAATATTAAGGTCAATCCTTAGGTTTTTCATTGAATTTATGTGAAATTTTTCCTAATAGGTGTCTAAGAAGGAGATTGTCTGCCACTCAAAGTCTCGCCGGAATAAAAAGAAAAAGATTCCTCTTTGTACTGGTGAAGAAGTGGATATGGATCTTAGTCACTTGGAGTAAGTACTGAATAATAATTTGAAAATTAAATTTTTATTACTGTATTGTAAATTCTTATTGTACAGGTGTGACAAGCTTCACATCACAGTGATGAGTAAATCCAATACAGGTTTTTTCATTTGTGCATCAGTGTAATTTTCAGGTCAAAAACTTACAAAGTACAGAACCGTACAGTAATTCCTTTGCGAGGGATGCCAATATTTATCATCAATAATAACAACCTACCAGTAATTTACATGAAATCAGGGAAACAATATAGATTTTTACATGGTTCAAACATCTCAACCTATGTTTCTCTGCCCAAGGAATTCATTTTTAGCCATTGCTGGTTCATAGGGAATATTTTTATTATTATTTTATTTATAGTATTTATTTTTTTAGGAAAAGCATGTATTAAGTTTTTGATGTTTATTGTACATTCAGTGGTAAGTTTTTCTTCTATAATTGTAGTCTGAGGGTTAAAAGGATTTTTTTTTCTATAGCAGAGAATAAGACCCCTGTGCACAGTAAAGTTTTCTAATTTATATAGTAGTCACTTCTTATTTATGCACTTTCACAAGCTTAGTTCATTTTTAAGCATTTACTGCGTTTTGTTTCACAGTGCCGATTCCCCAGTGCTGTGGTTACGGTTGGATCCAGACATGACAATGATGAGAGCAGTGGAAGTAGAGCAACCTGATAATCAGTGGCAGTATCAGCTGAGGCATGAGCGGGATGTAACGGCTCAGACTGAAGCTATCACTGCTCTTCAGCGTTTAGCCAGGCAAGGTGAATATAGTAGGGTTTAAAAAGATTGCCATAATTCATCATTATTATCAATGTCTTACAGCCATTTTCCACATTTGCATGGGCCAGCTATATTATCTCCTTTCTCTACTGTCTTATGCGATCTCTCTTGTCAGGTTCTTATCTCTAATGTCATTTCTCACAACATTTCCCATAGATCAGGTCTCATTTATTAACCCTTTCAGTGCGATTCCCGTACCCAATGCAGAAGACAACACCAGTGTGCGGGACTAATTTTTTTCCCGTACTGTGAATCTTATTGTCAGATAGACTCATCCCATTTTATCAGCTGACAGAGAGAGGCAGCCATGACCCACAAAAATTATCTCTAGGCCTGCCATCATATTCTCACTCATCTGAACCACTAACCACCAACATCAATAATAACCATTTGAACCACCAGCCACCAACACCAACCATTTGAACCACCAGCCACATGGCACTTTTGAAAATTAATACAAATAAAGAAATAAGAGGTCACCCTCATTGATGCCAGGGGTTCTGTTATTAAAAAGGATCATCATAAGGGGTTTACTTCCCAGCAACAGCCAAAACCCCCCTTTGACTATGTATTTCTGTACTGTACAGTATTAAGTTTTCATGAATACAGTAATAACAGTTTTGAAACAAAATACATGCAAATATTATTGAATGAACATTATAAATGAGTATACACCAATACAGTCAGTGCTTTTTCACTCATGAAGGCAGAACTTAGTGATACTGATTTATGATTTTGGTCATCAATCCACACAATTTACTGTTTCCTACTTTTCCAAACACTAGCTTCCTCACTCTTGCCATCTTGGCTGAAAATATAATTGACAGTTTAACAGATTTCTTAATTTTGCCTACATTCCTCTTGATAGCACATACTGTATGTTGGACTTGTTCACTTAGTATGCTCTGCTCAGCCCTGGAGCTGTTTCACCATTTTCAATACAGTACTGCTCAATATCTCTCACACAGTTTCTGTTGTGAACATATTTGTAGGCTTAGGTTACTGTGTTACACCCATTCTCTACACTTGTTTGAGTTAACCTTGATTATCTGATGGCAGCTCTCCATGCTGCATGGTCTCTTGCAGCCTCTTTTACTAGGTTCTTATCTCCATGTTCATTTCTGAAAATTTCTCCCCTCCCCTCCACATTCACTCATGTATCTCTTGACCCATTTGGTTTCCAACATTCACTTCACATTCTTGAACCATCTCAACCTACCTCCACACAAAACCTTGCCAACACTCTATACCCAGCTGCCCTCTTAGCTCTGAACTGGGTTTTCTATCTTTTAACGTTACATTACACATCCATCTCACCATTCTCACTTCAGCTTACTTAAGTTTCTGTGTGTCAACCTCTTTAATTGTCCTTCTTTCCTTATAGCATCATGTTTCTCACTGGTAGCATGCATATTTCTTTTCAAATACAGTACCGTAAAGAAAATGTCCTCTCGTTGTCAATTTCTTCCAGTTACCACCACCACCACCCCCAGCACTGATCTTGTCACTCAGGTAGCAAAACACACAGTCCAAGGATATATCCCCTTTGTTGAGTTTTTCCAACCTTTACTTACTAGGCCACATGATTACCTGAATATACGGTACATCATCATCATCAATGTTTTGTGTCATTTCCCTCGCTTGTAATTACCTGATGGCAGCTTTCCATGCTGCACAGTCTCTTGCAGTCATTCTTATCAGGTTCTTAATTATCATGTACAGTAATTTCTTACAACCTCAACCCATTTCATTTTTGGCTTACCCTTGGCTCTCCACCCCACCACATTGGTGTTAATTATATCCCATTAGTTGTGTTATCATGACACTCCTATATCCTACTTGTCTTATTACCACTATTTTATTTTCGTGGGAGTTGGGGTGAGAATTGAGGTGGTGGGTTGGGTAACTATGGTGGCATGTAGGGTGATTATTGTTGTGGTGAGAGGGGTGAGTATTAAGGTGATATGGGGGTGATTATGATATGTGGTGTGTCAGGGGTGATTACAGTACCTGTATTGATCATGTGCAGGAGTGACTGTTGTAATGTAGTGATAATAATGTTATTAATAGTAATGTGTTTGGAAGTGACTCATTCAGGCAGCAAGAATTGGAGGAAAATATTTTAATGAAAATGGGAAATTTGGGGTGGCTCCTAGTACGTTTTCTCTAATTTCATTGCACAGACAATTAATTTAGGAAAGGAACCAGAAAAAATATTACAAAAAATGCTCATATATTAGTGTTTCATCATATTATAATATTATAATCATAATTACTGTATTGTAAATCATTTACCCGGTATTTGTTGTAAATATTCACTGAAAAATAAGATATAAAAGATGGCCAATACTTCAGTAAGCTCAATAGGGTAATATAACATAGAACATTTACATTATAAGCTGAGTTGAGGTAAAATAGGGGTTTAGGACCATATTGGACCCTATGAGGAAAGAGGATAATGAGTAACCTCCCTTTTCATGGCTGAGCATTACCGTTATTTTTTGGCTTGTTCACATGTTAAAAAAATATCTTACCACTTTTTGTGCTAAACAAAAGATACTACCACCATATTAAGTGAAGGTTGTATGCACAGGTGCTGTTACGACTGAGATGCGAAATACACTGAATGCTGTGTTGGAGAATGAGCAATGCTTCTATAAGGTTGGTTTTAATGTTTAATTGTTGAAATAATAGATACTCTTTTTTTATATTGTTTCATAGATTTAATGTTACTCATTATTGCCAGGCATTTAGACATGTAGACATAAGATTTGGAAGAATATGTTTATTTATTCTTTTCCTTTATATTCAGATCTTTTGAAAATTTTAATATTCATTTATATACATGTGGGATACTATATAAGAATGAGGGATACAGATCAAATAATGGCAACTTACTTCCGAGGTGAAAATTTTCCTCTTGGTCACAGTGTGGCATATGCCATATTGTGGAACCACTGACATAATCTTTACTACCTGCCAGATATGGGAGAAGTGCAGAGAATATTACCATGAACCTCTACATTAATCTTACAAAGTCCTCTTAACACACTCAACAGCAAAGCTCTTTGGTGGACCCTCAGTCAGTTTGGATGCCCACCAAAATTCATCACCATTGTAAGGCAACTCCTCAATGACAAATGTGGCAGTGTCCTTCATAGTGGCACCCAAGCAGAGTTTTTACCTATTCAAGCAAGTGTGGAGACTGTGCGCTGTGGGGAAAGACCAGAGATGTAGAGAATACAATCTCACTAATGTGTCCACTTTTTTTTTTTTTTAAGGGATTAGCCCACCCGAGCACAGGTCACTGACCCACATCGGAACCTAGAGGTGAAAATTTAATAATAGTAATTCATAGTAAATAAAATTTATTATAAAAGGTAAAATAAAATAATAAAAATAATAATAACAACACTGTAATAATGATAATAAAGAAAAGAAAAATATTAATCAATAGTGAGAAACGCTATATGTACAGTATGTTGTCTTGTCAATAGTAAGAGAAACAATTGAGATCCTGCAATTGTGTGTAAATGAGGCAGAAAGACAGATCAGCAACCTGGGACTTGGTCACAATATTCGTGATGCCATATGGCAGCAGGGTCTACCATTAGACAACACATTGTGCTTCCAATATCTTCCCAGGCGGTAGTACCTCCCTGTTTGATATTACAGTGGTCCCTCGGTTAACGAACACAATCCGTTCCAGCAGGTTGTTCGTTAACCGAAAAATTCGTTAACCAAAACCATTGTTTCAATGGGTTTTTGGGTAATTGGTTCCAGCTCACCGAAAATTGCCTAAATTCAACAAAAATGGTAGAAAAGTTCACTTACTTTGAGGTGTGTATGTAGAAGGCTCCTGGATGATGATGATGGGAATTAGAATGGGGGTGGAGGAGAAGGAAGAAGAGAAGGCATTGAGAAGTCACCCCATGGCACCATTCACCCATAAAATTTTAGTTCTCTTGGTGTATTTCAAGATTATTTTCTTTAAATCAACACTGCACTGCATTATATATTGTCAATATGTAAAATATATTTCAAAATGACCAATAATTTGGGGAAACACAGAAAAAAAGCGTTGAAGAGAGTCTCAAGATGTGTTACCTCCAGTGAAAAACAGAGACTAACGCCTGTTTGCTGTGTTAAGAGGCTGATGCCGCGCATTAAACTAGTCACTTTACCTTCAATTATGTTCAATAATTGTTTAAAATGACTAAAAAATTGAATATTAAACTTTTAAAATTATTGAATAGTATAAACTTCTTGATATTTACTAAAATAGTAAGGAATTTAAGCCCTAGAACCGATTAATGTATTGGCGGACTAATACTAAAGCTGGTTGACCGGCCAGTGCAAGCGAAAACATGTTGAGGTCGGTTCGTAAGAAATTCGTTAACCGAATTTTTATTCGTTAACCGAATTTAAGAATCTTATGGGAGGCAGTTCGTTAACCGAGGCGTTCGTTAACCGAGGCGTTCGTTAACCGAGGGACCACTGTATATGCACTCATTCAAACAACTTGGAAATCATAGCTCATCCCTCACAGAAAATTAATTGAGAATTAGTAGATTAATAAGTTTGCTTCCGTTTCTTCATGCATCTTTTTTTTTTTTTATCATGTTTGTTACACCTGTTCAGTCCCATTTAGCTGGGAATGCACTAATCATGTCATCAACATTTTACAGCCATATTCCACACTTGTGCGAGTCTACCTCATTTACCTTATGGCAGCTGTTGGGTAAAAACCATAATGGGATGTCCCCACTATCACCACTATTGCAAACCCAGGGCACCAGACTAGAAAATGCAGCAGAGACTTGGGGATGGGCACAATGAAGCAGAGTTTTACGGCTGCATGCCAGCCCGCACATAGAAGATTAGTGTTATTTATATTTTTATTTCCCACAGATACGATGCAGGGCTGCTCACTGCCTTACTCGAGTGGCTAATGCCATGGTGGCTAATTGGAATGGCCCGCCAGCAATGATGCAGATTTTCCGCAAGATGTTTGGTGCTTTCTCTTGCCCTAATATCATCAGGCAGCATGACTTCACCAGCCTCCAGAATTATTATATCCTTAAGGTTTGATATATTTTTAAATAACTAAAATCCATAATTCTTGTAGAGCTTTTTTTCCTATACCTCCACCTATTTATAAAGAATTTAATTTTGAGACACATTTGTTAATATAATATTCTGTTTGAAAGTTTATTCACATTTTTGCATTCATGATAAATAAATTTAAAGAGTTTTGAGTATTATTTGGTAATAAATCTGTGGCCATGATGACATTAACAATATTCTCTAAATAGGTTTAATGATTGGATGTAATATATCTAGGGTATTTATGACCTGAATTGAGTTAGTAAGCAAGTGGGTCTAAAAGAAGAACCCTGAATGAAGGCATCTGGGGGTAATTTGAAGATCAGCTAACTCCCCTAGAGTCATTTCATATATTGCATAGCCCAGTCCTCATTTTACTAACCAATCACAAGGTGGGCTGTCATTACCAGCTTTCAACTCCAGTCAGATATGTCAGCTTATTGCACAAATGATTGAATAGGTAGTATGTCAATTATCCGGCAAGTTTGGGACCAGAATCAAACTGGATTCATGATTTTTCTGAATTTTGAAAACAATAGCGCTAGAATTTACATAAAATATTTGATACAGTAAAGTGAACAAACCTTCTCTTGCACAACCCAACCTGTTGACCAAGCCTATGTCAACACCTCACCATCTTCTGTTGATGCAGAATATAGACCAAGATCATTTCACTACTCATTTTTTAACTTGTTCAAGTTGAAACTCAAAGTTAGAGCATATGGCCAGTGAGTTATTGTCAAATTTTGCAACAATTTTTATTTTTATTTTTAAATCAAAGAGTAAAATGCAATTTAAGAAAAAACAAAGTACTTAAAGTCATTGTTTTGATATAAATGTTCATGAATTATAACACGTGTATGAACAACACCCCCTAAAAGTATCGTTAGTCATGGCGTCAATGTGATCTGAAGCTTTCCGAGCAATGTTACTCGACCTGTTTCTGAATGGTTGGTAGTTCTACATCCACGACCTTTGAACATGAATGAGTACAGGGCATTTGTTCATTTTCTTTTCAGTTTTTGCACCTTATTTGGATCGTTCCAAAGATTGTTTCTCATTATTCCAACCAACAAACATACTCAGTTACCATACTGTACATACCTTGGCTGCCACATAAAATATTATACTGTATTTGTAATTACAGTACAGTATTGTGCAAACAAATATTTTTTTTTAATGTACAAACAGTAATAATAAAGTAAATAGTACAGTAATAAATCAATTTAACACTTACATGTCAAGGTGAGCTAATAATGTGTAGATGATATTTCAAAAATGTAATGTTCACACTGGTAAATGAAATAAAATCTCACATTGGAGAAATAAAGGACAAAATCTTGGAGCTGGTACACTAGGACCCTCTTCAGCTAACTAACAGAACAAAGCAAGAGAGAAACACATAGAACAAATGAATGAGATCATGTAACCTGTCTCCTGAGTTGAGGTAGAGTGGGGATTAGGGATAATCTTCTTGAAGACAGTTTTCAGAATCAGGTCAGTAGATCCCAGAATTTTGGCCAAACCAGACAGGCCTTTTCCCCAATTAGTCCAGATTAGAGGAAGTTTACTTTAGTATTCTCTACTGTGCTAATATTTTTGTATAAGAACAAGTATGAGTATAATTTAAGGCTCTCATTTACTCATGATTTTTTTTGAGGTTAGGAAGAATTTAAATAATGTAAGTGCCAAAAAGGTACTTTCCAGAAAAGTTCTAATATTATTACTACTTTATTACAGACTCTGCCAGTTGCTATGGCTGGTCTCCGCAACACTCACAAGACTTGTCCACCAGAAGTTTTAGCATTCCTAATGGACCTATTTAAATACAGTGATAACTCCAAGAATCGCTATTCTGACAACTATTATCGGGCATCACTAGTGGATGCTCTTGCTGCGGCAATTTCTTCAGCCCCTGTTCAACATGATCCTGCTACCATAACTTCTGATACTTTGTCTGAGGACATACGGAGGGTACTGTGTGAGGTATGTATCTTTAAATTACTTGGCTATGAACTTTTAATCAACTACACACAGCAAAATAGGCAGTTCTCATTCAAGGAAGGTTCAATTTCTGAAAAGCCATTTGTAAATTCATTTTTTGTAAATTGGATCCCATTTTCCCATAGACTCCCATTATAATAGCTGAGATACATTACTGTACTATGAACAAGAAAATGTTAAGAAGAACATGTTTTTAAAGAATTTTGTTGGTGTATACTTAACATACAACTTGTAGATGTTTTTCTTCATGCTCTGTTTCATAATAATATTGTACTGTAATACAATAATGGTCAGGGAACCAATTCCCTCCCTCTTTTCATTCTCTGAACCTCAAGATGTAGAAGTCATGCTCTCCGTGTCTGATAAGGGCCTACTGAGGATGCTGCGCACATGTCCATTCTTTTAGACTTAAAACAAAGTATGGGAACACCATGTGTATTTAAATATCTTAGTGGGAAATGAGTGTCTCTGTTGATATTGGCTGCAATTTAAGGTTTAAGGAGGACGTTACTGTAATAATATAATAATAATAATATGATAATTATAATATACTACTACTAATAATACAGTAATACTAATACTGTAGTAAAGTCATCCCTTAGCCTGATGATGGTCTAGCAGTAGTTATGGGATAGTAATGACAGATTTAGTTACTGTCATTAATGCAATATTGGCATTTTGACTTTTTACAATACAGTACATCAGTTCATGAGGTTTGTTTTAACCTAACTGACTCTGGCTCTTAATTGGGTCATTGTGTCAGCCTATACTGTAACCTGCATTGCATTAATTTACCTGTTGTTGTTTTTTTTGTTTTTCACTTAATGGGTCTTGGATAATATAATTTACCATTAAATTTTATGACCTCTCTGAAAGGCACAGAAAGTGTGTTAAGTAGCGGTGTTCTCACAGTTCCCTTGTTTCGCGTACTTTGCCAAAATTATCTTCATATTCTCAAAGATTTTACACATTTCTTGACTGATGTCAGCAATTACAGATGGATAGAAAAACGTCAATTACTTTACAAACGTAACTAATTGATACTTTACAAGATAACTTTTTGGGTAAAACATATAAGTAACTCAGATACTTATGATTTTAACATGGAATAAGTTTTGTACGTACTGAGAATTTTTATAGTGTACTGAGGACTTGTATTTTCTTTTTATTTATTTCTAGATCACGCGTTACTTAAATCTGGAAAAGCTTTTACCATGTTACAAGTACACAGTAACAGTATCCTGCCTGCATGCTATTCGAGTTCTTCAGAGAAATGGCCACCTACCTCCTAAATCAGACATCTTTAAAAGTTATGCTGCATATCCTCATTACATAGGTGAGAAATACTATTTAATTAGTTACAAAACATGAAATTAATATTCTGTTGTTTATTCCTATAATAATGGTTGCCCTTCATGTACAAGGATGGCTGGCTCTAGGGCCTCCTAGGTGTAAATTTGTTAAGGTATAGAAGATTTCGCCAACACAACAACCACACCCTAAATTAACGAGCTGTACGACCCTGTGTTAAGGAATATTCCGAGAAGACCGGACAACTGCACCGGCTAACCATTACCCAGCAACACAATCTCCAAATCGATTAACATCCAGATTCCCAATTACTGCTGGGTACACAGAGGCAAATGGCAATTGTGGAGGGAAATGGTCATAAAATGACGATGATGATGATAATGTTACGGAGTATTAGGCTAAGTGTAACTTAGGTCAATATGCCAAAGTACCATTAATTATCAACCTTCTATTTAACAGGAATTTCTATTAGGAGGCAAAGCCCTGGTCCAAAGATTTATGGGTAACCTGTATGTCATTTTCTATTAGTTTTCCTTTGTCTTGTACCTCAAATGTAATAGAAATGGGATAATGATTAATTGAATAAATAGTTGAAAATTGAGTTTTTCTTCTTTATTTAATTTTTGCTCATTATCCTTATCATTTTTCAGATGTGCGAGTTGCTGCTGTTGAACAGATTGTAGACTTCCTTGCTCATGATGGCTCACGTGAGGACATAGATTTTTTGTTAAGTTTAGCTGAATCAGACCCAGTCCCACGTATTCGATATATGACTCTGTTGTCATTAGCGAAGAATCCTCCTTTCAAAATGGGTCAGAGTCACAAACTTGATACTGAACACTTTGTGGAACGTCTGTGGAACATAATGAAGTAAGTACAGTATAGTACTGTATATGTATTCTTTGAAACTCTTGTAATATAGCAGAATAACCTTTCAGTGCAGTATTCTTCAGCACATTTATAGTTTTTGCTGTTGAATGTTTTAGCCTTTAAATACATAGTGCAAATTAATTATTTGGCCAAGATTCCATTTTTTGCAGTTTAATATTAATGTGAATAAAATTGTATGCATTATACAAAAGATGTTTGATTAGAAAATCATCATTAACCATACACACAAAGGAAGTAAGAGAAAATAGGAAGGTATAATATAAACACAGATAAACATAAATAGATTGACCTTTTTAAATACTATTTTCTGAGTTGGTTAAGATTAAGGCACAACCCTTGTAATTTCTTACCGCTTTGCCAGATGTCTCCTCTAATTGTTAAACAAGTGTGTCAGGGGCACTGATTACTGAAGCAAGAAGACTAGACTGCTGGTTCAAGTCTTGCCCATTAGGTGTTGGTTGGGTAGGTGGGTAGTATTTGATTACCTCAGGGAGTTACAACCTTGCCTTGCCAGCTGTTTTTACCTTGTGGGTTGGTGTTAGAAAGATCATCCAGCCATAAAACTTTATTTCAACATGCCTGATACCAACTGGGTTGCCAGTTTTCTGGGCTGGTACCCTAGGTGTGCAATGTTGAATGGAAGGGGTATCCCGTTCTGGTTTTACCCAACAGCCTCAACCAATTCTTAAATTCATGTATACCGGGTAGATTCCCAGCTTTTTTGATAAGATGGCCCAAATTATCGCACATCCAAAATGACCAGTAACTACTTGTAGACAAGTACTGACTGCAGTCAGCCGTTAATACTGGCTAACGGCCACGGCTGTCCCTGTAACAACTATCACGTATTATTTGATTCAAACAAAAATTTTTACCACGGTCTATAATTGTTCACATGAACAGAACAGCCAAACATCACGATACTGAGCTGTGGCTTTATGTTTAATGGCATAAACATCTCGGGTTCAGGTTTATATATAAATCCATCAAATAATCAGCTAAATTATGACAAAATCTTCTAAAATACTCGCTAGTCGTGAAGGACGATAAAAAGCCACAAACAGGATTTGAAATCTGCTAGATTTAGCGACTTTTCTACTAAATTAACATCCCTGCCTCAGGGCAGTTGCCACTTGCCTCCACAAAGATGCTCAGCAAATGCTAACCATGGGAAAATAAAATTTTACCCATGAGAGATATATCACAACAGTTGTGAGATATATCCAGAATAGTGTGTCCACCAGGGGTTAAAGCCTGTGGATAAAATAAATGTCGTCAAAGAGGCACAAAATGGTTGTATGACAATCACTACTCCTGGCTGAACACTGCCAGCACCAGCCAACTGGCCAATTCATCTCGGCTGACTACATTGCCATTAGTCTCCACATTTCCAAACTTTTCTTCACTTCCAGATTCCACACTTTCTCTTACAACTCTGCACCTTTTTTGTACATTAACAGCATATTGCAGTAAATGGGAAGAAACTGGACAATCAAGCAACTGGATGAGTGACTGTGTGTGGTGGTGGTGTAAGTGACGAGTGTACAGTGCAGTACACTACAGTACTTGTCTTCATGTAATGGTATCAAATTCATTTTTCTAACACATTTAGAACAATTGTTGTGAATAAAAGTTTATACAGTTTTTTGCAAGCCATAAATAGTTTTACTTGTGCCCATGGTCTAGATGTAATGGGAGAGTTTTTCTGTGCAAGGTGAGATGCATAGTTCAGAGTCAAGATGAGATGTGTAGTTTAGACTTTCGGAAACTTTCCCCAGCACCAGGAAACATTCTGGGGATGTGGGTTAGTGTCTGTCTGTGCAAGATGCATAGTTCAGAACTCAAACTTTTCCCAGTAACTGCAAAAATAAAAAATAAATCCAGGGATAAGGGATTTTTCCCGGCTTGAGAAAGTCGTCTAGTTCCCTGGAACTCTTTCATCCCTGGAGGTTACTACTATACTTTTTACCATATATTTACTACATTAATATATACTGTTCAGGTGTATGATATTTAAAGGGGTTGAATTAAAAAGAAACTGTTTAATTCACTTTTTTAATTTTGTAAATATAAAGTACAGTACTTGTAAAAGTATTGCATAAACAAGGGTTAATTACTTTATGTTAATGGATTTTGTAAATTTCTAGACTTGCAGCCATTTTTAGAACACATCTCTGTGAATATTCAGGGATTAGTGTACAGTATAAACAATTTCTGTTAACATACTGGTGATAAAAAAAAACTTTCTTTCAGCTCTGGACAACCATGTGATTCCCGAGTGCGATGTGCTGTAATGGATCTCTACTATGCCTTGTATGGACGCCGTAGACCCGCTTGTATTCCAGCCTCAGAGCCTGCACTGGTACTAAATCTCCGTAAACCTCCGCATCCTCCCATCCAAGCTCCAATCATAGTAAGTTGGAGGTGGTTTATTTATTCATGATAATGAGATAATATTTTCTTCCACTTATATTTCTTACCCAAGTAACAAATGTATTTGATAGAAGAGCTTTTCCTTTTCCCTTGTTTTGACTCGGAAACAATTGTATTTCTCCAAATAGAGTGGTATAATTACCTCAGAAACTAACTACAGTAGATTGAATCCAGTGTGTGGATTTCCATCTCCCTGTTCATCAATTCACTTCCCATTGAATTTTAATAAAAAAGGTGCATAATCCACACCAATCATATGATGGACTGGAGAATATTCTGTAAATTATTTTTATGAAAATTATAACATCAATGGTTTGAAAGGTATTCCATAAGATATGTTTCATAATGTTGGTAGGAAGTGAACAAATTGTAAATTCTTAACTGTGTTTGCATTCTTTACAATGTCCGTTGCAGAAACTAATGACCACTTAATGTATCATTTGGATAATTTCTCTTTCAACACTTAACATTTTACAGAATTGTAAATATGATTTTACAGTATCTCCATCATGTCTCACATTTATTCAGAATGATAATGGGAAATGTAGAAATATTGTAAAAATTGTAGTGAAAAGTGATTGAATACTTAACCAGAGATTTGTAAACATATGTAAGTGAGGTTTTCTCTGAAACATCTTAGCTACATTTTTTGTACCTAATGTGTACCATATGTAATATGGTCCTCATATTACGCGGTCCCGCATTCCGCGTTTCACCGTTAACGCGGTGCCTTGCCAGAACCTAACATTTTCACATTCCGCGGTCGTGAACCCCATTACGCGGAGAGCGGCTGGCAAGCCGGGCCATTTTTGGATCCAAACCTCCCGCCATCCGCCATGTTGTGTAAGAGGCGCGAAAATGGTGCGCACAAGGTCGCCCAGTCATCAAAACATTACCGAGTTCTTCACCCGCCACCCACTACAGCCGGCCCAAATCAGTGATAGTGATAATTATAGTGAGGATATGGACTTATATGAACTTTGGGGGGTTTGACAAAGAGGCCCTGCAAGCCTCTGTGGTGGATAGTGATACAATTGATACAAGTGATACAGGTGAGGGCCAATAATCTGCCCTCTGCCTCGGAACCAACCGCCCATCCCCGTGTGCCCAGCCATCTTTTCTACTAATGTAAGTGTTAAAAAACCTAATATTATTGATATTTCTCTTAATTATTAATTGTGTGTGCATGCCATCATAAAGTTAAGATAATATTTTTACTACAACATAGTTGTGTGTCGTCAAAAAGTGGAGTTTGGGGATCGGCCCGGACTCCATTTCAATTAATCCCATATGTTATGTTATTCACTTTACGCGTTTCTCACTTTCCGCGGTACCCTCCGGGTTACATTAACCGCGTAATATGAGGACCAACTGTACATTATAAACAATGAAATATATCAAAAGAAAGGTTCTGGTAAGTTTGTTATAAGATAATTAAAGAGATGTGAACAGCAAAGGGCTGTGGTATTGAAAGCCTTGAGTAGAGAATATCATCAGACTTAGCAGGGTGACCAGTCCAACTGGGTTCTGCATCCAGTTCACCGATTGTTGCTTCCTTATATCTTATTAAATATAACCTTGGCCAGCATCAAGTAACAGAGAAGTTATATCACTAGGCCTTGTGGCCCCAACATGTGACTGAGAGTTATAAACTGAAGAAATTTGCAATAAGATTTTCCTTCTCCTTCATGCTGAGGTCCTGAAGAATATTCTTCTAGTAAGAAGTCATCCTTTTAATGGAGAAGACTGCAGAGTTTAGCCGAGAGCAAAACCGTGGAAATTATTTTGTATAATCCCACGTAATAATCTTTAATTCTAGATAAAACCTCATAGCAGCTTGACCCGCAGAGCCTTGGATCACCTATGTATGTTAGGGTAGTGGTTTTGTGTGAATTTAATGTAAATAGGCTTGTTGTCGGGTAAATAATGGATTTCTTAAAATGATTTGTATAATCCATGATTCACGTTTATAAAAATATAAATAGTGGTGATGGTGTATTAATATTATACAGAAGATAATTAGTCTGATGAACATAAGTGGCCATCAGATAGTTTCACAAGGTTAAGACGAGTTGTTTATTCTCATTATTTACTTTAAATCTAGTAAATTAGTTTATATATTCAACATACTGTATAAACTAATAATCGATTACTATTGCATCTTAGTAATTAATAAGAAGTAGCACCGAGTTAGACGAGTATACATTAAACTAATAAGTTAGTTAAGCTTAATGTGTCAAACAGGGATTGGTTCCCATGCTTTGTGTCAAGAAATTGGCTGAAGCCTTGAACACAGTTAGAACTGTATACACATCCAGAGAGAGAACAAGTACATATCCAACAAGATTCAAGATATTGTGATTTTACTGAAATAATATATGCAGTACCAGTAAATGTTAAGAATAAATAAGAATCATTCCAATAAATAAATCAAATCAAAATACTGTACTATTCCCATTTGGCTGGACAACAGAAGCTGAACTTTTCGTATTTGTGAACAGGTGTCTACCCCATATACAGTAAGACCCCCCTCCTCCTCGGTAATTTCAACCACCATTTTGCTGAAAAATTACATCCAAAAACAAAGTTAAAGTTAACACTTAACATTACTTATTTACAATGTACTTACATTGTAGCAGAAGAATTTTGAGATTACTGTATTATAGTAGACAAATCTTGATGAATCTTAAGTTGGAGGACAAAGAGGGTCACTTGAACTTACTTAACTGTAGTTTCACTTGTACAGTATTTATCTGTACAGTTACCACCAATTCTGACTGAAGTGTAGGGCGAGTGATGGCAGACCCACACACCCTAGTCTGACTGATGAGGGTTTCCGACTTCTGGCAGTCCGACTTGGGAGGGTTTTACTGTAGTTTGAGATTTTAATTTTATGCTGTACTGAGAGTGGAGGGGGGAATGGACTGCCTTGTCAAAAGCTTCAGTGTATTAGAAATGATGTATTGTTCTATCATCATCTGTGTTAACTTATGAACTAGTTTGGGCCAATATGATCCCTATTTTGGACTCTTCCCACCTCTCTCCCCAACAACTGTCAGATGTTTTTGTTAACACCTTTGCGGTAAAATGAATGTAGCCTTATTGTAGCATCGCTTTATTGTCTGCACATGTATTGATCAACATTACCGGTTAAGTAGAATTCCCATGAATTGACTAACTTGTTCAACTTTCAGATAAAGGAGGAGGAAACAGTGCTACCAGTCAAACGAGAGGCACCAATTGATGATTTATTAGAACCTAAGGTTGAAGTGAAGACAGAAATTGCAGAAATGCCTGTTGAAGTCATCTTTACTGAAGAAAGCAAACCAATTGTGAAGGTGAGTTGCATCTGAAATATATGAAAGTTCTCCTCACGACTGTTTATCATTGAGTGTCAAATAGAAACTGAAGAATTGTTAAAGTAACAGACAGCTGAAAGGTCAAGTGTCTATTTTAGCCTTGAGGGACTATGTGGAGAATTAGTCAGAGAAGAGTTGAGTTTTGATATCTAAAATATTTTTGCTTTATGTAGACTCAAAAATGGCTGATACTTTTATGTTTTTGCTAAGTTGATGGATAATTCAATCTTTTCGGGAACCACTCTGAAATCTTATCGAGTTCCTAAAAGGTTAATAGAGAGATACACATTATATTTATGCAATTTATCTAAATTTTTAAGAACATAAGAATGGAGTTAACTGCAGCGAGCCTATTGGCCCATACTGGGCAGTCCCATTTGCACCCAACCCCAATTGCTCATATATCCATCCAACCTATGTTTGAAGCTATCCAGCGTATTCGAGTTAATGATGATGTTTGGTAACTTGTTCCACTCATCCACTACTCTATTTTCTAACCAATGTTTACCTATCTCGTGCCTAAATCTAAATTTGTCTTATTTAAAACATTTGCTACAAGTTTGCTCCTGGTTGAATAGTTTTGAGTACCTTTGTAATGTCCCCTTTGTTTAGCCCTGACTTCCATTTGTACACCTCGATCACATCGCCCCTCACTCTACGTCTCTCAAGGGAGTGCAGATTAAAATGCTTTAACCTGTCTCTGTACTCAAGGTTCCTGATGCCTGGGATTAGTCTTGTCCTTCTCATCTGAATTTTTTCTCGGGATTCTATATCCATTCTGTAGTACAGTGACCAAAACTGAACTGCGCAATCCAAGTGAGGTCTCACGAGCACAAGGTATAGTTTTAGGATAAACTCCCTAGCCTTGTAACTAACACTCCTTTGTATGAACCCAAGTGCTTTCTTAGCCTTGTTTTGAGCAAATACACATTGTTGACTTGTTTTAAGATTCCTACTTTAATCATTACTCCTAAATCTTTCTCTCAATCAGATTTCTCTATAATAACGTTGCTCATCTGATAACTGGTTTCTCTGTTTACATCATCCTGTAGGTTTGCAGAGACCTTGTGAAATTTAATTACGTGCCCTATTTTAGTGTCACCAGTAAATTTAATTATGTTGCTGTCTACGCCAATATCTGTCGTTTATGTATATAATAAATACAGCGATATTGCCGTTAGCCAGAACAATTGGTGCAGAGCACTTCAGGGAATGAGAGATTTCCGGGTAACGAGACAACTAACTCAAAGCCGGAAAAAAATCCCTCATCCTGGAATTTTCCGGGTAACGGAAAAATTTTCTCGGAATTTCCAGAAAATGAGTCCGATTTTCATTTCTCAAACCCGGAAAAAGCTCCCCCATCCCCGGAATTTTCCGGAAAATTGTGGCTTTGGGAACGATTTTCCGAGAAAATTTCAATTCCGGCTATCAGAGAGTTCCGGGTTTGAGGGATTCTGGCTAACGGAGATATTACTGTATTAATGCTCCAAGTACCGAGCCTTGTTATATAGATCTAAACACTGTTTTTTCTTACTTACAGGAAGATATTGAAGTATTTGAGGAACATATTGAAAGTTATCCAACTCCCAGTGTGACACCAAGCATTGAGGGTGATATGTCAGAATCCACCACTTCACTCCCTGGTGATAGTCAGGATGCACATGGAGGTGCAACAGGTAAATTCTACTGTATGAGCACAAAATTTCTTTTGTTATGGGTATTTGGGATTTAGTTATATATTTTTTGGTGTATGGTTTGGTTGTGAATGTGCGTCAACCTCCTAGGCGTGATTACCAACAAAAATAGGTGAGCTGAATTACTGTTATTTTTTTCAACTCGTATTTTTTTGGTAGATGTACATAATTTTCTTTTTTCTCTTGTTACTCTGTTACATGGACACACAATCGTTCATAGAGATTGTGCCCAAAAAAATATGATTATCATAAAGTAAAAAACATAAAAGAAATCAATATTTCTTATGTGCACAGAAGTTAGCACGTGGATCAGGAGAGGAGGAGGAGGAGGGAGCAGAGTTGGGGATCTCAGCCGCTCCAGTCTTCCATGTCCTGCGAGTAATGAAACTATTGCCAACTGGCAAAGCGGTATTTTTATTATTTTATTTTATTTAGTATTTTTATTCCACACATTTACTGGTATTGTACTACAGTATACGTGCGACCCTGGTCCCTAATAGCCTCGGAAAATGAGGAATGTACTGTACTGTATATTGAAAAATATGTGGTGAAACTTGCCCGTTGGAGTGCATCCTCATTTCTTTACATTGATTCTTATGGGGAAAATTGCCCTGATATTCACAAATTTGTTATTCAGAATGACTTTTAGGAAAGATCCTTTGTGATAACCGGGTTAGTCCTGTAATATTAATATGTAATAAGAAAAGATAAATAGCAGTAATAGACCTGCAACATTGTAAACTAAATAAAACTACCAGCCGGCAGTTCAAGCACGTTTGTTCGGTAGTTCATTAGACCTAACGTACTCATTTACAAAAATAGAGAGACTCGTATCAGAGACACAGGGGCTCCTGTATAACAATATGTACTGTATTAGAAATGACTGAGTGGTTGTTATTTGATTTGCTGTTTATATATGTTGAATTTGAGTGAGACTGCTTAGAATTTTTTTTAATACAGTATTGCACTATGTTCAAATACCACCAGGGTAATAACAAGCATCAAATAAACTTTTGGATCAAGTGCCTGTCTTCTTCTCTTCTATTTTTGGTGTAGAATATGCAAACAACCACCGAGGTTTTCCAGTCAAGTAAGATAATGTTCAATTACATACCATAATTTCTATTCATTGAAATTGTATTACAGTTTCTTAACAGTCTGTAGTAACTTTGTGACCACCTTGGTCTCTAACTTGCTTAGATCAACTTGTTTGCACATTATGATCAAATGCTCCATCACTGCACCAAGAACATGTTGGAAACCAAAATATAAAAGTTAACAGTGTTAAACTTACAGTATTTCCACATGGTCATAAATTATTCTTTTAACATACAGTCACAATTGGTATTTACAAAAGCTTTGTGCTCATCAAACCAATTGAATGAGGATTCTGGAAACCATTTAGGTACCAGAACTTAGAAGATATTTTATGCTCAAGAATGCATTTAGAACCTCTTTTAGTCCATGAAATTCAGTTGAAGAACTTTGAAAATCTAAGCAGAACTGTACAATGTATTTTATTTCAGCAAAACCAGCCAGCAGTGTCGTGGTCAGTAGGTGTACGTAAACCTTAGATCTTCATCAGTGCTACTTTGGCTGTTCATTTTTTGATCATGAGTAATTGTAAATAAAGTACAGTACTCTGAATCCTAAGCATCTTGGCTTGAAAAGCACATTAATTCATATGATCTAACTGCTAATAGGGTCATGCCTAATGCATGGCTCATATCAGCACTTATTCCCCCTCCGTGTCTGAAATCTAGGTCGTAGACCTACCGGGTATCTTACCCATTACCGACACATGTGAATGCTATATATTTGACTCCTAACTATTACCTTTTCTCTTTCTTTCACTTGCATATAATTATCTATTTTTCCAGTTTCACATTTCCTTTAAAATTGTTTTAAAAATTTGATTATTATCTCTTGGCCTATCTCCATGCCCAGTATTTCACCAGAATACGGAACTATGGTTTGCATGGTATTTTTTTTTTTTTTTTACTTTATTAGCTTTGCAGATTTTTCTTCTCTGAAAATTTTCAATCTCCAATTTTCATTGTTACTTTCTGATGTCCCAGTCACTTATAATCTTAGAACTTTCCTTGAGGACCGTGATGGTCAAACTCTGGGAGTGACCTTTGGGGATTCAATGGTCCTCAGGTCGAGCCACAGTTAAAGAAAAAAATAGACAGGTACTGTAGTTCTTCGCCAACCGCAGGGGTTAGGTTCCTAAAAACCCCGCGGTTGGCAAGACTAAAGGTTTATGGGAAATAGGGGTTTAGTTCTATGGCTGCGGATAATACTCATCAAAGCTGAACTAAGTTGACTGTTCCTTCGCTAAACAATACCTGTATTGTACAGTCAACAAAAAAAAAATTTTGCGCTGCTTTTCGTACTTTGCATTCTGGAACACAGGTTGAAATGTTTAGAAAATGCTGGTATGCCAAGCTAACACATATACCATGAGTGGTCGAGGTATTTGCTCATTCCGAGTTCCAACAGACCCCAGAGGCGCGATATTTTTTTATTTGACTTTGCATTTGATTAAATTTGAGTCAAATTCTGTACAGTACTTCACTTTTGCACTTTTTGATGTGCCACCAGCAACATTTGCCCTTATCATTGCCTCACTTTTTTGATGGTAGGTATGAATTGAGGATTCGTTTACCCCCATAGTGCATCTCACTGATGCTATACTCTCTCCACTTGTTAGTCTATCAAACACTTCAACTTTCTTTTCTAATGTCCTTATGTTCCTTGCCCTTTTCACCTTTATCACTAACAGCCAATGAGTGCTTAATGGCCATAGTTAAGAGCTAAATCAATGTTATTACAGAAGAAAATAAGTGAAAGAATACGGGACGGTACAGTACATCAGCACACTACCAGATCACAACACTGAGAGAGCACAGAGAAATACATTAAACTGTGGAGGGATAAAGACGCCTTGTTAATCCGCGGATACATTAAACTAAATGCCGAAATGGTATACAGAGTGAAAACCGTGGATACATGGAATCCACGGTTGGCAAGGGTCTACTGTATACCTGTACAGTACTGTATTGTGACGACGGCACAATTCTTAACCTGACCTGACAAGTGGCACTGTGTAATTATGTCTGTGCCAATGTTACTGACCAATATGTCAGTGATCAGTGCATTAATTTATGCCAGTTACAGAAAACAAGTAAATTTTTTAAAATCTTGACCTGGTTGACTTCTGCACTGACTTGATTGCACCTGCACTGACCTGAATGACCTGTGACTCTAGGTCACTGACCTGGTCAGTAACATCAGCAAAGACACGATAATAATATTAATATTGAGATATTTCTTCCTTTATTACTTAACAATATTCAAAGGACATAACAAAATATTTGTGATGAAATTTTACCTTAAATAGAGTGTAAAAGAATATTATATTTCAGAGGTACTGTACATAAAGAAAAAGGTTGCTTCTAATATCAGAGTATAATGGTTTTAAGAATTTTTTATATCATTTGATAAAGTTTTTGGCAAATTTTTATAGCATCAAATAAGAAATCTATGAATACTTTTATATTATATTGCTGCATGTTTTTAGCAGTGTTACTGTTAAGCATCCATTTAATTAAATCTGGTCATTTAATTTTTTCTCCCAATATTTGTTTCAAATGACAGATTAATAAATTTTAGGTATTTTTGACATTGGTTAATTTTTATAACATAAAATGAGTAATCCATAAATACTGTACTCCAATTTTAATTTTTCTTTATATTTTCCCCTGTTGGCAGATGTTTTTAAGAAATATTAATGCCAGCTGTGTTGACGTTATAGTTTGGCTTTGATATAAAAGTAGTAAAAGAAAAACAGTTACCATTTTCATATTTTACTGAAGAATTGATAATCCTTGGAAACAAAATGTGTCCTAAGTGTTAAATATAAATATTTATGCACAGCTGACTGCACCTCATTCACCTCCCTCCCCCTCCCCTTGTAATGCAATCATCTGTCCATACATCTTTCTTACCTACCTTTAAGGATGGAGCAGGGAATATTTAAACTACCGTTGCCTTGTTCTTACAAAGCTGCTTTCTTCACAGGTTTTGAACCAGACATGTTCCGCACAGGCAGTGCCGACTCACATGGCAACAAGTCGCATAAGAGTAAGAAGAAGAAGAAGGATAAGAAGCACAAGAAACATAAGAAGCATAAACATGAGCACAAAGATAAATTGGATAAGCTTGATAAGTTCATACAGGAAGAAAATCTTAGTTCGGGTTCTTCCAACCCCCCAAGTCCTGTTTCCCCACCTAATATGGCAGGGAGTATGCCAAGTAACTTAACAAGTAACTTGCAAAGCCTTATGTCTAGTAGCTTGCAAGGTTCTATGTCAAGCAACATGACAAACGATGTGACAGACAATTTGTTTTAGTTTTCATTCATGTTATTTGAAAAACATTAGCAGTAATTTCTATTTTTGCTATCATCCTGTTAATGATGTTAGGGTACTATGTTTCATTAAATAATTATTCATTATATACTTAACGTGTCCTCTGTTTCACTTAGCTTATCTCTAAGTTGTGTCTTGGGCAGGTATACCTTGGCTCTGTTGATAATGCAAAATTTAGGATGTGTAATGTGTATAGATCTGTAAGAAATAAATTTTTAAAACTTTATTCCTTATGCATGAACATTTAATGAATTTTGAGGGGATATTGATACCAATAAAAATCCCACGCCCACTATTGAATATTACCATTGCCGTGTATTAGAGTATGACCTTACAACCAGACTGTCAGAAGTGTTACTCATCCAGCTGTGTTTTGACATTAGAACCCTAACCAACACCTAACAATACAGTATATTGGCTAACGATTAACCAAAAGATTAGATATAATGCACTGTACTCATCCCCTACAACTAGGTCCCAAATAAAGATCTTAAACATAGGCGATAGGTCTGAAATAGAGCAGTCATTGCCTCATTAGCAGTACACATCTCTCCTGTATCTTATTTGTTTAAAACAGAGTTCGGTACTGACCACAACAGCAATCCATGCTTCTTTCCCAGCTTTGTTTACTCCGGATGTGAGTACAGTATACTGTATTTGTTGTGCCTCCGCATACTCCGATTAGGACAAAATAATTGCTTTCATACTTGTCTTTGTTAATGTTAAGATTTTCACATTCTCAGGCAGATAGTCATTGCATTTTCTCACAGGGTAAAGTGATTTTCCTTTTAATAGCATGAGTTGTGTCTTGGTCACCCTTTGGAATCTCATTGGCAAATCAGTTATATGGGATTGACATACAAATCTAATGTCAAGAAATAACTCAAGTTCACCAAAGTAACTCACTCTGTTTTTGTATGATAGACAGATTGAATATTCCTAATCAGGCAACCCTAGAATTTGAGCAGAGCTGCATCATAATGGCAACGAGGTGTCAATCTATGCCTCCCTCAGTGTGGTTGCCACCATATGACACCATGTCAGTAAATGGTGCAAGGGGTGTGGTGTAGGACTCTGCATAGGAGACTGCATTTGATTACCACACTAAGTAACTACTGATGCAAAAAATATAAAGCAATGATCATGTGTAAATTACCCTGTAAATAAAAATAATGTATTTAATTACTGCACTATTTTTTTATATTACAGACAAACCTCGCTAATCTGGACCCTGATTTTATCTGCATATCACTTAATCCGAATGACAGATGTCAATCTGGATGAATGCGAATGCAAGCATTCATATGTTGCTTAATTCGGACACTATAAGTCAATTCGCACTGAACTCATTTGACAGTCCAGCAATACCCCACTTATACGGTAGCTCTAGATAAGTTCCTATATAATAGATCTCTTAAGTCAGGGGTTCTCAACCAGGGGGGAATTTCCCCCCTCAGGTTTTCAGGGGAAACTGATACTAATATGGAAAAAATAAAGGATTTTCAGTATTATATGCATATTATTTGGAATGCACTTTTTGAGGCAGACAATCTTGGAAAGGAGGGGGGAATGACATTCTGACATATGGTGAAAGGGGTGCATGGGGCAAACAAGGTTGAGAACCACTGTCTTAAGTGAATTAGCTCTAATAGAGGTCATTAAACCATAGTAAATGATGAAATGTGTTGAGGAAGCTCTATTTCCTACCTCAATTTGGGTGTTGGGAACATTTTGTTATAGTGGTTGTACTACCTTTATTCAATAATATACACATGAACCACTGCTCTGTATTATAAATACCATTAATTAGTGGTAGGAGCTATAATGAAAGTTATGAGAGGGAGCATTGACGGTGGTAAGCAGTGCTGGACGGTGGAGGCAGTAGGCAGGTGGTGGGGGACTGGCAGTACTGTAATGTCATACAGCTCTGCTTTTGATGAGGGGAATCCATCTCTTCATCATTGAAAGAATAGAATGAAAGGTGGTAATGATGATTGGGTGGTGATGTGGGAGGTGGTGCATCTGTTTCTATGGTGACGCTATGGACGTGACCAGCTAATGTCCAGTCTTCAGGCAATAAGATTTGTCACATAGAATTATAAAATTAATAAATATTAACAGAATCAAATGTTATTTTAAATGCTTGAAATTGACGAGATCAGTGTGTAAACCACTCCTCTCACCACGCTACTCCACCAAGCTCTTACAATTGTCAACCACACAGCCCTTCACACATTTATACCCGTCACACAGTCCACCACGCAATTAGGTTTTTCAGCCACGCAACATTTTGTCATGCACAGTAACATACTGTGCATATATATATTGTACTGTGAAGAGGTTATATGATCAATTGAACTGAAGGTAGCCATGGGTAAGTGGCAATGCATAACAGTATGATTTATATTTTTTGGGTGATACACATCTCTCCATTATCGTCATACAGTACAAGGTAACTGAAGGCCAATGATTCGTGGGTAGATAAGATTTATGTCATATATTTGTGTGCTCTCAATCTTCATTTATTTTTTCAATGATGACATTGTCACAACTTTCTTGCTAATGGTGCTGCGAAATCATTCAGGCAATGATAAAGCAAAATCATCCAGCTGTTGTTGGCATAGATGCTGACATATGGCAAGGAACCATAGAGAGAAACTGAGAAGGCAAGTTTAACCCCAGTGGCCCACTCCTTCACAAGTGTGCTGAACACTACCTCACTATAACCAACACCATGTTTAGGCAGGCCGACAAGTTCAAGGGTTCTTGGCAACACCCACGATCCAAACATTGGCATCTCATTGACTACATCATTCTCCGAGATAGAGATCGCCGAGATGTCTTCATCACCCGTGCCATGCGTGGCTCAGACTACTGTGACACAAACCATCGGCTGGTCAGAGCTAAACTCTCCCTTCATGTCACCCCAAAACAGCGAAGGCAACAAGCCTCCAGAAGAGGCTTTAATACTAAGCAACTGGAGGATCCAGCAGCAGCACATGCTTTCAGAAAGCAGCTCAACGATGAGCTGATATAGAACCCAACAACAAACAACCAAAATCCGAGTGCCGTATGGGGCCCCATCAAAGCTGTCATCACAAAATCTACAACGAGACCTTCAGCCAGATCAAAAGAAAACACCAGGATTAGTTCAATGAAGACTACCCAAAAATCGAAGTACTGAACTCGTCAATAGTAAACGCGCTGCTCTCATTGACTGGCAGAACAACCTAAGTCTCGGACCAATGCTGATACCATCCACGAGAAGAAAGCAGTGGCCCAGTGCAAACTTTGCAAACTAACAAATGAATGGTGCAAAAATATAGCGTGTGAAATGTAAAAGTTTGCGGATCAACACAAGATGCTTGAATTTTTCAATTCTGCTTAAACAGTATATGGCCCAACTCTCTCATGGCGTGGCTCCCCCTCCGCTCACCCGACGGTAACTCCCTAATTAAAGACGAAGAATGCATCCGCACTGCCATTCACTGCTCAACCGTAACAGCTATGTGGATGTCCTGATTACCCAGCAGGTCCCTCAGCACCCAGAGCTGACTTATCTCAGCTATCCTCCATTCCTGGATGAGGGCTTGAAGGAATCCCAGCCGAGGTGTATAAAGCAGAAGGACCTCTTCTTACCAGCCGTCTCCACTCTCATGGAGAATATTTGAGAAAAAGAGGAAACGGGGGTAAAATAAGGATGTGTACTAGCACCAATTTTCTTTTCCATTTTCTTGGCTGCCTTCCTTACTTGAGCCAGTGCCAATTTAGCTGGCGGGGTGGACATCTAGTACCCAATGAAGGGACTTTTCAACATAAGATGATTCGAGGAAGGAACAAAAGTGTCGGCAGCTTCCATCACTGAACTTCAGTATGCAGACGACCTCATCCTCGTCGCTCACACTGAACGCGACTTACAGGAGATCCTGAACACCTACACAGATGAGTATGCACACTTCGGACTTGAGGTGAATGCACATAAAACTCAGATTCTCTTTCAGCCTGCCCCTGGTTCAACCACATCTCCACCATCCCTCCAGCTTAACTAATGCTACCCACTTTCAGTACCCTGGCTCCCACCTGTCCACCAACACGGATATCAATGAAGAGATTCAACATCGGATCAGATGTGCACCTGAAGCCTTTGGCAGACTCTGCACTGTGTCTTCAGCTGTAGGGAGCTGAAATTATAATTATAATAATAATAATAATAATAATAATAATAATAATAATACTTAACGGTTTATTGAAAAAGTTAAGCAGTCCAAAGGCTGAAAATATACATTGGACATATACATGACTTATTCCATACACTGACATGGGGGGGTGGGGGCCGAGTTAACAAAAGCTTTCATAAGAGAAAAGTAAAGGAACATACAATGAACATACAAATTAATGTTTACAATGGAGGTCACATGCACGGAGGCGTTGAACAGCAAACATGTAGTGTAGTAATTCCCTCACAAATGATGTTATGAGGGACCTCACGTGGTGTAGTTAAGAGGGACCTCACTTGGTGTACTAATTCCCTCACAGATGGTATTGTGGGGAACCAAACTTGATGCTGTAGCAACTCATTCACTATGAAGTGTCAAAGTGTCACAGGGTCACCTCACTCGCCGAGGTGGTGTACAATCGGGTGGGGTCCCAGGCCTCCCTATCGTGGACGGATTAAAAACATCGCTGCTTGTTGTTGGGTTTCATGGGCAGTTCTCACCGGGTACCAGGGACCTCACTGTGCGAAAGTTAACTTGGGTACGCCTCTCAGCTGTTACTGTTGCGTTGTTTATACTGGCTTAAGCACTGTTCATCACCGTTCAACACAGGTTCCACTCCTTTCCGAAATGAAAATGTAACTTTTGGCGAGAACTTGCTGATATTCCAGTGGGGAGGAGAGGTTCAGGGGAGGGAGTTGGGGTATGTGCCAACATAACAGTTGACTTGGTAGCCACCAGAGCAGCACCAGATACGTCTTGATCCTTTGGAGGTCAAGGAAAATTGCACGGGCAAGGGGGGACCTAGTTGAGGTGTATAAGCATCTCAAGGGGCACTACTCAGTCGAGTGTCCTTACTTGGAGCTGGCGGACGCTCGCCCCACAAGGGGTCACAGCTCAAGATTGAAGAAGCCACAAGTCCAGAAAGCTGTGAGGGCAAACTTTTTCGAGCCGTGGCGAAGAGGATAAAAGTAAAGTAGAAGAACTCTTGGAACAATCTACCAGAAAGTGTTGTGGCGGCACCGAGTGTGAGCTCTTTCAACACCAGACTGGACCAACACTGGAGCAGGTTCAGGTACATTCAGGAGCAGGTTCAGGTACATTCAGGAGCCGGTGCATGCCCAGTACTTGCCAACAGTGCGTAACAGAGACGTGACCGATCGCCCAAGCGGCTAACGAGCCGATCAGTGGTGAAGAGGATAAAAATATAATGAAATAATACCTTTGTGGCATTTAAGTTTATTTCAATTCCTTCCGACACTTAGCAACCCTAGTCGCCTGTGTTTATTGTAGTTGGGATTGGACCTTACTCTTCTGGACTTCCCTTCACACTACAGTGGCTTGCTGGCTGAATATAAATTCAATAATGTTGTATGTTAATCATTTCAAAATGTATTTTTTGTCATTTCTTCCCGAAAACTTATTCCTCATGATGTTAATTTTTAATCCATTCCTCATGATGTTTATATTTAATCCATTAAAACCTTACAATAGAAATAGTGAAACATTTTGATTAGTTTGCGCCCCAAAAACTTTATTCTCTGAAGTACTGAACTATTAACACGTCCAGTACTGCCCAGTGAGACCCTGCCATAATTTACGCTTTCACACTAATACACTAGAATTAGTACTTACTGGGATTGGGACCTGTTATTACTAAGAGGTGAGGCTCTGACGGGAAGAAGGTGGGACTGGGAAGGAGAGGACTCAGGTACCCTCATAGCCAATGAGAGGGAAAGGGAGAGACTTTCATATAGACAGCGACTGGACCATAAAGACGGTGTAAGGATAAGGAGTGGATCCGACGACCATATGAACGAGTGGGGCATCACGTTGACTCATTGATAAGCGAGGGACACCGACGTCCTCAAAGATGGAGGGGAAAAGCGTGACGTTCATTTAAAACTGTTGTGGGATGTGAAAGACTCCAGACTTAGCTGATGAATAAGACGATAATCAATGAATATGATAACTTGGACGTACCTGAGATATGGTGTATTGATGTCCCTCGAACAGCTGTTTTAACTCACCTAGAAAAAGAAAAGGAAATATCCAGTTGAGATTACCTGCCGTCGATCACACACACCTATGTGAATACTTGCACCTAACTTACAGGAACAACTATGGCCAATTGGATGACAAATTTGTTCAAAATGTCCAGAACACAACAGTAGTGTTATTAGTTGTTACCTTGTGCTGGTGGTCGCGGGAACTCTGGTGCCGTACAGGGTCACCCCATGGCACCGTCTTGACAATTTTATGACACCTCGTGGCACTTGACACCTTGCTGTATTCCATGACACACTTTACACCTTGCGTTAATTCAAGACACTTTGTAACACTTTATGACATTAATGATACTTTACGACACTTTAAAGCATTAATGGCATTTTATTGACACTTTACAACATCAATGACACTTTACCACACTTAATATTACCTTACGACACTTTTCGCCACCGTATGACACTATTATATGTTGCTTGGGCACTTAATAACTATTCGAGACTTCGAGACTTTATGCCCCTTTGACACTCTAAAAGTATATACGTACTGTACACGGCACTTCCGAGCAGTGACACTTTAGGACACTTAAGGACTCTTGAAGACACTTTAGGACACAGACATTTCATGACACTTCAGGACATTTTGACACCTTAGGATACTTCACAGCACCTTTCTATTGTGCAACACTTATTACATTATTCAACACTTATAAGACTTAATGGCATTTTATCAGACCAAGGCTCATAATGACGGCACTACGTTCGGTCCGAGCGGCTTCGATCACGTCCACACACAAAAACAAACAAAAAAACACGTAAAATTACACCCGGGCAGCTAAGAAGTTAAGGAAGGTTAAGTAGGTTTCTTTGCTTGGGTTAGTTGGTGAAGTCTTCAAAGAACGTTTCAGCCGCTTGTGTTTCTTACCAACTTAGGTTGTTAATTTCGAAATAGCTACGACAGTGTCCATCACAAAATACAGTGAAATTGCTGCGTTTTAAAATAATTTTCTATGAAAATTCGGCGACGTGTATGTCGTCAATAATAATAATTACCCATAACATAAACACTTTACGTTATTTACGCACAAGTTATGAAATATGTGATCACTTCACCTACAGTACTGTACTTACGAAAACTTTCCGGCACTTACAAACACTTTAATGCACTGACAAACAGTCCTCGTCAATTTTAGTCTCTTCACCTCATGTCGGCTGAGTGTTTGTCTATAAGCCATCGTGTGCATCAAGCCGGCACGAAGGCAGAGACGACACTGTGTAGTTTGTACATCTTGTCTTGTATGTTAGAGGCCTCTGTTGCCAGTCTCATAAATCCGAAACCGCGAAACGAGGCAGATTCAAGACTAGAGCAAACCAGCCAAACCCAGTCCCAGTACTATAACGACTGAGTTTGGTCTTGTTTTACTCATTCGTTTCTCCACACATTTAGCTTTAAGAGTTCTTTGTCTTTATCTGTTTTAGTTATAAAGTAAAAATCAATGTATTACACAAGATTATATGCCATTGTTTTAGTTCGTATAATGGCTCGTTTTTGGATGATTCTGAATCTAATGCATCGAAAAGCTGTTCCTGAACCCTCAAATCACTTACAGTTCGTCATGGATGTCTCAAAGTGGCGTCAGTCAACTGGTGACAAAAACACCCAGGATTTTATATATTGCTCATCCTGCTTTATTTGCTTGTTAAAACAAACGAACAAACGGGAAACAAACGGAAATAAAATAAATCTGTATTAAACATAATAAATAACGATATAACACATTTTAAATTATTATTTTTTATTCCGAAGGTCAACGCTATCGAAGACGTGTGTGTTGTCTCAGGACGACCAACGCCGACCAAGACTAAACTAAACCAACAGTCTCCACACATCTGTCTGGTATATTGTGTGGTTTAGTATTTCAGAGTTTTAAGACAAACTACAGACAATCCAAAGAAAGTCAATCACTTTAAACTTAATTCATGAGAGGTGTTCAAAGACAAGATGTTTGGCGTTTCTTGGTTTACCTGTGTACTTTTACTTTTATCCTCTTCACCACTGATCGGCTATTTTCGTAGTAACCGTGAGAGACAATTTTCTATTCCAACATGTTAAAGATCCGACTCACCGCAGAGAGAGCAAACACCCAAACCGCTGGACCTCATCATAACTAACTGGGATGGTGCGTCGTGTTTGTGTATTTTACAGCGACGAATAAAATAAATGTATCCTGACACTACTAACATGTCATAAAATTACACTCGAGGAAATGGCTTTGCTTCCAGGTTCAGGAGAAGAACATTGTAAGTAAATAAATCGATGGTGTCCTGTAATACAATCGTCAAGGTAACAGGCGGCCCAATGTTACTGATGTAGGATGATGAAGCAGAATGTGTAGCGTTCTTTCACAGAATCACAATGTCGTGACGAGGGTCGGTTTTTGCTCATCATCAGGACAGTAGCTTTTCCTTACCCCTAGTATACAATCCTTTGAACAATTATAACATATATTGCCGGGTCTTTTATTCTGTTTTGTTATTTTTTCATTTCTCTACCTTTTTATAAACTCTTAAGGATGGTCTTCCGACAATACTTTAGTACTATCGGGAGTCCATCTTGACATATTATCAGCTGAAAACTGATCGGACGGTAATAACGGTGTTGTAATGCCATAACGGCCTTGATGGAGCCACTAAGCATAATGATGGGAGGGCTCACAGGGTGTAATGATAGGTGGAACACGTGGGGGACGGTAATGCGCGTATTCCTTACCAAAATATCAAGGGTTCGATTCCTGGTTAGCCCGGACAAATGTTAGAAAGGTGTTTAACCAAACATCACAGGTTTCCCGGTCTCTGGTTTCCACCTGTACTATTACTGGATACACCAACCAGCCGAACGTCTAGTAAATTAAGTGTCGAAAATTTTACAAAAAAGTGACTCACAGGGTAACGCTGGCGCTATTACAGAGTTCTATCTCTCTTAACTTTGTTTTCGTTGTTGTATTACTAAACTTGTTACGCACTTAGAGACCTTCGTTGCTGAGGCCAGTAATAACATTATACTAACTACAACACTGGCACTTAGTGACTCATCGGGGGTTAGGCATTAAGGAGGGGAAGAGAAGAGGTAGTAGGGAGGGGATGAGTTAGCAAGGAGGGGAGGAGATACAAGGCAGGTCACGAGGAGGGGAAAAAGCAGCAAGAAGCGGAAGAGGAGAAGAGATAGCAGGGAGGGAGGAGGGGAAGGAGGAGAAGGAGCAGGAGGAAGAGGAGGAGGAGAAAGAGGGGGAAGAGGTTGTAGGAAGGGTATGTGAGAGAGGAGGTATTATTAGAGGAAATGGTAGTGGAGAGGGGAAGAGGAGAGGGTAGCAGGGAGGGGAAAATGATAGATAGATGGACAGATACATAGATATACAGTAGATATTCATTCAATAAAATCGTCATACAAGTTTACAATTGATTCATCTTGTATACAGACAATGCGGGTACACAATTTAACATGCATATACTGTATATAATGCAGGTATACAATGTAAACAATGTACACAGGCCGTGCAGGTATACAAGGCAATGTGTGAACAATGCAAACAATGGTAAACAGAAAGGCAACTCAACCTGACCAAGGACAACCAATAAAGCCTTGGGATGCATATATCCAGAAAGAAGTAGCAGGAAGGGGAGGAGGTTGTTACGACAGGGTGAGTCCACCGATTCGTCATCACAGTTCTGAGCTCAGCTGCCTCAAACTGCTGGTGGAGGCGGCGCTGTGAAGAGCTCAGCCACTGTTCCAGGTCAGCTTCTACCACTCTGCTTCACCTTTCCGTAGTTTCTTGCATATTCATTATAACTTTCTGATCAATTCATATTTTGAGTATTTTAGTTCAGTTGTACTATTTGATTAATTCCCAGAAATTAGGCTTTATTTACCTGGAGTGCGGCGGTCGAGTGGATACAGCACTCAGTGGTTCGAACCCCGGGCACTCCCAGTTTACCCAGGTGCAAATGGGTACCTAAGTTTACAGCTAGTGGAAGTGAAAGTGGTCAAGTGCAGTACTGGCCATGTTGCCTCCTTGCGTACCGAAAGCTTTAGTATACAGTGTTTACCAGAGTGATTTTAAATTCCCCGTAATTATGTGCTGTTGAATGCAGTCTTGTCCAACTCCCCCAGTCGAAACTAAGCCGCCGAGTAGGTTTAATACATACTAACGTCACAACTCTTTAATTCTAGTAAAGATTTTTTGGGAATTATAATTTTACCTCACTATTTTTTTTTCAGAAGACGTCTATAAGGTTGGTGTTTTAGTAGTTTTTCCTTATCATATTCTTTTTCATAATCCACAAATTATATACAAAATTTCTCTAGACCTCGTACATAAGATTCCCTAACAAAAGATGCCTTTAAGACAACAGTGTGTATGTTGACAACTAACCGAAGTTTTCGGGCCATTGTGAGAAGAAGGTGAATAAAACAGCTCAACTAATAAGTCTTATAAGAACTTTAAAAGCAATTCATAAAAAATAAAACCTAACCTGCTTGACTTCTAAGACCGTCTCCAACGTGCCAGCAGTGACATCGAAAAATTCATTCATTAAAAGAGGATATCACACTGGGCAAAATTCCCCCATTCCTCAGGAGAAAACAACTATACCGCCGTTCTCAGTAAAAAAAAAAAGACAAAAAACAAATGTAAACCTTAATGTTTGCGTTCTATTCAGTCTGCAATCTACTCTCATAATATTTGCGACTCTTACAACTATTACCAAATGTTCTCTTTCACCTTATTCCATATTTAATTTTTTTATTAGCACTGATTTTTCTTAGGTTCTTCACTAAATCATTATTCACCTCCCATTTGTCCTTCCCACATTACACAATAAGAGTGATTGTTTCATGCATTAATTCCAGATATACTTTCTGTGTGTGGCCTTGGTCATCAGCTAAAGGATGAGGTCCACAGCAGTAACCCAAGCCACCGTTCTCGCCTTCCTTAGTTTGGCTGAGGTGGGAGTGGTGTGGATGTTCCCTGATAAGATTCCAGACTGCGCCTGTGTGTGGATGGCTCCCTGGCATGTACCCTTCACTGAGGCGGCGTCAGATCCTCCCTACCAACTCACTATTTCAAATTCCAATGTCAGGTCGGACACAGCAGTCCCTAGTGAGTAGCCTCTTTAAGACTTTCTTCGTGGAATTTCGAAACACAAACGACATGAAGTTATGAAGTTCTGTCCTTCTAGATTTAATGTCCCTGAACTTTTTTGACCTATGTGCAGTTGGTACCTATATAACATCTTAGATAATTTTGCCTCATGCAACTTGATGCTACTTTGACCACCATGAATTTAAAAATCTTCACTTGTCACTATTTTTTAATTCGCTGGAAGTCTGTTCTTGACTGCCTAGTAATTTGAGTGTAAAACAGTCTCATAAAATTTGCTCAAATTCTAAACTTATTGGACTTGCAAGGATTCTGATATTCTTGACATTCTCATCTCTGATCAATTTTAACTTGCTGAAACTCGATAACACATTTGCACTGTCTAATAATATGACGTACTGTGACTTGATGAAACTGAATTGATTGATACGAACACACTTTACTTTATTCAAAATAACTTTTTGAGTATTCAGATAAGACGCGTATATCTGGTCTAAAAAAAAAAGAAAAGATTTTCCCAAATTTTCTTCAGTTTTTACAAATTGCAAGGATTTATTCCCAAGCAGAGGCTCGAATATAAGATTCCTGATTGCGTTTGAACCCTGGCATTTGTTTGGAAAGTAGGCATCCCACTAATGATACAAATACGTAGTTGTTGATTACAACCACAACTTTCTCCTCCTCCCCACACACACACACACACACACACACACACACACATATATATATATATATATATATATATATATATATATATATATATATATATATATATATATATATATATATATATATATATATATATATATATATATATTTATTTATTTATTTAATGCAATGTTGTTAAAGTCTTGAAATGCTATGTATGTTAAATTAGTGAATATTTATCCCAATAATATATTCTTGTAGAGCAGCCTGCTATGCAAATTCTGTTTACTTTTCCCATTCAGTGTGGAGCAGAAAAAAAAGAATTATAACTTTTAATAATAGCAGACATAAAAGTGGCATTGCATTTCATTTTCAAAATTGCAGGTAAAGGAATGTATTACCTTTCATGAGGATATAGTTCTGTAATAGGAAATAAAGTTAAATTATTTTTCAAAACTAACTTACCTACAGTATAAATATAGCATTAAGAAAAACCTTTCAACAGTGTGCCTGGTGGGGACGATACCGATTGAGGGGTTCATGGTTCAGGTCCATGATACCGAGGATAACCCGATCGGCTCTTTCATCACCAACTCTACCATCACCCAGCCAATGAACTGCAAAGGCCTGGTGAGGAAAAAGAGTAAATGAAGGGAAAAGGTAAAATTTGTGCTATCCCAAACAAATAAATTGTAAGTAGGTCTCTTTGGCATGACGGCCTCTTTCTTAAGTACACAGGGGGACAATGTGACCGACGATACACTCGATTATCTTTACTTCCCCAAACGCAAAGTTAGGTGCCCATTCACTGTTGGATGTTTGCACTGTATCTACTCAGCCACCGCGTCCTTACAGGCCTGTGGTAATGGTCGTAAGAGAAGGGGGCAGTGGGGGCATGGGGTTTCCGTTGTAGTCAATTTCCAATACACTGTTTGCATAACAACCTGTTTAAGTATTGATAAATTGGGGAGGGGTAAGAGGGAAGCTAAATTAAGATGTTAATTCAGTACCGCCGCTTACCAAGCACTGTCACATAAACGATTTACCCAACATTTTTAATTAAGTTTACTATAGTGCTGCTGCCATTGCACCCAGCTTAGTTCCTCTACATTGTAGAAGATTTAAGCTGTCTACAACAACACCTAGCCTAGTATGGCTACTCTCAAATCTATCAGAGTGCAGCTCCAACTGAACTCGGCCTTAACCTACAGGGTGTTCCATTTAAGTGGCGGCGGGAAATGAGTTCATCTCAGCATGTTTATTTTTTCCTTTTAATAATCAACGGGGATTAAAGGCTTCTAGGAATTCAATATCGACCTTAAAGCTCTATTAAGTGAAATTCCCTCTAAATTTGTCAGGGTAAATAAGAACAAAAATATTCAGGCAAGAAATTTTCAAGTCACTTTCCCGGGATAAGTAAATGTTCCACACAATCTGCACAGCCTGTGTTACCTGTAGAGATGGGGTCACAAAAGAAAGTTTGGGTCTGTCCGAGCTATTTCCCAGTGTTACAAGGTTCTCGGCTTCAAGATAATAATTAAAATTTTCCTCCTCAGAATGACACTGCAACTCACGTCAGCAGCAAGAAACATATGATGATCAACTTTCTCTGGATGCCACCGTACGGCTATAGTGGAAAAGTTTTCTTCAAGTGAGTTGTAAAAATGGAAAAGTCTATGTGTATATTTTGTCAGAGGTGGATGGTTAGAAAGTATAGTTACTTCATTTCATAAGGGGGTCTCAAAGATGCAGTGACGTCATCAGTTCGAGAATTGTGGGCAAGAAGCGCATCTAATACAAATCGAGTGATTTTTAGGGCAATACTTTCCAGTTTTTTCTTGTTTCTATCATCTGATATTTATTAAAACAAAGATATTACCTGACCCTTAAAGAGGGCATCACACTAGCACTCTTTGCTTAAACTCTCCCATTTTCTGTCGTTTTTTCTACGAGTTGTCATCTTTCCCAGGGGGCCAGGGTGTATTGCTCAGACGAAACGTATCGTCTCTAGCTTAGTGGCTTGTGCCGATTTCCGTAATCAAGTCAAGGTTCACCAAAAATGTACCGGCATTGTATTACTGACAAAACTATCCTAACAAATATTTTGATAATTTTTGTCAGATGTATCGATTCATTGTCGGCAATTTGTTGACAAATTTGCAGTATTTACAAATTATTGATTTATGGATTAGAGGTACTATATATTTATTCGTGAGATTGCCGACTCTTAGAATAATTAAATAACGTGAGACTGGCACCCACCAATATCCATAATTTTTCATTACAACCAATGGTCTTTGTCTATTGCAGGGCGACTGTACTTCGGACGTACCATACTTACTGGACGGGCATCTCCTCTAACATGTTTACTGTCACCAACTAATCGTGATCCATAAAGCTGCCCATCAAGAGATCCAGGTGCACCTTTATCTTCTACCAAATTGATCCACATCTAATCCATCAAGTTGTTCACTTTAACTCTCGTCATTCTCAGAGTGATTCCTGTATTTCTGTAATTCAGAGTAATATGCTTGTAATTCTTATAATTTACCAAGTGATATGTGTTATTTATGTGATATATACCGGTATATACTATACGTGATATAAGAGTATTTTAACAAGTGTTCCACCTTTTCCTCTGTGAACACAAGGTTCTATCACATAATTTTAATTGTCGTCGGATTAGTGTAAGTACTAACTTTGTTACCCGCTGAAGATCTTAGTTGTTGAGGCGCAATAATAACACTGTAACAAAAACAACCTATGTGATTATGATTCATTTGGTGAGACATCTCTACCTCTCTTACACACTCAGTGTTCCGAGAGTGCCTATATCATTTACTTGTTTAGTAATTTGTAGCTTTGTGTGATTTTGTTCCTATTTAATTCACCATTTAATCTATCAGTACCTTAGTACAGTAGGCACCATTTAGTCCACCCTAGCCTCTATAATTCATTAGTTGATCGTCTGCACTGCACCAAAGCACCAAATCATCTACACTAACTTGTGATGTATTAAAGGAATCTGTTTATAAATACTTGATGATTAACCTGCATGTTTATAAACCACGAAGTGATCTACTGATGACTGAGCCTCCAAGGAAATCCATCTTTATTCTTTACTTATCAAGTGACTTGTGTAATAAAGTGAAACAAGTTAACCAGCAACTGAATCATTTGTAACTTTGATTCACCAATCAGTTTGAGTGATAACCTAAATCTATATCTAAGTTGATCTTAATATCAGTAAGGAGTCTCGAGTGATAGACGAAAAACATTAGGGATCAAGGCTTCAATAAAGGTGAAATTAAGTGCAGCAAAGTTCCCAGACAAAAAACTTGTTGGTCCCAAAACTTAATACACTGTAAATAATAAATATACAGTACATATAACAACATCTATACAGTAGTAAAACACACATGGAACAAATGCGGTGGAGTTGGAGAGAGTTTACTGGAATATGAACTAGCCAAAGGGTCTCACAGCATACTCATATTTACACAGCTAAGAAGAGAAAAGTACTGCAAATATTAAAAAAAAAAAAATAAATATATATCTAAACTACATACTGTACTGTAACAGTGAATCATGGACTATACACAAATAATTCCCTACTCAATCAACTACATTATAATGAAGGTGTAAAGTGAATCTAGGTTAAGCAAGGTACAGTAAGTTCCTTGTTTAATGTTGCCCCAGACAACGTTGTTTCATTATAACGTGCTACTCTATAGTTACCCATGATTCCGACAACGTCCCGACCGATTTGTTATAAAGTCGTCACGGACTACTTTGTATGGCGCGCCACCCTCTCTCATCTTGGCGCGCTATACTCTCTCGCGGAGCGTCACAGTGTCCCCGGTCTTTGTTAGGCATCCACGGCGTACGTGCGTGCTTAAGTGTTTTTGCTATAAATACTGTTCTGTAACCATTCGAAATGGCTTCCAAGAGCCCATCTAGTGTTAGTGATGCTAGTGTTGTGAAGAAGCAACGCAAGACCATTAGCCTTGTTATGAAAATGGAGGTTTTAAACCCACCACACACTCGCTCCACCTCTGACCATCAGTGAATACAATACAAAATGATTTAGTTTATTTATCTTTTTTTTATGTATAATATACATTTTCTATAAAAATTCCACTGAATTTATGTATATGTAATGTACTTTATGGGGCAAAGGGAGGCAGGGGAACATAACTAACATATTTTATCTATTTCTTATGGGGAAAATTGATTCCGTTAACGTTGTGTTTTCAAGAACGTAACCACGACGTTAAGCGAGGACTTACCGTATACATGTACAGTCATGGTCAAAAGTAGTTATCCAATCCACCACCTAACCCCTGCGCCTAGCCGGGTCTTTCCTGCATGGCAAATCAAGTGGGGTGGAGAGGGCGAATGGTCGACTTGGGTGATGGCTGTTTGTTAGGGGAGGAGGGGTGTGGGAAGGAGGTATAAGATGCAAATTGCGCATTAGGTGGGGGGGGAGGGTTGAAGAAAGCAGGGATATTCATGAATGAAAGAAGGGAAGGATGGATGTAATTGTTCTCTCACTATATTTTCTTCTTGAGAGAGTATTCTATTTTCTTATTGATCATGTTTACAGGTTGTTGTTCAGGTTTTAAATAACGGTAATTAGATATTTATAATAACGTTGATATGAGGAAAAATATTGAAAACGAGGGTGGAAATCACATTTATTTTTAATATTTACCAACAAAGGTCATATATAATCACAATTACTTGTCCAATATCCTCCTTGCCTGTGTCACGGTCTCCCAAGCCTAAAATTATATCATTTATATGAATTAAGAGTACAAATGTGTTTTGTTTACATTATACACTGGAAATTAGTATTTTTAATATATCACATACAGTACCAACAAACCATAAAAAAATATTCACCACGGCTGGTTTCCCAAGCTTCCAGATGCCTCTCAGAGGGTTAACCAACATCTCACAGTATGCCTGGTGACCCCAATCTACCTTGCCATTTCTGACATGTTGTAGACAGCCATGCGCAAACTAATAATTTGCCCATAACTCACCAATTGACATTCTTTAGCGTCCATCCTGGGCTGGGTGTGGAGCAGAATAGTCAAACAACATTGCCACTACCACCTCACATTGATTTTCTCAACTCTAATAAACATATTACAGGGTGGACAAGTCACATTCTATTCCATTTTTTTTTTATAGATTAATATTGCTTTTTGTTTTTTAATGGTAGTGAAGGAAGATGAAAGTGATAAAGTAACAATTCATTCTTTTTTGGGGGGTTCAATTAATAGTGATTTTTCCTTCAAGAACAGTAGAGGCAGGAGGTGGAAGTGATCAAATAACAGCTTTGTTTAATGTCACTCGTGGTGAGTACGGCCGAATGCAAAGTCACGCCCCCTCCTCTTTTAGGTTATCATATCAGGGGCTTTTCCTCACGGAAGTCAGAAGCCTTATCAACCCTAATGCCAAAAGCGCACTTGCATCCCTCCGTACAATCTCAAGTAAAGGCACAGATAACTAAGGGAAAGTCAAATCCATATGACACCTTCCCTCCTGGTTGGGTGTTTGGGATACAAGCTACACCGTCAAGCTACATCCACTAACTGAAATCTCCTAACATCTTCTTTAAGTGATAAGGATAATTCCAAGACCACAAACAGTGGTCCTAGACCTGTGCTGTCCTACCTCACCCGGGTCTGCCACCCCTAGATCTCCCCCTATCAATACCTCCCCCACCCTCTTGTGACTCGTCGTGTATAAAAGCCTAGAGCTCGCAGGTATGGTAGTAGGAGGGGATTGGATGATTAATTTTGATCACGACTGTACCATACAGCCATGTCTTCACATCACTAATTTTCATTTGTACTCTACCCTTTTAATGAATGCTTGACTTGGGCTAGCAAGGTCAAGAGTACAGTACTTAATTCATATCATTAAGTGTTTTATGTTTGTAATAATTTATATATGTTGTCTTATCGAGCACATACAGATTTTATTTCAGACACAAAATTATTTTATTATTTCAATGTCTGAATTAATAGTGAAATTTTAAGTTTATATTTACAGTTTGTGAGCAACTTTATGGGTGCACTGTATTCATATTTACTTATAATTTCATGTAGGGCACTTTGCAATTTCAGGCACAATTTAAAAAAATTCCTTGTCCATATAATTTTGAAAACCTATACAGGTCTCAATTCTCAAAAGCAAGGGATATTTTCTTGGCAAGACCATGACTAAATAATCTGTGATTGGGGAACACATAAGAACATGGTGAAATTAGGAACATGTTCCTAGACCTTACCTCAGGTGACCTACAACTGAAGTACAAGTCACAAATGGACAGGGTAAGGCCCTATAAGTTACATAACCACTATCTAATGCAAACAAAGTGATATGTGTACCTACTATCACCTAAATAAATGTATTATAACAGCCTAAAAATAAATAAAAACAACATCACAATGAATGAGAAACTGTCAGATAGATCAACTTATAGCAGACTAGACGGCTTCAGCAGTGTTAAGAGCAAGTGTTGTAGTGAACAACTAAAATGGGTCATCCACTCAGTAAATGCTTTTGTAAGTGATACCATTTATAACACAATACAAATAATAATAATACAATCAGAAGCCACTTACTGGTAACATACATGAGGCATTCCTGGAAACCTGTACACTCAGTGGACATTAATTTCCCATAGAAATCCATGTAATAAACTTTGTTATATCGAGAATAAAAGACTTCTTTCATAAATGTATTAAAAAATGATGAGTAATATGAAGTTACTGTCAGATATATTTACTGGTGCTGATTGGAATTGTTTTCATGAGACTTCCAACTTTGGCACTCACCAGATTCATCATAGTATACATTAAAATGAAATATTTAACTTATTAATAAATATAAAACAATTATTTCTCTTATTAATAGGACGCATGTATGAATACCTGCCATGGTCTCATACACAGAGATCTTCCTCTAATCATCAGACTTTTTTCCTTATTGGAAACATGAGATCTGGGATCTGCTCATTATTGGTTATAGGTTTACAATATAAATCATTATGAAATTAACCAGGGCTGGCTCTAGCTTCTGAGGGGCCCTGTGTAAGATAATGGTTGGGGCCTCCTTCCTCAGACAACCCTCCCACGGTGCCCAGTCCTTCATCCATTTCATTGGTCATAAACAAGCAACTTTGATTGTTACAATACTGAACACATAATGACAAATACAAACATGTGTTTTGGGTTTGGTAAGTTCTTAACTCAGTTGTGCAGAGCTATTATAGCAAGATTTTCTTACAATAAACATATTATTTATTACAGTCTTTAGAAAGTGCAGATCATCTGGCCAGAATGATATAGAAAGAGTAAAAGTAAGCATCTAAAGTGCTGCTGCTTATTTTGACATTATTTCTGTATGTTTACATGCTTCATACACACACTCCAAAATAAATAAATAAATAAATAAATATATATATATATATATATATATATATATATATATATATATATATATATATATATATATATATATATATATATGTATGTATGTATGTATGTATGTATGTATGTATGTATGTATGTATATATGTATGTATGTATGTATATATATATATATATATATATATATATATATATATATATATATATATATATATATATATATATATATATATATATATATATATATATATATATATATATGGCAATATCCAAATTCCTCTATTCTTGGAAAAACTTAACATAAGAAGTTTGTGGGTTTCTGAGTAAATAGGATCTCCTTATCAGGACTTTACATCCTGCTTTGCCACAATCTTTCAGGGCAAAATGTTATCATTATTCTTATTTAGTAATTTTTTTCACTCTTCCAGAATATTAATAAAAGTGTTTGTAATAAATTTTGAGAGAATATACTGTAGTTTATAATTTTATCAAGAGAATAAATACAGTTGAGTCTGGATTTACGTGGTTTTGGTTTACGCATTTTGTCATTTACGCGGTGTTTTGCCAGAAGCGGGATGCTTGATTTACGCAGCAAATTTGGTCATTTACGCGGGAAGCGGCGCGGGCAGGGTGCGCACAAGGTCGCCCAGTCATCAAAACATTACCGAGTTCTTCACCCGCCACCCACCACAGCCGGCCCAAGTCAGTGATAGTGAGGATATGGACTTATATGGACTTTGAGGGGTTTGACAAAGAGGCCCTGCAAGCCTCTGTGGTGGATAGTGATACAATTGATACAAGTGATACAGGTGAGGGCCAATAATCTGCCCTCTGCCTCGGAACCAACCCCCCCATCCCCGTGTGCCCAGCCATCTTTTCTACGAATGTAAGTGTTAAAAAACCTAAAATTATTGATATTTCTCTTAATTATTAATTGTGTGTGCATACCATCATAAAATTAAGATGTTATTTTGACTACGAGGTATGTATTGTGTCGGAAAAAGTGGAGTTTGGGGGTCGGCCCAGTCTCTATTTCAATTAATCCCATATGTTCTGTTATTTCATTTACACGTTTCTCGTTTTACGCGGTACTCCGCGGGTTCAATTGACCGCGTAAATGAAGACCCAACTGTAGTTAAATATGGCTTGAAAATTTAAATAAAACTAAAAGGCGCTTGAAACTAACACCAAGCAATGTTCAGGCACATGTAAGATTGTTTATTTAGAAAAGTGATGAACTCCAAGTGAAAATGCTTGAAAAGAAAATTCATCATGAGAAATCCCATTAAATTATAATAACTATAATATGTCTTTTGACTTTTATCTATGGTATTGAGGGGTCTGATGGCCTTTGTGATATTGTTACATTAGCAAACAACAATATAACTGTGAAAATCACAATAAACATTAGAGCATGACTGTGAGTCATGTGGGTCCAGTCAGGACTGTTGTGCAAGTATAGTTTCCAGTCCATGAAACAACTGCTTTGCATAGCATGATGGTGAAAATGCACAGTTTTCCCTCATTACCAGTTTCCTTACAACTGGCTTTTACACACTGATGGTAGACAAACAAGAGGTAGAATTTCACCACTGACTTTGGGAGGTCAAGGAATTTGGAATAGTTTGGTTCACGATCAATTTAAAAATTGGTGAACTTTTAAAAGAATAATAGTGTGAATGTGTAGCACCGAGTGACCTGCGCGTGCATCAAGGGTAGACTAACTCTTGCTAACAAAGTACTGTACGGTACATGGTTAAGGACGCCAACACATCAGCCATATTAGATACATGCTGATATAAAGTATCCTGGTCTGGTTCGATAAAGCCAACTTCTGATATATTGAGTATCAGATGTAGCAAGGTTCCACTGTAGTTTCCAAATTCCAATGTCAATATGTATCACTGAATATAGTAAGTAAATTTATTGTAAAGATCTTTGTAAAGATGAGAGATGTGCCAATCAGAAATTCAGGCTTATTTCCTGTGAAGTACTGTACAATTAAGCCCCAATAAAATATATTTATAAAACTTTACCTAAAACTGTACACATAAATACAATAAATAAAAAAAACTATAAAATATACAATATACAAAACTGTTTCTAAACAATGAAGGTAAAATATACAAGGGCAATTATTATCTATAATCTTTTAAGCTTATTTTTTAGGAATAACATGATGGAATGGGGTAAAGGTCAGGTCTGTTACATCTCTTTTGCTGGGTTAAGTTGTGCTTAGTACTATTCATATTATAACAATTCAATGCTAATAAATAGCTAATCTGGATCCCTTTCTCATAAGTCCTTCACAACTGAGGGGTTACATCAGTAATTTACTGTAATAATTCCTGAATGTTCCATCTGAGAACTGCTTTTATTTATACTCTGAAAATTTCTTACATCACAAATGATATTTCTCCTTGATCTTGTTGAAAGATATTTAAGAAAATGGTTAACTGTGTAACATGAACTACTGTGTACAAAGTTACGACTATACTGCACTGTATATCTTTGTAAAAACAACCTGAATGAATATTCATACCAGTTCAGACAACCTCTACTTCTGTTGGTGGTGATATTATTCCTACTTCAACTGCCTCTCTCTCCAGATCTTGCAACTGTCTCCTGAGGCGGGCCACACGAGATCTCAGAGATGAATCTCGCTCCCGCAATTCCCGCACCACAGACCATGCTGCCTCCTGGGGTGCCTGGTCAACCACCCACCTCAAGAAGACACTGGCCCACAATTGCTGTTAAATGATAGAGATCGTTCTTAGTTATATTTAAAAATCAAACATTTAAATATTTTTTTTCAACTGAAGATCTTGATATAACCATAATAACAGAGGCTCAAGGTCTCCCATTTTGATGAGGCATCTGTTTTTATGTGAATTTTAATTATTCTTCTGTCCTCCCATTCTATACAGTACTGATGAGAATATCGTACATTTGATTAATAATAGCACATCATAGTTTATTCTTAGCATTCTATTTCAAAATGGCAGGAAAATATTTTCAAACACTTATAAAAAATTACTAAAGCATCATTTTTATAAGACTCACCAAACTCATAGGTGCAACAGATGGCCAAATAACTCGTTGATTGGGCTCATACATGGGATTAAGGTACTTAGGAAGCACCTCTGGCCGATTGACATAGGACCACAGGCTAGAGGTTCTCTCCTGAGCCTGCAGCCCTCTTCGTTCTCCTTCACTGTTTCCCAAGAATGTACCTGGGAATATATTTTATATGTTTGATTTCAAGGCATCATATATAAAAGTACAGTTATGTAAATACATTCATATACTACACTGTACTGTTTAATAGATTTGCTAAATTCCACTGAATTCCTTGATGCCCCAGGTTGAATATTTTGTATAAAACTTGGTCATAATACAGACACACCTTTTCATTTCCTCTTCCACTGAATGTCACATAGTCCAGATCCAGGAGCTGTGCTATAATCCCATAAATATTTTAAGTACACAGAATTTTCTTGCTTGTGCTGATAGGATAATTAATTCACAACAAAATATACGTGTTAAAATATTTAAACTCTGAGGCCTGGATTTGGCAGCTGCTATTTTCCAAGATGACAAAACATGAAAATATACAAATTTATGTTAAACACTGAGCATAAGGTTATATTGATATCCAAAGCTGTTCCCTTTTTTTTCATAATGCCTTAACACATCAATTTTCACATCTAAACTAACATTTCCTTTGTCTCTTCTGTACAACACCACATTCTTATTGTACATTTGTTTACTGTTTTAAGATTCTGTGCTCAAATGTCACTATCTAAGGTGAGTAAACACTATGTACAGTATAGATACATGGCATAGTGTGGAGCCAACCTGGTGGTGGGCCAGGTTTAGTGAAATAAATTGTCTTAACTAAAGGAATTTGTCAGTACACTGTATTCAATATTTATATCAAGTATGGCCCACCATAGCAAATGAGACTAACACACCAGTGAGCCTGTGTTAGTCAAGTAACATATTAAAGGGCCACACTTGATTCATCGTAAAAATTATTTGGCAAGTTATTGCAACAATTCACAATCTTAATATCACAACATTCACTGAAAGATTATTCCAAGAGTTCACAACTCTTACTCCAAAGAATGTGGCCCTGATAATTTTCTTTACTTTTGGTTATGTTTTTTAGCATAAAAAAACCATCAATATGTTTTTAAATGCTTCACTTCTTAAAAAAACATTTTGCAAATTTAATGTTTTATTAAATATGTTTTTAAATGTTTAATGTGAAATGAAGACAATCAATCAGTTGATAAAAATGTAAAGTTCCCATCTGCAATAGATGGTAGCACGGGTTTGCTAGCAATGGCCAACAGCATGTACAGTACAAAAATCACACACGATTCTTGACACACCAGTTACTTTTACTCCATCAATCAACTTGAGTCAGAAAAAATGCAGTCCTGAAAGCAGTAATTTACATTTTAGGTGAGTTATAATTTGCTAAAATGTGTTTTGAACGAATGGAATTCGTGTTAAAGTGAGAAAAATTATATAATGCAATCTAATATTGCACAACTCTTGGTTCTACTCTCACATCATATTGAGGGTTTAATGTATTAGACTTCAATAATAAATTTCAACTGAAAAGACTCGCCTCTATACATCAGATGAATCTGGTATAGAAAGCATGACTTCATAAAGACAAAAATGTGAAAATAACCAGGAAGTGAAGTGTGACCAGGCACCTATCTTGAGGATTTAACCCCTTAATCTGTTTATTGCATTTTAGAATTACGTATACTCTGGCTACTGCCAGATGATTTTATTCAGCTTAGGAAAACTGCCAAGAGCCAAAGGTGTAAATTGTCAGCATGGGACCTTTTAACGAATGAATATATATATATATATTTTTTATCATGCATTTTTACATTGCTTTGGATCATTTCTGGCAAATAACGCTTTTTTTTTCAAGCACCAAGGGAGTACTTTTATCTAAGTGTAACTAACTGGTTAAGGATTAAGTTTGAGCTGGGCATTATAAGACTTTTGGTATGTCTCTCAGGGGTTATGCCTCTAACACCATTATATCCAGCACTTTCAACCATAGTATTTCTCAACCATGGAAGAATTCTAGAACATAACCTCCATCTTTAGTGAGGGATTATTGTAAATAAGTCGTCCAATTCACTAAGCCAGTTACAAAAGCCTGATAAAGAGAACTGAGGTAAAATTTGAACATAGATCAATACTGTACTAATAACTTAGTCATCATCTTACCAAACTGTGATGAGTATGAATGTTCAAACAACATCACAAGGAAGTTTTCTGCAAATTCAAAGCTGCAGCTGAACTGTGCATGAATCTGGTATACACAGTCTAGGAAGAGGAGGAAGGTAGGAGAGTTGGACTTAGAACGTTGAGCACTAGGAGTGTAGCATGATCGAGCATGGCGAGTGGCAAAAGGATGGCCTCCTTGTATCCATTCCCGTTCTATCAGTGCCTCAAATCTGTAATATAATCAAAATTGAGTTGAAGTAACTAACATCACTTCATCTACATTCACCGAGAAGCTTCCAATATGGAAACTAGGTTCATGAATACTAAACAATTTCCAAAAAATTTGGAAATGGCAATCTCTATGCATTTCCAACAAGAAAGACTTGGAAACAAGGAAAGTCTTGCAAAGAGAAATGGAATGCAAATTGTGAGTATGGTTGCCCTATGAAGGCCTACTGCATGCATAATATCAGCAGTGCATTCTCCCTTTTCATAACTTTCTCATTTTCAATTTCACCTCTACTGAAATAAATTTTCTTTGTCTCTTGCTATCACTATTACTTTTGTTACATCTTGGTAATTTAGCATTCAAGTTGGTACAGGTTAATAAAGACAAATCAAGAAACAACAATATGTGTGTGACCCAGAGGCCAGTGAGAAGCAGGCTGGCACGATGATGCCTTGTCATGTTGTGGCTCATGTTAAACTGGTAATGTATTTCATGCTAAGTCAACAGTTTCCCCGATTGGTCCCTCATGCTAGTGTGAATTTTGTGTTGTGTGAAGTCGTGTTATATAGGGACTACCTGTACTTGAACAACTGTAAAATAAAACCCCATAATTCGAAATAATAGAGGCTCTAACCCTTACCAATTATAAGATTTTATGAAATATAATGGACACCTCCTGAAGGAAAACCCAACAACAATGGTATTTTTCTGTTATCTGCTTCAATCAAAATTTAAACATTATCTTAGATGATTAAGCTCTTGTATTTGTCTATTGACTTGATAGCTTTCTTCTTAGAGGCTCCTCTTGAGATGCTTGGTCCAGTGTTATCAGACATAATGGCTCCAACATTGGACTGTAATGTACAATCCCCTTCACTGGTGCATTTACAGGGGCTTGTCAGGTTTTGTGCAGTGTGACAACCCTGTGTTTGTTTAGTGCAGTGTGGCAGCGCTGTGTTTACATTTGACAGAAGGAAACTCACAATAGTAAACACACTATGAAATCAAATTAAAACAATATTAAAACACCTCAAAGATAATGATTTGTGAAATGTTTATGTGAGCCCCTGTAAATGCACTAGTGAAGGGGACTGTACAGTCGGGGCCAAAGTTCGCTCCTCATGGTGAAACCGAGTCACAGGAATGTGTCTCCGAACTGACTTACTTGGACTGTTTCATCTCATTTGGGATTGATGCTGCTTCATTTTAGGTGGGAGCAAACTTTTGACCCCGACTGTACACTCCATGACTGACCAATGTAAACTGACCCTGACCGACAGGTCTGACATGTGTATACTTGTTTACACTGAAGCGGGCGGAAGCATCGTATGGTGACACATACATCATACATATTTGTAAATGACTCTCATAATCCAAAATTTTAGCAAATATTAAAAAAATTTCATGTATATTTCATAACAGGAAAACAATACTATGAGTAGTTTCGAATTTGAAGGGTACGAATTACGGGTCTTTACGGCAATTGATTACAATCACAGAATTGGATTACCTCATGTCTGCTGGAGGATTAGTGAACGTTAATACTGTATTTACTAGAGAGAAGAATTACTAAAGTAACAATTATCATCTTGTCAATCTTACCCTCGAACAGTGCGGCAATCTGCGTTGAGAATTATTTGTGCAAGAGATGTAACTTGAATGGTTGAATCCAGACCATCGGTGTCATGAACAAGGACAGAGGCACCTTCCTGTAATACAATAAAGATGTGATTTTTGTAACATTTCTGCATAACAGCATGAAAAATGTACTGACAGAGTAGATTTACATTTACTATAGGATTTTCCCATAACATGAGCTATCTCCATGGATTCACTTACTTGATCGAGACACTGAGCCACAAGACAAGCACAGTTCAATGTTTCCTTAATATTATTCATCCAGTTGCTGTTTTCTAAACGACTCAACCACTTGTCTGTCCCTGAATTTGTGTCATTTACACCTGAAAATAAACAGTAAAATAGAATCCTGTAGCACAACATGAAACTCTAATTAGAAGGCATGTGTGTAATAAAAGGGCCACAATAATTAAAGCAAGAAAAGTTATACCAAACTGTGTCTACAGAGAGTAATACCATAGTTAACTAACTTAAATTAACTCTTGGGTAAAAAAGTATAGGAAAGAGAGAAGTTGGCTTGGTGTTATTATGGATTATAAAGGACCTCTTGAGAAATTTCTAGGTTCACTACAGATCAATTGGTGAATGTCATAGAAAACTCTAACACTAAAACCTGATCAAGAAAAGACAATATAAATTTTATGAAAGTTTTACATCAAACAATACAGAAAAAATGCACCAAAAACTACAGTGAAAAGGAATCAATACATTACCATCCATAAGCTTTGTTAATGAGTCAAGTAAAACGTGGTGACGATCAATGGGTTTGTGAACGCGACGCCAGTTTGGATAGTGAAGTTCGGGTTCATAACCGCCACCACGGAGCTGAAGGGGAATGAGGAGAATGAAAGAGGATGTAGCGGAATATGAAAAAACAAACATTGTACATAATACCAACAGCTGCCTGGCTGAAGGACAATAGCCAGAAATGGAGGAGTGATCCTGAAATCCCTGTTTATGGCAAAGCCCATAGCTAGGCAGCTCTTGTAATAGAGGGTAACTTACTAGTCAGGGGTTGGAATAAGAACAGGCAGGGCCCTGGGGCAACACAACAACATTAAAATAATAGTGTATAATTACACAATAAAATAAGAAGCTGTTCCATATACAATACATCACAGTTTTATTTTTATTCTATATGATTTGCACATAAATTGCAAGACTGAAATTGGTAAAATGCATATTTCAATACACAGCATAACATTTTTCAATATGTACTGTAGTAATCTCCCAGCCAGCCAATATTTCCGGTTCATGGAACTCTCCAATAACCAGAATGAATTTTGAGCCTTCCAGGAAATTCTGGGAAAACTTGAACATATTTTCGAAGAGTTCCAAGAGATTTCATCATGCTCTGATGCCTATGCACATTTCCCCACATTCCGGGCACATGAGTGGGCTAGCTGTTTGGGAAACTCAGACGACTGACTCACACACTTAGTTCACATTCTGCTTCATTGTACAAGGTTGTTCCCACACTCGCTGCTGTTTTTGCATAAAATTTGTGTTCAGCAGTACTGTACATTACTGTACCAGGACACAATCATCCAGGAATATAGAGTTAAAGCAGTGTTAAGACATAAAAAGAGATTATAGTTATGTATATTGCACTGTACATTCAGAAGGTGTGAAAGTACTGTACATACAGTACAGTGCTGTACATAACGGAGTGGAAAGTGTACACATGTCTATTGTAGGCTAGTGCGTAGAGGTGTATGTATACTGTACAGTGAATGTACAATCCTTCCTTCATGAAGGGAGAGGAGAGTGACAGTTAGTAACACTTGCAGATAATGACAATAGAGTCCATGTTGTGTACAATTTCAAAAGATGTTGATGCAAGGTTGACCATAATTTTTTCTTAATCAGCCCAAGCTTTGAAAAGAATATTCTCCAGTAGAGTTTGACACCATAAGGTAAAAAGACATCGATGTAAAATTAAGTTAACATTTTGAAATGTATCTTTAAGATCATAAAAATAGAGCAAGCTGTATATTTGCAATTCAACTCCCTTATCATTTCCTTGATCCTGAGGTAAAACAAAGCTGAAACATTGTTCTCAGTCTTAACAAGAAACCAAATCAGTTTCTCACTTCAATATATTCTGTCTGCATCAAGTTGACTGAGTAGAACCATAGAGTTTGTAAATAATGATGTGGTGTGAACTATTGTCCTGCTAACTTCGCCCAAAAGCATATTATCAAATCTATTATTTTTTTTCATTGGGCTTTGATTTCTATTGTTAGTGCCGTATGCACTGCTAGTAAGGCCCACTTACATTGTCTCTTTGTGACGTGCCATTGTCCCAGGGAGGAACAGTGTAGCACTAGGCTTAGGGTAATCTGAAGCAGCATGCATGCAGTTGACAGGTGATAAGTGTTAGTTTGCCACGGGATTAGTTGCAAAGACTGGACCACAAGGCCTGGCAACATTACTTCAACCAGCTCCTCACTTAGTCTAATGCCCACCTTTATGGTGCATTACAACTTAGGGGTTGTGTAATAAATAATGAGAAAATTGCAAACCAAGTCATATTCCCCTTGGCACTCAGAGAGGAAGCATCGCTATGCTTGAGGAAGGCTGGAATTATAGTCTGGGGCATTGATGTACATCATGGTTTCTATGTCGAGGCATAAGTGATCATTCAAGAGTACAGACATTGTTTCACTGGCTCTTAGACACTCGATTGCCTCGTGTAGCTTGTTTAAGTGTGTGAAATATTATTGTGATTATATTACCAATGAGGCACTGTGGTAATAAATGTGTACTGTAGGTCTTACATCTCTCTCCTCTAAGCTTGTGCTGCTTTTATAGTAAGTCGTCATCTTGTTGACCGCATGTTCCTTCTTCATGAATATCACATCTGTGATTAATTCTATCTTTTGTAGACCATGCCTGTTATTTCCCTATACATAACAAATAGTGTGGACACATTTCAGGACTATTTGTGTGGTTTCTTTGTGCTTGTCACAGGTGTATACGCCATTAACACAAGAATAAAGTTGGCTGTCGTACGTGGTCTTTCATTTGGCTCAATGCGTGAGATCCGTTATTTCATTTACCACAGTGTGGTATATTCTCAAACACCTGCCTCGAGTGTTTGCTTTTTCCTCAAAGAACACAAGTTCACTTCTCATTTTACCTACAAATAATTTCAAACTCTCTAACAATGCCACTGCTCTATGTAAATCCATTGTCAAGTCTTGCAATTTCACCAATACCTTGTGAGAACATTCAAGAAGAGTCAGTCACAATTGACATTACTAGTCTTCCCATCACCTTTGACAGTGTTTGTGCTACCAATATGACTTTCAAATGCAATGGAAAATTATTATTGAATTAAAAGAATTGGGTATTAGCCAATTATTATATTTATATCACAGAATATCAGTCAACATGGTAACAAGAATCCATGGACTTAGCAGGTCGCCAAGTTAGACTGTTCCTGTAGCTACATCCTCCTACCAGTCCAAGCTGTGTTATTGTTATTTTTCAACTCGTATTTTTAAGTAGATATACAGTACAGTATTTTTATTGCTACTATATTATTTATTTTTTTACTCTGTTACATGCACACACAACTGTTCACACAGAATGTGCCAGCCACCAGTAGGCCAGCCATGCGTTCTTCAAACATGAACTTTACAAAATGCTCTGTAATATAAGTTATGAAAGTTTAAATTTAAATACAGGGTAGATTGTATAACAGTTATAGATAAGTGCATATATATATATATATATATATATATATATATATATATATATATATATATATATATATATATATATATATATATATATATATATATATATATATATATATATATATATATATATATATATATATATATATATATATATATATATCTGGGATAATAATCCCATTTTTATTGAATGATCTTTATTCTCTTCTCTGAGGCAATGGGTCTCCTGAATAAATGTATACATACATACATACATACATACATACATACATACAGATGCGAGGGTCGTTATAGTACAACTTGTTACAGTATAGTACCTTTAATTTAGTACAGTCCCTAAACGTACATCCCATAACAATACAGTATGGTCGAGCCACACTATAGTATGGTGCTATCCAGTGGTGGCAACAGCTTGGAGCTGCCGTGGTGATGCTGTGTCTGGTATGTTTGTCCAAGCCTTTATCCCACATGTTCTTCTGCCAAGTCAACATCGCGAGACATGACATGAGATTGCCGATACAATAATGTTGATGCAGTGAATGAAACTATGGATTAGCCTGACTGGTCTCTCTCTCTCTCTCTCTTTTTCCAATTACTCCTTCCCAATTTCTGTGTTAGCAGTGGTAACTCTTGCCCTGTGACCTGATTGATAAGTCACTAATCCATATTGCTGGTAAGTTGTCAGTCTCTTGACTCGTCTCCACCACACAGTACAGTCACTCAGCCAGTTGCCTGAATGTCCAATTTCTCCTCATTTACTCTTATATAATGTGCAAAAATAAAAATTCATACACTACTGTACTGGCAGCTGTACTTCATATACTCCTCTATCCTGAGCAGAATCTCGTCAGATCAACCCCACACTAGGAAAGGCCTGGACCTCACAGATAAAAAAAATCCACAAATATATATTAACAAACAATCACAGACTCAGGACTAGCCACATCACCATAAGGCTAACCTGCATTCAGGAAGGCTGGTATAAAATGTTAAGGACTGTACTTATAACAACTGATAAACATAAGCCATACTTTAGTTTTATTGAAATGATAAAACCTAGAACTGTGTCCTGACAACTCTCCCTGTAGTGTCACAAAGAAGCTCTGATTCTTAGCTCTCAAAAAAGCAGTAAGGGATAGTTGGTCTATAGCTCTGTTCTCTAAGGGAGTCGGCAAAGAAATGAAATATGAGGGAATGATTGGCCTAGATTCTAAGGTGACAGAAGTAGTTTTGGCAAGAAGGATGCTGACTGGACAGTCTTGGCCCCTTGAAGGCAAGTGTTGCAATTAGTTCCCCCTCATTTGAGGCAGACAGTGCAGTGGAGAGGAAGGAGTGATAAGGTATACATACATGAGTTAATAAATCAGCCTGGTATATTATTGAAGATGGAAGGTATATTTGAGTACCCAAGTAAGCAGTGTATTACAAGAGCTGCCTGGTTTTAGTGCATAACTAAAAAGCCAGGTTTCAGGGCTCTAACCCTCAGGACTTGATTCTCCAGACTTCAACCCATAGCATGGAAAGAGGGGATCCATTTCACATATCTTGGCTCTCACATTATATTATAATTAAAAAAAAAAAAAAAAAAAAAAAAATCAAGCTTCCATCCATCATATATGGACTTGAAACTTTGAAGAGTGACCTGTATTCTAGAATCAGTTAAACAGAGATGTGGAAATCATGCATCAACAGGTTTACTGCATGCATCCAACTAGGAAGTTGGCAGAGCCCATCATGCCTGTTAAGAATTGAGGATTACCCTTAGAACAGTACTGCCTAGAGCCATGCAAACTATGTTGGAGAGGCCTTCATTATGTTATCATGAATTAAAAATTCTGACTGAAGACCATGCACCTTGTTCCAGAAGATAATTCTTATCTATACCCATCAAAAAGGTTACAGATGAGGTACAACCTATCAAGTCATGACCTCTGTTTGTGCTTTTTGGTTGAGTGAATTGATTTGTTTTAGTAACATTCTGAATTATTGGATGTTCAATAATTAAGTACAGTATTTGATTTGTGGATTATTAGTTCCCTTAACAAAGTTTGGCAACATTTAAACAAGATCTAAAAAACAACAACTAGGCAGTGAGAGTGCAACTGTGCCTTAAGCCAAAAACGACAGGAAGTCAATTCTTAGCATGCTGAAGTATGGAGGGAACAAGTAAATATGTGATGCCACTTGGCCTAAAACATGGAAAGTGTATCACTCATCTAACCTTTCTGTAAAATAGGTGATACAAAAGACTGAAAGCTACAGATAACTCAGTGGCCATAAAACTACGACCAGATTCCCAGATAAAGTATTCGAGACAATTTCTGGACGTGGCAACAATATCCCAGTGACATGAGTGATTAATATTACCAGGATTATTCCAACTTTGAAGAAAAGAAAAGAAAAAAGAAAAGCATCCTTAGTAAGTACCCTGGTAAGTCCCCTTCACTTACCAAAACATAATGTAGTACTTAAAATGTACCGGTAATTCCCACCCTCAGGTAGGGGCATTTACCTAGACAAATAGAAGCTAGATAAAACACGGCAATCTTCAAAACCAAGGTGCAAGTGACCATTATTCTACTCCAGGAGAATGAAATACTGTCAGATCACTGATCTTATTCATTGGCAATTTCATCAAGGCTTGACTAAAATAAACTAATTAAAAAAAATGTAGCTTTCTATGACCCTTATGAGAATTATTATTCCCTAAATGAGAAATGCAATCCCTGTCCGAGAGGTGGGTTGAATCTGAATCATTCTCTTCAGGCCTGGTCTTACTAATAAAATTTGGATTGAGACACAAATTCCTTTTTCTAGCAGACCTTATGACCAGGCAGATTTCATAATACTACTGTACAGGCCTTATATGGGTTGTTCTATGCTTTTGACAAACCCCCCAATACAGTAATTGGCCTTAGGTAATATTTTAGCCCAAATGAATTCACCAACCACCCCTACCTTTCCATATCACTACTGGTCCAAAATGGGGTGACATAATGCAATAGTTGTTTTATGGAGACAAAGGGTTTGTTTATAGCCATGTCTGACCAATCATAATCACACAAAAACCGACCACTACTGTACTACAGTACTACTGTGCATGAAATCTGAAAACAGGTTGAAATACAGAAGGAAATTTCTCTGCCAGTTCTGAGTCCCCTCAAACTAGGGACTAGGGACAGTATAAGGCTTTCAGTCAACCTCGAGGAATATGGAAAATCATTCCCACTATATAAAAAAAAAAAACTGACTCAAACCAAAAGAATGGAGAACACCTGCATATATACTGTATAACATACTGCATGACATTTCATTACATTCCCCTTGCTTTTTTATCTTGGCTGCTTACTCCACAAACAAATTTATAAACAACTCACTGAAAGATGACAATAAGTGTATTGAATCACAATTCTTTAATTCTCAGCCTCTCCAGGTATCTACAGTTACTGACCTGTAATCCAGGACCCTCGAGACCAACACTGAACTGGATTTGAGGATTTTCCGGTTTCCTGAATCCTTGATTAGGTTCAATTTTCTTTCCTGGGATCATTAATGTTACCTCATCCCTACCAGTATGCTATGTAATGTTTTGTTTCCAGACACTCACACAAACTTAGTCGAAGATTTGTCTTACTGTCCTTCTCAAATAAAAAAAATAAAAACATTATTATTGCAGTTCAGTGCTGTACAGTATATGCATAAAAAGAACTACCTGTCCAGTACTATGCATTAAATATTGTACAATCTTTTTAGAAGTTGAGAGTTCCCTTAATGTGAGTTAAATGAGCTTGTTTACATCCCAGCAAATTTGTGAGACTTCATGAGAAGTAAAGAGTTTAATGCATACAATAGACCCTTACCTACTGCGGATTTCCCAGCCACGGATCCAAGTATCCATGGTTTTTACTCTGTACAGGATACCATTTCACCAACCAAACAGCATTGAAATTTGAGTATCTGCGGATTAGTGTGGTGTCTTTATCCATCCACGCCTTAATGTGTGGAACAAATAATAATACTAATAAAATAAAAGAAAAAATACTGCATTGCCATTTGGCAATTGTTTCACTAAGGACACAGGAGACAGGAGCGCTGCCACTCCCATGATCGTTGGATAACTCCCGTACACATAAGAAATGTTTATTCTCTTGTTTTTTATTTATTTTTTATTGGGCACCCCCGTACATCCTTGCGTAAGGTGAAGCGCAGAAGTGTTTACAGCGCCCAACAGGGAAGCATGCTAAGTTCATGCTTGCTTTTATGTCTCATGAGTTAAGGGCGTAGAAGCCTAATGAGTCAAGGGCGTAGAAGCCTGAAGAGTCAATGGTTTCAGGCCCGGATTATCCATTAGGCACAGTAGGCACAGTGCCTAGGGCCTACGAAAAATAAAACGAGAACTTTTCTTCCCTTTTTCTACAGGTTATTATTAAATTGATACTGAGGTACTTTTTTCCATTTATTTATTACTTAATCCTATTAGTATCTATTTGTGTTACTTGATTATTTTCTATACTATTCTATTTAGGCATATTCTGGCTTGTGTTATTAGTGAATATGCTGTCAAATGGGGCCCCATATCTTGGAGGTGCCTAAGGCCTACGAAAGTCTTAACCCGGCCCTGAATGGTTTATGTCTCAGCAAGTTATTGGAAGCTCCAAAAACTTTCCCTGAATACGAATTTGCAACTTTTCGATTTACAGCAGGTACCTACTTTGCTGCTAGGTGAACAGGGACCAAGGGAGGCTGGGAAGTGTGACCGAACAACTTTCCACCGGCCCAGGAATCGAACCTGTGACATTGCTTGCGAGGTAAGAGCGGTACCGCTCTACCCACCGGCGCCCCCTATTCTCTTATGTTTTTTACCTTAAAATAACCATTTTTTTATTTATTTTTTTACATAAATATATATATATATATATATATATATATATATATATATATATATATATATATATATATATATATATATATATATATATATATATATATATATATATATATATATATATATATATATATATATATATATATATATATATATATATATATATATATATATATATATGCAAATTCTGTATGAATGAATGTGTGTGTGCATGTAACAGTAAAAACGGAAAAGAAACATATTTAAATTACATATATCTATCTGAAACTATGAGTTGAAAAAGGACAACACAGCCCACAGGTTGGCCTGGTAGGCAGAGACTGAGATCCCTGACACCACACTCCCCCTTCCCCTACACTAACTCCCGTCGATGTAAGAAATGTTTATTTTCTATATTTTTTACCTTATGATAATATATATATTTTTTTTTTACACATTCTGAATGAACGATTGTGTGTAACAGAAAAAACAAAACATACAGGGGTATAGTATTTACCTGAAAATGAGTTGAAAAAATAAAATAACACAGCTTGGCCTGGTAGGGGGAGAGCTAGGGGGATGTAGCTACAGGTACAGTCTAACTTGATGACCTACCAAGTCCAAGTCTCTCTCTCTCTCTCTCTCTCTCCACACACACACACACTGGAGCAGGTCAAGACATACCTGGCGCAACTCTGGCAGCAGCCAGGTCAACTGTTAAGTTGGTCCATACCAACTTCCTCCCGTGAACCCCTCCTCTCCACCGGAATCTCAACAAGTTCTCGCCAGAAGTTACTATTTCATTAAGGAAAGGGATGGAACCAGTGTTTAATAGTTTTGAACAGTGATTAAGTCAGTGAAAAACAACTCAACAGTAACAGCTGAGTCATACCAAAGCTAACCTTCACACAGTGAGGTCCCAGGTATCCAGTGATAACTGCCCCTGACTCAACAACACCAGCTATGTGTTAATCCTTCCACGATAGGGAGGCCTGGGATCACACCTCACTCACTTGAGTGAGTGAGGTCCTGTGACACCAGACCATGTGGAGTCCCCATGATGCTACGACACCACGTGGTGGATGAGTTGCTACAGTGTCATGTGAGGCCCCTCATAACACCATCTGTGAGGGAGTTACTATACTACATGTCTGCTGTTCAACACCTCAGTGCACAAGATCTATGTGACCACTGTAAACATTAATCTGTATGTTCACTGTATGTTCCTTTACCTTTCTCTAATGAAGGCTTTTGTTAAACCGCCAATGTACCGGTATGTAATAAGTCATTTAAGCCCAATGTATATTTTCAACCTTCGGGCTGCAGAACTTTTTCAATAAACTGTTAATTATTATTATCGCAAGCACGCACGCACTCACGCACACACACACACACACATATATATGTATATATATCATTGCTGGCTATATGAGTAACCATCATGTCACCAGATACCTTCTAAGGGTCCTAATATGCTAAGGAAGGAATCTGCTTATGCAGTTCTGAGTATGTGTAATGCATCCTGTCATAAATAATACCTAATCTCCTCATTATGTCCACCTGGAACCCAGGATAAGATGTGTATAGTTCAACTACCGGTAGTGGGAAGGGACTGAAAAGATTGGAGCAAGAGACCGAATGGTCAGAGTGGTCTCAAAATATAAAGAGCAGTTATGAGAGTTCTGACTCCTGAGCACAAGACTCCCTAAACCTTAAACAACTACTGATCCTGATTTGAATAAAATCTGACTGGATGAAAAGACTGTTTACAGCATGATCTTTAGTCCATGAAGATAATGTATTTCTCCAGCTAAGTAAAGCACTGCACACTTCCTCCGTAAAGGTAGGCACTGCCTTAGGGTACTTCATGGTACAGTGCTATCTTAAAGCCTACTCACAGCATATATAACAAATAAATTGGCCATTAGTCAGTCATACTCATAAAACATTTATTGTGTATTATCAATGTATCACCTTCTAAAGTGTTGTCAAGTTTCATGGAACAAATCTTCAGTAATTCTGTAAAATAGAGCTGAAAAAGGGACATACAAACAGACACACAGAAAAACAGATGAGGAACAGTCATATACAGTAGTCTCCACCAGTGAAACCAGTAGGACACTAATAATGCAAGAATCTACACTGGACAATGTTTATATATTCAGCAAGGTATCTTTGTGGATAAACCCACCTGTACCATTTGCATGATGGCCAACTACATCTACAGATAATGTACTACAGTAGAAACTCTGCTATCCACATATCTCAGTTCCTGACCATGTCTGGATAACTGAAAACTGTGGATGCCTAAATTTTCACTAGAAGTGTTTTGGTACTTTAATAATTTTACAATACTGTACTACATTCTATATAAAACATTTCACCTTGAGCTCAAATATGACATATACAGTGCTGTATACAGACCTACTATATTGCAGTACCTTTTTGCAATTCTCAAGATGACAATAATAATACCAATATTATATCTGTACAGTACAGGGAACAAATATTAAGAAGCTTGTACCAAAATATCAATGTTTTCATAATAAACCATGATATATAAATGCACTTTTTAAAAGTACTGTACAGTTTTATATGCCTATTAATCTACCTGCATCTAATGCTACTTAATATACAACTGTTTAAAATGTCAACCATTGAAATCACAATCCATCATGATTTACATTGAAGTAAATAAAATTTGCCAATGAGCAACCCATAAATTGTTAAGCTGTCATGTCACACCACTAAACGTTACTTAAAATGCAAAATTAAAAAATGTAATACTTCCTCCACTTCCATATTGTTTATGAAATTGATTATAACTATACGTATAGTTTTTTATTCTATAATGATTGGGTATTACAAAGTAAAGTAAGCTCCCCCTAAGAGCCCAAGTTAAGTGTTGTAAAATATTTTTATCTTGCTAATCATTCTCTATGCGGCTTCTAGTGGGAAAAATATCAATAGTATTAGTAACTTATGGGGATAAATAGGTTACTTTCCTGAGACCCTGAAGAGCCAGAGTTATCACACAGTTTGGTTATTTTTCAAATCATAGTTTTGGGGAGACATAAGTAATTTTCTTAATTTTTTTTTACTATTACATGCAGACACAATTTTTCATACAGAATGTGAAGAAAAAAATTATCATTAAGTCAAAAATATAAAGGAATCAAAATTTATGTGTGTGAGCTGTGACCTGATGTTGGCAACTGTCTCTACACCTAGCATCCACGAGGTTGGCCACCGTCCCTACACCTAGCATCCATGAGGTTGGCCACCGTCCCTACACCTAGCATCCACGAGGTTGGCCACCGTCCCTACACCTAGCATCCACGAGGTTGGCCACCGTCCCTACACCTAGCATCCACGAGGTTGGCCACCGTCCCTACACCTAGCATCCATGAGGTTGGCCACCGTCCCTACACCTAGCATCCACGGTTGGCCACTTGGAGGTTGGCCACCGTCCCCACCGGCATCCACGACCGGCATTTGGCCACCGTCACCTAGCATTTGGCCTACCGTCCTAGTCTCCACAGGACCGGCATCCACGGTTGGCCACCGTCCCTACACCTAGCATCCACGAGGTTGGCCGCCGTCCCTACACCTAGCATCCACGAGGTTGGCCACCGTCCCTACACCTAGCATCCACGAGGTTGGCCGCCGTCCCTACACCTAGCATCCACTGATGTTGGCCGCCGTCCCTACACCTAACATCCACGAGGCTGGCCATCTCAAAGCAAGGATGTGTTGTTCCAGTAACCAATTTACAGTACTGTACTGTATTGTACTGAACTTACTGATCAGTCAAACGGTAATTCTTACTATTAAAAAAAAAATAACAAAAAAATGGTTCAAAACTTTTGCAATCACTGCCAGCCTCCATCAGTTTTGAAAATCTTCTATAAACATGTGCTTACTGTGGTCTTTAGTATTTAAAAGTAACACATCTAGTTCTGCTGCTGCCTTCAGTCAGTACCCAAATATAAAATAAGATTCAGATCATGCCAATGCTCTCAGATACACACTAGGTAATTCTAGATTGTTATTCAATTTCAGAGACACAATAAATTTGCTGGGGCCTCCATATCATTGGTACATTGGCAAATTGACAAAAACAAAACTGCACTGAATTGTCTGATTTTAAAAGGAAAATGTAAGAGTACTGAATAGCCAAACTTTCCATTTCACAGGAGCAAATTCAAATTAATGGGAAGAGAAGCATGATCTGAATCTCATTTTATATTTGGGTACTGATACCAGCAAGTGTGACACTGCTAAAAAAATTTGTTGGCTTCTGGGGAGTCATGCACAGCACACTACTTAACAGACATTGAAAAATCCACTGCAACTCCACTGTGGAATTAATTTTATTTTTTTTACATATATCTGATCAATATTGTCTGGAAAAGGTTTACATGTAAAACTGCTGATAATCTGACTAAGCAGTCAGGGAAAAGCAACCGTACAGATGTAAAAATGCAGGTGGTGACAGGTGAGTGTCACAGTGTTATGAATCTTAGCTTGGGTTTGGCTACCTCAACCATTTGAACCGTTCTCAAGAATAAAGACAAGATAAGAGCTTCCGCACAATCCACCACGTTAAGAAGAACAAACAAGACAAGAAGCTCAAGGAACATTTTACTGGAGTAAATGGAGAGCCAGTTGGGCATCATGTAGGACTGTTAGGAGCAATAGCAGGCAGTTGTCTATCTTATGCCAACTTTAACCCAATGTGAATATGTAACTTATTAAATTTTTCCGTGTTCACTATCATCCAAAATTATTCTTTTTATTTACAAAAAGGCTTCAATATACTTATCATGTGTATGGTATCAATATTGGTGTTATTACCATTGCCCAATGAAGCCCCCATATAAGTATATAGAATCGTGCTGTCAAGAACACATCTCTATTGGAACCATGTTATACTGACTTGTTATAGAGATGCTTCTTATTGTACTCTAATTCCCAGAAAAACATCTATATCTGGAGCACTTATAAGAGGTATGCCTGCATAAGAGTTTTACTTTGAAAACAGCGATGATGATTTGTTTTGTACTGCCAGCTCATGAGAATCAGTGACAATGATGTGGAAGTATTTGTGTTGCAAACCCACAGCAGATTTTAAGAAAGAAAGTTTGTGCAGAGCCAATATACATAAGCAATCATAGAGAATTGTTTGGAATTGCTTTGGAGTGTTGTACGGCTGGGTGTAAGCATCACATGACATTCACTCGATAGTGACTGGTAAAATTCAATCAGTTCCCTTGAGAAATATTTGCTATCATTAGATATCATTTTCTAAATTAGACACTGGCACTGTATTACATCATTCTTTGAGGGGGCTTACAGCATACTAGTGTATATATAGACTGAACATAGCAATAAATAACAATTACAAATCACTGGTAGAGCCTGTTACAAAAACTTGAGAGAGGCAGTTAGTGAAGCAAGTAGAGGTATAATCTTGCTGAAGTGTTTCAAATTATTCTTTTGACTTGAGATTTACCAAAGCTTATAACTACATTACATTACTTTTTTTGAACAAGGCTAAGCTTTTAAAGGAGTTCTGACATTACTCTTAAAATACAGTACTGTACTGTAGTTGAAATATACCAACACCTGTATGAATAATGAATCTTGTAGTTAGTCAATATGCAGATAGTTGAATTTCTACTGTACAGGTACAAGAAAGAGGATTCACATGCAAATACAACAACACCATAAATTTACTATAACAGTTTCCTATACCTGAACCTTTGCTGTCTGCGCAAGATTCTGTGTATAAAAAAAATATGCATTATGAAAGTAACCTGGGCCAATACAGACATTAAAAAATATACTGTGGACAATTCTCAGCTGAATTTTTCATTTTATTTCCAATTGAAGCTCCTTTAACAATACTGAGATTGGAAAACATGCCTTATATAAAACAGTTAAATATTATGCAATGATTAAATCTAAATATTGTACACAAACATTTGGCTCAACCTGCATTCTTTGTAAAAAAATATTATCTTTCATAATTACCAAAAGAAACTTATTTCAAATTAATGCTGGAAACAATTTACTGTAGTCAATCTTCTACAGTACATAAAAATAATAATGGTAAATTGATCCTGAAACCTTATTAGTACTGTAAAGTACAGTACAGTATATATTGTAACTGGGTCAGGATTGAGCAACTGTATAGAGTTAGTCAGTAAGTCTACAGGTTAAAAGTCCAGTTCTCTGGGATTTACCGGGACCTGTGACTGAGATTTAACATTCCGAATAAATTAGAAATATATATATACAGTACTGCATCATCTTTCACCTTCCAACTGGATCTTGAAGGATAACCACTTGGTAAGTAGGTACCCTTAAAAGAAAGAAGGCTTTAGACTTTTGTTGCTGAGCATAACATCAGACACTCCAATGTGTTCATCTATTTATTGACACTGGCAATCTAAGTGTTCCATTAGGATCAATACCTTCAAATCCAGCTCATCTCAGCACCCTGAAGGGAAGAGGGAGAGATAGATGTTGAGTTGCTCAATCCCAATTCACTTATAAAATGGAATTTCAGGATCAATCCTCCATCTATAACCTTCAATCTTGGATTGAGCAATTCCATACATTTAAGCCAATGTGAAAGGAAAGTAGGAGGTTCCAACAGGCTTCAGGAGCCATGTCAGCATGTAGCCACACTTGGAGTATTACATAAGGGGAACACTTAAGCTCTCTAACTAGTTACTGCCAACAAAAATGGTAGCTCCTCAGGTCATCTAAGCCACAGTGTTTATAAAGAGTGGAATAAGTGTTAAAGAAGGTCGTGTTTCTGAGACGAATTTGCGATGTCAGCCTGTAGCACTGTGCATTGTAGAATATATTAGGAGATCCAAGAGTGAGGTTTAACTCACAGGAAAATCTCTTTATCCGGCACCTCTCAATCCCCGTAGATGCTGGATAACTGCGATTCTACTATACAAATTGCTAGGCACAGGGAGCCCCTCAAATTCGCGGATTTTTATTCTGAGGTTTTCTATTATTCGCGGATGACACCCTCAATATACCTAAGAATGTCACAGCTGGGACAGGGAGCTATATGTTCTAGAGACAGTAATTCCTTTACCTGTATTTTAAATGTGTGTGTGTTTGTGTGTGTGTTTGTGTGTGTGTGTGTAGGCAAACACACACAAAACACATACAAATAAATAATAATGGGAAAATGCTCACAAATAATCAGAAACAAATTTATTGAAAATGTGAGTTTACCCTCAAGTCCATGCTTTATTACTTTATTAATAAAACACGGACTTGAGAGCAAGCTGTCACATTTTTAATAAATTTGTTTCTGATTATTTGTGAGCATTTTCCCATTATTATTTATTTGTATGTGTTTTGTGTGTGTCTACACACACACACATAGATACAATACAGGTAAAAGAAATAATTGTCCTAAGGGCAAACACATAAAGGGTATATAGATTTCTTTGTACATAAGTAAAAATGTAACCCCCCCCCCAAGTCAGCAAATGTTACTTGCGGATTTGGCGATTCACGGCCATTTTGAGAACCTAACCCCCACGAATTTGGGGGGCCTACTGTATAGAGTATTTTGAGTACTTTGGCAGCCAAACATTAAGTAGAGTTATTATACAATTACAGTACAGTACATGTATGTACTTGTTTACTTACGTGTACCAATAATGAGCATCTAGCAGCGTAGTCCTGTGCACCAATCAAACCAAAGAACAATTGGGGGAAACACCTCTGTGTTGTGATGTCAACTTAGCAGGATTAACGTTAACAGATTTTTCATTTCATCATTAATTTGAAGAACAAAGAAATAGAAGGTTACTTTAATATATTAGTAATACTGGATCACCTGAGGAATCATCACCCTGCCATAACCTGACCTAACTTGACTCCACCTAAAGAAATGTCATCTCCCAGAGTGTCCGCCAGCACCCCAGCTGCTCCTGGGTGACGATTATTCAGGTGATCCTTAATATTGATATAAATAGCAATGCATTTCTCGTAAATTAAAATCTAACTGATTTTGGCTGCATTTACTGTACTGTAATCAGCGGCCAAGTTTTGGGTCTGTCCAAGACATCAATGGACATACTCTAATGCAAACACGATTTATTTTTTATAAGTCATATAAGAAATTATTCCATTAGCTTTTCTTTGAAATTTAATACTGTATATACAGTATACAGGTGTATAAAATTCAGAAAGTGATATTTTTGTTATTTTATGAGTAAAGAAAAATATTTGTAATTACAAAACGTTTCATATGATTTAAAAAAATGGAAATACAGTTCATAATATTTGGGAAAACATAACATGTTTGTTTAAGAGAAGCATTTCCATATTTTTAGTGTGCAAGTCTATTTTACCTTTTATATTGTATCTTTATACATAAGAGGGTCTATGAAATACTATAAAATGAAATTAAAAACAGTAAATGCATTTCCTTTTTGCAAAGTACTGTATTCAAAACAACCATTATAGGGCACACCAGTACTTGGTATTGGTGCTCGATACCACTGATAACAAAACAAAATTACTCGCAACACCCATCACTAGCCTTAGCAACATAGCAGCGTTCTTAGCGAAGGCGCTCCGCTGCGGACCCATCGTCCTCCACACACTCGCCACCCTTAGATAAGTAAAGCTCACAGGTGGAAGTACGTGGATGACTGCATTGTGGGGATTACAGTGGACAACACCTCACCGGACTACTCATCGCTACAAGGCACCTTGGACAGGCTGCAGGCATGGACTATGGAGAACAAGATCACCATCAGTCATGCACATCAATACCGCCACCACTCCAGTGCAAGCTCCAGCAGTCACAGTAGGTGCCCATCCTCTCCAGTTAGTGCAGTCTGCCAAACTCCTGGGTGTTACCATAGACCACAAACTGAACTGGAAGGCCCAAGTAAATAACACAATCAAGGCAGCCTCGTACCGACTCTACATGCTACGACGACTTAGGGCACTTGGGGCACCCAAGCCAGAGCTGAGGACTATCTACAACGCCTTTATTCTCCCCAAACTAATGTATGCGTCACCAGCCTGGTCGTCTTCTCTCAACTCTACCCAACAACGTCAGCTAGAGAAGGTACAGAAAAGGGTCTGCAGAATCATGCTCGGCGCAGACTACTCCGGCTACAACAACGCTCTCTCCACCCTGGAAATGCCATCCCTCAGTGACCTCCACCACCAAGCACTAGCAAGGTTTGGCAGTGGACTACTGCACCATCCTCGTCATCGCCACCTCCTGCCACCGGCAGTCCCCCGCCCACCTCGCGCAGTCTGCCACTACAACAAAATTCAGCCCATAAGAGCTCGCACTGATAGATATAAAAATAGCACCATCCCAGCTATTGTTAAAACAATAAACAACTCCTGATTCATGTACTGTACAGTCCTGTAAATGTATTCAACGCATATCATTATGTCTAAATCAAATGTAAGTTTGTATATTTTCAGCCACCGGCTGCAACTCTATTAATAAACCGTTTATTATTATTATTATTTAAAGCTAACTTATGACAATTATTTCTTTTTGCATTTTCTGTTTGTAGGATTATGTGTGCAAGTAACTAAGTAAAAATAAAAAGAAGAAAACTCTGCATAAATTCCTAAAATTACAGGTTGAAAAATAATCATAGCTAAGGCTATTAGAGAGAGGCCGCGAGGGCCAAGGGGATGAGGCACACGCTTTGGATCGCACCAAGTGATGGAATAGGGGCAGTAGCTCAAGGACAATTAATATAGTGGGTCCTCACTATTTGTATGGAATTAGTTCTTAAAAGTCCATACAGTAAGTATAAGGATTATATGAAAAACGAAGGTTTTAAAGGTTTAATATATAAATATAAAACAAAGACTGTCGATCAGCTGATGAAAACGTAGTTTCCTGTTGTCAATAGATGTCAAGAGGTCCATCACTACACTGTTCACATATGACATGAGTCCCTGAATTTAAACAAGTGTAGTCCAGGAAGCAGTTGTTCAGACTCAAGGTTACTCATGTTGTATTTGTTAACAAGTAGTAATGGCGTTGATGTAAGAGAAGGCGGTATCTTAACAATTGTTTACTTTATTATATTACCCATGGGTTGTTTTTCCAACAGTACCTACAGTGCTGGAGTGTATCCTCATCACCTTTAGTGCAAGATCATTAAATATGGCTTTAATATTTCATTTCTTGGAGAAGCATTAAATATTCTTAATACTGAATGTTTTAGTATACAAATTTTTAAAGGATTACTGGTAATAAATAAATAAAAATCAAATGAAGACAATTGACCAGCTTATGAAAACGTAGTTTCCCTCACCCTTAACAGATGGCAGCATAAATGGGCACGTCATCTGCTCACAGATATTTCTAATTACTGTACAGTAATAATATCTATTATCTTATTGCCTCCTGCAAATTATTGAAGGTATGAACATGAAATACACAAATAATCAAGGATTACTTTAATTTTTATGATGTTCAATACAGTATATAAGTTGTTATCAGATATGGTCATTATATAAGATCATAAACAGTGTAAGTGTAACTTATGTAAACAGTGTATCAAATGCAAGGATTTGTCAGACTGACGGTAATTTTTATCCATATAACATAGTATGGCATACATATAACAAACTTTTGGTGAGGTGCTTCCCTGCCTGGAGTACTGTCACCCCGTCTGGTGACTGCACTTCGGCACCTCAGCTACCCTGAGAGATTAGAGCGCCTGCAATTGTCTAGCTTATACTACAGATGGGCAAGGGGGGGGACCTAATTGAGGTGTATAAACATCTCAAAGGGCACTACTCAGTCGAGTGCCCTTACCTGGAGCCGGCAGATGCTTGCCCCACAAGGGGTCACAACTCAAGATTGAAGAAGCCACAAGTCCAGAAAACTGTGAGGGTGAACTTTTTCGGAGTGAAAATTGTGAAATGTTGGAACAACCTGCCAGACCTAACCTAACCTGTCAAGACCAAACTTGATAGGTACTGGAGCAGGTCCAGATACATTCAGCAGCCAGTGCATGCCCAGTACTTGCCAACAGTGTGTAACAATGACGTGACCGACAGCCCAAGCAGCTAATGAGTCAATCAGTGGTGAGGAAGATAAAAGTATAAAAGTAAAAGTAAAAACTGCTACACGTATAACTGAGTACAGTATACGTACTGTACTCTAATTGTACGAATAACAACCCTTGTACCTTGGTTTGTGTGGCCACAGAATATACAATGATTAAGCTATCACAAATATAACACTTTACAATCTGCAAAGTACAGTAACTGCAAGAGATTAACATCTGTGTTGTGCAAAGGGTGACTGTGACCTAAAGCAACCGATGGCAACAGATGAACAAATTGAAGTAATCTGGCTTATGCTCACAGCAAAACTCCCAAGTCATCTTCCCATTTAGAATACCTTCTTACCAAATGGGTACCCTTTGGGACCTGACATGAAGGTAAAAGATAATCTAATAATAAAATTTATCCAGTTTTCAGATCCCACTCATAAGAAAAGGCTCTGGGGTCAAGGTTCTGACTCCTGGACAATATTGTACAGAGTTCTTCAACCCTGACACATGATTCATACTGAAGTCAGAAAATGAAAAGTGGTGCCACAAATATAAATGTTTAATGAAATTTGTAATACAGATCATGATGAAGTAAAAAGAATGAGTAAATTTTCATTCATAAGGAGGCATGAGTATAGTCACGTGGAAATTAAGTATTTCACTTCCTATACATGACATTTCTAGTAAAAAAACAGTTAATGTGTTTATTATTGATGTGGTTTGCAGCCAACTGTCTTTACTCACCCGGGTGTCACCTGTACTCTACAGTACGTATATATTACTGCACGTTTGATGAGTTTGGAATACTACACGGAGAAAAGATCTACAAACTTTAAGACAATAGTATTCCAGTATGACAGACTTCCATAAAGCAGTATGAATAAAAAGGCAAGAAATTAAGAAAAAAGCAATACTGTACTGTATTCAATATTTGGGGTAGAATTTTTTCTCATTTCTATAAAGAAACTTCCATACTGGTAAATCTATATACTGTAAATATTATCATTAGTATTAGTAGGCTCATGAGGACTATTTCAAAGAGTGGCAACATGTGCAATAGTGCTTTTAGTTTTATACTAATTTAAGTATTTCTGCATTCCCACCAAAGAGTACTCACAACAGCCATGCATATTAACAACAGTGTCCACTGTATTCTGAATACTGTACTGTACATTAATCACCGTGTCTAAATAAAAAACCTATTGCATTACAATACTGTACTGTAAAACCAAAATATTTATTATTAACCTGAGGGTGTCTAGCAGAAATATTGTATCAAACTAATGATTTAGCTAACTCTCTCAAGCAACACTTGGAAGTTGTGTGTACTATCTCTACTGTTAGCAAGAGATCAATTTACAGAACTGAGACTCCTTACCTTAGCAGATTGAGCTAAATTCTGGGTGCGAGTGTCAATAATATAGCCTCGTTTTTCTCTTGCTAGCACACTGTTCAATAGCCGCTCATCCTCTTTACATCTTTTGCCATTGGCTGAAATGAGAGGCTGTCCACTTCTGAGGAGAATAGCCTGAAATATGAAATGAATCAACATTTAAGAGTTTGTCTCAATGAATCAAGTAATATATATTATATGTCAAAGCCCAATATAGTGGATTCTTAGGCTTAGGCATACGCCCATGTAGGAAACCTGTCTTACTGGCTTCTAGTACACAAGTCCTGCTTCTTTGAGCTGTTAGAGGATTGATAGAGTGATAAGAAGAGTGAAGCAATGATACAGTATGATAGAACTTACACTATACTGTACTGGGATATTAGCAATGACATGTCAGGGATGGCACCTTGCTAGCTGGCATAATTATGTGGGAATGTTCACACTGACAAGACAGATGTAAAATAATAGTGAAGTAAAAATCAATAATGAAATATGTCTTACCGATCCTTCATGACGATATGCTAAGACAGGGAAACGACCAGCTTGACGGAAGTTAGCAATCGCTACAAGGTCATTATCTTCAATGTTCTTCGGCACCACAACAGCACTTGGGTAAGATGGACACACCTGTATAAAGTTAATTTTGTAGAAATATCAAAAGTTTTCATGAACAATATTAAGGAAACAACTGTGATGCAGTGAAGTAGCAATAATTCATGAAATATAAATTCACATTCTTAAAATTCACAGGTACAGTTCCTCTATTGCAAACTATATTTTTAATTTTGCGGTAAAATATTCATAATTTGCAGCTGAGCACTGGCTGCCACAGAGTTTATTTATATGAAAGTGGGCCCTAAAAATAATGACTGCCCACTAGAGATAGTGTGGACACTGCATACTAAGCCTTCGTAACACAAGGAAGCAGCATGATACTGCACTTGACCACAATCACTTCCCTCAGTTGTGAATTTAGGTACCCATTTAAAGCTGGGTGAACTGGGACCGCCTGGGAATTAAACCACCGACCCCTGGAACATGTGAGTGCTGTATCCACTCGACTGATGAGCTCCTTTATTTCATAAGAAACCATAAAAATTGTGGAAATATAATTTCAATGCTCAAATTTTTTCTGTTATAATTTTCACCACTAATCAGCTTAGTAGCCATTTAGGTGGTTGGTCTATCCAGTGTTAGTAGAGGGTCACAGTGGATAACACCCTTCTCACGTGTGTCTGGGCCAACCAGGACTTGAACCCTTGACATATGGAGAGATATGCATGCCTTACTGCTGTACCAACAACACCCACCAAGACTTCAAGAAATAAAGAAAAATAATATAAATATCATTTCATTGCTCTAAGGTGAATTAAACTAAAGAAAATATACAGTAGTATAAAACAAATATACAGTACCAGAAAAAATGAAGAATGGAGAGTGAATTCTGTACAATTTCACCACAATTCTCCTAATATTTAGGTTCATTTGGTACCAAGTAAAAAAAAAAAAAAAAAAAAAACAGTATTGTATTGTAAAATAATAAATTTTCCCACCAAAATTCCACATTCAACCCCAGATGAGTTAATGTGTGGTATTAAATTCCCAGTGCAGTCACAGCCAGCCTGTCTGTATGTTGGGGTATTGGTGTAACTCATAGGAAGGTCATAAGAAAGGAAGGAGCCGTTCATGTAATATAGAACTACTTTTTGTACAATATTTATGTATTATTGTATTTTTATCGGTATTATGTACAATATCAAGTGTTTATTAAAGCAACTTTGGAACAGTTCATGCATATTTTTTGGCCTCCTGAACCAAACTAATTATTTCCATTTAAATCAATTAAACTATAACTGGCAACTTAATAATTCATGATGTCTTTTGGTATCTAATCCGCAAATTATCATGACTCCACTGTATTTTTCCTCCTAAAACATACTGCTATAATTTTATTGTAATTAAAAATAATGAAAAACATCAAACAAAGCTCATATACTGTACTGTACTGTAAGGTACTATTAATACTGTACCTTATAATCCTTGTTGACATATGATATCCTCCAGTCATCCCCTGGTTGAACCAAGCGGGAAAACTCAGACTCTGGCAGAAATGTTGTCCAACCATCTTCTAATACTGTGTACATAGCACGATAGAAGAATGGATACTGCAGCATTGGATCCTCTGTAAAAATAAATAAATTAATAAACATAAAAAAAGAGATACAGTACATAAGATATCCTAATTAAGTTTGAAGAAACAAAACAGGTAAGTTACTAGATCTATCTTTGATGAGTGTCTCCCTTACAGAGCCTTCCATTACCTAGGGAGCAAATTATGCTATTTAATCACATGGGTTGTGCCTCAACCCCATTCAATTCCTTACCTAATCTAGAGTTCTGTTCATGGGAGGAATGATATAATACAGGGTCCAGATTCACTAAAGGGTTCCAAACTTCGTAAGCGCTTACGGAGTTCTTATCTCCTGTGAATCCACAACCCTATTTAAAATGGCTGATTTTTATTCATAACATACGGTGGCTCCGGAGATCTCGTAAAATTTTAACAAGGAAGAAATAAGGTCATGTAACTCCTGTTTTCTCTACTATGTAACCCGTACCAAAACACAGAGCTGCCAGATGTACTTTAAGCGTCACTAATTACAGTGAAGTTGTGAAGATGGAACTAATGATTGGTTTAGCCCATGACCATGCACTTCAAGGATCCTTTGGACATAGATATTGTATTGGTTGAGTAGCAAGGTCTCATGTGCTCCCAACACATACGTCTGTGTTAATACCTTTGAAGTTTTTCGTATGTTCTAGTTTCCAGAGTATAGTTGATGGTGTTACTGTGTCAAGATTTATAAAGTGACATTTGCTCTAAACTTATAATAATAAAAACAACAATGGAACATTATTATTACAGTATTACTACTGTACTATCACAGTATTATTATTATTATCATTATTACTATTTTTATTATTTTATTACTAATAATATTAATATTAGCAAAAATCTCCATAATCTATTTTGTTCTATAAATATTGTCAATAGAGCTCATGTCATGTTCACTTGACATGGTCTTCTGTTGTTGTGACATGATTGGCTTCTGCCTCCTACTCAATTATGTATCAGTCACAGGACTAACATGAAGAACAATGTTTCAATGGCTGTTGTGACAGTACAAAATGTCAATTCTTTTGCCTCAAAGTTATATCAAAACTAAAACATGTTTATCTACAGTACATTCAAGAGACTGTGCAAGCCCAGGACCTACCAAGAGAGTGTATCAGGGAACAGAACAAATTCTCAAATGACCGGTTAAATGATAAGAGGCAAAGAGCATAAGTGGCTATATAAGTAAGCACCAGTCTTCACTCCAATTGTAACAAAATGTCATTGGTGATTATGGTATTAATTTATTCCAAATAACAAGATTGTTAAAAACATTAAACTGCAGAATGGTAATAACAATGATATATTTGTATTGTACAAGAAATCTGCATAAGCTAACTAATATTATTATGCAAAACCATTGCCCCTAGATACATACCCACTCGTATGAGATCCTCCAAAGTGTCTGCTACTTTAGCAAACTGGTCAGCACCTATGACATCCAACTGTAGAATGCGCAGATCTTTACATTTCAGCCAGAGTGTTCCCCCAGTCATTCCCTGCTGTCTTCTCTCCACTGCATCAATATTACTGTGTAGCAACTGTAATAATTTATAGAGATAAATTCAAATAAGTATTAAACTCAAACTTCTTGCTTACAGACACAGGGATGATCCATCAATACCGACTAAACTGTTCCATACATTGTATTCTGGTAACCAGTGAACAATCCTCCCACTAACCAATAATCTTAACTACTATTCTAGTGTGAATCTGACAATATCCTGAGGTTTTACATAAATAGTTCTGAAAGCTGGTTTAGCTCAAATAATGTGAAGCATGAGCTCAAGAAACAGCAACAAGTAGTTACAGATAAACACGGGAAGTAGGGGAGAAGGACAGCATGTGAAATACTACAGGTATGAGGAGAATAGAGGAGTTAAGACACAAGATGAGTCAAGGGGCAAGGCTGGGAGGATGGTCAAGATTGAGATGGATTGACATTATAGGCTAATTATTGAAGTCTTGAGGTGTCACAATAAAAGAAACAAACATGATAAAACTGATTGATCATATATACTGTAGATCCATCATGTAACAGTCAACACCGGTACTGTACTCAGTGTTTACTGCCCTCTGTGCTTTGCTGTTTTCCTTCATTTAATGCTGGGATATCCCCAACATTACATGAGGGATACCTGTATACATATGCTGTATATGGGTGTATGTATGAATGTTAGCTCAGACATATAAAGCCATCAGAAAATGTATGTATTGGTGGATGTATGTTAAGAGAACTGAGTGTACACACTTAATTAAAAGAGTTTTTGTATTGTACATTTTTTTATAAAGGAAAATTATTTTAATACATTTACTGTACCTGTAATGCAGTTTTGCATCAAGACACGAGTTTTCAGTAATGGAACCCTTGAGATAAACAAGAACGACCTCAAAGAAGAAGGATAAAAATTAATATGGACATAATTAGTGTTTCATCATCATCTTCACTATCAATGTGTAACATCAACAAATGGGAAAATATTTGAGAACATTAGTCTCAATCAAAAAACTCTTAATATCCACAAAATTCACCCATAATTCTTCTGGTTCCTCTCCACGTGCTGATACAATTAGATGGTGACCAGTGATGCAGAGGGTGCCATCAAGTACAGTGTGGTGTGGCCGGTGTAACATGACGCGGTCACACCGTGATATACGGATTAGTTCTGCAAACTCCATGTTTCCTGTAATGACAAGAAAAATATTATTCACACCAAATAACAACTTCTTCACACAATAAGGGGAAAAGCATCAGGAAAAACTTTATACAGATCCATACAAATTATACGGTAGAGTTATAGTTAACTGACACAGTTGATCATTGTGTAGGTATAAACACACCTAACAGAGAGGAGTTGTTCGAGTTTGTTCATTTTATAAAAGAGGCAATATTTACTAGAGCCTAACCGAACCTGACCTAACCAACCAACCAAAGCTACTGAACATTACCCAACTTCCTCGCCAGAAGTGCTCAGCAAATCAGAGCGCACTCACAGTAAAATAATATTAGTAGAAACTTAGTTGTTCATGGCAAAATATTCACTATGTATCAACCAAGGTTAGGTGAGGTTTTGTAGTGGATGTCTCCTCTACAAACTAACTGCGTAGCTGCACACCACCTGCTATCACATTCCAATGTGCCGCCTTCCCTAGCAACCAACCAGATGTTACCGTATCTTAGCAACGAAACTAGTCACCGGCTACTTCTCGGGTTTTCCCACCATGACTCATAGCGGCTGCTGCGGGGTATATAAGCTCTGTCTCTCCATTGAGATTGATTCTGAACAAGCAACATCTCCTCCAGCAAGCTCCACGCTGTTAACATTTCATTCAACCAGGAGGCCAGCAACAGGCAACACCTTCTCTAACGAAGCTCCTGCACATCTACCTCCTTCAACACGATACTCCCGAACGTCTTCTACTGAGCTGCTCCCCACCACATGGCATCTCCAGCACCAGACTGTCTATCATATAACTTATATATATTATATAAGAAAACCACATTAGAGTTTCCTTCCATCCTGAGTGCTAGACAACATTAATATCTCGATACCCCTACAGTTTCATTTAGAAATAACCACTTTTTAACACATTTACCAAATCTACAACAGTGCCACTATAAAACCAGCAAAATTCCAGCGTTTTTTAATCAGTTTTCCATGACAAATCGGCAGCGGGTCAGTCATCCACAATTACTGAGTTGATAATTAAAAGAAAACCCAGGAACCATAACTGTACTCCTCACATGAAGGACTGCTGTCGTGGGAGAATGTTAAGTTTCCCAAGCATGATTTGTTATTCTTACAAGAAATTTTAAAATTATCTGATACTGTATTATAAATTCATTGCTTTGGATAAAATTAATGACACGGATGTTCTTTAAAAACAATAATATACATTTTAAGATAACGGTTGATATGAATAATAAAATGTCTTTATGGCATAAGTACAACAACTACCATTATAAACTACTGGCCTGGAGAGATATACATGACAAAGAGCAGTTATAAGCATTACCAGCAGCTAATATAGAAGAGGAAGAAGACAATGACAGCAGCCCTCAGCGCCCAGCCTCGCCCACACACCTCCAGCTGGTTATTGACAGTCGATAGAATCTTTAATAAATTATTCTTGCGTGCAATTCTGTCCTTTTAAATTAGGTTCATATATTTTGTATTATAAAGCTAATCTATTTTTCTGGAATTTAACAATTTAAGAGAAAAATACAAGAAAAACCTTTTAAGTATGCGGATGAATAGAAACAAACTAATCTATACGCGACAAGCAATTTTGAAAGCTCTTTGTGTGTAATATTGTAGTATAAATCATTATTTATATCAACCTACATGATAAATACTCTCAAATGCTACATTAATTTTGTAAAAATATGTTTTGTGATCCGGAATTAGAATATTGTGATGTGGACGAAAGTACATATTGGGTCAAACATTTTTATGCGCTGTAAAAATAATATTCGTTCATTTCTATATGAATGAAATGTTAATCTTAGTCATGTTATTTCAGATAGATTTTTACATAAGTTTCATAAATATTATTGTTCCAAAATTCTTAAAGCAAACCTTCAGTGTAGGGGCATTCTTTTTATGCACCAACTGGAAAATCTATTTGTCAGTAGAACTGCAGGAAAATTAAATTAATTGTTTTAGAGAATAATAGGTTACTAATAAATGTTCTTTGTTCATGTCAAAAAGCTACCGCGAATAATATTGTGAAACCATATGTTTTACTTGCGATTTGCAAAAATATCCTAAGGTATTCAAATTACAATACGACTTTCAAGTTAATCTGATAAAAATAAACAAATGGCCTTTTGGTGTTCATATGCTATTCAGATGAAGATTTTCTTGTAGCACTGATCAGATATAAAAGTTTAAGATCGCGACCTCTCATCGAAAATCCCTGCTCTTCCTGTTGGCAACACTGTGTAGCTGTGAGTCACTCCTGCTTCTCTTGTCCCATAAACTTATTTTCTTGATAGTTTCGTTCACCATGAATACAACACCTGGTGAGTACAGATTCCATCGTTTAAAAGCATGAATATATCTTTAATACAGTGGGTATGGTATTTTATGTCACTGCGATTTATGAAAACTTTACCCCAAGTGAACTGGTCAACTGTCAGCGGTGTGTGGGACGGACTAGGTGAATGGCCGTCAGATTGACTACTTTGTGTATGTCATTGCCCGGCTATAGGCAGAATTTGTACACATGAATAAATATTACCGTTTTACTTATTCACTTATTTTCGGTATTAGTATAGATAAGGCCTAAGGTCACTCTGTCCAGTGTGACCTGACCCAACATGCTCTCAGGTCACTCCGGTTACCTTCTGTACTAACACTGGAGCCATGGCAAACGTCTCACTGGACCATTCGGAGTTCAATTACCGAAAGATATCAGAACATCTGTATAATTGATTAATTTATATTATATAGAAAGCTAAGGTGTAATTTAATAGAACTTTATAAGCACCCTCAGTCACGTGCACACATCTGCTATCCCACTAGAGGTCATAAATTCCAAGTTAAATAAGTTAACAGTACAGACAAATATCAAAGCTAACTTTAGTGGAGAAAGAGTTGTAAACTCTTGGAACAATCTGCCAGAGAGTGTTGTGAGAGCACCGAGTGTGAGCTACTTAAAGGCCAGACTTGACCAACACTGACATATACACGCCAAGTCCTTGCTAACATTGTGTAACAGAGGACAGACCAACTACCTTATTGGCAATTAAGCTGACAATTGGTGAAGAGGATATATAAAGTAGTTATGTTGAGAGATGGGCATTTAAATAGTTATCATTCTTGTAACTGTCATCGTAATGATTGTCCTCTGAGGTCCTGTGGCAAATTATTAGGTAAAGATAAAGTAGACGGCTAACACCACAAGTTGTTTGAGTTTGTTAATTTTTTCCACATGTTCTTTGGGTGATGGTCAATAATAATAACGATACGACAATTTTTTATTATTAATATTTTTATTTATTTTTTTATGGTCATGAAGCATTAGGGAAATTGAGTGGTAAAATACGGTGAAAAACTGATCATATGGCACTAAAATGATGTCTCTGTGTGCTTTGTATGTGAAGAATTTAGCTTCCGTAAATATTCCGCTAAAAAATTTGCTGTCGGTCTCGTTTGCTGTTCGCTCTTAGTTTGTTTAAGTAATCAGTCGTACAGTACTCTCATGTCCACAAAAAAACATAAAATTGCACCATGCCGCTTCAAGAAATTTGCTTATTGGTACAATACTAAATATCAAAGTACCGGTTAGTTCTTTCAGTTTCATATCCCAGGCATTCAGGGGCCTGGCTAGGAAGTTAAGTTAAGTAAAGTTAGGTTGGTTAGGTCAGGTTCTGTTAGGTTCTGTGCATTGTCGTATCCTTGTTATTATTATCACCCAACGAACATCTGTGGAAAAAATGGCCGAAATTGAACAACTCCTTCTTGTGTTTGTCGTCTGCTCTACCATTACCAATTATTATGTTGTATAAATTATCAAAATTTAAGTTTCTTCATATAGTGATGACATTTATAGCTAGGTAAAGATTTGTTTTAGTACACCATGGAAACTACTACCAAAAGTAGGTTTTTCCAAGTGAATTTTGTGTTTCAAATGAATCTGAAAGAGAGCAAAAGATATCTGAGAGAATTACACATTTAATTTGTGGAATCTGTAGCACATAAATAAAGAAAATTTTACACAGAAACTAAAACAATGGGATCTAGAACGGTGGAGGAATGGCATGGAGACAAAAACAAGCATTACACTACTACCATATAAAGTGTGGAAGGAAGGCATTGGGAAAGGAGAAAATATATATGGCATTACTCCGGCTTCAACTATTTTATATAAAGCTAGATCAAATACACTGTCATTAAGGGAGCAGAATTTACACCAAGACCATTAGAACAAAACATAAACAGTTTGTGAAAATGGAGTAGAGATTATGGAACAGTTTAAATTTGAATGCATCGGATGTAAGAGTGAAAGATGCAAACTGAAGAAATTACAATACTGCAATCATATGAAATTAATGAGACATACCACTGGTAAAGTACTACAGTATTCTGATTTGAAAACTTGCAAGAACCACAAGATGTAAAGAATACATTACACAGATTTTGGAAAATTATCGAGTAAACATTGAAGGAGCTTAGTGAGCAGTGAACTCCAAAGATAAGGGGTGCTGCAACACCCTGCACAATCATCACATGACATCTGATGAACCTTCCTAATGACGATTTGATATACTTTAGGATAGTTTAGTTTCATTAGTTGATTTTGGCCAGGAATTAAAATGTATTGGTACATAAAATATTTGGGAAAGTCACCAGAAGCGTTGTGTGTTAAAAACATTCACTGGATGCATTCGTATGTAAACATTGGGTCACTTTTATGCTCTTGGTCACTTGGGTTATCGGTCACGTCTCTGTTAAGCACGGTTGGTAAATACCGGACGGCAGGATGTTGTAGATGACCGTACAGTAAGGGTTTTGTTAAAGGGCTCATAGTTGGACACTTATCAGTGGCATGCATCTTGAGGAAAGGCCCAACCAAAAGCCATTGCTTCATGCCAAATATTCAGAAATAAATTCTCCCCTGGATGCAAAGTCATTTTCCACTGTAGGTTATGTGTTAAAGTTACTTTTTTTTTACGCAATGAATTGGCGCCTAATATTGTATGTGTCAATGGGCAATTGTGAGAGCAAAAAATGTTTATCACTTAATACTGTACAGTATCCATAATAGTGGTGCAGAGTAGATGACATGTACAGTACACTGTTTCTGTATTAGCTGTCTGTTTCCCATGGGGTGTCCCAGGAAGAAACCTTGGGGGGAATAATTCTTCAGGTGGTAGTGTTTCCCAGGCAATGAGTAAAATATTAAAATTTCCATGTGCAGTGAAAATATAGTACAGTACATTCATGTATATGTATGCTCTGTAAAAAAGTATCTTTCATGAGGGCTCCGATGAATTTTGAATTGAACAATCCACACCAATGAGAGGTATATGCCTCTTGGGCCTTTATCAAAAGCCTTCGTTCGTGGTGTCATTTTGTTTCTCAAGAATTGTAAAGATAGTTTTTTTACCGAGTGTACAGTACTGTATTGTATACTGAACACATAATATACATTTAGCTACTGTACATACCTGTACATACAGGCAGTCCCCAATTTACAAAGATCCAGATTTTTTTTAAATCTTGAGTTATGAATAAAAGATTTCTCGGGTTCTGATTTACATAAGAAAACTGAAGTTATGATTTTTTTTTCATAATCCTTTTTCGGTACCTATTGTTGCTGAGGTGCTTCCTGTACCTGGTCAGTTTGTGAAGACAATTAAATTAAACCAACATACAGTAGTACAGTACTGTACTGTGATGTATTAAGAGTGGTTAACTAAGCTAGAATTAAAATACATTAGTGTTTTGTTATCATGGCTCACTGGATAGCTGGGTGAAGCAGTGGCAAGGCATTGGCTAAGTATTTTTTATTTAAGAGTTTTTTTTTTACTGTGGGAGCTCTGATGTGATTGAGATCTCAGAGTTTGATCTGTTCTGTTGTCAGTGGAAAAAATAAAATGTTGTACGGATAAGTTTAGATTTTCTACTTCCGATAACACCTTATAAAACATCAAATCCAGTGAAAACACAACGTCTCAAGATGTACAGTACTGTACGTTTACTGTATGTAACTACAATACAATAGTTTTAGATTATTATTGTAGTGTATGAATTTCACCTATTACTTTTTTGTGGATACCAAAATTTTTAATTAAAAACGTTTTAAAACATTTTAAGACTTTTGGGGATTTTTCTTCTCCATAGGAATATACAATATCAATTTTTTTTAATGGATGTGCAGGGAAATTGGGATCTGATAGAAGAAAAATAAAATTTAATTTTTGTTTTTCTAAGGAAGAGAACCTTATCATAAATCCGGGACTGTCTGCACAAATACAGCTCCTCCCCGACTTACGACCTACTGTACTCGACTTACGTCCACCCGCACTTACGACCTGCCTCAGTCGTACCCAAATTTGGTCAAATTACGTATTTTCGAGTCCCAAAGTCAGTACACAGACAAAATTTTCATCTGTAATTCATTTTAAAATGGCTGGCAAGCTTAAACATGAGTGTTTTGTGGTGCTGAGAAGAAAAAGAGACCTTCATTTTAGATTTTCTGTGTGTTATTTAAGCATTTCCGACTTACGACCATTTCGACTTACGACCTGGATGTCGGTCCCTAACCCCATCGTAAGTCGGGGAGGAGCTGTAGTAAATTATGCTAAATAAATTTCCATAATGTGCATTTCGCACATTGCAGGATGCGAATATGTAAAGCATAATTACATTACATTAATGTATATACGTAGTATGCTACTGTATACTGTACAGTACAATATAAAGAAAAGCAACTGTATCTTGAGTGGTGGATGAAAATTTTTATTGATAAATCTTGTGACTGGTTGTGTGCAGCAACATTTGATTCACAGCTGAAGTGGAGGTGAAGGGGTTTATTTGTAGTTAAATTAAATTAAGTTTTAATACTGTATATGTATTAAATAATCACTTTAATTGTAGCTAATTAACCTTAGCTTTAGCCAAAGTAATTTGTCACATGTCTTCCTTAAGTCATATATTGTTGTGGTCATGGAGTTTACTTGCTGACTGACCCACACCACTTCGTCTTTGTTTTCTGTGTACTGTACCATTGCTTTTGCTTTGACACCATATAAGGGCAATACACTTGGTTAGGACTGCGGTGGTTGAATGGATACAGTGCTTGCCTCATGTTCCATGGATTGATGGCTTGATCCCCAGGCACTCCTAGTTCACCTAGGTTTACAACTTTGGTTGAGAGCACTACCGGCCATGCTGCCTCCTTGTGTACCGTAGTCTTAGTATACAGTGTGCTGTATCCACACTGTCCCGAATGGACAGTAATGCCTATGTGACCCATTTTCATTATTCACACCTGGTTAGAATCCACAATGCTTTCTGAGTGAGGAAAGAATGCCTTGGAAAGCACAAGTTCTGTATACAGGTGATACAAATGCTATTAAATAGTCTAAATTCACTGGCTAGTTAGGGTGGGTCATCCTGCCACTGATTTCACCCCATTACTGTACCATATAAAAAACTAGTTTGAGTGCACTAGCCCAGTAAGGCTGCTCAATCACTGCACAAATGATAATGTGAACTGGTTCACTGAATTTTCATACCCTAAAACAATAAGGTTGTTAAACTAAATTCTCATTCATTGGTTATTTATTCAGTATGACCTAAAAGTATACATTAGTACAGTATACTGTACTACTGTACAGTATGGTACTGTGCAGTATTGTACAGTATTAATGTTTAACTTTTGCAAAAAAAATTGATCCTGAATTAATGGTGGAACTACAGTACAGTACAGTATTACAGTACTGTACTGTATTGTAGTTTATTAACATGGGTTTTATTGAACAAGATTATGAATAAGTCATTCTAAACCTTTTAGAACAGTAGCTGTGAAGTTGATGATTTAACTTTATATAAAATTTCTGTGACCGGCATATGGAGATGATTCTTGAGGCACAGTACCCCGAGAACATGCTGTAGGTGAGGGGATTATAATACAGTATGTTCATTACTTGTACAGTATTTGAAAAATGAATATTGAATGCAAATTAGCTGACATTGATGATTAATACCGTTGTTTGTTAACTACAGGCAATTGAATTAGGCATTATTGGTGTTCTGGTGTGAAGCAGTGTGCAGTGGCAGTATTAAGTGCTAGTGTTGTGTGCCACAAGCCCCAGAGAGTCATGATGGTGGCCGACACTCTGCGTAAGTACCCATTCCTTTGACTCTTATTGTACACCCATCACCACTACTGGAGCGCATGTTCACATCATACTTGGTGATTGCCTATTTGTGTGCTGCTCTCTGAGTATGCTGTCAGAATTCTTGATTCGTGTTCCTTTGGTATAATTATTTACTGTATTGGGTTTAATTTAGCTTTTCTTTGGCTGTGTATTTTTTCAATGGAACTCAGTTTGCATTGATAAATAAAAAGTTGAAATGGAGTCAGAATTTACATTATTTTCGTTACCGTTTTTATTACATTATTATTATTATTATTTTTATTATTATTTTTATTGTTATTATTATTACTACTGTATTATTATTATTATTATTATTATTATTATTATTATTATTATTATTATTATTATTATTATTATTATGTATAGTACTGTAATGTATTATTATCCAAGAATGCCAGAAGCAACCAGTTAGTTGGCTTATTTACAAGGATTGAAATTGCATGGTTTACATTTTCTAGTGTACAGTACAGTACAAAATCTTCTTGTAAGTTTGTCTTGATGTTTGTCATATGTGGTACATTAGTCCAGTTCAGTGTTGTCTTGTTACTTGCATGATTCAATATTTATTTCTTGAAAACTCTACTGTTTACAATTTTGCTGAGAAGGTTTTATCCCCAAATGAAATTTATGTTGTAATCACGTTTTTCTATGCACACAGTTTTATTGACTGTCCATGTTGAACCACTTTTATGGAGCCATTACAATGTTTAGGGCTGAAGTGTATTACCGTATATTTTATTCGTTTGCATTTAACTTGATGCCAGTTCAAAATGCTCTTGAGAACTGCTGATATAACTCGGGTAAATGCAAATATTAACCTATTCCTCTACCACAATGGCTGTATAGCCCAGAATTTTTGGGTACAGTTATAGAAATGCAGTCACCATTGAAGTCAGGTGGTCTGATGAGTTACTGGTATGTGTCGTACATCACGTTGTAACCTGTTCCTCATTTGTCTGGGATGTAAAGCAGACAAACTGTACAAAAATCCTTCACTCTAGCTGCTAATGTCAAAGAGTCAGTACAGGTATATTGCCTCTCTGACAACACTTCTGTTGAGAGAAGCTAAGTACTGTTCAGTACTGTATGTATATTACCTCTATGATGTACTGTATTAGGCACTGAGTTTTTGAACTGGCCTTACATAGTATTCAATGTTCCTATACTGTTTCCTACCATTTAGAACAGTAAAAGGGTTTTTTGGCTAATCGCCCTCCTCCTGGTTGGCATTAGAAAGAGCCCCTTATGTCAGCCTTGGTTAATCTGTTATCCAGTAATTATTTTGAATACTCTGAATTTCCATATACACTAGAACAAACGCATGTTTAAACTTCATATTATATTTAGTTTTCAGCTGACAGGCAGAGAAAACAGTTCACATTTATCTCTCCCAGCTCAAATGCAACCCCTCTAAATAGGGAGTACTGTACAGTAGTTACGAAGACCTGTTGTCGAAGCTGAGAGCTATAAGTCTGTGCCACTGCTCCATTGTGCATGTGTCACACAACTTAGTGCATATCATAAAACAGTCTACAGGGTCTAGCAACCTTCAAATTTCAGTTGTATCTCCGATTGATTAGATGTCCTTGTTTTCAGTAGCAAAGAGCTTCATTTGATTACTTTTGAGTGCTCATTTTGCTACAGTATAGGTTGGTTTTCACATATGGTAATCCTAGGTGTTGGTGTTAAACTATTTCTGTATGTGTTGCAAGAGTTTTTGTCAAATAACAATCCTGGTGACAAATAACGGGGTGTTTGGACATTCTTGGCATTCACATCAGTTATCCTCAATATTTAAGTTAGGTTACCACTAAGAGTATTTTCTGTACCATTTATGATTTCCTGAAACAGGATGTCAGGATGATGATTAGCTTGTAATCACACATTAGGATAAATTAGATCTGCATGTAATACTTGTGCTTGTGCAGTATATCCTGTGAGGGGTTTATTCTCTGTTCATTGTAGCAAATTGTTAGGCCAGATAGAGGATTCCTCCTGCAGAGCCTGATAGTCAGTTAACTGTGGCCAGGTGGTTGAGTTAAACCAATTGGGTGTTGGCCTATCTCCTTTTGAGTTTGAGGTATACCCCACGGTCCACTGGTATATGCAGTACAATGCAGTACTCTAATGGTATTGTTGGCAAGCTTAGGCCACATGGGACTCATTCCCCAATTTTTATTGTGTAATGTTATACTATATTCATGTCATCCTTTTTAGCATTACAGTATATAATATGATTTCCTATTGTATTTTTGGCCTCCTTGGATGTGACTTCATTGTACCGTTCTGTTTTACAGTACAATGAGGCAAACGGATAAAGTTTGCATTATTTCCTGGGTGTGATATTGGGCTCGATTTTGATTCTTGTTTAGTTGATGTAGGCTGAATTGCCTTGATCTCTAGATGTGTGGTAAGTGTATGGAGTTGTTGGAGAGTATTTTGAGAAGGGAATCTGATTCCCCCACACCCGACACTCCTCCCCCACACCCGACACTCCTCCCCACTCCTCTCCACACCTCCTCTCCTCCCCACCTCCTCCCCCACCCGACCTCTCCCCACCCACGGCCTCCTCCCCCACACCCGACCTCCTCCCACACCCGGCCTCCTCCCCACACCCGACCTCCTCCCCCCACACCTCCTCCCCCACACCCGGCACTCCTCCCCCCCACCCGACACTCCTCCCCCACACCCGACACCCTCCCCACACCCGACCTCCTCTCCTCCCCACACCCCTCACACCTCCTCCCCCACCCACCCTCCCCACCCGGCCTCCTCCCCCACACCCTCCTCCCCACCCGACCTCCTCCCCACCCGCCTCCTCCCCACACTCCCTCCCCCACCCCGACACCTCCCCCACCTCCCCCCACCCCACCCCTCCCCCACACCACACCCTCCCCCACACCCACACCCCACCCCCCCGACACCCCTCCCCCAGCCCCACACCCCCTCCGCCCCACCCCGCCCCACCCTCCGCCCCCTCTCCCCACACCCTCCGCCCCACCCGACACCCCTCCCCCCACACCCGACACCCCGCCCCACACCCGACACCCTCCGCCCCACCCCACCGCCCCACACCCTCCACCCCGACACCTCCTGACACCTCATGAGACACCCCTCACCCCTCCCCCCACACCCCCTCCCCACCACCCCCCACACCCGACACTCCCCCCTACACCCCTCCCCCCACACCCGACACCCGGTAATGCAGTAGTGTCATTGTTGAATGAAGACCAAGAACGTAAGAAGTTTTTGTGGGATGGATTTAAGTGTTAAGGTGTGTGGTAATATGTATGGTTGGAAGATGGCGTGAGTGTAGGTGGTGGGAAGCCCGAGTAGGCAGGCTAGTTGCGGAGTTGGTGGCATAATGTCACGGTGCCACAGTATGGAGTGGCACCATCTACCACGCTCCAGATATCACCAGCGTAACTCAGGCGTTATTTCCTCACTGCCAGCCATCCGATTCCTGCCAGCATGATGCACGGTAATTGTTCTTTCTTGGGAGTGCTTGGATCACATATTTTGCGCATTAAAACAGCCGCAGCGGGGGAACTTATCTACAGCCAGTATCAACGAATGTTGCACCGATAGCGTAACCGACTTGTGTAACTTGGTGCCGTTAAGTTTACTGTTTTTTTCTTTGTGAAAATTCGTTTGAAAAAGTTGTCCATATGTGTTGAAGCGTAACGCCACTTAAAAACTTGTGTCCTTTAAATAGATTGACATAATTGTGAAGTTTTGTTTGAGTTCATTGTGAAGCGAGTGGAGTGTAATGTGTATAACAGAAAATCTTTTGTTAAGCTTGTGTAGTCACAGATCGTGACTTTCCCTCGTACCAGGAGATCCACGCCACCGTCCTGCACATCACAACTCTTCTGACCACCACTTCTATCCTCGCCCCTCACCCACCACCCATACCCCCACCTCAACAACAACAACAACAAAATTCATACGAACACTATTCCATTCCTCAACCACAGTCCCACAACTCCGTCCCTCACTCAGTCTGATTAAAGGAGATTGGGAAAAAAATCTACGGTAGGCTGACCGTCTATAGTCTATGACTGTCAAAGCTAAATCTGTGGATGTGTTAGTGTACAGATACACCTATACCGGGTGTATCAATGGATTTATTCCCTGTTTTTGTTTGTTTATTATATTTTGAATAATGTTTTTTTTTTCACCATGCGTCCTCGCTATGTCACTACCCAACCCTCACAACAACACTGCTCCATTAGTTAGTCCTCACTGTCTCTAAACACCTCAGTACCCCACAACCATTAAACCTGCCACCCACCCACCCACCCACCCCTGCTAACCCTACAGCTACTTCACACCACCCACCTCTACCCTCCCTCACCACAGCTTTCCCAATCCTCAGTACCCCTCCTTTACACTTATCATCCGTTAAGGAGTTTTACATTTGGGTGAAACATTCTGTTTGCCCATCTTTCACGTTACCAAGCAACATGGAAGGTCAAATTTCAGAAATAAATATTCGATGGATTCATTTTAAGAGTTTTGAAGACCAGTGATATAGCGTGAAGTTGTGTAAGAACAGTAAAGTCGGCATTAGAACTGGTGAGAGGCAGAGACAATGGTGAAAGCTATGAATGAACATAACCATCCATGTGATAGCAAAACAATTGAATCACAGCAACTTAAGAGTGCGAGTGAAAAGATGTGCAAACTCAAACATATGTGCTGGGCTTTTAAAACATTATTAGAAACGCACAGAGTTTCACCTCCTACAGGTATCTGCTTGAGACGAAAGACCTTAAAATAAAACATTTTCACTGTAGGGAGAGTTTAGACGAAAAATTCCAGGACTGGTGTAAAAAAAAAAAAAGGTGAACGTTTTTGGTGTTTGTGTTTGATGAGCATAAAGGAGTAATTAGATTGTCCACTTTCTGTAATTTACTATGATAAATGTGGCTCAGAGCCTACAAAAGGCTGGGGACCACTGGTGTAAGTGTTGTACCATAATGCGAGAGAGGGTTATAGTGTTAATGGTTTGGAGCAGTGGGCAAAGGTGAGAAGTCAAGTAGGATAAAAAGTTGGCTCATTGAATTTCGAAAAAAAAAGTATGAGAAGAGAATACAATATACTGTTGATTGTCCAAGAAATGTGTAGAAGTGTGACCATGGGACGAAGAAAAAGAGGAACAGCATTGGTGGGTTGAACACCTTGAGTAATATCTATGAGCAGGTGAAAATTTAATAGACGTTCATTGACTTTGTTTGTTGAGAGGAGAAATGGGAAGGAAAAGAAAGAATAGTATTATAATCTATTTTATGTATGTAATGGTGGTAAAGGGAAAGTGGTTTAGATAATTGAAAAAAAAAATATTCTGAAAGTCAAGAAAAGCGCAAGAGGTTGGTACATTTGCGGAAATATATTGCTACGCCTTCACCCCCTGCGGTAACCCGTGTCTCTAAATGGCAACTTCGCAGTGGTAGTGTTACTATTTCTGAATGAAGAGTATTGGTTAGGTAACAACGGACGTGATTGGTGGATAGATTCGCCATAGGTCATCTAGCTTGACTGTTTGGAGACCCGGGTTACCACAGAGGGGTGTATGGACGTATTTCCGCAACTGTACTGGAAGAGGTAGGTGTCTGGGTAAAGGCAGACACTATGTTTAGAGTTGGTGGCGAAGGAAGAGACATTAATAGGTTATAGATAGTATACAATATAGAACTGAAGATTAGGAACGAGCCGTTAAAATATTAGGGTTGAAGAAAAGAAGTTAAGTCCTATATAAAGCATACGAGGAATGATAAGTCCAGATTGTAGTTAGTTTAGTTATTGAACTGACTTAAAGTTGAGGGAGAAATTTAAGATGGGTAGGGGGGGGGGATGCTACTATCAGCGGATTGGAGACGTCTATGAGGAAGATTGTGATTGGTCGAGGCAGTGGCATTACAGAGTCACTCATGCGTGAATAATTTATGAAAGGTTACAGAAAATAATTACAATGTTTAGATTAAAATGTTTGTTGTGAAATAAAATATTAAGGAGAAGCTTAGAGATGACGAAGTACTGTATCCATGATCAGAGAGAGAGAGAGAGCATGGAGGGTCACTAAGTGGGCAAGTGTTGTCATAAACCAGAATGAAATCTAGTAAAGGTCTCTGGCACAAAAATAGGTGACGCTGTAAAAAAAATATAAATAGATAAATGGGTGATATGAGTGGTGTAAACAAGCTGAGTGTAATTTATCAACTTCTTACACTTGTGACAGAGAACGTGAGGCGGGTAGTGGAACAAGGACGGTGTACGAGCACATACTGTAGGCAGTCCACGTTGATGAATTTACTCACTTGCTAAACTGGTCCGGTGTAGAAATATTCAGAAAGGATACCAGAAAAAAATGTGAACAATAATGGAGGCTGCATATATTTGTCCTAACAAAACTATCAACCTTAGAGAAGGATTTGTGTCGAGCCAATACATCATGTAAATTATTAGTGAAGTCAATGAAGGGGTGGAATCAGCAAGGCAAACTGACCGATCAGAAGGCAGAGTTCTGAGGTGGCCAGCAAGGTGAGTGACCTAAGTTATAAACAGTATCAGTTCACGTCCGGGTCCTTTGTAATTTACTCTGAAGAAGACCCTGTAAGGTCGAAACTTTAGAGCAATAAACAGCTCCTCTTGCCTCCTTGGAGTCTTTCAACCACCTACATTCTCGTGTGTGTGTATATATGTAAATATTTCCTCCCAACGATCATTATCGACATTAATTAATGACATTTTAAATCTTATATAATTGAAAACTGTAGCAATTGTGTGAGACAACACCAGTGTTTGTTTCCTCACACCCCACCTAACCCCATCCTACACCACTCACCTAACTTAACCCCATCCTACACCACTCACACCTAACCCCATCCTACACCACTCATCTAACTTAACCCCATCCTACACCACTCACACCTAAATAACCCCATCCTACACCACTCACCTAGCTTAACCTCATCCTACACCACTCACACCTAACCCCATCCTACACCACTCACACCTAACCTCATCCTACACCACTCACACCTAACCCCATCCTACACCACTCACACCTAACCCCATCCTACACCTCACACCTAACCCCATCCTACACCACTCACACCTAACTACACCACTCATCTAACTTAACCCCATCCTACACCACTCACACCTAAATAACCCCATCCTACACCACTCACCTAGCTTAACCTCATCCTACACCACTCACACCTAACCCCATCCTACACCACTCACACCTAACCTCATCCTACACCACTCACACCTAACCCCATCCTACACCACTCACACCTCAATAACCCCCAAGACTGTGCCATATTGTCTTGAAATCAATTATCAACGACTCCAGTACACATCCAATCGCGTGCCCTCTCGATGGCAAACTGACCCAAAGCAGACTTGGTCACTTGGGTGCGGCGGTGAGTAGTCTGAACGAGTACATAGTAGATACGTAATCCGTTCGTACTGCTTCTGCTGTGAACAGGGCCGTGTAAGCGATATATTCTACGGGGTATTTTGTTGGTTACAGGACTCCAGTTCGCTTATAAACGTTAAATAAAAGTAAAATATACAGTATTTGTTTTATATTTTTCCTTCTTTTATAACTCATGTGTACATCAGTTTAAAATACTTTTACTTGAGGGCCGCACTTATTATACCAAACACTGGCTTGGCGGGCCGGATGTTGCCCGCGGGCCGTAGTTTGGCCACTCTCGCGGCTGTTTTCGTCGTTTCTTCAGTTGTGCAACATCAGTGTTTAGACTTTTTAGAATGTCTTTACGTTTTTTTTAAGTCACTGTACAGTAGTTAGGAGATGCAGGTACTGTACTGTATTCTATATTGGCCACTGGTGGTGGATATTCTTGTATGGAAATATCAGAATAAAAAGTTGTCTGCAAGTGTGGTGAGGGTAAACTGCTGATGTCGTCTTTTGCCATTGATGCTTCGTCAACAGGTACAGGAGTTAGCCCCCCCCCCGGTGTATACAGTAGTAATTCTTTATTTTTTCAATGGCTCATGTGATCATTGTGTTGACTGACTCCTGGAACAAGTTCATGTGTTCCCAAACTACTTGGAACTTTCTTGTGGTGTCACAGAACTTTATTTATTTTACAGAAACTACTTACATTATTACTGTCACTTGGTGCTGCAGGAGAGAGGAACCCAAAGATTCTCACACCCTGAAAATTCTCAGGCTTAATTTCATTTGGTCCTTCTCTCATTTGGCAAACTTTAAGACGAGTTAAATTACTTTCAGAGATTTAGAGTCCTAACTTTTGACAACTTACTGTATTTACATAGTGACGTGGATAAACAAGGACTGTTCTTATTCTCTCTGCACAGTGGAATCAGTGAGTTAATATCTTAAGGTCGTGGAACACTTTAATTTTTATGACCTTACAAATGAACGGTCACAATTTTCTTTGTAACCTTATGTGGAATTTGTCACGCAAGCTGCTACGTAGAGCCACAGTTATTAATTGGCTATAGGTAGTCAAGTCACTTAGACTGGGCATTAGATAATAAAGGAGCATTGATCCTGAAATCCCACTTCGTAAGCGAGTCAGGACTAAACCACTTAGCTACCCTCCCTCCTCGTGTTGGGTAGTGATGAAGCAGGCTGGACGTGAGGTGAAGCCTGGAGTGACCGTTGCAGCTGAGCCAAGTGACAGGTGCAATGCATACAGGCGAGTGTAATGTCGTGACTCATGGTCTTTTACCTTGAATGCTGTTTATGAATTTCCCTTTTCAGGCGCACTTTTATGACAAGAAGGCTTAACTAATTCACAAATTAGACCCAGCTATTGGTGTTTGAGGGCTCCTGTGTTGTCAACTAGTAGTCTTAGTGGGAATGTTGCATGGTCATAAAGTGTTATTTGAGGATCAATACCACATTTGTACAGTGCAGTACTTAAAAACGGACATTGTCAACATGCCAAGCTCAACTAACTCATAGTTGTTCATATAGATACCATTACACACACACACACACACACACACACACACACACATGGATACTTTTATGTACCGCTTATGTGTGTTTTTCCTCCACTAGGTAAGTCGTCATCTTTGTTGGGATCCCTGGCTAGCCTCTCCAGCAATGGTGAGTGAGTCAATTTTACCTTCTCTCTGTATACAGTAGATAAAAGCTTCTAGAACAAACCCTCCACACCTATCACAGCTACAGTACAGTATTTCACCTTTACTAAGTTGTTGAGAGGATTGTTATTGATTGGCCTTATGTACTCATTCTTGTGGAGTGTTTATGTTGTGCAGCGTTTTATTTTAGGTAAGATATACTGTACGAGTTTTGGCCTGTACAGTATTTTACGGGGCAATGAGAAAACTAGGGGTTGACGAGTGTCTTATTCTGACTGGTTATGACGTTACTGTATATGAGGGCTCCAAAAGTGCCATTGACAGTAAATGGTGAGGAAATTTTAGGTGAAGGAAGAGTTCATCCGGGGTCTGTCCCGATTCCCATGTGTGTTTACCATGTTGCTAGAGAGATGCACTACCATCTCCAGACTCTAGGACTGACCTGCCCTGGGAGTTGTTGTTTGCTGATGGCTTAGTGCTGATAGCAAGTAGTATTGAAGAGGCAGTGGAGACATTTAAGAAGTGGAAGGATGGAATGGAGTCAAAGTTTTGAGAGTAAATGTGGAGAAAACAAAGGTGGTGTGGGTGGGAGGCCTGTGGCTGAAAGTGGCCATGTGCTGTGTGAGGAAGGTGTAGGCAGTATGGAAGGTGGGTACACAAATGAGGTTGATGGCTGGTGAAACTCAACATAGGGGAACAAGTCCCTGGACTTTGTTGAATGTGTTGATGAAGTCTTCTTCCTGCTGCATGACATGATCTGTGCTGGAGGGAGGTGCTGAAGCTAACTCAGTTACAAGATTCAGAAGTGGCTGAAAGAATATTGAATTTTAATATTCGCCATGTACAGAGGCTGGTTTAGTGTGCTGTTCTTACTCATCCTGTGAGCGGTATCACAAAGGGATTGCAGTACAGAGTAGAGGTCACAAAGGGTGTGTATAACAGACCCCCAGTGGTCAGGGTATTATGACATTGGATATTAGAGCATTTCAAATATTTTGTTTGTTTAGTTCTGTACATAGAGGGTAACTTGGTCACAACTGCGTGAGTACAGCAGTGTGAAGCAAAATGCCTGGCTGCACACACTGTTCTTCACATCTGTATGAGAGGTATTAAAGCACACTGTTTGTGTTTGGTTCTATACTTGGCGGCGCTTATTTTTTTTGTCAACATGAGCACCGCCAAGTGGCCACCTGGTGCATAACACTAGCAGCTATGTTCTACTGTATGGTGATCGTACATGGCCGAGATCATGTAATTATCGGCCAGTATCGGTGTTGTTACTTATCATCGGTGACTTTTTCTTTACCTGAACACTATAACTGCTGTTGGTAACAGACAGCCGTGTGAAGCCATGGAACTTCATTGTAACAGACAAACGCTTGAAGCCTTGGTCCTTGACTGCATGAAATAGCCAAAGTATCCTACTGTAATTGTAGTTATAACAGACTACTTTAGGTCCTGGTTTGGACTGTTCTTGTACAGTAGATGTTGCTGTCGACTACACCCTGAGGGGGGCCCCGGCTGACCGTCTTATGTAACAGCAGTTGCTACAGACATTCACTTAAGATCTTAGACATTTACTTTGAGTTCTGATCAACAACTTCAGAAAGCCTTTGACCCTAACTGTTATACAAGTACTTGAGGCCCCGGACATTATTTGTAGCGGTTTTAACAGACTGCTGCTTGAGACATTGGGTCTTCTTTGTATTAGTAACAGGTGCTTCAAGTACACTTGGCACAGTAGTGTATGTCACTTGACCAGTATCTGTAGTAACAATTGTGCCAGACGACTGCATGATGAGCAGTATCGTCAGCTGTGGCAGCGTTGAGTGTAAGCCAGCTTTCCACTCAGTGACCGTATCACTATGTACAATTTTATAGTGTTCAGGAAACTTTATTCCTAACCCTTATTCGGAGTAACTTTTCCTGGACATACATAAAAATAAAGTACTGTAGACTGGTATGACTTTGCCTAATGGGACTGCGAATATATCTTGCCGTATAACTGTACATATGTGCACAACTCTTATATGAGGGTGACGTCATCGTCGCGGGTGACGTAACACGGAAACAGCTCGGACCTGACGAAGGTGGGAGGGGGTTGTAAAGTTTACCTGTACACATTTTGTACATTATTATCAGTGTTCCAGCAACGTCTTCTCGTTGTTATATTGGTTACTGCGGTGTATCAACTTTTACTCAGAATTATGTACAATTACAAGTAATATTATTATCGTTATTGTAAATTTGGCAAAGGTGGCACACCTGAACAACTGCTCGCGGTTACCACCTACTGCCGTTCACCACGTCTCAACTTGTTTGTCTGGCGCACGAGATTTTTTCCAAGCGTGATAGTTATGAACGGGGACTAATATTTAATGTTAGGAGAGTTATAAAATTTATAGGACATATTAAATTAGTAAACTGTTATATGTATTCCATTTTCATTGGCGGTGTCGGGAGATAATGGGTTGTGGTACGGTACAAGTTCTGCCAGTGATGCCGGCAGCACAGGTGACGGCGGGTGCTTTGGAAGCCTCACTGTCAAGCTTGAATTGTTTTCTCTCGTAGTTTGTTTACGTTTTCGTCCACACTGTATCTCTCTGCGTTCAAGTGAATGTGACAATGATTGACGGGATTTATAACCATAGACCTAAAGTGTACTAACGTGTGAAGGAAGTATTGCATTGAATTCACTTCCTGTGTTACATACTGTATGTTCCGTGGGACGAAGTTTTCCCAAGTGATATCCTGCCACATCGTTCTAGATCACATAAGTGCTTTGAGATATGTGTATGGTGAGGAAAGAAGAAGAAAATAGAGCCTCTAACTCTCATTAACGTTGTGTACTGTACAATATATACATGATCTTTAGGCGAAAATTATACGATGAATCTAATATTACAGCCGAAAATATCCATCATGCTAATTAACACTGATCCACGTGGATGATGTAAACTAATTCTGTTATTTAAGATGGATCGAACTTAAAATGAAGGTGTATACAGTGTTGTGCTGGTGTTGGGAGCGTGTCAGGGTCGTCCAGCTGATGATTATGACGAAATGAATTGAGGGGGGGGGAGGGGGTGGGAGACGTGAATGTGGGGGAGGGGTTTCCAATGTTACCTTAGTCCTCCTCCTCACCAGAATAACTAGACTAAGCGAGGGAGGATGAAGCCCCACCATGGCCAAGGTTGACCATCGTCACCAAAGGGATCCTTGCTATAATTTAAGCCGGTGAGGAGCCGAGTATGGTTGCCATATGCAGTTTATGGGAAGTAGGTAGGGAAGGGGGTGATGGTAACTGGAGTAAAGGTGTTGGCGAGTGGAGTGAGAACGAGCGAGAGTGGTGGCGTTGGTATGGGATGAGAAGGAACGGTGGTGGTGTTTGCGGTAAGAATTTGTATCCCGTGAGTCATTGTGTGAGATGGCGGGGACTGAGAGTAGAAGGTGAAAGTGACTCCTCCACCCACACACTCACCTGGCTGCCGCCTGCTTCAATACTCCCAGATGATATATTCTGAGTGTCCTGGAGAGAGTTAGAATACAAGCTGAATTAATTATGTCCAGGCTCCTAAAAATACAATTGTGCTATTCTGGACAGACATTAATAGCTTTGTAGTTTAGGGTAGATTTTTCTCACTGAATCATCACGGGCGGATCTAGGAATATCGAAAGGGGGGAGGGGGGGACATGGCGAGCAGAGCGAGCCCACCCAGGCTGAGGTTGGGGGGGGGGGCGCTGTAAGTCCCCCCAGAAATGTTTTGAAACCCGACCCAATATAATGGGCATTTTGAGGTCATTTTGGAGTCATGTGCACTTGAAATTAGGAGATATTCTGAGGTCAATAGTAAATACTTTTTACTAGACAAAAAGTCTGAATACAATACTGCATTAAAGGAAAGTATTGGAATTTTCTGATGAAAAGTGGGGTGGGGGTCCGGAACCCCAGGACCTCCCTCCTAGATCCGCCCTTGATCACATATTCGTATACAGTACTGTGCAATATATTCTTTTTTTTTTAACCGAAATACTGAATAACCTTTAACCTAGTTTGCTGTAATTTTAATTCTAGACAAATACCATGCACATCAAGCTGATGCCTGTGTGCCGTAGTCATGCCTCCGTTTATTTTCATTAGTTGACGAAGGAACCATAGTATTTATAGATTGCATATCATAAAATATTATCGAAAAATAATTGCTTCCAGACGCGCATTCAAATTCTGCATCGTGTCCCTAGATACAGTCACGTCATTACTGAGACACAATGTGATATGTGAAGAGTAAATATTTCATGCAGTGTTTCCTTTATCCTTTGTTTCCAGTTTAAGTGAATGATCAGTAACATGTCAGTAATGCTTTATACAAATACATCGAAAGTTTATGTATCGCAAGACGGTAACTGATGAAGTGGACCATTAATTGGAGGAGGTCTCCGACCTACCTGTTAAGATGAAACGTTGGCTTTTGTGACTTTCAGTAGTGGTTAGAAGCTGAATCACCTGTAAGGCAGACGGTGTGTTTTGTGTTATATTGACTGTGGGGACTCGAGGATGGCGCACTCCCCGGAAGATATACAGAACAATAATTTCCAGGTTGAGCCTAACCCTGTGACAACCTCACCCCCGACCACCGCCATCAACATCAATGAGCCAGTCACATCCACGTCATCATTTACCAGTGCCTCTCTCCTGGCACAAATAGTTGCAAGGAATTTGGACAACTTGACAGATGACACCGCGCCGTCTAGTTTAAACAGTATTATATATAACGATGAATATCTGGAGGACCCGCTGCCTGACCTGACCCTTGAAAATCTTCGAATTCCTGAGGAGTATGGCGACCCTTCTCTCGGATACGAATTTGTTAATAATGTTGAATCCGATTTTCGCCTTGATAATTCGGAAGCACTATTGAGACATCTAGAAGTGCTAGGTGTTAGAGTCAATGAGGATTATTTCTCATTAGACTTTGATCTGACCACCTCTCGCAGCGCAAGTGTCAGTAGTGTTTCTGACACGGGAAGTGCTGAAGACCACGAACTTGTCTCCCAGGGTCACACTGACGCCACAACACCCCGATTACGCAGAACGTCGCCAGGTCACTCCCGCCAGAAAGAGCATATCGGTTCGGAAAAGTTATCCCGATTACCAGAGGACGAAGACGAAGTGTTTTTGGAGATAGAAGACTTAGATCACGAGGTAGCCGAGGCAGAGATCTTACCGTCTGGAGGTGTTAAGGTGACTTATGAAAACTACAAGAAAGAATACCGATCCAGGATCAGTCCTCACCATAACTTCTTGAAGTTCTTAGAAACCGTACATAGCGGGGTAGCAACAGACGATACAGAGAGTGTGAGGCCGGAGGCTGCTGCAGCTCCTCTCACCGTGGAGGGAAGGTACAGGCGAGTTCTCCTTGCATTCCAAAGAGGAGTCAGACGATCTGATCTCCGAGTACGAAACCTGTCAGCCATACCCAGCAAGTATGCTCAAAAACTACGGAGGTTCTTAGGTAAGAACATGGGAATGATATTCTAGATAGTTTTTATATTTATCTTTAGTAGTTTTGTTATGGGTACAAAAGTTATTTAGAAATACCCTATACATGTATGTTAGGCTTGGCAGTAGACTCCTTGCCTTCTCTTTAGGTGAGAACGGTGCTTACCAAGTGTCTCCCTTATTGAATTTCAGTATTAAAGTGAATTGTCTTCCCGACTGTTATCCTCTAGTCAACAAGTGGGTCTTCGGACCTTTAATTTTCACCCATTAGACTCGTCTGACTAAGAGGTAGAATTCCGGTTACCAGAATTTAAATATAAAACAAAAACAGATTTTATTATTTTGTTTTAATCTGTGCCTTTTTCTTGGTTTTATTATTTTTTGTTGGTTTTTGTCACAGATGGTTTTAATAATTTATGACTAGATTTGGAAAAGACATATGATAGGGTGACCAGAAAAGCATTGTGGGAGGCATTCCAAGTGTATGGGGTGGGAGGAAGGCTATTAATGCAATGAAAACATTCTGCGAGAACAGCAGGACAAAGGTAAGAATAGATAGGAAAGATAATGAAACTTTTGAAATAAATGTTGGAGTTCGATAGGGATGTGTTATGGTCCCTTGGTTGTTCAACATATATAGGGATGTGAACTATCATACACTGGTGATAATAAGCTTTGTTACAGGGCTGCACACATCTCAAATCCTGATTATAAGGGAGACAAGTTGCCACTGTTCAGTATAATAACTGGTGACTGCTTCTGTTTACAGTTGGGCCTCATATTCTAATGTGTTCAGATCACGTATTATAAGTGTCCAGGGGAACCAATCTCTCTCTCTCTCTCTCTCTCTCTCTCTCTCTCTCTCTCTCTCTCTGTACTTAATTGAGTTCTTTAAAACTTTCAGTTGTAAAAGTAGAATAGTTTATCCATGCATTAAGATTAACTTACACTTAGTTTTTACCTTTAGATGTAGGATGAGTCTGGGTGACTGATCAAATCTCTTAGTTTAAAAATTTGACCTTTTCAGTGATATTTTTTTAGATAGAAAAGAGTATAAGCGTATTAACAAGTTATAAAGATAGTTAAAATACTTAAACTTATTAAAGCCAACGCAACAGCATTAAATAAAAACAATGATTTTTCGGTTTTTTAAATGGTTTTTGTCTACTCTGCCCTCCTAGCATACAGAATTTCCTCTACTGAATACACTGGATATAAAAGATGTTGTTCATTAAACTTGTTCCAGCATCACACCTGCACTGTCTCCGAACCCAACACTACACCCGTATCTGGCCCTGGCTCAGTACTACCCCCATATCTGGCCCTGGCTCAGTACTACACCCATATCTGTACTCCAACACACACACACAGTACTCCAACACACACACACACACACACAGTACTCCAACACACACACAGTACTCCAACACACACACACAGTACTCCAACACACACACACAGTACTCCAACACACACACACAGTACTCCAACACACACACACAGTACTCCAACACACACACACACAACACACACACACAACACACACAAACACACACACACACACACACACACACACACACACACACACACACACACACACACACACACACACACAGTACTCCACACACACACACACACACACATTACAACTCACACACACACACACACACAGTACTCCAACACACACACACACACACACACACACACACACACAGTACTCCAACACACACACACACACACACACACACAGTACTCCAACACACACACACACACACACACAGCACTCAACACACACACACACACACACACACACAAACACACACACACAGTACTCCAACACACACACACACAGCACCCACCACACACACACACACACACTCCACCACACACACACACACACACACACACACACACACACAGTACTCCACCACACACACACACACACACACACACACACACACACACACACACACACACACACACACACACAGTACTCCAACACACACACACACACACACACACAGCTCCAACACACACACACACACACACACACACAGTACTCAACACACACACACACACACACAGTACTCCAACACACACACACACACACACACACACAGTACTCCAACACACACACACACAGTACTCCAACACACACACACACACACACAGCTCAACACACACACACACACACACAGTACACACACACACACACACACACACACACACACACACACACACAGTACTCCTACACACACACACACACAGTACTCCAACACACACACACACAGTACTCCTACACACACACACACACACAGTACTGTATGTAAGAAAGGTGTTGGCAGCAACTTAATACTGTAATGTGTAGTCAGGGTGGAAGGTGGGTACGGTACATAAGTTAGCACTAATCTGGCAAACGGTCTGCACAGTCCACAAATATCCCCTACACAAGTTCAGTTTTGTCTGTGCAGACTTTGTTGTCCAGACAAATGTGAGCAAAAGTCTGACTTTGTGTAGCAGGCTAAAAGGTTTTAATGACACTCCTTTTATAATGATTGAATTTGGTCCCATGCCACCTCTTAAAAATAGGATTGTTCTGTACTGTTTAATCATGTCTAAGTTGGGTGTGTTTTCTAGAAATAGCTGTATGGTAAGGTATATTTCATTGTAACTGCATTGAGTAGATAAACCAGAATAAAGTACAGTAAATAAGTTTCGTTATTGCTGTTCCATTCCCTCATAAATTTAGTACAAACTTGATGTCTTGTAATTTGATCCATTCACCCAGTTACCAATAATATGCTGCAAATATAATGAACCATATTGGTTGGAAAATACTGTATTGTAGTTAATCTTCAAAGAAAAAGTATCCTCTTGGAGACAGATAAACAGATGGAAGAAATGCTGAAAACAGAGCAACATACATCATTAAGCAGTTTTTTCTACAAGTTGAATTACTGGCTGATTGGGTTGCACTGCCTGTCACATGAAATGTACAACACTTAATGTGATGTCATTATGTGAACATGGAAGGCTCCATATGTGACCATCTTGCTGAAGGATTGTCTTGACTGTTAAAGTAAAATATCTAATTTATTTTGGATTTCTAAGCTAGATTTATTCTTTATAATATGGAAGTCACTGTTGAATATATTTCTAATGTACATTGAGATGTAAATGCAATCAGAAAACTTTCTGAATTGCCTCAAATTACATTGAAATTGTGTTATTCATTTACATACACTGTCATTGATACATGTGTACGTATTTTGTTTGCAGCAGAGGAAATAACCTACGATACTGTGACTCCAGACAGTGGCGTCCACGACACCTTCAATGCCTTATCGCCAGAAGAGCAGGAAAAGCAGCGAGAAGAATGGAAGGCTGAGCTCACCAAGGTAACCACAAAATTGTAATGTAAATTACCTTCAGAATTGTGCATTTGTTTATTTTCTTAAGTTAATAAAGCAAACGTGACTTTATTTCATTTCTGTTTTTAAGAGACAGTTGACTGTTGTTAAAACTGCCTGTATTACTGTCACTGAATACCTAAGCTCCCAGTTAATGAATAATCAATTACAGTACAGTACTAAGAATTTGGTACAGTATAACGACCTTCATGTTTTAGGGTCTGACAAATAAATTATAGTACTGTCCCCTGTAATGAACTTCTTTCTACATTAACCAGCCAAATTTTTTGATAAAAAATTGCTCACACTAATGGCCATTAATTTTCTTTTAATTTACACTTGGTCTTTTTCTTATTTACTCAAACAATAAACAGATCTTTTGAACAAAATTTTAATTATATTTCCTACTTGTGATGTCTTGAGGGAATACCTGTAAATATGGTGGCTGAGAGATGGATATTATCATTCAAAGGTGATAGCTGTACAGTACAATATATAAGTTTATGATCTTGCTTCACCATAACTATGCATTGTAATGCACTCACATACAGTACATACCTGTAACCCACAAACTGCTATATTTACACAAACACCTGTTAGGTTTTTAGCATCATAATATGTACACCTGGAATTACTATATTTGCAGATGAATTTAACATAGGATCATAGTGTTTCACATTTCGTTCAAAATGATTTCATTGTAACTTTAGTTCACGAAAACTTAGTAAAGTTATATTTCCTATTTGGTAACTCATCCCCTGGGGCTGAGTATCTAAGGTGCATTAATCAACGGGGTTACTCGTGACGTTATTGGTTATATGGAATCAATTCCTCGTATTTCATTACATTATGTAGAGAACAGGTGGTATACTGCAGATATCATGAACTGTTTTATTTCTGGCAGACTGAGGAGGAAATTCAGACCCTCCGACAGGTGTTGGGCTCAAAAGTGAAGCTTGCACAAGATCTCAAGCGAAGACTAGGAATCACTGTCTGGCGCGAGTTTACTGAGGACTTCAATAATTCCATGAAAACCGTTCGTGAATCTCAAACGTAAGTACATAAATTAAAAGTTTATGTTGGTATAAACTATGGTTGGATTTACTTAATGATGAATTTAATAACCAAGTTTTTTTTTCATGACTTAAAGAGATGGTTAGGTATTTTTTTGTTCTTTTATTCTATTACCTTTAGTTCTCTTCCAATCTTGGGTGAGATATAGAGACCCCAGAGAAACAGGGAAATTATATGGGAGAGTGACACAAGACAGTTGTGGAAAGTGAAGGGAAGGGATTAAAATGCTGTACTGTGCTTAGAAAAAGTATTGACATGACTTGCTCATAAGAGTACATAAGAGTACATCTGTGAAAGAAACTGCTGTTCAGTGTTTTGCTCATTTGTAAAATATAGCGACTGCAAATGTATCAAGGGCATACAAACTAAAAAAAAAATGCAGTAAAGTACACTTACTTTGAGGTGTGTATGCAGAAGGTTCCTGGTTGATGATGATGATGGGAATTAGAAGTGGGGATGGAGGAGAAGGGAGAAGAGAAGGAAGTGGGGATGGAGGAGAAATCACCTTTCAGGGGACCCATGCATGATGCCGTAATTTCACCAATAAAATTTTAAGTTCACTAGGTGTAATTCAAGAGTATTTTATTTAAATCAACACTGCACTGCGCTATATATTATCAATATGTTAACTAAATTTCAGAATGGCCAATAATTTTAATGTAAAAATGCAAAAATATTCAAGATGCCAACAAAATCGATGTTCACTCCACTGTAAACAAAACTAAACTGATGCCTGATGGGTGAGTCAAGCGGCTGATGGGTGCACAAAAAGCTAGTTCCCTGTACTGCATATATTATCAATATGTTAACTAAATTTTAAAATGACTAGTACTTTTAATATAAAAAATGCAAAAATATTAAAGAGCACAACTTTCTTGCTATTTACTCCACTGGAAACGAATGTAAACATAGAACAGATTACTGAATTGGCAGACTAGCCCATCAGCTGATGCTCACAACAAAACGTGTTTGTCGTAAGGATTTCGTTAATCAAAGTTTTGTTCGTTAACCGAATTGAAGATCCTTATGGGAGATAATTCATTAACCGAAATTTCGTTAATCGAACCGTTCATTAACCGAGGGACCACTGTAGCTTGAGAATACAGTACTTTACAGTATAGTAAAATCCCTGTTATCCGGCACCTACTGGAATAAGGAGGTGTCGAATAAAGAGGTTTTCCGGTTAATTGAATCTCACTTTTAGGATCCCCCAATAAATCCTACAATGCACAGTGCTGCAGGCTGACCTCGCAAATTCGTGTATCAGAAAAATAGACTTCGTTAGTACTTATTCCACTCTATATAAGCGATATGGCTTAGCAATTAAGAAAATATAATATAAAATAGAAAAATGAAGAGCCAAGGTGTGTGTGTGTGTGTGGAGGGGATGAGTAGCTGTGCGGCTCAACTTTCTCCCGATGTTACGTAATGCCATACGGCTTGGCTGAACTGTGTCGCGTCCCCCAGAGGATGGTTTGTGTGTGGAAGGGGCTTGTTTGTGCTTCAAATATGTGTTATTGTATTTTATGATATGCTATGTATCAATTTTATTGGTTTTCATAGCAATAAATATGGCAGTTCATCTCACAGTATTCAAACCAATAATTCTAGCTGATTTTGGAGGACTTATTAGTACTGAACAGTATTTCATTTTGGTGCTGGTTAGTTTTACTGTACAACATTATACTGTACTGTTGTGTGAGGGGAGGTAGAGTGTTATTGCTTTGACAAACACTTTTTTTCTACCGGAACTTTAACACTTTCACAGTTTTGCATGAAATTATCATTCAAGTACCATGGCTGACCACTGAAGCATGTACTGTACTGTACACCTAAATTATCAAGAACATTTTGTTGAGAGTCATTCCTAACAGTCACAGTAATAGAATGTCAGTCCACAGGCTCATAGCTTAAAGAACTATGGAACAACATAAATAGTATCAGTCTACAGCTGCTAACAGGTTAACTATAAACTTCCTACATTAAAAGAAGGGGACTGCTTAATAGCTTTAAATTTTATGCCAATGCAGTACAGCTTGAAATAAAGGAACGATGTCTTACCTTCTTACTGCTGGAGGTTTTCTCTAAGCTTAATAAATTTTCTGGTGGTAGCCAGAATAAAATCCTTAGGTGTTGAGAATACTGAACAGGTTTAAATTTATCGCTCTCCCAAAGAGTTAACAACAACTAGACAAAGAAAACTTCAAAGCTATGAAATGCAAATTTAACAAAACAAAGAACAGTGGCAGGGCTGACAATGAGAGGAGAGTGAACCCATTTGTATGGGCAGGACAAAATGTAGAGTGGCTTTTCCTGAAGAGGATACCATTAAGGTTCAGTGATCTTTTTACCTTAAATGGCAGCAGCATACAGTACATATTCTTTGAAATATTTTTCTTGGTGAATTGTGGGTTGCAGATATGTCTTCGAAAGATAGTTACATCAAGTGGTCACTTTGTTATGATCAAATATGATGTAGTGTACATCTAGATCACCTGGTTTGTGTAATAAATGGTCACTCATTTGGTTCCAGCTACTAAAAAGAGGGGACGACCAAACAAAAAATATATACCGTAGTTGGAAAGATAAGGTGAGAGAGGAACAGTAGGAAGGGAAGGGCATTCAGGAAGAAGCAGTGTGTGTACAATCTGCCTACGGAGTGATTTCACTGAAATGATTCGTTCAAAAAGTGGTACGTATATGGTAACTTGGCGGGGGAGCCCAGCGAGTAACACCACTGACTAGTGGGCTGGAGGTCATTGTAGCAAGATGGTATATTAATGAACTCTGAGCAAAATTTCTTGCTACCTAAGTTTTTTTCTGGCATTCCCTCATAGTTTTGGAGGTAAAAGCCTTCAAGATGGGTAGCAAAAGTAAATGAGTTATACCCTAATCCCATGCTTGAAACTTTTGAGAAACGAAGATGATGCATACAGGAAAAAAAGAGGACAGCCAGTCCGAGATGATACTGCAACATGAGCCGATAGCACTTACTTCTAGGTGTAGAATATTTTGCATAAGGTTTATTATATTTTCTTGTTTAGAAGTTGTTTTATTTTTAGAACAATATGGGAGGTGTTTGTTATTCTAAAATAATGATAAGTTGAATCAGGTTTCATAGAAGTTATCAATTTAACCACGTTTTAACAATACTTTTTTAATCTTTAACGAAGGACCATTCAATGAGAACCTTTAATGTTTAAAAAAATTTTCTTGGATGCTAAACAATGAAATACCTTAAGAGTATATATGGCAATTAATTTTCTATTAATTACTTAGGGAAAAGGTACCATAAATGTTTTTTCTAAAGCAGTTGAGAATCTTGGGACGTATTGTGATAAATGAGCACGAAAAGAGGATCACATCTGTTAGAGCAGTTAGAGAGACTGAATTACTGCACATGATTACAGGGTCTGTGTTGCTTTTGCTTGTGTCCACTCTGTGTCATGCATAAAATATTGATAATACAGAAAACAAGATTAGTTTTTAAATTAGTCTTAAAGGAATTATGGGAGGATTTCTTTAGTGATTTTCTTTTTATATTTATTAATGTGAATTTTCTTTTGTGTAGTGAATCATTAGATAAGTGTATAGTATAATTTAGTCTAAAATTCTGATTTTTGTGTTATTTTTCATGATGTTCCTGAACTTGTTACATCTTAATCTATATACTGTACAGTATTTATTTTAATTAATCAAAGTAATTCATATTTTCTCTTGTTTTAGCACTCAATATGTCCAAAGTTTACCTGTGTAAGTACATTATTTTACACATTCGTAGGAGGTAATAATCAAAGTAATGCATCTTAAAGAGGCCAGGCTTTAGGTTTTATATACTAGTTCTTTGGCTTGCTCTCATCCTTTGCTGGAAATTTTATGCCTGTATTTTAAATATTGTTGTATGCTTTAATGGATGTGTTGGGTGCTCTTCATAGTATTTTCTACGGTGTAAGTACAGAAATTGTTGGATAATCATTTTTCCCAGAACCCAGTGTAAATTATAAGTCTTTAACACATTTTTGAAAAGTAACAGTATTGTACTTTATTCCCATCATATACGGTATTGATAGTGTTGAATAGTCATTTACTGAACTACTATGTACAGTATAACCAGTAAGTACCCGGTAATATCAATTACTTAACTAAGTTTTTTGTAAATTACAGTACAGGTACTTATCTTCCATTTTATAAAATTTGTGACATGGTGTATGGGTGAAAGGTGTCAGGTCAGCATTTTCTGTATTTCTTGTTTATATTATTTGAATGTCCATTTATTTTCTATGTTTTGTTGCATGCAAGAAGAAACCAACTTAATGCAATACAGCAGTTAATAAATTTCTCATATCATGGAAAATTTCAATACAAGGAATACAGTAACAAGACAGTTTGATTTATAAATGTCTCGCAAATACAGTACTATACAGTACAGTATTTAATTTTAATACAGCCTGTAGCATGGGTATATAAACATTCATTTTCGTGTGGAACCATCCCTCAGTAATTCAGTGTTTTGTTTACACCAAGAAAAGAACAGTACTTCACATGACATCACAGACACAGTTGTGTTAGCAAGAAGCATAATGCAACTTGATGTAAAGTGGCAAATAGATGTACTGTAGTTGTATAGAAATTAAGACTTACTTAAAGCATTTTGACAGGTTTTGCAAGACAAAAGAGTAATTGCATAAACTCTTTATCCCCATTAGTGTGAGGCAAGTGTACTAAGTACTGTACAGTGAATGAATTGATCGAGTAAAGGAATTAATCCCTTGAGTACAGTACAGTACTGTAGTAGTCTTAACTCGTATTGTAATATTTCTTGTAGATACAAGAAACTGATTTTCCATATTCATATTCTCAACAAAAGTCACATTACCTGAACTGTGTAATTCATGATCTGGCCTGTCAACTGGACCTGTTCTTAAGCTTTATTTTGGCTTCAAAGTCTTAACTTTTGTGAACCAGTCAAGACTGATGCTGCTAAAAATTAGTGATTTACCCACAAGAAAGATTTGCTTTGCTTTTATAGTGATAAAAACATGCAGCATTTTACCAACCAAGAACTGTACATGTGTGAGAGTGTCTGTAAATATGAAGTATTGCTTGATTTTAGTTCTTGTCTAGTACTGTACTTGATGATGGCAGTTGCATTAAAAAATAGCACAGAACATTTTCTTAATTTGCTTTCTTCTATGTAAAATTTGGTAGAATCTATATTTCTTCAAATTTAGTGCACCTTTTTTTTGTTGGCTTTATTGGGTGTTGTATGATGCTGCCGTGATGTTGTTATGGTGGCCAGAGTGCAGAAAGCTAATGAAGTCATCACTGAAATACATGAGGCTGTTTCATCTGCACCACTGTGAGTACCCCATTATTTAGGACGGTTAACAGGCTTGGAAATTTACTGTGGTAGGGACCATTGTTGGTGTCTGCTTAGCTGTAATGTCCTTTAAAAATTAAAGACAAATAAAACTAAATAAAATCATGGTCATCGGTATGTGGCCAACATAAACTCTTATTGTCATTAATTTTCAAGCCTGAATTAACACTGTTATGTGTTTTACTACTATACATGTTTGATTTTCAATCAGGGCATCCCTAGTATACTGTGTGTGTAAAGTCTAGATGTTCTGTAGTGTGATTTGGTGAATTCTCAGTTTGGGGAATGTGGGGCTGGATCCTGAAATCACTCATGATAAAAGGCAATTAGATAGCCCATGTTATTATGACAGTGTCTACATGATAGAGCCACCTTCACATACACCTAAGCACAGGAGGAGGTGATGTATTCATAACTACAGTATCCTTGTCAACCATACCTAGTTTCTTGTATTCCTAAAGGGAACAGAGTTTCCAGTTGATGGCCAGAACGAGGAGTTGGACATTCAGTGATCTCCAGACTGACCATTTTCTGTCTCTCCTGGTCATAGAAAACAGGATTTATGGACCAGTTCTCCCAAAGAGTGTTAACCACCCCAGTTCTAGCCCCCCCCCATAAAAAAAGAGGAAAATAACTGTACACATTAATTATACCTCATAATTACAGAGAAGCACTCAGAATTACATTAAAGCACTTATAAGCACATAGAAATACTCTGAGAAGCATGGGGAAGCATTTATTGCAATAATTGCACATTTTTCCCTGCTTTTCACTTTATTTTACCATTTTGTTGACTCCTGCGCATAACAATTATCAGTTTCATCAATAAGATAAAAAAACCATGTTTACCACCTTTTATGGTTCAAATAGGGTGCCAAATTGATCTGGAAGGCAGAGCGAACAAAAAAGATGGGAGGGGGGAGCCACGGCAACCACTGCCACACTCCACATTTATGGTCCTTCCCACATGGTATCCAGGGGTTAACCGAGACTTTTTATTGCATGGTAATTGGTTCAGTGACGTGTCTGAAGAAGGGCTTTCCGCTGAAACTTGGTGGTCCCATTCGAACATAAGAATGGAGGAACCTTGAGGGTAGACTCAACATTTTTAATACTACATTTGTTTCTGATTATTTGTGATGTATATATATAATATATATATATATATATATATATATATATATATATATATATATATATATATATATATATATATATATATATATATATATATATATATATATATATATATATATATATATATATTTATTTATTTATTTTGGTGTTAGTGGTACAGCATAACACACCAATATGTCAAGTTGTCAAGGGTTTGAGCCTCGGCCGGGACGCAAGTGAGAAGGGTCTTATCTAGGGGTAGAAATTCGCATACGCCCGGCCGCCCGAGGCGGCTAAAATATCAGAAGGGTGAGTAGGTCTTAGAGAAATTTACTGTTTTTTAATTGCCTGGCAGGCAACTAGCATGTCAGTCAGACTTGCAGTGTCTATGAGATATCCTGTAGTTTTGAACAAAAACTGATATTTTTGACAGTCTGCTTTACCATAAGGAAATGCTTAGTGCCCGGTTTTTAAAAAGCATTGCAAGAGCAAACGTGTGTTGTACACATGAACCCGCGTACTTGGTTGTTGCGCCCTGCTGCTCCCAGGGAGTCGGCGATCTCGGTGCAACTCATACCTCTGTACAGTATTGACGTGATGTCTGACTAACACAGACATTATTATTAATCATCAGGAGCCACTATAGGGGATTGTTTGTTATGTGGAAGAATATTAATCCACCACCAAGCATAAAACACAAAACCAGAGAAGAAAAGTAAGAGCAGCAGCATCAATATGAACAATCAACACGATCTAGATCATTCCAAACGTTATGGTATGAGGAATTTGATTCGTCCAGAAGAGTTAAGAACTATCTAATACTTCTAACCAGTGTTGATGTAATCAAGTACATCCACTTTCTTCTGGATATCTTGCATTGCCTTGGGTGCCTTTCAGATCAGTTTCATCACAGACATACCAATGTTTCTGCTATCATGGCTGAAATTCAGGCCTCAGTTGATTTACTCACTAAATATTTGACAAGTCCAGGACCCAGTCTGAGGAAGATTTTGGAAGGTGACACTACCATATTCCAAGGACAGAAGCCGAGTGATAGGAATAGCGCCTTCATGGCTGCAAGGCATGATTTGCTGACACCTCTGTTTACAAGTCTAAAGAAAAGATTTATTGACATGGTCAGTGCAGTTCTGCATATTTCATGGATTCTGGATCTCAAGCTGTGGCCTGCAGAATACACAGGGAATGAAGGTTTCGGAGACACCACTGTGGGAGCACTGGCTCAGTCTCTTGAGAAAACACTAAGTGAGGCAGAAGTGGATCCAACCAAGCTGGAGACTGAATGGGCTGTACTCAAATGCTATCTCTACAAAGTGAGTAAGATATCACCTGTTTCAAAACTGTCCTGGGAGCAAATAAATGAATCATACAGAGAAAAGTGTGGCTCCTTTCTCTATTTCGTTGACCTTTTGCTGTCCATTCCAATCAGTTCTGCTGATGCTGAACGTGGCTTGAGTCAGGTCAAGCTCATCAAGATAGACTGGCGCAGTCGTCTCACCGATGACCACTTGACAGATCTCCTAGTGGTCCAGTTGCAGTCAGATATTGTTAGCAACTTCAATCCAGATGAAGTCGTCAACAGATTTTTAACGACTGGAGCTGCCGTGATGATGGCTATAACCACACACATAGCTGCAGCACAGAGGAGCATGTACAGAAACTTATTGACCAAATCCAGTGAAGAAGAAAGACCTCGGTTACATATACATACAGTACAGTAGTTTTTTAAGAGAATCTAAAGTTTTTTATAAATTTCAGGTAATGATCTAAAGTAAACAAGGAAATGGATTATCCATATTATAATATGTTGTGCATCATGTCAGTATTTGAAGTTTGAATATAATTTACATTTTGTTAAGCTAAATAAAGTATCAAAGTAAACAAAAACACTTTCTATGTAGGCCTACCCAGTATATGTCAATTATTGAAATTTAAATGTTTTTTTTTATTAATGTCTCTTAAAATTTTGGAAGGGCTAGTAACTATTTGATTCTATTAGCCCAGCTGGCTTATCCAGTGTGACCCTACCAAACAGCACAGGTTTCCTGGTCCCTGGTTTCTTCCTGTACTAACACTAGATAGTCCAACCGCCCAAATGGCTAGTAAGATGATAAGTGGCTAAACTGATATAACAATAGTGCAGATTATTATTTCCAATCAGGTCATCTTTACAGGAAACATAAAATCATTAATTTTTACCTCGTATCTTGCTTAGGTTTTATTACTTGGCTTTTGGGCTGACAACAAATGGTATAAGGTGGTGTGACTGGTACTGCCTGCATAAAGTGTAATTTTAAGTTTTAAATTCATGCAAAGTATGGGAATTATTGTTTTAAGTTTTTGCCCCATATTTAACACATTTCAGTTTATTACGTACAGCTCCTCCCCGACTTACGACCTACTGTACTCGACTTATGTCCACCCGCACTTACGACCTGCCTCAGCCGTACCAAAATTTGGTCAAATTACGTATTTTCGAGTCCCAAAGTCAATACACAGACAAAATTTTCATTTGTAATTCACTTTAAAATGGCTGGCAAGCTTAAACATGAGTGTTTTGTGGTGCTGAGAAGAAAAAGAGACACCCACTTTAGATTATTTTATGTATTATTTAAGCATTTCCGATTTACGACCATTTCGACTTAAGACCTGGATGTCGGTCCCTAACTCCGTCGTAAGTCAGGGAGGAGCTGTTTACTATACAAATTTATTGTTACGAGTAATACCTGTACAGTAGAGTATTGTAGTTGTTTTTTTAATACATTCTTTATCACAAAACTGTTACTGGGTACTTGACCGATTACATCGATATCCAGTTCAGTTCTTGTGCCACACCTTTGCCCAAGAAAATAGACAGAACATTACAAGCAGAAAACATATTATTTGTGTAGGTCTAACTCTATACAATACAGCTCCTCCCCGACTTACGACCACCCACACATACGACCGCCTCAGTCGTACCAAAATTTTCTCAAATTACGTATTTTCGAGTCCCAACGTCAGTGAATGAGCCGTGTACTGACAAAATTTTCGTTTGTAATTCACTTTAAAATGGCTGGCAAGCTTAAAAGTGAGAGTTTTGTGGTGCTGAGAAGAAAAAGAGACCCCCATTTTAGATTTTCTATGTATTATTTAAGCATTTTCGACTTACGGCCACTTCGACTTACGACCTGGATTTGGGTCCCTAACCCAGTCGTAAGTCAGGGAGCAGCTGTACTTTATTTTCAATCACAAGCCTGGCGAAGAAAAAATAAAACAAAGCTTCCTTATGCACTGGTTGATTAATTCCACAGGTATAGGAGGATGTCTGGAGCATTTTCGGATCTAGGAGATGCCATATATCAACAACCAGTGTGAGTAGGTGGCTCGTTATCCCGCCTTGCTTATTCTGCGTCACATACATTAATGCTATGCTTGGAATGAATCACATACCCTGCTTCTTGTGCTGCATAATATTGCTGCAGTAATTATCATCAGACACCTATTAAATACTTTTAGCACTAAAATTTTACAAAAATTAAATCACTTTTCTGTCTCATAACACAGTGACTGTTGGTATGATGAAAGTGACCCATACAGAAAGTTTACGTCATGTTGATGTTATTTTGCACGTTGAGTTCAAAAAGACTTCCATTGCACGTCTTGCATTGTATGTGGAAGGTAAGATGCTTTGAGATGAGTAGTAGAAGCATGATCTGTATGGGTGGTCTTGAACTAACAATTAATACAAACTCATGGAAATTAGTAAAAATCAAGTTGAGATGTCACCTAACTTAACCTAATCGAATCTAATCCAATCCAATCCAACCCAACCCAACCCAACCCAACCCAACCCAACCCAACCTAACCCAACCAAGAATTCGCACCACTCCACCGCCCGTCAAATTCAAAACATTTCTGTTGTTCTTCTCCAATAGTTGGATCTCCGGGGTATCAACGAAACTTGCGGGTTATTTCCCCTAAATGTAATCATCGATTATGCGAATCAGCGGTTGATGGGACGTTGGTTTTTGGGGTATACATAACCTGCATGTCTGTTCTACCTGTAGGTCCTTTGTGAGGAAAACCTCATAGAAGAATGGTGCTTTAGAATTGTCTAAAGACTCTAAACCATTGGTGTCAAACTCAAATCCTTTTGAGAGCCAATTCTTATTTTAGTTACCCTCTTCAGGGCCAACACAAGTGGTATATCACATTTTGCAGGATTGAAGTTTACAGCTTCACACAATTGCCTTACCTGGCTTACCAGGAATACCTCATTTGGGTTTGTCTGATCTTAAGTATGTAAAATTCATTTTACTAAATAAACATGATTACTGTATATCTACCATAATTTCAGGCTGATAAATTTTACCGTCATCCCGCTGACCATCCCAAGGACCACATTTGGCCCACGGGCCATGAGTTTGACACCCCTGCTCTAAACTATTGTTTGCAAAGATGAAGTTTCCGAGATTCGGTTCATGGCAATAATTGCAATACACATACAGTGACCCCTCCGTTAACGAACTCAATCCGTTCCAGAAGGTCGTTCGTTAACCGAAAAGTTCGTTAACCGAAACCAATGTTTCAATGGGTTTTTGGGTAATTGGTTCCAGCTCACCGAAAATTTCCTAAATTCAACAAAAATGGTAGAAAAATTCACTTACTTTGAGGTGTGTATGTAGAAGGCTCCTGGACGATGATGATGATGATGATGATGATGGGATTTAGAATGGGGGTGGAGGAGAAGGAAGAAGAGAAGGCATTGGGGTGGAAGAGAAGTCACCCCATGGCGCCATTTCACCCATAAAATTTTAGCTCTCTTGGTGTAATTCAAGATTATTTTCTTTAAATCAACACTGCACTGCATTATATATTGTCAATATGTAAAATATATGTCAAAATGACCAATAATTTGCTTGGAAACACAGAAAAAAAGCGTTTAGTTGAAGAGAGTCTCAAGCAAGACGTTACCTCCAGTGAAAACAGAGAGAGAATAACTCCAGTTTGCTGTGTTAAGAGGCTGGATGCCGCGCATTAAACTAGTCACTTTACCTTCAATTATGTTCAATAATTGTTAAAATGACTAAAAAATTGAATATTAAACTTTTAAAATTATTGAATAGTATAAACTTCTTGATATTTACTAAAATAGTAAGGAATTTAAGCCCTAGAACCGATTAATGTATTGGCGGACTGATACTAAAGCTGGTTGCCCAGTCAGTGCAAGCGAAAACATGTTGAGGTCGGTTCGTAAGAACTTCGTTAACCGAATTTTTTTTCGTTAACCGAATTGAAGATCCTTATGGAAGGCAGTTCGTTAATCGAAATTACGTTAACCGAGGTGTTCATTAAACGAGGGGTCACTGTACTGTAATACCTTTCCTAGTACAGTAGTTTAATGATTCTCAACTCACGATATCTTAGTTATGGGTAAAAAATGAGAAAAGTGCCATAGATGAAATTCGTCTTGTTTTTGTCTGAAATTATCATTAACCCCCTAAAAAAACAATGAAAAACCTACCATATCTTGCCACCATTTACATTTTTTGGGGGTAATTTAATGATTCTCAACTCACAATATCTCAGTTATAGGTAAAATATAGTTTTCCTTTTTTCTGTCCTATCTTTAACACTGGGATATCAATTATATTTTCAAAAGAAAGGGGTCCATGAGACAGCTTAGTAACTGCAAAGGGGGAATATAATGAGAACAAGGTTGGGACCACTCTCATTGAGTCTATATTATCTGAAGGCATTGTCCAGCAGCAACAAGTATCTAAACTCCTAAGTTATTTTCCTCTCAATAATGTTTGACTTTTGGAAAAAAATTGGTACACATACAGTGGGGCATGCTATAACGAATCTAATTGGTTCTAGAACCTTGTTCGTTATAGCATTCGTTCGTTATAGGATTAATCCGTTCCAGGCCACCAAATACAACCACTTAACACTGAAAAATATAATAAAATTGTAAAAATTGTAAAAAAGTACATAAATATGCATCTAAACCCCTGAAATAAAGAATATCATTAATACTTGTAATAAAAAACAATAAATTATTAAAAAAATAACTAAAAATTTTAAATAATGTTCGTTGTAGGAGTTTCGTTCGTTATAGCATTCTCAATTTTATAGGTAAAACCGTTCGTTATAGGAATATTCGTAGTAAGATCCGTTCGTTACAGCATACCCCACTGTACTTCTGCTGGAATATCTTGTCACACCAAGGCCTTTTTGTTGGCTTTCCAAGTAATAGGCAGATGATCCACCTAACAAGATTGTAAGCCAGTCTTTGCTGACCTTTAAGCTCTGATGTATGCCTTACTGTGCTTTTCACTCTTTTGGATGAAGAAGCTAGTATCATCTTCACCGAATATATGCTGGAGAGAGTATTTGACATTGTCAGTGATAAAAAAAATTACCACGGCATTATAAATATGGCGTAGATTCTCAAACTGTGTATTTATTCTATATAACAAAAATCAGTATCCAACAGTAGTGAATGTTATAACAAAGGAGTATTTAATGTATATACAGTACAGGTGCTCCTCTACTTAAGAATATTCACCTTACAAACTTTCAGAGATACAAACCTCATCACTGAGGGGATTACCTGCCAGAACAGGTGTTTAATGTGGATGAGACTGGATTATTTTGAAGAAAATTCCAGATAGAACAAACATTACCTAAGAGAAGTGTGAGTCAGGTTTTAAGGCTGTATTAAAGGGTATAGTTGTACTAAATATCCATAATCTTTTCATTTTTACAATATGTTTGGTATCTACAAGAGTAAAGTTGGACTTACACACAAGCCTCAGGAACGTAACTCGTTTGTAAGAAGAGGAGCACCTGTACTGTGCTGTACAATGCGTACTTGTATTTTTAATCCCCCCTCCATTTTGTCATTGGTGTGGATTAATTCACGGTTTTGAAATTTATAAAAATTTCCAGAGATGTAACCCCTGCAAATGTACAGTAAGTACTGTATATAAGAAATACTGTACAGTATAAAGATACAGTACATAAATAAGTGCAAATGCTGTATTTCCATACTTTTGCAATCTGTCTCACTTCAAAAGCTGGTTTTCCGGTATCTTCGTGATGTAGATTTATTCAGTATTTTTTCTCTTCTATTTTTAATTTTTGTAGTCCTATTACCCCCCTTCCATTGTGGGTCGATGACCTGTGTCCAGGTGGGCTATTCCCCGTAAAAAAGAAAAACAAAAAAACAAAATAAGAAATAGCGAGTGATTCACGTAATACAATATTTATTTTATTACTTATATTGCCAGGAGCCTTAGAGTGCACCCAGGTTAGGACAATAAGCTTAGTAAGTCATAACTAAAGTTTTATTAAACATAATTTTAAGTAAAATAAATTTTAGAATACAGTAGAGAGCGAGTTATCTGAAGAGCAAAACTGATTTACAAAGGGAAAAGGAACTAGAGAAGGTATATTTGTTTTAAGAATTTTGAGTGAAAGGGCATTAGAAGTCCAAGGAAATTTGTATACAGTACTGTACTGTATCTGTTTTATTGATTCTGAAAAGGCTTTTGATAAGGTAAAGTATAATAAACTTATAGACATCTTGGCAAAACAGGCTTAATGTAGGAAATAATAGAATTTTAAAGAATCATTACTGGCAACAGGAGGCTACAGTCCCCCCTCCGTGGACGCCCATGCTCTAACACTGTATAATACACCTATATACAGTATATATTCAGAATTCTTAATGAGAGAAGTTACAAGTGATAATGAAGGGCTAAACATAATGGTAAAGTAATATAAAATAAACGCCATGAAGGATGATATAGTACTGCTCTTATGACGGATAGTTAAGTGGCTTTACAAAAACAAGTTAACATTAGTGGAAAAGGTGACAAGTAATGGTTGTTTCCAAATTGGAAATAAATGCTAAAATAAAAATTATGGTAGGCAACAGGAAACTAAACAAGTGGAAAATTTTGTGTACTTAGGAAGTAACATTAGCCGTGATGGTAGATAAGGAAATCAAAGCAATAAGTCGACCCAAAACAGCATTTAATAATTTAGAAGACCCAATGAAAAAAGACCTAGTCAATTTGAGAAAAAGGGCTGCTGAAAGGCTTTATATAGTAAGGACTGATATATGGGTCAGAAGCGTGGACACTCAGCAGACACGCTAGAGATTGGAGTCAGTGTTGCCAGATGCTGTAACCTAAAATTCCCCATATCCAGAGGCAAAAATTCACACCAAATCCCCATTTCCGGTATTTTTCTTAATGAAAAACGATAATTATTTAAAAGATAAAGCATATAATATTATGGATTATGTTAATAGTAACTACGTATATAAAAACCCATTATGGTCAAAAATTGTAAATGTGGATAAGATTGAAGACTTCATATTGACACTTGTAGTAATTGATTTGTAAATTTGTCTGAAAAATAGATTTAAGGGTAAAATTTAGAGAAAGCTTATAATTTCAAGATTTTTTTCCTTTCGGTAATATTACATCTCGCTCACTACATCAATACAAAACTTTCATTGCATTAGTCAGAATAACTTCTGTTAAACATACGAGTTAGTCTTTTTGAATTGTTTATCACTAACAAAGTAACAAACCAGGTTTATTTCTTAAATAACATTTTCACCACTTACCACCAGCTGACGAGCCATTAGTGCGGTGAGTCTATCCAGTGTTAGTACAGGAGGAAACCAGAATCCTGGTTAACACCCTTATAACGTGTACCCAGACCGAGGCTTGAATACATGACATATTGGAGAGATACTGTCCCAACAACAGTTGGAAAATTAAATTATCAGTTGTGGCATTAGAGTAGGGAGGGCATGGTTGACTAGAAACAAAATATGACACATTTATAAACAAAGGTGGTATCGTCTACACTTTTCATGGAATCATGTCAATTTGTACTGGCCTACCGGTACATTGCGACGGACAGTCGTTTTCAGCTGTATTTGTGGCTACCCGTTTTTCTCTAGAATGTTTTTTCCCTTCCGATTCATTGTACTGTGGCAACCCTCGGTGCTTCATCTAAGCTTGTGTATAGTATTCGTTCTCCACATTGAACTGTGCACTCATTAAATTAGTTGAATGGGGAGACGGGATATCAGTATCCAGTTGCAGACGTCACACCGTACAATCAAGTCTTACTAGCCTTTTAATTTTAACGTCTGCTGCGAGTACAATGTATGAAGATATAATAGTCGGTTAAAGGGTGTCTTCGTTGTAATGACTTAAAGTAAGGCGTGTATTGAATTTTTATTATGAATCAAATTAATGTCTTATGTGGCAGAAGTGTTAAATATTGGATAAATTAATCCAGACTGAAGCCTCACGTTTGATAATGTTTTTTCTCCGTAATTGATTATTAGGAGTAGTGTCCTGGTAGTTTTGGTGCGGCGGGAGTTTGGGGGGGGGGGCGATGTCGGGGTGTGGGATGGCAGCCGCCCATTGATCCAGTGCTAGGTAGTGACGTCACGCCCTGCCACTGGTCTTGGCTACCACCCGCACGCCCACCCGCCCGTGTCCGTCTATTCCGCTCCCGGTGTAAGCTTGCATTCTTCCACTCCCCGCCCCTAACTCATTGAAACAAGAGTTGAAGTTCTATTGGCTATGTTTCTTCAGCAGTAAGGGCACTTTACCTCGTCATATCCGGGAGAGCATCTTCAAACACCGTGATGTCATTGTGACGTCATGGATCGATTCCAGCGTACGAGATCCCAGTCAGCTGCTGAATGTTAACAAAGAAACATTGGGGGTTCCTTTTGTTGGGGTGGCTGCGTAGTGTGTGGCGTTAAAAGGTGAACACGGTGTCGAGTGTGGGATGCGGTGGTATAAGATAACTTGACGTTGGTACCTGATGAATGGTAGTCGAAACTGATTTGGCTCATTGTTTGGCCATGAAATATCTGGTATTTATGAAGAAAAACTTTTCATTGTGAAATATTAGAGATGTGACACCGAGTACACGTTGGATGCTTTTTGCTGATCCATATTTGTTGGGGTTGGTAGCGTGACCTTTCCTCCTAAAGTAGAGCTGTTGACCCGGCGGGCGAGAGATGCAAGCGTATAGACAACCAAGGTGGAGGATTACCACCTTGGTCAGGCACACCAACCGTTTATCGTAGGCAGACTGACTCATCTGGGCCTCACCACTTCGTCACCACAGGCACATTTATCATCATTTCCTCAATTTACGTTGGTATTATAAAACAGACGATAGTACAAGATTATTAAACGTAGCTATACCTTTTATCAGTGTCCTTTTATAGAGTAAGAATTGGATTTAATTAATATTTAAGCGCTATATTTCGACAAACGCAACAGGTGTCAGCGAAAGGTTCCGTATATATTTCGTTTCCTTTACTTCATTTTTTTTTATTTTAAGTCCTGGAAGAAAGTCAGTAATTACAATTGTCTTTAATGGGACTTAATGGCACTTTACACGTATAGTTGACGTTGTACACCAGAGTTCATTATATAATTCACAGGCTGGACTGGTGTGTGTGTGTGTGTGTGTGTGTGTGTGTGTGTGTGTGTGTGTGTGTGAATCGTCTTGGCAGTTATAGTCGGTGTTGCTTTCAATTATCTCATTTTTCGAGCGCTTTATCTAACACCTCTCGTTTCACACTGTTCCCAATCTTTAACATTAGTTCGTGTCACACTGTTCCAATCTGCCATCTCGTGTCACACTGTTCCAATCTGCCATCATCTCGTGTCACACTGTTCCAATCTGCCATTATATCGTGTCACACTTCCAATCTGTCATTAGCTCGTGTCACACTGTTCCAATCTGCCATCATCTCGTGTCACACTGTTCCAATCTGCCATTATATCGTGTCACACTTCCAATCTGCCATCTCGTGTCACACTGTTCCAATCTGCCATTATCTCGTGTCACACTGTTCCAATCTGCCATTATATCGTGTCACACTTCCAATCTGTCATTAGCTCGTGTCACACTGTTCCAATCTGCCATCATCTCGTGTCACACTGTTCCAATTCTGTTATTATATCGTGTCACACTGTTCCAATCTGTCATTATCTCGTGTCACACTAAAAATCGGTCACATTATCCTCTCATATCAGCAACCACAACCCCCACCATTTTGTCCTCTCCCCCCACACACACACACTCACTCACTGTTAGTAACCAGTGGCAAACTTATGCCGTTCAGCTCCATCCGGCCAGCCATCACTGACCACCCAACACACTCCATACCCACCCAACACACCATACCCACCCAACACGCCACACAGCACACCTCACCACACTCCACTCACCCAACATTCGCGTTTTTCTTCATGTTGCCAAAATAGTCTGATTCAAAGTTGTTTTCTGTATGTCTTGCCACGTTCCTGAAATGTTGAGACAAAGCGCGTTCTAGGCTACCGAAGGAGGATTATAGGGACGTTCATTATACTGTATGCAGGTACAGTTCCCTTCACTTGTGCGTTTACAGGGCTCATTTAAACATTCCACAAATCATTGTCCTTGAGATGTTTGTGTTAATATTGTTTTCGTTTAATTCCATATATGTTTACTATTGCGAGTTTCTTTCTGTCGAATGTAAACAAACACAGGGCTGCCATACTAGTGAAGGGAACTGTACGTGTAATGTAACATAAGTAACGGTTTAGAGATGTAAAGATGCAAGTTGTTATAATATGGTGACAACTAACTGCAATACAAGGAAAAAACGATTTTGAAAACGCGAAAGAATGGGTTTTAATTTTAATTTGGGTTATCGATTGTGCAGTAAACATTTGTCATTGTAGCTAAACCTTACCGGATCATATGAAGATCCTCCCCCCCAAACCTACTTGGGGGGGAGGATCTTCATATGATCAAGCCTGGATGGGAGGATCTGACCTGACCAATGACCAAACCTGACCTTACCTGACGTCACTATGACCACATTTGTGTTGGTATATATATATATATATATATAGTCAGATTTTGCCCATGTACTCAATAGGTTAGGTTAGGTTAGGTGGATCTTCATATGAGCGCGACTGGGGGCAGTGGATCTTCAGTTGATACTTTGGGGGGGAGGATCTTCATATGATCTAGCCTGGGGGGGAGGATGGGGGGGGGAGGATCTTCATATGATCTAGCCTGGGGGGGAGGATCTTCAGTTGGATACTTTGGGGGGGAAGATCTTCATATGATCCACCTTACCTAAACTAAACTAAACTAAACTTAAAAATTAAATGTGAAGCCTGTAATTGTTTGATTGAGTTTACAGTTACTTCGTTGGTTGTTGTCGTTTCATAGAAAACTCGCGCTCAGGGCACCACCAGGCCACCCAGTCGTAAATAAATACACTATGCACCTAACTACCGTCGGGGAGGTGGTGGTCGAGTGTAGCAGCTACCAGTAAGGTGTCGCCTTGTGTACCAAAGACTTATTGTAGTACGCTGTGCGCATTGCCACCAACGGGCATTAGGCCTTTGGGACCCACTTTCACACACACAAATATTGAAACTTAAAAATTTGTTTTATTCGTGTGTTGCATTTGTCAGCCATTGGCCGTGTGGGTGCGTGTGCATGCGTGTAATGGCGATGTTTTCAATAGGTTTTTTTTAGAGTACAGTAATGTGTATATGAGAACAATATATAAAATAAACATAAACGGTTAGCGAATATCATCAGTCCTGGGCTAACCTAACAACCTAACCCAACCCAATGTAATTTAGGTAAGGTCTGGTTATGTTAAGATAGCGAAGGTTGTCTTAAATAAAATACACGTAAAGAAATCTTGACGGTAATAACAAAAGGTAATCACTCTTACCTAACAGACAGACAAAATCATTCATATGTATATATATATATATATATATATATATATATATATATATATATATATATATATATATATATATATATATATATATATATATATATATATATACACTCGGTAACTACAAACTGAGTCAAGGTTAAGTAATAATAACGTCATCAGAATCAAACTGCAAAAATTATCAATAAAAAAATCAACTAGTGTTTAGAATCCAAACAATAACACAAGTGGTCCACCATTAATGTGTCGAGGACAGTAGCCACTCGCCCACGGTCATAGATGGTCCGCGGTTTCCCAGAAGACTAACCTATTATTAATTTTTTTCCCATCTACTTCAACACTGTTGGAGGATGAGAGGAGGATTTTTTTCCATGTGGATCTTGAAGGTTCTTGAAATTTCTGCCTTCAAAATTAAAACGAATGAAATATGTATGTATATAAAATCACGAACATTTAAAGAAAATTATTCGGTACGGATATTAAAAGATTACGGATATTAAAAAAAATGACAAGGTTCCTGCAGGTCCAGATGGTATTCTCACTAAGTTCTCTTACTACTGAGCTTTTCTTATCATTTATCCAACTTCAGACAGAAGTGGTTAATCCATCTCTTCAATTTATATCCCAGGATTTTTTTTACATAGTCTTTGATCCAGCTGTATGGATTCCATAGTGTTCGCGCTACACCTAATGTTCTGCCATTCCTCACACATTGAGTCCACCAATCAATAGGCTGCAATGGTGAAACCCGTGCAGTACCTCTTGACATCCGTAAATCAAATGGCAGAGTTTGGCATCGATCCCTACTTGCAAAATTACCTTTCTACGACCTGACCTTTATCTTAGTTCCTTTAATTTCTCATTTTACATCTGGTCCCACAGTGTGTTGGTTTCTGGCCGGTCTTGTCTCCAACTCTCGCTCTAAAAAACGCGTAGATCTTACGCGTTCAGTACTAGCACCATATTAATGATCTTTCAATAACAAACTATTATATTCACTGGTCGCCTTGACTGCCCAAGTTTGACCAGATTATACTTTTAATGCCAGAAAAGTCATCTGGCATTACTCTAAAGCTTAATGGGGTGCATCCAATCTGATTTCCTTTCATATTTTTTTTTTTATATTACCTTCATCACACAATGCCGAGATTCTAAGCCTCACCTTTACTTCAAGTGTTATCATGACATATTTCAGTTACAGTATTTAGCTCAAACTGATGCATTGAAACCTGGGCTGCCGTTCTGACCCCAAGCCTTACTTTCCAGACGAACAGTTGGCAGTCATTAAATAAATCTTGTTTGCTCCCAGATGGTATATCACTGTCATGGGCTGGGTGTGGTATTGGGGCACTTTGACGACTCGATTCAGTGTCGATAAAACAAATGGCGTCGATAAACATACAAGTAACATGGACAGGGTGTATAGTTAAAGTCTCCTACCATAACCACACCTGCCCCATGGTGTATAGTTAATGGTGGCGCAACCTGCCCCATAGTTATGGTGTGTCTCCCTACCATAAAAAATATAGTTATGGTGCCTTACGTCTCCACCATAACCACATTCCGCCCCAGTAACTGTCTCCTACCATAACCACACCCGCCCATGTTGTATATAGGTTATGTCTCCTACCATAATGGTGTATAGTTATGGTGCTCTCTACAGTCTCCTACTATAACCACACCCGCCCCATGGTGTATAGTTATGGTGCCTCTACTGTCTCTACCATAACCACACCTGCCCCATGGTGTATAGTTATGGTGTGCCTCTACAGTCTCCACACCGCCCCATGTTGTATAGTTATGGTGCCTCTACCTACCATAACCACACCGCCCCATGGTGTATAGTTATGGACTGTCTCCCACATAACCACACCCGCCCCATGGTGTATAGTTATGGTGCTCTATTTCCTACCATAACCACACCCGCCCCATGGTGTATAGTTATGGTGCTCTACTGTCTCCTACCATAACCACACCCCGCCCCCATGTTGTATAGTTATGGTGCTCTCACTCTCCTACCATAACCACACCCGCCCCATGGTGTATAGTTATGGTACCCGCCCCATGGTGTATAGTTATGGTGCTCTAGTCTCCTACCATAACCACACCCGCCCCATGTGTATAGTTATGGTGCTTACTGTCTCCTACCATGCCCAGGTGTAGTTATGTGTGCTCTACTCTACCATCCACCATGTAACCATTCCCCATGTGTATAGTTATGTGTGTACAGTTATGGTGTCTCCTACCATCCTTTCACCTACACTCAGCCCCTGCCCCATGTGTATAGTTATGGTGCTCTCTACTGTCTCCCTACCATAACCACACCCGCCCCATGTTGTATAGTTATGTGCCTCTACTCCACCATAACCACACCTGCCCCATGATGTATAGTTATGGTGCCTCTATTCCTACATAACCACACCGCCCCATGGTGAGGTTATGGTGCCTCTACTGTATATAGTTATGGTGCCTCCACACACCCGCCCCATGATGTATAGTTATGGTGTCTCCTACCATAACCACCTCACATTGTCTCCCTACCATAACCACACCTGCCCCATGTGTATAGTTATGGTGCCTCTACTGTCCTACCATAACCACACCTGCCCCATGTGTATAGTTATGGTGCTTATTTCTCCATAACCACACCTGCCCCATGTGTAGTTATGGTGCCTTCACCCCACCTGCCCCATGGTGTATAGTTATGGTGCCTCTACTGTCTCCTACCATAACCCCCGCCCCATGGTGCCTCTACCCCACACCCTGTCCATGTTGTATAGTTATGGTGCTCCCATGATGTATAGTTATGGTGCTCTACTGTCTCCCTACCCTATCACCCTACCATAACCACACCTGCCCCATATAGTTATGGTGCTCTACTGTCTCCTACCATAACCCACACCCGCCCCATGTGTATAGTTATGGTGCCTCTATTGTCTCCCTACCTATTCTGCCCCATGGTGTATAGTTAACCTACATAACCACACCTGCCCCATGATGTATAGTTATGGTGCCTCCATGGTGTATAGTCTCAACATAACCACACCTGTTCCTACCATAACCACACCTGCCCCATTGTATAGTTATGGTGCCTCATACACTACCCCGCCCCATGGTGTAAGTTAATACAACCACACCTGCCCCATGATGTATAGTTATGGTGCCTCTACGTCTCCCTACCATAACCACACCTGCCCATGGTGTATAGTTATGGTGTCTATGTCTCCTACCATAACCACCACCCGCCCCACATGTATAGTTATGGTGTTTTCCTACCATAACCACACCCGCCCCATGGTGTATAGTTATGGTGCTCTATGTCTCTACCATAACCACACCTACATGTTGTATAGTTATGGTGCTCCTACCATACACCACACCCGCCGCCCCATGTAGTTAAGTGCCCCAGTAAGTGTGTGTCTCCCTACCATAACCACACCTGCCCCATGTATAGTTATGGTGTTTCTACTGTCTCCCTACCATAACCACACCCGCCCCTGCCCCATGACATGTATAGTTATGGTGCTCTACTGTCTCTAGTCTCCTACCACCATGGTGTAGTTATGGTGCTCACTGTCTCCCACATAACCACATGCCCCATTGTATAGTTATGGTGCTCTCTTGTCTCCCTACTATAACCCGCCCCATGGTGTATAGTTATGGTGCCTCTACTGTCCCTACCATAACCACACCGCCCCATGTGTATAGTTATGGTGCCTCTATTGTCTCCTACCATAACCACACCCTGCCCCATGTGTATAGTTATGTGCCCCACCTTCACATGCTTCCTACCTGCCCCATGGTGCCTAACCATAACCACCCGCCCCATGATGTATAGTTATGGTGCTCTACTGTCTCCTACCATAACCACACCGCCCCATGTTGTATAGTCATGGTCCCTACCATAACCACACCCGCCCCATGATGTAAAGTTATGGTGCTCTACTGTCTCCCTCATAACCACACTCCATGACCACTGTCTCCTACCATAACCACACCGCCCCATGTTGTATAGTTATGGTGCTCTTATCTCCTACCATAACCACACCTGCCCCATGTTGTATAGTTATGGTGCCTCTACTGTCTCCTACTCATACACACACACCTGCCCCATGATGTATAGTTATGGTGCCTCTACTGTCTCCCTACCATAACCACACCCGCCCCATGTTGTATAGTTATGGTGCTCTCTACTGTGCCCTCTACTCTCCTACCATAACCACACCCGCCCCATGATGTATAGTTATGGTGCTCTACTCTCCTACCAAACCACACCCGCCCCATGGTGTATAGTTATGGTGCCTCTACTGTCTCCTACCATAACCACACCTGCCCCATGTTGTATAGTTATGGTGCTCTACTGTCTCCTACCATAACCACACCTGCCCCATGATGTAAGTTATGGTGCCTCTATTCTCCTACCATAACCACACCTGCCCCATGGTGTATAGTTATGGTGCTCTCTACTGTCTCCCACCATAACCACACCACCCGCCCCATGGTGTATAGTTATGGTGCCTCTACTGTCTCCTCTACCATAACCACACCTGCCCGATGATGTATAGTTATGGTGCTCTACTCTCCTACCATAACCACACCCGCCCCATGTTGTATAGTTATGGTGCTCTACTGTCTCCTACCATAACCACACCGCCCCATGGTGTATAGTTATAGTACCACACCGCCCCATGGTGTATAGCTATGGTGCCTCTACTGTTCCTACCATAACCACACCCGCCCCATGATGTATAGTTATGGTGCCTCTACTGTCTCCTACCATAACCACACCCGCCCCATGATGTATAGTTATGGTACCTCTACTCTCCTACCATAACCACACCCGCCCCATGATGTATAGTTATGGTGCCTCTACTGTCTCCTACCATAACCACACCCGCCCCATGATGTATAGTTATGGTACCTCTACTCTCCTACCATAACCACACCCGCCCCATGATGTATAGTTATGGTACCTCTACTCTCCTACCATAACCACACCCGCCCCATGGTGTATAGTTATAGTACCACACCCGCTCCATGATGTAGAGTTATGGTACCTCTACTCTCCTACCATAACCACACCCGCTCCATCGACCTACGAGGTGCATCTGGGAGAGCACCTTGACTTCTCTGTTTAAATTCCCTTGTACATAAACTCTGCGGACTAAAATTCATTTATATTACAGACCAAAAAAAGAAAACAACAGTGTGTGGAACTCGGCCGCAGAAACCTTTTCCTATGCCATGTAACCTTCATCGGTTTGACTTATTCTGCTTATCTCGTTGTTTGGCAAAGAGACTCCCTCGGTAAATTTGACAACGGCGCTTGTATCATCTCTCACTGCGTCTTTTATTTGTCTGGAAAAAAAATAAACCGAACGTACGTCTGTCAGTCTGTCTGTCTGTGTCTGTTTGTCTGTCTGTCTGTCTGTGTCTGTCTGTTGAAAAGAAAATTACATGCTTCCATATATTTTGTGAAGCCATCAATCTAGTTGTAAGCTTTATCACTCAACCGATGCAGCGATATTTTCAGTAAGAGAAATGTTGGAACAATAATCGTCTCTTATTGAGCTTAATATAATAAGGCTTCTTACAACGTTTATCATTATAAATTGGTACAAAACTGATAAACTTGGCTTTTCCGTATTATTGTATTTTTGTTCACGATACCGATTTGTTGAACTGAACATAACTTATATTTTAGCTCATCTGGTCTAGGGGTAATGGGAGTTATTTTTGCGAGTTACCAAGCCCGTTATCGGATACTCTGGCGTACATTTTCTTGACTGATTTAATAGCTTTAAAGAGGTGTGTAGAGAAGGACGGCTAAACGTACAGTACAGTTATTCCCCTTCGTACCAGAGGAGGGAGACAGGAAACCTGGTAGAGCTGGACCACAGAGATACTTAGCGAGTGTCAAGAGAATCGCTGTACTATATGTAATCAGTCTGAGGTGAACTCCAAGAGAAATGTACAGTATGTCAAGTTAGTTGAGCTCTCCCAGGGGCTGATTCGAAGAGACAAGGCTCGTGTTGGACTGAGGCTTAGCGCAGATATAAGTCATATATAATCACTGTTTGACGTACGGGTAAATGAAACCCACAAATGGAAAACAATACAAAGTATGATATGAGGAAGTGTTGGGAGGTGTTCTACTGAGTTAGAGTAAATGCAGATTATAATATCATCCCTCGCGGAAAGAGAGTATTGATAAGCCTGGTAATGATATTGAAAAGAAGGGAGCTGACTGTACCATCCTGTGGGGTACCAAGCTCATTATCCCTTGAAGAAGACACAGTAGGTTCTGTCTTAAGAGATGTACCTGATTGTCTTTAACGCTGATATAAACCAGTTGATAAAATATAGGGGTTGTGTTGGTGAAGGCTGCCGCCCTACTGGTAGAAGAGAGGCGGGTTTAGAGATCCATGAGACTGGTGCGTATTCAATCAAGGGAAGAAACCATACAAGCTGAGCGAGTTTCCTCCAGCTAGAACAAGGGGCGGGTAAAGGAGAACACCTAGCGTCACCTTGCTGGCTGAGACAGGAGGTGAAGGATACGGGTCCTTAATTATATTACTAGGTCACTGTTGTGCTGGAGGTCCGGGTATTAGGTGGGACACAGGCTTGGGTTAAAGTACTTACTTGGTTGCACTTATTACTCGATTACCAATCTTTACGCACTTGTACTTGTAATTGAAATTTGACAGTACCGTAGTCTGGTCTTGTACTTGATGAAATGTACAAGTACCTGGTAATGAATCTCAGCGAAATTCGTAATGGATGTAATATCTGAGTTGGCAACTCGGCAGCTGTGCGTTGTTCAAACTGGTGTTTCTGCGTTCATGGGAATTTCAGTGAACTAAGGAAATTTGTTTAAAGAAAATTTCAAGAAATGAAAAAATCTCAGAAGTCAGGAGTTGGGAATAAAATAAAACTGATTTTGTATGATTTCTTCGTCAAAATATATGGGGGTGGGATAATGAGAACACACAAGAAAATATAATAACTGGTAAAGTTCTTCCTGTTTCAAACCCGTAAACTGCGCATGCGATTCTGTTCTATTCAAGTACTATACAGGTTGGCTTCACGTCTTTATCAGCCTCAAGTCGGTCAAACAGTCACTACAGGCGAAAACTACCATATAGCTCTGACAGAAGCGGGAAATGCTAGACGTGACAGGTCACTTCAGTAAATCTTGTACACTTTGTGTCATAATTATGTTGTGACTCGAAACTTATTAAGTGATATAGCCGCTACACCAGTCATTAGAGGTGGATCCTCACCAACAGAACAGTGTCGGTAACATGTTTGCAACATTAGTGCTGAGATCATTATCGCCAACAGAATTATGTCGAATAAACTGATTGGTGTCTACAATGTGATTATTCACCTGTTGTCATGTTTTATCCAACATTCTGACGCCATTGTTGCGGCTCCACCTTTAGGTACCTGTATGCTGTATGTATTGGTCTCCTTGTTCCTCTCGGATATATCGCCTTATAATATGATCATTTCCAGCTGAGCGATTGGCTTCAGGGGTGGAGGCCTTGGTTGGGATAACACGGCAGCTGGTGATGGCCTACGACACAATAGTTTACTCTGTCTTCCTCGTACAATATTTACTCAGATGGTTATTGTAAGCTGACCACTGTTGGGTTTAGACGCTTCATGGGAGGATCGAATAAATAATATTACTTACGCCGAAGGACAGTTACTTCCTAGCACCAAGTGAAAACCTTATTAACGTACCACTTAATTTTAATGATGGATATTTTGCCATATTTAATGTAAAGGATAATGCCACGACTATGTTTATCGGGGTGTATAGAGCCCAGAAAAAAAAGTTCCAGAGCTCGGAAATACTATATACAGGATACATAAGTTCTGTAGATAATACTAACACGTAATACACCAACCCAGCAACACTTGTGTACTGTATGTGTGTTGGTGCGATAACTTGGCCAACGGTTGACTTATTTTGGTCCAAATTTTGTGCAAGGACACTCGACTAGAGCTGCATTGCTTTTATAATAAAACATACAAAACAAATATGTATTTTTGTTTTTATTTACTTCTCTTGATAATAATCGCTTTACATCGGAGCAATAAAATAATTACAGTATTGTTAGTTCAAATTTTCGCCATATGTCCAGAGGTAGGAGTCATCTATAACGACTGTCGCTCTTTTGGTGTCCAAACACGTAAATTACGGACCTAATTTGCATATTTTTCTTCTTACACATAAACGTGTTGTCGAATTATGCAAATTGAACACTAAATAATTTGCCACATTATTATTCCTTTTTGGTTCACCTAGACGAAGAAGGGCAAAAGACTGTTATGTTCTTCGCCTGGCACCGTTGTTTTGGCTCATGTCTCATTAATAAAACAACACAACACCATTTAATACTCGGCCGTCAGGTCAGGTCAGGTCAGGTGAGGCTAGTTTAGTATAGGTGATGGGCTTCACCATTTAATGATACCTCGTCACATCTCAAGAAACCAGATCACTTTGTCAAGAAAATAGTTTGTGGCGGCGGCAGTGTGGGGGGAAATAGTGGAAAGTGGGTCTTGACAGCTCTGATGTGGAAATAGGAACTGTGTCTACGAATTGTGAGGAAGACCAGCTGGTATGAGGAGGGTGACCAGGGCAGATAAAACATAGTATGGACTCTCCTTTGATAGTAGAATTTAAGGTTTCTTGGCCCCCTTTTAGGTTGTGTTTGCATATGAACTTGAAAAAAAATTAACATTGTGTTCAGATTTCTCCTTTTCAGTAGAAATAAGCTTCAGGGTAGAAATATTCGGTTTATTAGTAGCAGATAAGTTGTCTCAGGGAGGGTCGTCCTGATGCCTTCATGTGTAGGGATTTAGTGTGTGTGTGTGTGTGTGTGTGTGTGTGTGTGTGTGTGTCCCGTATAATAATTGTCATAGCTACATATTGGTTGGGGATGGTGGACTGGTTTATATTGCACAGGAGGACTCGGTGATATCGCAGCTGAGGTCGTGACGGTGACTATTTTAATGACCACTTTAGTATATTGGGGTTTATTTTCACGCAGATTCAACTTTTGTTCAAATTGTGTCATTGTCTGTAATACATAAGTTACAGGGTCTTCTGAGGATCCTTCTAGGGTCAAACGGCCTGGAAGTCAGAGTATACATGGCACATTGGCTCTTCATTTCATTGTCCAGTGTTGGGTGGTCGAGTACAGTGGGCGGGCACAGTAGTCAGTGTTAGCGGGTGAGTGCTGTTGGTACTCTGATCCTCAATACAGTACCTTCATATTAGTGAGCTTCAAGGTTGTCGACTTGGTTGCATTCAACGGGCTGAGACGGTCAGAACAACGCATCTTTGTTGCAAGGCCTGGATGGCAGCTTTAGTTTATCCAGCCTTTATAGAGTGCCTGAATTGGTACGAATTCGGCACCTCAGGACTACGTGGCCATAGGGAATTTCCTTTTTTTCCTTTTTATTTTACCCTTTAACCAACGTAAGATAGTTAATAAGATTCCTCCTGTTGGGGATGCAAGATGGGCCTAGTGCTTGGAGCCAGTTGGTACCTCCTACCTCCATTTTCTAGCAGCTTTAATACACGGAGTTCCTTATCCTGAGGTATAGTCATTAAAAGTGGCTGGGTCCTGAAATCCCGCTTTATAACTGTGTTAGGATTGAGTAACTTGGCATCCTTCCCTCCTCCCTTCTGGGTGCTGAGATATGAGCTCGATCTAGAGGCTTATCACAGTCTCGGGATATTATAGCCAATGTCAGAAACGAAATCGGGTCAGTGCCAAGGTGTGTGTTACTTCTTCAGAGTTCTTAGTACAGTAACTTAATGTTATTGGTGCATTTTCTGTCAAGTTTATCTTATAAAGGGTTACGTGGGTAGCGCCGGTAATGTAAAAGGGGAAAGTGGTAGACAAAAGGTTGACAACACCTTGGTGTGTACAGCGGAGTGTAGTGTGAGATACAGCAGGAACTGGGTGTATAGAGGGTGTAGTGTGAGATACAGCAGGAACTGGGTGTATAGAGCGGAGACAGGGTGTGTCGTGTGGGGTATAAAACAGGATGGGAGTGGTCGGGGAAGGTGTAGTGTGACATAAAGCAGGGTTAAGGTGTACAGGAAGGAGGTGTGCGGGAACCCAGATGGTAGGTTTATGTGGGATAGTGTTAGCCAGGTGTCTCGGGGAGATCGATCACACAGGTCAAGAGGCCCGCGGGTCATCCATACTACACTATTATCTCCCATAGGGACCTCACCGCTTTTTTAGTCGTAAGGAATTGGTTTTAAATATGCATATGGATTTTTTTCCCCCAGACCTCTCACTTGATTTTTACCTTAAACAAAATGTGTAATGTCTTTGTATACTAACTCCCTACATGGCTGAAAATCACAGTTACTCAGTACAACACACACAGTACTACCACCACTCGGTACATACATTACATATATATAATGGGTGCCCCTTGTTTTCGAGGCTGGCTGGCTGGCCCAGGGCTATCTGGGCGTGAATCTATTTTAAGATGTAGAAGCTGTCGTCAACACAACACAGCACACGAGCTTTATGGTCCAGCATCAAGGAATGGCCCAAGAAGACCGGAAAATTAGCCAACGGCACTGGCTAACCATTACCCTTAAAACATCCAAGTTTTCAATTACTGTACTTCTGAGGACACAAGCTTGATTATACCACTTGTTGACACCACTATAACACACACACACACCACACAGACACAGACACACACACACACACACACACACACACACACACCACACAGACACACACACACACACACCACACAGACACAACACACATACACTGTACAGTCGGGGTCAAAAGTTCCCTCCCTCCCGAAACGTGAAGCAGCATCGACCCCCCAAATGAGATAAAACATCACACTCACACCAGACGACACGACAGTCAGGGTCAGTCCAGTCAGTTCGGAGACTCATTCCCGTGACTCACATTCACCAGTGGGAGCGAACCTTTATCCCTGACTGACTGACTGTACATAATATACACACTATACTCACATATAAATCTGTTTTTCTTAGTGAGTGAATCTAACACCGATCATGGGCACCTTTATTATTATTATTACTACTTCTATTGTTATTATTGTGTGTAATTAGAGTACAGTAGAGGCCTTTAATGTTTACGGTGTCAGTAGCCCGTTACGCTCACTCATTGAAACTAAATGAAGAAGAAAAAACTAACTCTACAAATAACCCGAATGATTGTTTCCCAGCGTCCAATAAACCCGGCGGATAAAACTAAGTCCAAATGCGCCAACAATGACGGGCTTCTGGGGGTGTTCATTGTTGTATGTGTAATGGACAAAGGCAAAAAAAGAAGCTAATTAACGGGGAAAAAGAACTTACATGTAACTAAATATGAAGTACATGATAAAAATAGTCTTATTTTATACTATAGCTGGAGGAATGGGGAGGGGTGTGGGTGTATTGACGTTGCCTGATATGTTTGTTTGATATCATGGTCATGCATAGGAGGGTGTTAGCTAACCTCTTCCCCCCTTGCTTCCTCCTCTTCTCCCTCCCTCCTCTCCCCTTTCCCTCCCTCCTCCCCCTTCTCCCCCGCCCTCACCCCCCCCCTTCTCCCTCCCTCTCCCCCTTCTCCCTCCCTCTCCCTCCCTCTCCTTCTCCCTCCCTCTCCCCTTCTCCCTCCCTCTCCCTCCTCCTCCTCTCCCCTCCCTCCTCTCCCTTTTCCCTCCCTCCTCCCCTCCCTCCCTCCTCCCCCATCTCCTCCCTCCTCCCCCATTCCCTCCCTCCCATCTCCCTCCTCCCTCCCCCTTCTTCTTTCCTCCTCTCTTTCTTCTCCTCCTTCTCCTCCCCCTTCTTTTCCTCCCCTTTCTTCTCCTCTTCTTTTCCCTCCCCTCTTCTTCTCCTTTCTTCCTCCCCTTCTTTCCCTTCCCTTCTTTCCCTCCCCTTCTTCTCCTCCTTCTCCCTCCCCACCCTAGCGTTTAGCCGTTCGTGTACATTCTCTGTGCTGTTTACATAACCCCCCAAAATCCCACCTTCGTGACACATGCTACAGAGACTACATGCTGAATCACTGTAAACTTGTATCACGATTTTACTGAATATATAACTTTGGGTCTGTCTCTATATCTATCTATCTATCTATCTATCTATCTAGGGTGCAGTTGCGTCTCCTTGTTTATATTCGAACGTTGTAATGTAGGTTTGAGTTTGTGAATCATTGGGTTGAATAGTTTACTAATGTCAATCCGACCGAGCTGAGATACAGGTTAGGTTAGGTTACGTTAGATTAAGTTGGGTTATGTTACGTTAGATTAGGTTTGGTTTGGTTAGGTTAGGTTAGATTAGGGTAGGTTAGGTTAGGCTAGAATTACGTGAGGTTAGATTAGGGTAGGTTAGGTTAGGCTAGAATTACGTGAGGTTAGATTAGGGTAGGTTAGGTTAGGCTAGATTACGTGAGGTTAGGTTAGGCTAGATTACGGTAGGTTAGGTTAGATTACGTGAGGTTAGATTACGGTAGGTTAGGTTAGATTTGGTTAGCTTAGGTTAAGTTTGTGTCCAGATTCCAGTTTCCTACCTCAAAATTTTGCCAGAGATAAACGGAGGAAGACCGTTTTAAGACACAAGGTTGACCGACCCATCACAGTGCACAATTAGTATCCAAGACGGCCTGCTCCACACACTGCATGTTAAGGAAGCCAGTGAGGCGGACAGTGGGGAGTACTTGGAGAACTTAGGACGGGGAGAGGTTGTGTTGAAGCTATCATACCGGGGAGAGGTTGTGTTGAAGCTATCATACCGGGGAGAGGTTGTGTTGAAGATATCATACCGGGGAGAGGTTGTGTTGAAGCTATCATACCGGGGAGAGGTTGTGTTGAAGCTATCATACCGGGGAGAGGTTGTGTTGAAGCTATCATACCGGGGAGAGGTTGTGTTGAAGCCATCATACCGTATTCAGAAACTTTTATACATGTCAACTTCTCCACTTTGCATAAATGTTCATTGCATATTCTGACGGCTAACCAGTCAGTCACTTGAGGTGGTTGTCTGCTTCATGAAGTTGGGGAGTAAACATTTAGTAATAAGATGAGACATGAGTGAATAATGAATGCATGGACGTATAGAAGATAAAGGTCTTTTGACACTTGGTAGAGACGACCCAGTTCCTGCTGTATCTCACACTACACCCTCCTCTATACATCCAGTTCCTGCTGTATCTCACACTACACCCTCCTCTCCCCCCCTTTAGCTTTGATTTGATTTATTTCTCTTGTATTCGTCATGGAATTTCGTAACCACAGACTGGAGAACACACGTTGAGAGGAACACCATCTATTGTAATACTTTGCACTCTCACTTCTTGCTGTTTATTTTCCTTCAGTAATGCAAAACACTTCTCCGTAGTTCCGTCTTAGCTTTATTTATTTTTGTTTTCAACTATATTCCATAATGGCGAGATGGTGTAACTTTGATCATGATTGTTTTCTCTCTCTACAGGTTTAATTTCGTTGCCTACAGAGCCTTTGGGTATAACTCACGTTTGTTATTTGGTGTATAACTATTGTTCATGATGATGGTGGTGTATGTATGTATGTATGTATGTATGTATGTATGTTACTCCCACCATTCAATTATAATTATCAAACTTGAATAAGGAAGTACTAAGATTGACTAAATAAATATATATATATATGTAAATTTATGATAAGTATAAAATATGTCGCGCGTTGTGGGTAAATACGTCTGGTTCATTGTTACAGGCGGTGACAAACTGACAACTTGACAGAAACACTTAGTTGAGATGGGAGTTTGAGACATCTTGTTCAATTTTTGCTTGCTTCAGAAAGTCCTTGGTAACGTATACTGTATAGCCTAAAGTTAAAAGGTTCTTAGTGGAAAGTGATGAGGGAAAACATGGCTACAGAATTGTTTCGTGTATTTAATTTTACTTGTCCCGTGAAGAAATTATGAGAATTAATGAATGACTTGGACTAATAACATATAAGACATCTTTGTTTTCTGAGATGGTTGTAAACCTTTATCACGTTGTAAACCTCCAACTAATTTTATTCTAAGGGTGACTGACCGTAAATTGGGATAATTCTGTTCAGTGTTAATGATGGTGGGAAATAGGATCTAGTTTCAGTAGGTATAGTCGTAACTTTATACAATATAAACTAATAGAAAATAACGCCATATTACACATTATAATTTGTATTATTTTTGTAAGATTTATATATAATTTACCCGTCAATTTCCTCTTGTTTATAATGGCATTTGTGAAATATAGTAGAATAAAAGTTAGATAGATTGCTCACTATTGGTAACTTTGTAATATATATTGGTATAAGTTCTTGTTCATCCCCCGACTCCTCAGTTACAATGGGACAATGTAAATAGGTTCTGTCTGTCTGTCCCGAAACACTCTGTGATATTTCCAGATGAATTGTTCTCTTACCGATGGCATACTAGTTGAGATGCTGTTTTCGGAATGAACTGCCAATCAAGAGAGGGTTGTTAGTTGTGGCAATTTACAGACGCACTTAGTATGTGTACCGCTGGGGGGGGCATGTAAACACTTGGGTCCCTGTTTAGTGTCAAGTGTGGGGAAGGAGAACTGCCCATATCATCCTAGGGAGAGATTCTTGAAACACACTCACGCGCTCACTCACACACCTATAAATAGCTACCCTAGTTTCCTTGCGGCTCAATGTGTTTTTGTGGTTAAAGGTTATTATTGGATGATGCCGTATTATTATTTGTTAGGTTATTACAATAGAGTCACTTGTTACCGTCTATTATATTGGTTGTTAACGTAAATCAATAGTGGTGACTGTAAACCCTGATGAATGGGGTAATGTAATATGACTACTGGAAAAAACATATGTATGCCATTGGGCTTCAGATCACATGTACTGTAGAAGAATATGTACAGGTATGTATGTATGTATGTATGTATGTATGTATGTATGTATGTAAGTATGTATGTATGTATGTATGTATGTATGTATGTATGTATGTATGTATGTATGTATGTATGTATGTATGTATGTATGTATGTATGTATGTATGTATGTATGTATGTATGTATGTATGTATGTATGTATGTATGTATGTATGTATGTATGTATGTATGTATGTATGTATTTACAGGTATGTATGTATAGATAGGTGGCTGTTTTGTGTCCCCTACCCGGCCGTGTGACACATCTGTATAACTTTCCTAATATGTCTTTATTACCGTAATTTTATACCGTTTACAATTTGTTACGTCATATTAATTCTTTCTTTTTTTTCTTCTCTTCCTCCAGGTGAGTATATACGACAAGGCCTCTTTAAAGTTATGCATGGCGATGGTATGTAATTTTAATTGGTTGTTTTCTGCACCGGATATACAGTACATACAACATACTGTGCATACACCTGATGGGTTCTTCTTCACTAAACAGTATAAATAATAGTGTTATCAGTGTTATGTTTTGTGTTCCATTTGTTCTTTGTATGATGTCTACATCTGGTCCTTATCATGATTTAAAAGTGTTTAAATGACCAACGTGTGAATCATTGTCCGCAGGTAAATTTACCGAACCTAACCTTACCTGACCTGACCTAACCTAACCTAACCTTACCTGACCTGACCTAACCTAACCTAACCTAACCTAACCTAACCTGACCTGACCTGACCTAACCTAACCTGACCTGACCTAACCTTACCTGACCTAACCTTATCTGACCTGACATGACCTTACCTGACCTGACCTTACCTGACCTTTCTGACCTGACTTGACCTTCTGACCTAACTCAACCCAACCCAAACACATTCGCGAGGTACACCACTGCCCCACACTACAGGAAAACCTATAATTTCATCACCAAACATCCGGTGGCATTGATGGTGACGTGTGGACATGGTTACCGGACAGGCATTATCGAGAGTGACTGTTTGTTATGATCACTCTCATGAACACGTGAATTATACGCCTATACGCCTAATTCCTGCCTGGTATAATTTTTTGTATATATATATAATACTCGTGTTAGGTGTAGAGTTTACGGCAGAGACGAACATTTGAATTACTACCCACTAAAGATTATATCCACACTTTGTTACTCTTAAATCAGCTCAGGTCGTGCAAGGTTATGGCGAGGGGTATTAAGTCGACCATCTGCCCCCAACAATATACTCTCGACTTCCCGAAATACATATCTAACATCCATACGAAACACACGGAAACTTAAACTATTTATGGGGATTATTGAGATCTTAGTAATGTCTGTTGTTAGAATGCAGTAGATGTTCGTTAGTAATCCAGTTCTATTACGGGAGATGACTCAAAGGGCTGGAGGAGAGGTGGAGTTTTATGTGAGAGACTCTTCCTCGGTCACTGTACCAGGCACCATTCACTATATGTATTCATCCATAGGTCTTTCCTGTATATCTATTTTAATGTTATCGTAATACTGTAATACGTAATACAGTTTGTAGTTTTTTTTTGTGTGAGCGGCATCCATGACATAAAAGTTCGTAACTCTTTCAAGTACTGTAGTTAGTTTAGCGTGGTAATAGTTTAATACAGGAACTTCTTTGATATTTCTGGCAAAACTAGGTGCCAAGTTTATCCATTTGCAGATAGTCGAACACTCGATACTTTTTTTAACTCCCCTGTTAGTCTAAATTGCATGTTAATATTTTTGTGCAGTCTTTGTGACACTGATGATATATTGTATACAGAAATTTAATGGGATATAACTTGCCAACTTTCTTCCACATCGTCTTTGTAATTGGCTCTTAGTTATGACATTCATCCTAGGGCTTGAGAAGACCTGTATTTGTACCAAGACTCAGGAAAATCTGTGTCACTTCAAGAGTCATGGCGTACACAAGGGCGATAGGCCGTGGACGTGACAGCATGTGTAGTTCCATAACATTCCCCGAGCTGCTTTGATGATATAGTAAATATAGGTGTCATGGAAATGTTAATATTCGATCAAAATATTATATATAATGTTTATGAAGAAATGAAATGTTACATAAGAGCGTGATTCTGTTTTCTTATCGAAGTAGTTTCTTGTCGAGATCCTCTGATTTCCTGAAGTTTTTTGACTGAGGAATTCCATAAGTTAAGTTCGAGAGTTTTACTGTTCAGCGGAAGAAATTGGTCTTAAAGATGGTCCTTTGGTCGACTTCCTTTGACGCGAAAGATGTTTGTTGGTGTATTACAGTTCATAAGTAATTTAGGAGGTTTCTAGTTCAGTCGAGGGAAGATATATACACTGGCCCAGAGTCTCATCATCAAGCTTCTGGTGGTCTTATTAAAGTATTATAGACGGAAATGAATGCTTAGAACAGATTGGTGTTTTACGAGGCTTTGGGTCACCAGGGATTAGTCTCAAGGGCAGCTGACGATGAGCACTCACAGAACGCATTACTCTCTAACTGGAAGTGGTTTATGACTCACTAAACAGTTACCGATCTTTCTTAGATATGTTTCTCAGTGGGTTTGTGATGGAGGTCTTTGAAAGAGTTGGTTGATCTGCTGGAGGAATTCTCTCCATTCGTGAGGGTTTAGGTCAATCGTGTCCCCGTGTAGGGTTTAAGCGGCAGTGTGTAAGTATCTCTGGCGGGGTGCGGCTAGTGTGGGGGTGGAGTTAGGTCATATTTTCTGCCGATTGGGATTTCAGTAATGAATAAATCTTTAGGCAAGTTCATGGATAAGCTTGTCATGTTTCCTCGGGATCCCAAAACTTGCCACGATCACCGAAAGTTTTTATTTTTTGATAGACCTTAGGACCTACCTGCTCTAATGGTCAGCACCTCTCGCTACAAAATGGAGGGTTTTTATTCCTCAGAAACTTATAAACTGAATACATTTTGGTTTTCTTCCCCATCGAGTATGTGGTCATCAACTTTAAAGATCTGTCAATTTCGCTCGTGTTTCTCGGGTGCCGGAGAGATGGCCGTATAGGAAATGGTGTCTTGTTTTATGAGTAACTTGGCTGCTCCTGTGGTGTGTTCCGTAAAGCAGCGCGCCTCCACGTTCCCTGGTTGACATTTCCCAGCCTACTTTACTTCGGCAGCTCTCATACCAAATGTCTTGTTTTCGGGAATTTCGTATAGCGGAGGAGGAAATTTCGTATGTCAATAAATTGTTTGAACCTGGAGTTTCACCTCTTAGTCTGGTCTGGCTCTGCTGAATAAATAGTTTCTTGACTAAGTGTAAAGTGGAATTTGAGGATCAGTCGTCCACTGTGAGTGATCTTGGTAACAACTCATTATTTCATTGTTGTATATTATGTTAAGTCAACTCTAGACCCACCATTTCAGTGTTAGTCTGTTTATAAATGGATGAAATTTAACTAATATTTATTCTTGTGCAGAAGTTGGATCATAAAATCTATTTGCTAAAAGTAGTCGGCGAAAACATTTCCTTGATTGAGCACCAGGTGTGAGGTGACACGTTCTAGCAGTAACTCGATGCTGTACTGTATGCTGATGCCACCACATAAGTTAGACGAACACCCATGGAACATTTCTGGAAGGTTTGAATAAAATTGATTCTGTACAGCCGGATGATGATGGCTGACCATAGCAATAGTCAACGTGGAATAAAACCAGTCATATAGGCACCGCTAATCACTCGTAATGGCGAAAGACTTCATAAAGTTGATCAAAATCCTTATATGACTCGTCTTTTAATTTCCTTAAACGAAAATCAAACATTGGCAGGTTTATTTTTACTCTCATTTTATTTTATATCGGCTATTATGATCCATAGTTAGTGTTCATAATTCATTGTTTCCTCTTTATTTACAGTGTGTAATATATCAGTTGACATAAAAATTAAATATTGTCAGTCATTACTTTCCTCACTGTTTGTTTACTTTAAGTTGACCAAACATGATGTGTTGACACATTTCTTTCCTCTTAATTACCTCGACCTCGAAGGGGTTTGTGAGGTTTTAGAATGGCTTGGTTTGTGGTGATAATGATGATGATGTTTAGTTAGATTTATGTAGTGTTGGTGGGAGATAAACTTCATTACATTATTAGGGTTGATGAGGAAACTGTGTGGCGCAAAAAAAAAAAAATAAATGTCCCCGTTTATCCTTTGTTTTACACGTAGGATAACTGGACAGTGTGGCGAACAGGGGCGTGAGGTGGTGGTCTGGTCGCTGATGATTGACCCTTGGTGGAATGCGTGAGGCGATCACATGGAGTGAAGTTAGATAATATTACCTCGGGGTTTGTTAGGCCAGTAAACGAAGTGTGTAGCTGTGCCCTGGAGACACCAGAGGTGGCCTCGTGTTGGTGTGAGAAGTTGGGTGATCAAGTGCACGTTTCTGTGATGTGTGGCGGCCACCGAGTGATGAGCTGGCTGGTGGTGCTGAGGGAGAGTGTTGGTGCTGGGGGAGAGTGTTGGTGCTGGGGGGAAGAGTGTTGGTGCTGGGGGAAGAGTGTTGGTGCTGGTGCTGGGGGGAAGAGTGTTGGTGCTGGGGGAGAGTGTTGGTGCTGGGGGAAGAGTGTTGGTGGTGAGTGGGAATGTTTTCGTTAGTGAAGGAGAGTGATGGTGTTGGTGGTGAGGAAGAGCACTATTGTCGAAGGTGAGGGAGTGTTGGGTTTGGTTGGTGAGCGACAATGCTGGGGTTAGTGGTGAGGGTGAACACTGGTGTTGGTAAAGGAATGTGCTGGTGTTGGTGGTGAGGGAAGACATGCAGTATTGAGAGACCAAAGCTGGAGAACCCAAGTGAGTTTCCTGTCAAAGATCAACCCAAGGAATCGCAGCTTGTCCACACACACTGATCATGTGTCCCTACCAGGATCTTTGTGGAGGCCCCGTAAGTGGTAGAATTGCATGGCCACGGTTTTCGTGTGAGAAAACCACAAACCACGCCTCTCTGCCCAATGTGATACACTATTCAGTGACAACTAAAGGTGGCGCTCCGCCACCGACATCCTTGATGCAGGGAACGGTATCGACAGATCACCCACAGACAGGTGCTCGAAACATCAGGAGGAAGAACGTCCTCATTGCCATTGAAGGCAATGATAAACCAGGTAACACTGAGCACACTCTCCTGTATGACTCTCCTGGCACTTAAGAGCAGGGGAGTCATCCTCCCTCTTAATTAACCTAAACTCACAGGTATTCTGAAGGATGCAACGCCTCCAAATCTCGAGATCGAGAAAGACAGTTACATAATGCCGCTTGGTAGCAAAGGCCTGAGGTATCGATGACTCCTGCCTCCTTAATTAAGGCATTAGTGGGTAGATAAATCCTCCACGTTCCAGGAACCAAACTAACCTCACGGTGGCCATCTTCTCAAGCAGTTTACACAGGCATGAATTCAAAGATAAATCAAGGCATTCGAGTGATCCTTCCCTGGCTTAGGAAACGGCAACATCGTTGCCACTTTCCAGCCAGATGGGAGGACATCATCTCATCATATTCTGTTGAGGATATTATGTATGGGGGCTTGAGTTTCATCAAGGATATGGCGGAGCATTGTACATGGAGCATCGTCTGGGCTGGGAGATGTATCGCTTGTATCGCTGTACCAATCTAAGGCGACCTTGAACTCTCGCAGAGTTAGATGAAGGCAGTAAGCGCCTCCCCCCCCCTCCCCCCAACTCTGCACGTCGAAGAAGAGCAGAGAGTGTACCTTCAACCTTGTAGGAGACGCTGGTAATGTCTTTGCAATTTTATTAATTACAATACCCGATTCTGCCACAGTATCCCCCATCCACCTTCAAGACCGGTGAAGGATTGGGTGTAAATTTTCCACCAGTTTTGCAGACTCTCATACCTGGGACAAAGGAGTGTGAGAGTCATTACCCTTCCTACAGACAACACAACCAGCCTTCCTTCCTTCCTTCCTTCCTTCCTTCCTTCCTTCCTTCCTTCCTTCCTTCCTTCCTTCCTTCCTTCCTTCCTTCCAACAACAACATCACAACCACCCTTCCTTCCTACACCAGCAAATTCCTACATAAAAAAACACAATCAGTAAGGAAACTAAGGAGGGAGAGTTCCTTTATAGTTGTAGAATGAACAGGTGGTTGTGTAGTAGAAAGAAAAAAAAAGAAAGGTATTGTTTTTTCACCTTTACAGTGTACTCGTTGTAGTGTTTTGGCTTTGGGAAGGAAGTGTGTGGATATGTTAAGGTTGTAAGGAGGGCGGATGGAGTGGTGTGGTTATAACGTAATGTGGCTTTATTTTGGGTTTAAGGATGGTTGGCTGTCTTGTGGTTCATGGTAAGAATGGATGCCCTATGGTTTTTTAAGAGGGAGAAGTATCGTGGGCTTTGGAAGGAAGTTTGGCTGGCTTGTGAATTCTGGAAGGTGCCTGCGGTGGTTCCTGCCTTGTTGCTTGTGAAGTAAGGCAGGAGGGAGGGGAAGGCTTTCTTATTGTTTTATAAAGAGCGATGAGTATCTTGTTTGTTTGGTGGTGGTGGTGGAAGGATGGTTAATAATGGTGGTGATGGTGATGTGAGGATGGTTAGTAGTTTATAAACCTGTTCACTTAACCCTCACATGAGACGTTATGGAGAAAGCTGCTCATTTGGTCGTACAATAGCGGGGAACTCGGTAAATCTTCTTGTTTTCACTTTAATCTCTGTATATACGAATATCGATCGCTATATGAGCGATTAGTTTCAATCTGGAATAATTTCTGAAGGCAAAGAGCTGAAAATTCGCTCAAGAAAATATGTTGGTGTCGTATAAAAATGAAATAGATCAAACAGTTATAAAGAGATGAACTACGTTCGGCGTCAAGGCGGTCACACATGATTGAGTGAACCACTCGGGTTGATTCCAAGGTTTCGTCCCAAGTTCAGACCACTGGCCATAAAAAATAGGTGGGGAAAACAGATCCTGTGGCGTGACGGACCTGTTGGCTGCTACCATTTTTTTTATTGCGTGGCTGTTTTAATTAGCTGAGAATTGTTTTATTTTCACAGTACTGCAATATCCATCTCACCATGTTCAGAGAAATTAGCGCTGGTACTGTAGGGGTAGTCAGTGGGCAAAAATACGAAGTCAGAGTCACAATGTCATCATGAATGTATATCGTTACTTAGTCGACAATGGGGGTCCGATTCGAGCACTGAGGTCGCCCAGAAAACTGCCGAGACCACGCAAGTGTCGTTAAGCGCGGTGCAGAGAGTGAAGGGATAGGCGTCTGAATATAAACCTCACCTCGTATCATTACCCGCACACAACGTCAAGAAAGTACGTGTACTGAGTAAGCTGGACGATTTAAACAAGGAAAATGTATCAGGAAAGAAATTCTATCATTATACAAGAGAAAGAAGCTCCCGACCTTCAATGCACTCCTCAAGATGGTAAAGGAAAATCCAGAGAAGTTTGAAGGCAGGAGAACCACACTGGAAAGTTGTTCGGGAACTTGGGTGTAGATATAAGAAAATGTCAAGTGTTTGGGCAGTTCTAATGGAGAGAGATGACATAGTGGCGGTGAGGAACAAGTACTGTACCTCAGGTTAATTGAAAATAACAGAAACAATAGCCCTACCGACAGACGCCCAGAGGTGTTTTGGGATGAAACCCGCGTGAACCACTTTACCACAAGCACACAATGAAACACTCGCGTCCACGAACCCTGTAAATTAAAGTTCGTAAATAAACTGTAATGATTTATACCTGAATTATTTGTTACTAAAATGTAAATGTACTATTATTACAATGTATATTAAACATAAACATAGTGATAGAAACCCCAAGGATGAAGAGATAGTGAGAACCGAGATGAGAAGAGTATGACAGTCGAGCTATGTGTCTGAAACATTGAGCGGTCGACCAATGGTAATGGGAACTTGGTAGCTAACTAAATTGACTCCTGTCTTCCCCGTCCATTTACCCCGGTTGTCCTCCAATCATAAACGTCCTTCCGTTCGTCCCAGATGTCTACCTATAGTAAACAGGGTGTAGTGGGTGGCAGAAGGATGGTCAGTAGTGTAGTGGGTGGCAGAAGGATGGTCAGTAGTGTAGTGGGTGGCAGAAGGATGGTCAGTAGTGTAGTGGGTGGCAGAAGGATGGTCAGTAGTGTAGTGGGTGGCAGAAGGATGGTCAGTAGTGTAGTGGGTGGCAGAAGGATGGTCAGTAGTGTAGTGGGTGGCAGAAGGATGGTCAGTAGTGTAGTGGGTGGCAGAAGGATGGTCAGTAGTGTAGTGGGTGGCAGAAGGATGGTCAGTAGTGTAGTGGGTGGCAGAAGGATGGTCAGTAGTGCAGTGGGTGGCAGAAGGACGGCTAGTAATGGAGCGAATTTTTGAAAAAAATGGTATTAGAGAAAGGTGATTGTAGGGTAATGGGTGGTAGAGTAAGGTGTGGCCGTGTAGTGGGAGATGAAAGAAGGTGCCACTGTGTATTGGGTGGTGGAAAATGAGTAGTAATGTAGTGTGGGTGGTTGTATGATGAGGGTGGTAGTGAAGTGGGTGTTGGAGGAAAGGGTGGTAGTGTAGGGGTTGGTAAAGACAGGGAGGGAGGGAGCGTGCATGCGTGGCGGGTGAGGGCGGCGCGGGTCGGCGCCGGTGTAGCCTTAGTGTTGGCTCCCCCAGCAGTCGCGCCTGACGCGCCCTCCGTCGCCAAGCCGCTGCGTCGCCCATCATCACCAGCAATGGATAAGGTCTCCGATATGTGAGTACCTTTCCTTGTTACTCCTTCACACAACCCCTTCACTGATATCCGTTCCTCGCTACATAAAGTGATCCTTAGTATTTATTTAGAGGTGAGAGTCGCGCTCTAAAATATCAAAACGAAAATTTCCATTAATTTTTGAAAAATTTTCACCTTTTCACGAGGGCTTTTAAATTTACAAATCTGCGTTTGCCTTACAGAGAATAGTTATCTCTTATATACATGAGAAGGCAACTCAATACATGTACTGACGAAAGGTAACTGGCTCAATCGCTCCCTTCGCTTAGTTCTCCGCCACTAGATCGAATTGGAGTCACCTCGGCCCAAGAGATCAATAGCAGTGCTCGAGCCGCCTCCTCCTCCTCCTCTCGGCCACCACACTTCCCCAGGCGCCCCCATCTACCCGGGTCTCTAGTCTTGTCCCCCCTCCCACTCGTGACCCATTGTCTCTACACTTGTTCAAGCCTACGCTGCCAACCTCTCCATCCCTCGCACCACACTACCACTCACACCTGTCTTAACATTCATTCCAACATTGTTCCTGCCATCTCTCATCAACACCTCCACCACCTTGTTTTACTTGATTCTGTGACGTATATATTGTTTGTGTGTACAGTTGATTAGCTTCCCTAAGAGAGTAATTTACGAGACTTGCTTATCTACTGATCACCACCTCGACCCCTTCCTTCCCTCCCCATTATCCTGCATCACTTCAACACCCTTCACCTGTAGGCCACCCACCATGACCTACTACCACGTCCCAGTCCCGGCCCATAGTTTTACCATCACTACCACGAACCACCCCACTAAAACCTTATCATAACCACCAACCACCCAACCATAGCTTTGCCATCACGACCAAGGAACCACCCCACCACAACCACCCAACCATAGCTTTACCACCACAACCACCCAACCATAGCTTTGCCATCACAACCACCCAACCATAGCTTTGCCACCACAACCAAGGAACCACCCCACCACAACCACTCAACTATAGCTTTACCACCACAACCACCCAACCTTAGCTTTGCATATCACAACCACCCAACCATAGCTTTGCCACCACAACCAAGGAACCACCCCACCACAACCACCCAACCATAGCTTTACCACCACAACCACTCCAACCATAGCTTTGCCATCACAACCACTCCAACCATAGCTTTACACCACAACCAAGGAACCACCCCACCACAACCACCAACCATAGCTTTACCAATTAATAACCACCTTAACCTTAGCTTTGCCATCACAACCACCCAACCATAGCTTTGCCACCACAAACTGGGCGAACCACCCCCACCACAAATCCACCAACCATAGCTTTACCACCAACCACCCAACCATAGCTTTGCCACCACAACCATGAACCAATTCCCCACCACAACCACCAACCATAGCTTTACTTCACCACAACCACCCAACCATAGCTTTTACCACCACAACCACTCCAACCATAGCTTTTAAATTACTAAACTAATTCAACCATAGCTTTGCCACCACAACCAATTCAACCATAGCTTTGCCACCACAACCAAGGAAACCACCCCACCACAACCACCCAACCATAGCCTTACCACCACAACCACCCAACCATAGCTTTGCCACCACAACCACCCAACCATAGCTTCGCCACCACAACCACCCAACCATAGCTTTACCCACCACAACCACTCCAACCATAGCTTTACCACCACAACCACCCAACCATAGCCTTTACCACCACAACCACCCAACCATAGCTTTACCTTCCACCACAACCACCAACCATAGCTTCTTTTACCACCACAACCACCCAACCTTAACTTCTTGCCACCAGCCAACCAAGGAACCAATTCCCACCACAACCACCCAACCATAGCTTTCTTTACCACCACAACCACCCAACCATAGCTTTACCACCACAACCACCAACCATAGCTTTACCACCACAACCATGAACCACCCCAATTGTCAAATCAATTCAACCATAGCTTTTACCACCACAACCACTCCAACCTTAGCTTTTTACCACCACAACCAATCTAACCATATAGCTTTTACCCACCACAACCACCCAACCATAGCTTTTACCACCACAACCACCAACCATAGCTTACTCAATTACAACCAAGAACCACCCCACCACAACCACCAACCATAGTTTTACTCAATTACAACCAATTCCCAACCATAGCTTTGCCACTACCAACCATGAACCAATTCCCACCCACAACCACCCAACCATAAGCCTTTACCACCACAACCACACTCCAACCATAGCTTTGCTGTTCACAACCAAGGAACCACCCCACCACAACCACTCCAACCATAGCCTACCACCACAACCACCCAACCATAGCTTTGCCACCACAACCAAGGAACCACCCACCACAACCACTCCAACCATAGCTTTGCCACCACAACCACCCAACCATAGCTTTACAATTACAACCACCCAACCATAGCTTTACCAATTACAACCACCCAACCATAGCTTTGCCACAACCAAGGAACCACCCCACCACAAATCCACCAACTATACCTTACCACCACAACCACCCAACCATAGCTTGCCACCACAACCAAGGAAACCACCCCACCACAACCACCCAACCATAGCTTTTACCACCACAACCACCCAACCATAGCTTTGCCACCACAACCAAGGAACCAATTTCACCATGTTCAATTCAACCATAGCCTTATTACCACAACCACCCAACCATAGCCTTACTACCACAACCACCAAATCCATAGCTTACTCACCACAACCACCCAACCATAGCTTTTACCACCACAACCACCCAACCATAGCCTTACCACCACAAATCCACCCAACCATAGCTTTACCACCACAACCACCCAACCATAGCTTTACCACCACAACCAATTCTACCACAACCACCACCACCACTCAACCATAGCTTTACCACCACAAATCATGAACCAATTCCCCACCACAACCACCCAACCATAGCTTTACCACCACAACCACCCAACCTTAGCTTTTTACCACCACAACCAATTCACAACCATAGCTTACCACAACAAACAATCTTTTCAACCATAGCTTTTTACTAAACACAACCACCCAACCATAGCTTACTCACCACAACCACCCAACCATAGCTTCTTTACCATCACCACCACCCTACCACAACCACCACCACCCTACCACAACCAATTCAACCATAGCTTTTACCACCACCACAACCCTACCACCATAACACTACTACCACTAACACGTTCGCCACCATCCCGTGCCTGTACCAAATCCACACATTACCACCACCACCCCACCACACCTCCTACCACCATCAACCACTCCCACCACCACCAGCTAACCACCCAACCACACCTTATACTACCACCACCAGCTGTAACCGCACGCTTGCTACTCACCACCAGCTAACCACCCAACCACACACTACACCATCAACCACCCAACCACACACACTTACTACTCATCATCAACCACCCAACTACACACACTACCACCATCAACCACCCCACCACACACTCAACTTACCACCATCAACCAATTCCCTTCTCCATTTCCCCTGCCAACCACCCCCCACCAACCACCCTACTGCTTAACTACTATAACCAACCAATTCCCCACTTATTATTCCACCACACTCTTTTATCAATACCATAAACCACCACACCACAGTACCACCACCACCTCGTTACCACATCATCATCACCACCACCACTACCTCCACCTGCAGTCATCCTGTAAGACACCACCACTAGTCATCCTAAGACACCACCACCACCAGTCATCATCCTAAGACACCACCACCAGTCATCCCAAGACACCACCACCACCAGTCATCCCAAGACACCACCACCAGTCATCCCAAGACACCACCACCACCACCAGTCATCCCAAGACACCACCACCAGTCATCCCAAGACACCACCAATTTCAGTCATCCCAAGACACCACCACCAGTCATCCCAAGACACCACCACCACCACCAGTCATCATCCCAAGACACCACCACTCAGTCATCCCAAGACACCACCACACCAGTCATCCCAAGACACCACCACCAGTCATCCTAAGACACCACCACCACCAGTCATCCCAAGACACCACCACCACCACCAGTCATCCTAAGACACCACCACCACCAGTCATCCCAAGACACCACCCTCCCCACCAGTCATCCTGAGACACCACCCCCACCAGTCATCCCAAAGACACCACCACTCTCACCAGTCATCCCAAGACACCACCACCCCCCCACCAGTCATCCCAAGACACCACCACCACCAGTCATCCCAAGACACCACCACCAGTCATCCCAAGACACCACCACCACCAGTCATCCTAAGACACCACTCACCAGTCATCCTAAGACACCACTCACCACCACCAGTCATCCCAAGACACCACTCACCAGTCATCCCAAGACACCACCACCACCACTAGTCATCCTAAGACACCACCACCAGTCATCCTAAGACACCACCACCAGTCATCCCAAGACACCACCCACCAGTCATCCTAAGACACCACCACCACCAGTCATCCCAAGACACCACCACTCACCACCAGTCATCCCAAGACACCACCACTCAATTAGTCATCCCAAGACACCACCACCCCCACCAGTCATCCTAAGACACCACCACCCCCCACCAGTCATCCAAGACACCACACCCCACCAGTCATCCAAGACACCACCACCACCAGCCATCCGTAAGACACCACCACCCCCCACCAGTCATCCTAAGACACCACCACCACCACCAGTCATCCTAAGACACCACCACCAGTCATCCCAAGACACCTCACTCACCTCACCTTCAGTCATCCCAAGACACCACTCACCAGTCATCCCTAAGACACCACCATACACTAGTCATCCTAAGACACCACTCACTAGTCATCCCAAAGACACCACCACCACCAGTCATCCCAAGACACCACCACCAGTCATCCCAAGACACCACCACCACCAGTCATCCTGTAAGACACCACCACCCCCACCAGTCATCCCAAGACACCACCACCACCACCAGTCATCCCAAGACACCCCCACCAGTCATCCCAAGACACCACCACCAGTCATCCTAAGACACCCCCCACCAGTCATCCTAAGACACCCCCCACCAGTCATCCCCCAAGCCACCACCAATTCCCTACCTGAATAATCCTAAGACACCACCACCCCCACCAGTCATCCCAAGACACCACCACACCCCCACCAGTCATCCCAAGACACCACCAATTAGTCATCCCAAGACACCCCCACCAGTCATCCCAAGACACCCCCACCAGTCATCCCAAGACACCCCCACCAGTCAGTCATCCTAAGACACCACCACCAGTCATCCCACACACCACCACCCCACCAGTCATCCCATGAGCCACCACCACCAGTCATCCTAAGACACCACTCACCAGTCATCCCAAGACACCCCACCAGTCATCCCCAAGACACCCCCACCAGTCATCCCAAGACACTCCCCACCAGTCATCCCAAGACACCCCCACCGTCATCCCAAGACACCCCCACCAGTCATCCCAAGACACCCCCACCAGTCATCCCAAGACACCACCACCACCAGTCATCCCAAGACACCCCCACCAGTCATCCCAAGACACCCCCACCAGTCATCCCAAGACACCACCACCACCCTACACAATTTCGTTAGGTTAGGTTAGATGGAGCCGTTCCCTCGCTCTCCTGAACATGACATTTCCTGGTTATTTGTGTCACTCCGGATACAGTAATAATGACAATTGTCCTGACATTATAAAAAAAAATTCTGGCATAGTAAGTTTAACCATACCTACTGTGCCAGACAACCTAACCTAACCTTGTTTAGGGTGAGACAGAGTAAGACCAGCATTCCTTTGAAATGCTCACGAAATGCAACGTATGGTCAATGACGCTCAAAAGAAGGGGCCCTTTTAGCAGAGACCAGGTTGTTATAAGACTTGGAAGGAGATTGATAATATTTGATTTACTGTAGGCTACTGCTATGGCTCTTAGACTCAAGTTATTACTGCTACAGGAACTTGTATTAATTAAAATAATATTTTTTTACTTGTTTCAGTGTATTTTGAACATAGTAATTTTTCAAATAAATCTGATAAAGCTCATAAATCTAATTTAAATACAAAATCTCGTTTATTTTTATTAAGAAAAATCAACAATGCTAAATAGTATGGATTGGTGAGCTGTTCTCGCATTCCCATCTTGCTTGGCAACCTTGTTGCACCAACACACTTTATGAGCTCTTGGCATACCTCAGTAGTGGATACCAAGCAGTAGACTCGACTTGGATCCAGCCCCAGTCACGTTGGGAAGGCTCTTCAGGAGCACCAGTGATGTCTTGATCCCTATTATCTCCAGCCTGGAGAGTAGCACGTTGTAAGAGCTACTTCAGTGCCCCCAATTTATGCCTCTGCCCATTGTTGTAAATAGATGCTTCCTTGCTGCATCAACGTTTTCCTCTTCAGTTCTGTCATACAGCAGGAAAACATGTTGCTCAAGTTGTGGAACATATCATCACTAATATCTTGTGGTCTTTCAGACAGTAGTACCCGTGTCTTAAGATTTGCTCTTATATTTCTCAGTTTCCTTGCTATCTCATGAGTTGCAATGTTCCTCACATTCTTACCTGTACCATAAACCACCCACACTTGTAATGCTGGGAAATACTGAACAACATATTCTGCCAATACAACCGCATCAGTGTGGATTGTAACTGCACGGTGGCCTGATTGATATAAATGTGCCACAGGAACAAAAATTCTTGTATCTGCTTCTTCACGTATGCCAAGAATGTGAACAGTTGGTTTTTTGTCAGTAACCTCAATAATCCTGATCAACTGTGTGGTAACACGTCGAACACTTGACCCTCTTTGCTTCGTGCTGTTAACTTGTGCTTCGTGTTGTTAACTTGTGCTTCGTGCTGTAAACTTGTGCTTCGTGCTGTTAACTTGTGCTTCGTGCTGTTAACTTGTGCTTCGTGCTGTTAACTTGTGCTTCGTGCTGTAAACTTGTGCTTCGTGCTGTTAACTTGTACTTCGTGCTGTTAACTTGTGCTTCGTGTTGTTAACTTGTGCTTCGTGCTGTTAACTTGTGCTTCGTGTTGTTAACTTGTGCTTCGTGCTGTTAACTTGTGCTTCGTGTTGTTAACTTGTGCTTCTTGTGCTTCGTGCTGTTAACTTGTACTTCGTGCTGTTACTTGTGCTTCGTGTTGTTAACTGTGCTTCGTGCTGTTAACTTGTGCTTCGTGCTGTTAACTTGTGCTTCGTGTTGTTAACTTGTGCTTCGTGCTGTTAACTTGTGCGCTTCGTGCTGTAAACTTGTGCTTCGTGCTGTAAACTTGTGCTTCGTGCTGTAAACTTGTGTGCTGTTAACTTGTGTTGTGCTGTTAACTTGTGCTTCGTGTTGTTAACTTGTGCTTCGTGCTGTAAACTTGTGCTTCGTGCTGTAAACTTGTGCTTCGTGCTGTAAACTTGTGCTTCGTGCTGTTAACTTGTGCTTCGTGTTGTTAACTTGTGCTTCGTGCTGTAAACTTGTGCTTCGTGCTGTAAACTTATGCTTCGTGCTGTAAACTTGTGCTTCGTGCTGTAAACTTGTGCTTCGTGCTGTTAACTTGTGCTTCGTGTTGTTAACTTGTGCTTCGTGTTGTTAACTTGTGACTGTTGTGTAGATACTGACCCCATGCAATATCTTCTCTTGTGCCAGGTTGAAGTTGCTGTATGAGATACTGCCTGGTGATATTGTTGGCACAATCATCATGCCTTATCCATCGTCTAGTCTTGACAACTGTAATGTTTAATTACCAAAGTCATTAAAATTATTTAAATTGTTGGCAGTTGTTCTAAAGAACTCAAATTGTCCTTGGTAGAATCGTCTGGGCACACCAGATTCCCTCAGTCTGTGGGTAGAAGTGGTGGTGTTGCACTCCTGTCCTTTCTAGCTACAAGTTTATATATTGTCTTGAACTATTGTCACCGGAGAATTAAATCTTGAAGCAAGAACAAAATTAAACTGACGTGGCATGAAGGAACACGCGTGCACAGTCAGCCAATTAGATGTCACGTCACGAGTCACCCAAGTGACAGTAAACAGAACGCGTGTCCCGTATGTTTTGGCAAGTGCCGAGATTGTTTCTCGATTTCGATATTCACCAAAGTTGTCCACTTATGCGAAATTTCAAATTATTGAATGCCGATACAGGAGGTTTGGTGTACACAGTGTTCTATCTTGGAAAAAAAAAGTAAGTGTTATGCTGGCAACTATACTGGATATTTGAAGCTTAACATGTCAATATTTCAGCTTGGGTCCACACATCTATGTAGTTTCGGCTACCTATGTGATAAATGCCGTACTTTTTACTTAACGTGCAAGAGTCTTTGACTAATTGTAACCAGTCAACTGCACTATAATATCCGTCGTCCAGTATAAGAGTAAAAAATTCTTCCGTTATTCTAATGATAGAGACAACCAAAGTCTTTATTATATAGGAGGTATTTACGGTTGGACATTGATAATAATACTGTTCTACTAGGAGGTAAGGTATTTGAAATAGGTGCATTTTACAAATTCCTGACTTGTTATATTTGTGTGTGTGTGTGTGTGTGTGTGTGTGTGTGTGTGTGTGTGTGTGTGTGTGTGTGTGTGTGTGTGTGTGTGTGTGTGTGTGTGTGTGTGTGTGTGTGTGTGTGTGTGTGTGTGTGTGTGTGTGTGTGTGTGTGTGTGTAGGTAGGTGTGTGTGTGTGTGTGTGTGTGTGTGTGTGTGTGTGTGTGTGTTTTAGGTCTAGGACAACTTTAGAAGATTTTATAATAACTCATTTATTCATCTGATAAATTAGTTACTGTAGGTCTAAACAGTATCGTCTTGAGTTGTCTCGGAATGAACTACGTTTTGGAGTAAGAACGAGTATTGTGGGGTAAAGGTACAAGTGATCCTAGCAACGTAAGCACGTAACTACGAGTGATTTTTCTTGTTAGTGTTCACCATATCGACACTTATGATTCACCATATCCACACTTATGATTCACCATATCGACACTTCTGATTCACCATATCCACACTTATGATTCACCATATCGACACTCCTGATTCACCATATCGACACTCCTGATTCACCATATCGACACTCCTGATTCACCATATCGACACTTCTGATTCACCATATCGACACTCCTGATTCACCATATCGACACTCCTGATTCACCATATCGACACTCCTGATTCACCATATCGACACTCCTGATTCACCATATCGACACTCCTGATTCACCATATCGACACTTCTGATTCACCATATCGACACTCCTGATTCACCATATCGACACTTCTGATTCACCATATCGACACTCCTGATTCACCATATCGACACTCCTGATTCACCATATCGACACTCCTGATTCACCATATAGACACTCCTGATTCACCATATAGACACTCCTGATTCACCATATAGACACTCCTGATTCACCATATCGACACTCCTGATTCACCATATCGACACTCCTGATTCACCATATCGACACTTCTGATTCACCATATCGACACTCCTGATTCACCATATCGACACTTCTGAATACAGTGACCCAAGCCAGAATACTGCACTCCTCTGCTAATCCTCACCCCAATTGTTTACCAGCGAACAGCGTATAGGCTGCCTTACTCTATACTCAGTTCGCTCTTAGGGAACTAGTGTATCAGTGATTTACTCTTCTTTGATAAACCACTTGTCTTGTATATAAAGTTACACTAGAAAAAGGCTGTCCGTAAGTTTGTCTTAAGTTGTGGCAGGTTTTGTGATAAATTGCTCTTAAAATATTCGATTTAGTTATTAAAATTGGCTTGTGCCACCAGTTGTGTTACCTGCGTTATTGCTTGTCATACTGTGTTATTAATTGATTTGACTTTTACTTTGTAGTGTTGTGTTGGAGATAGACTGTAGTAGAGGCATGACTTATCTAATGGCGACTTAACGACACCAGTTACCTAAAAAAAAATACCCCACAAAAACACATGAACCTCACAATGGCAGGGCAGTGAGGCTTCTCTCTATAATAACGCCCTTATTCAGTGTAAGATTACTTAATCCATTACATAATTACAGCCACTACTCATTGTTGGTTCATTCATATATACACTTTCTCTGAGAAGCGTTGATACTGGACCGACTAATCTTACTAGCGTGCTGTGGCTGAGTACTGTATATGCCTCATGGCGGGGAATATTATGTGGGCGCGTGTTTTGTATGGCTTCCTTGGCACCACTCTCCACCTGAGTCTTATGATCCCATTGCTTACCATCGTTCCTCCTCCCCCCCCCCTCCTTTTTAACTTGCATTCTTTGTTTATTTTTTGTTTTTCGTGGACATGTGGATCAGTTTTCACCAGACCAGCACATTTGATCTCGTCTCTATGTACATTAGGTTAGGGTAGACTGGGTGGTGATACTCAACTGACACCTGCCTCTCCTCTCTCTCTCTCTCTCCTCATATACACCAATACTTACCATTGCCTTACCCTCCCAGCAGTTAATTGGGGGATAATGTTATGTTTTAAGAGTACTCATGAGATAACATGGAGAAACGGGGGTGGACGTGTGATGACCTACACCTTCAGTTTCCAGCATTCTGTATGGCGATGCTACTTTGTGTCATCTCGTCTGTTATAATTAGTAACTTGAAGTACTTGATGGGTTGAATGGTCTTTGTAGTTAAGTGTAGGTCGTGCTCTTACTTTTATAAGTATTAATATGGCCAATCGTGTAACGGTTCAGCTTAAATAATATGGCCAATTGTGTAACAGTTCAGCTTCAATAACATGGCCTCTTAAACTATAGGTGTTCAGTATCCAAACTCCAATAATTCTTTCGTCAACAATGTTCGTCTTTATCAATATATTTTTTATTTATCATTTCCCAGCTTGTCAGCTAGCCTTTTGGGTGATCGGTCTCTTCTGTTACCTCAGCTTACTAGCCGTTTGGTTTGTCGGTCTTCTGTTACCTCAGCTTACTAGTCGTTTGGGTGGTCGGTCTCTTATGTTACCTAAGCTTACTAGCCTTTTGGGTGATCGGTCTCTTCTGTTACCTAAGCTTACTAGCCGTTTGGGTGGTCGGTCTCTTCTGTTACCTAAGCTTACTAGCCGTTTGGGTGGTCGGTCTCTTCTGTTACCTAAGCTTACTAGCCGTTTGGGTGGTCGGTCTCTTCTGTTACCTAAGCTTACTAGCTTTGGGTGGTCGGTCTCTTCTGTTACCTAGCTTACTAGCCGTTTGGGTGGTCGGTCTCTTCTGTTACCTCAGCTTACTAGCCGTTTGGGTGGTCGGTCTCTTCTGTTACCTCAGCTTACTAGCCGTTTGGGTGGTCGGTCTCTTCTGTTACCTCAGCTTACTAGCCGTTTGGGTGGTCGGTCTCTTCTGTTACCTCAGCTTACTAGCCGTTTGGTCGGTCTTCTGTTACCTCAGCTTACTAGCCGTTTGGGTGGTCGGTCTCTTTGTTACCTCAGCTTACTAGCCGTTTGGGTGGTCGGTCTCTTCTGTTACCTCAGCTTACTAGCCGTTTGGTTTGTCGTCTTCTGTTACCTAAGCTTACTAGCCGTTTGGGTGGTCGGTCTCTTCTGTTACCTCAGCTTACTAGTCGTTTGGGTGATCGGTCTCTTCTGTTACCTAAGCTTACTAGCCGTTTGGGTGGTCGGTCTCTTCTGTTACCTAAGCTTACTAGCCGTTTGGGTGATCGGTCTCTTCTGTTACCTAAGCTTACTAGCCGTTTGGGTGGTCGGTCTCTTCTGTTACCTAAGCTTACTAGCCGTTTGGGTGGTCGGTCTCTTCTGTTACCTCAGCTTACTAGCCGTTTGGGTGGTCGGTCTCTTCTGTTACCTAAGCTTACTAGCCGTTTGGGTGGTCGGTCTCTTCTGTTACCTCAGCTTACTAGCCGTTTGGGTGATCGGTCTTTCTGTTACCTCAGCTTACTAGTCGTTTGGGTGATCGGTCTCTTCTGTTACCTCAGCTTACTAGCCGTTTGGGTGATCGGTCTCTTCTGTTACCTCAGCTTACTAGCCGTTTGGGTGATCGGTCTCTTCTGTTACCTCAGCTTACTAGCCGTTTGGGTGGTCGGTCTCTGTTGCATTGCTATGGTCTTCATTATCCAGTGTTAATACAGGTTGAAACAAGAGTACTGCACCTGGAGAAAATTTGCCTTGTTTGGTTGGGTCACAATCTGAGAGAGACGCACACTACAATGGCTGTCCACACATTCTATGGAAAAGAGTTTATCTTACATTCAGAATTATGTAAACGACTTATGTCCTGACGAATGAGCATTGAAACTCCTACATAGGCATACTGTACATTTTGAAGCATTGGTTGCTTACAATTTGAGTCGTTTGTACTGCACATTGGCATGCAGTTAGAGGCATTGGCACAGTATGTACTATCCACTATAGGACTAAAGTCTTGGACAGCCGCACGGAGTCTACACTAGTAACCTCAGGCAGTGAGGAAAAGTTATTAACCGGTACAGTACTCTTAACCACATGTGATTTTTTTGAAGAAGTAATTTTTTTAACTTATTGTGTTTATATCATATCATAGATTTAACTATGATACTACTCAATACCAGAGGTCACTAGTGCGTCTGTCCACCACTTGAGTCCCAGAGTGTACATTGGTATATATTTTGAAGCATTAGTTATGTAGTTGTTCGCTATTTACGGTAACACTTTTGAAGATAGAGTTAAAATTTTGCATGTAGTTAAGCATGTATTCGAGAAGTGTCACAGAGGTGGATTTTATTTATTATTATTATTTTTTTTTTTGGGGTTCATTTAACGGCTCCCCACCGTCAAAGGCGAAATCTCCTCATTGAAAATATGTACCTTTTTATCTGCTCTTTGCGCGGTCACGTTTTTTAATATAGGAAGCTGAAATTTGATATGCTCATGAATATTGCCTCGAGAATGTCTACGAACGTCAATTTTGGTGCCGACCCTCACCTACAAGTGAGCCCCCAGTGCACGACCAAGTAGGGTTGTTTCATGCACGTGCACTTACTTTTGGGGAGGCTGAACCCATTCTGGTTAACTTTACTTCGTCAAAAACACACCCGGGCAACGTCGGTTACCCCAGCTTGTGTCCTATCTACTAACTTTCTAGATTATTAGGTATAGGTAGAATCTGTTGTCACTAAAAACAAAAACTCGGTTTCTTCAGTTGTTTTACGGACACACTAGAAGATGACTTCTGCCTCCTCCCCTCACAGCCACCCGATCCACCCACTTCAAAACTAATTCCTCTGTGACTCAGTCACTAGGAATAATCTTATATTCCATCACCAAATGAGCTGTTGTTCTCCTTGGTCCACATCCTCTTACACATAACATGAAAGTGCTGATCCTTGGAGAGGAAAATGTATACAAAATTATTATCATCACCATCATCATCATCACCATCATTAAGGCTTTACGGCCATTTTCCGCGCTTCCCTGGGTTCGCGGCGATTACCTGATGGCAGTTTTCTATACTCCACGGCCTCTTGTAGCCTCCCTTGGCAGTTTCTTAACTTTAGTGTTATTTCTTACATTATCTCCCCCTGTCATTCACGGCCAGGCCCCTGGTCCCCCATTATCCTCATTTAGACTCCTTCATCTCTTAACCCTATTAAATAGGTCTTATCCATTCTCTCTCCTTACCACCCCAGCCTGCCTCTAAACAAAACTTAGTCAATACTCTCAATGCTCAGCTGTCATCTTAGCTATTAACAGGGCCTCCCGTCTTTCAGGTCACATTACACACACTTACCTCACCATTCTCATTTCAGTTCTCTCAAGCCTAAGTATGTCATCCTCTATAGTCTATACAGTAACTACCCTTGTTTCATTGTCCTACAACATTATACTTCTCAAGCCAGTTGCATACATTTTGTTATTCACGTGAAGGGGGTCATCTTGCCGCCCATAAAGGCAGCTACTCCCTAAACTTCTTCCAGCCACCATCTGACTCATCACCCTCACCACCACTAATTATATCACCCAGGTAACTGTACAGTACAATGTTCAGTTTCTCAAGCCTTGCTAAGATCACTGGTTTATATATGATTACTGTACAGGAGATTTAAACTGAGCAACTTCCTGCAGTCTGCCATCTACTCCATGCACTGCACGTCTAGCACTGAACTAACTCATTAGAAATGATTTAGGACCAAAGTTTATGTTTGACGAAGAAATTATAAAAAGGCCAGTCATGATAGCACTTACCTCTGTATTATCCGTGGGAGACCCAAGATAAAATTTACTTTCTCATTCTCTTAGACAGTTTTTTTTTTTTTTTTTTACAATTATTCAAGACATTTCCATAACTTTATATAACTTATACTATCCATATTTTTTTGCAGAATTTACATTGACTTAACACCCTGTGTATATGTATTGTAGTATAATATAGATTACATAATATAGCTATTATATGTATGTATCTATATAGGGTACATATTTAAAAGATAAAGGATGACCAAGTATTGACAGTAAAACAAATATAATTATCGAACTTATATCGTCAATGACTTTTCCCTTTTTTTAACTTTAATTGATGTAGTTGTGTTTTAAGGTCAGATATTATCTTTAGCATGTAAATGTCAAAGCTGTTCCAATAGTTAATTTGAAATGCAATGACGCTATGAATATTCTGAATCATTACGAGAGACATTTGGAACCGAGTTATAATCGCACATTTGAGCTCTAATAATCAACCACTCTCCCATTTCCGGATTATATATCAATTACCCTGATGCTTTTGATAAGCTATTAACACAAAAAAAATATGGAAAATTATTTATTTTTCCTATCTTTTTTATTGATTCTTTAAAAAAATGTTTTGTTTTTGAATGGTATATAATTAATCAGCCCGCCTCCACTCTCTTCGTTTTCTCTTATAACTACATAAATTATACAGTATTCAGCATCTCATACATCCAGTTTATATTACTCCTCTCACACTATTAAGGTTTCCTGTGGATCTCCATAGAGCCAAAAATTTTAAGTGTGAATTTTCCTTAGTATTATTTTCACTTGACTTCGATCCTGTGCATCGTTTTTTTTTCAGTATTTACAATAGTCTACGCCCTAGTGTGGGATCAAAGAAAACCCCCTAGACTCAGGGGTTTTCTTTGATCCCACACTATTCTGGCCCAATGCTCCTTCCTTATTTGGTGAAATCGATTATTTGCCACATATGTTGGTGAGTACGATTTGTTTTTACTTCACGTTATAAAAATAGGGTAGATGTTGGTCAGGAGTTCCTTACTTGGCGAGTCGAAGAATTTTGCAAGTTCAGTTTGTTAGTGACGAGATTACATGTGTCAGTAATATTGATCGGTTTGGTTTATTGTTTTTTTGTTGTTAGAAATTGAAAGTTTGACATATCAACGTTTAGCAGTTTGTTACTTGGTGAAATTGAAGGGGGGAATATATCAATTTAAAGGTATGGAAAGTGATACGTACAGAATGATACAGGCGTTAGAGAAACTTAAGAATAGACTGGAGTGTGTGTACAGTATACGAAAAGAGGTTTTGTTTTCCCTGAGATCAGCAGTATGGCACGGTTCTTATTTCTGTAACAAATAAGGAAATCTTGGATATTTGTTTCACTTACAGGAACGTGTGATACATATGACGCCTTAAGTAAGTGTGACCTCTGTTTTTTCTGGGAAATTTCTTTGGCATTAATGACTTTAATTTCAATAATTCTAATTTAAATATCAATATTGATTTTGTTTATTTAGTATTTCTAGAAATACCAATAATTTAATTTATAATCTTGCTTTTATTTGAATAATATATTTTGTTTATTCCAAGATTAATTAATGATGAACGTTTACTAGTAGAGTATTGTTTCACAGCGTTGATTAGCTTGACGTTTGCTTCACAGTAACTTCGTGGAATCTTCGTTCGTTTATTCCACTTATTGTTAAAGTAGAACTAAGCATGACATTATTCATGACAATCATTAATTCGACTTTGTGTATTTACAGTATGTATGTAATGTACTCCGTTATTTTCCCCATTGTTTAAGACACGAAAATGAAAGAAAAAATAATATGATGGATAAATAAATACCGTAGTTAAGTGGGAGAATGTGGCGTGGCAGACACTGCATTTGACCTTTCTTCTCCATCTATAAAGTTAAGTGCCCATTGACAGCTGATTGGACTGGGTGTTTCCCGGGATCAAACTAGCTACTCTTAGGGCAGGAGGTGATTGCTGTATCCCCCCTCCAAAAAAAATAATAATAATAATAAAATAATAATAAAAAATAAAATAAAATAAATAAAATGATCGTTAAAAAATGTGCATTGTCATAGTTCGTTTGTTTATTTTACGACTTTAATATTTATGTATTTAAAAAAAGTTTTAACCGGGTGCATGTACAATTCATTGGTTTAAAATGGTTTTAAGCGTAATATAAAGGATAATGGTGAAACTCTTCTCAACGTGAATTATATTGGGTTTGGGCTCATCGTGTGAATAGGCCAGGTGGCGTAGTTACTATGTTTAGTGATGTACAGTGAAGTTACGGAGAATTATTATTTTTTTCATTTGCATTACGTACTACAGCCAACATGCTTATGACAAAATAGATCTTACAGTATTTTTATTCGCTACTACTGTACCAGTAAAATATCCACTGCCAATTTTTTTTCAAGTACTGTACTGTACAGTACAGTACAGTACATTTATCCGGTAATAAACTTGGTTCATACAGTATTTACAAAATGCTAGTGAAGACTTTGACAATTCAACACGGTAACTCAGTACAGTATAATGTATTGTTGCCTAAACAAGCTTAGTTGGTTTGCTACAAAGAATTTTTATGTAACAGTTGTCACATTAATCTACCAAATGAGTGAATAACTGACACGCTCGGGCGCATACTTTTTTTTTTAATCGACATCGCCACTCGTTTGGGTATCAATGCGGTAACAATTGCTTATAATTATTTTTATAAATAATATTATATATCGCTTGCTTAAACCTCAACCCATCGTATAATATCACTATGTTTATTTATTGTACTAACGAGCCCCCTGGCACACCAGGCCCAGGCATAGGGGAGGCCTCATGACAGTTCCAAAATTTTGCAACGAAATGCATATCCAGTATATTGTCTGTAATAAGGAATGTCAGTACAAAGACGAGACTGTTCAACAAGCTGAGAAAATTACTAATTATGTGGCCCATATAGTAGTGTTCAGCTGTAAAATGGTAATTAATTTTAGGGTTAATCACCAGCTTACTAACAATAGACTTGTTTACAGGTATCAAAAGACGGCCGGGGCCATGAGTGCCGTTGGAGAAAAGACGTCTTCACTCTTTGGTGGCATTGGCGCCAAGTTCGGCCAGCTCAAAGAGACTCCCACATTCAAGTCTTTTGAGGAACGTGTAGGAGGTGTATATTCTGCCGCCAGGGTAAGTTCAAAACCTTTCTGTCCTCTTCTTTCTCTTTACCATTACTAATAATTCTTGTATCCTACTAGAGAAACCTGTCCCAACCCCCCCACGTATTTTGGTTATGCCGAAAACATGTAAATTCTCTGCCATCTTCATCCACGGCCGCCAGATCTATAATATATTTCAGCACCAGTCTGCTTACTGTCGTCAATCTTGCAAATTGGACAATGGTCCCCTGAGACGATTGTTATGGGTGATAGTAATAGGGGGTTCTATTTATGAGGAAAGGAGCTTAAAGGCATGTTGTTCCTCCACTAGGCTCTGACCACCTCCAGATTCCATAGGAGAGGGTCCCAATACTATATCGATACACCACACAATAGCTGCACACATCACACTGTACTTACACACCACACTGTACCTACACACCACACAGTACCTACACACCACACTGTACCTACACACCACACTGTACCTACACACCACACAGCACCTACACACCACACAGCACCTACACACCACACAGCACCTACACACCACACAGCACCTGTACACACCACACACACCCTACACACCACACAGTACCTACACACCACACAGGTACCTACACACCACACAGTACCTACACACCACACTGTACCTACACACCACACAGCACCTACACACAGTACACCACACACACACACCACACCTACACACCACACAGTACACACACCACACACACCCACACACAGTGTACAGGCACCCACACACACACACCCACACCACACACACCACACACCACACCACACACCACACTGTGCCCACACACACACACAGTACCCACACCACACAGGTACACACACACCACACTGTACCCACACACCACACAGTACCCACACCACACACACAGCACCACACACCACACACACCACACAGTACACACACACTGTACCCACCACACACAGCACCACACACCTACACACACACACACACACACACACACACACACCCACACAGTGCCACCACACACCACACTGTACCTACAACCACACAGCCACACACACACACTGTACACACACACACCACACTACATACCACACACACACACACCACACACCACACACTGCACCCACACACAGCACCCACACCCACCACACACACACACACGTACCCACACACCACACTGTACCCACACACCACACAGCACACACACACCACACACCCTACACACCACACAGCACACACCACACTGCACACACCACACACCACACAGACACACACACCACACCACCACACACCACACACCCACACACTTACCCACACCACACACACTGTACCCACACACCACACTGTACCCACACACCGCCACACACCACACACCACACACCACACAGCCCTACACACCACACTGTACCTACACACCACACTGTACCTACACACCACACTGTACCTACACACCACACTGTACCTACACACCACACTGTACCTACGACACAGGACTTGCACACTACGCAGTTGCTCTGATGAATTGAAGGTCCCTCTTGAGCCAGCATTGTCCAACTCGTTTCTCCTTCACCAAGGTCCAGCAAATGGTATCTGCTACAGGTATTATAGTCTGAATGAGGTCAAAGGAATCCAACTAAGCCAACCACTCGTGTTTTAATTCCTGTACAGCAGTGTTAAGAGGACTGGTCATAGTTGATTGGCCTTCTACCATGACTTTCCTTTCATAAAAAAAGAAGAGCTATATGGTGACCCCAAACAACACTTTGAGAATAGTTTAGCCAGGAAGTAGAACAAGAAGAGCATTTATTACTACACAAAGTAAATAGAACCGAGTCGATCCCAGTTGTAGGCAGACTTAATTGTTTCCAGAAATTTTAGATTGATAAATCCTTAGGATTCCAAAGAGATTAAGATTGAGCTCATGTAGAAGATGGGTTCTCTATCCTGTTACAGAATTTCAGATTAAAAGAAAGCAAATGTTGAAAGTAAAATATGTGCAGGATTCTATGACTTTTTTGCAGTGTACAGTACATTTATTTTTTTTCCAAAGTTCATGTATAATGTACGTACAGTCCCCTTCACTAGTGCATTTCCAGGGGTTCGTCAGGTTTTCTACAGTGTGGCAGCCCTGTGTTTGTTTACATTCGGCAGAAGGAAACTAGCAATCGTAAACATAATATGGGAACAAATTAAAACAATATTAAAACAAACGTCTCAATGTAATGATTTGTGGAATGTTTATATGACGTGACCCTGTAAACATAGTAGTGAAGGGGCTATACATGCCTTCAACACAAATTCAACATAAATTTTATTAATGCCAACAAGAATAAAGTTTAACATCATTAGTTGTCATATGTACGCCGGCTGGGTGAGTACTGTACTGTATTTCCCTCTGTAATTAAGATATGCACAGTATGTCATACAAAATTTGGAAAATAACTTCCAATGAAATGTCAAAAATAATTACTGTACGTATACTGTATTGAAAATTGAATTGATGAATCAGCGTTGTATTTTGTTTTTGAAAATATCCTAAAATATATTAACAAGTAAAATCTGCTGAGCCAGCCTAGTGATTTGCCATTCACTCACTGATTAATTTAATTACTATGACCATATGTATTTTTGTGACGAGAGTTAGCAGTAATATATATTTTAGAATCATTACCTTAGTATTACTGTTCATTTATTTTCACAAAGTAAGTTTTCCTCATTTATCAGTGTACAGTACAGGTAATTGCATAATTCCTGATTTATGTAGCAACTGGCAAGCACAGCAAAATCTTGATAGCAAAATCTTGATAACTGAATGATATGATTAATTTATAATTCAATGAATACTGAATCATAAATAATCAAAGATATGGTATTACTAAGAAAACCCCCAATGTTGTCTGTGAATGTAATTTATACAAATACAGTTATCAGTTGAAGTGTTTATGAAAATCCACTAATTGAATATGATTATTTCCTCTCATTAATATTCTAAGTGTGAGCATTTAGGCCACTCGACAAGTTAATCTACCTTTATGTCAATGTAAATATCAAACCAAGGGAGGAAAATTTTTATATTTTTATACTAAGTAATTGAAGTGTCTGGTATATAAAGTCCTATGTGTTGAATTATTCCCATGTTGTGTGAATGGTGGTCTTTTGAAGGGTTTTACCATGGCAGTGAGAGACACATTAATCCAGTAATGAAAAAGGTTGTCTGGCTACATTATTTGCACCTTATTTGGAGAATGAAATGCTTCTCAACCAAACTCACTTGAGAGGATTTGTCTCCACGTAGAATAATAGTTATAGTGTATCTGGCAATTACTAAACCTCTTCAAGTTTTGGGTCAATGCCAGTACAGTACTGTACTATTATACCTGGGACAATAACATTCAGTGCACCTGGGTTGATAAAGCATCACAACTGGGTGGTCTTCATCATTGTCTGCCACCATTCAGTATCTGAGGCAACACAACACAACACAAATTCAACTCATCCATTTCATCAATGCTAACAAGACCAACAGTCAGAGTAACATCAAAGTTTGGCCATCATGCTCTCATCTCATTCACTACCTACAAATTCTATAATTCATTTAAATGATCATGGTGACTCAACTGGTTTTTCACATTTAACTTTACTTTGTCTCGAAGGTAAACTCTGTTGTTTGCTGTGTTATTTATTCAAAGGCCTCAATCCTGGCATATTTAATGAAAATTAATTCCCAGAATTTTTATTTGATAAGGCTGAAATGTGGGCTAAGAGAGTGTAGTTACTCTGTTACATGTATTGTTGTGTCCCAAGTACAGTATTTATGTGACACACGTCAGATGTTTACACCAGGTGCCTCTATATGGAAGTTATCAAATTTACATAGGAAAGGCTTTTCTGTGAATTATTATGTGCTACTGTACTTTATGTTCAGTGGTGAACATGATAAAATCTTTTATGAAATTTGAAGGTTGATTGATTGGAACTTTGTCATTCTATGGGAACAATTTATGTAATATCCTAAGTGATATAGTGTAATACCCAGCAAGGCTGATCTACCCTTCTGCACCACAGTACAGTAGTTCTTCTGAGGGGGGCTTGTTCGAAGGCCCTTTACTTGGGTAATGCACACCCTTTGGGGGGATCTTAGGGGCATGCCTTGGTGTTTTTCAATTGCACCCTGTGAGTCACATTGAACTACCGTTGGTTGACTTAAACTTGGAACATAATCTTGCTTTCAAGATATGAGGATTTATTTATTTTGGATTTGTGGCATAATTTATTTATAATTTTTAGAGTCAGCCATAAGGTTGATTAATAACAATTCAGGGACTTATCAGGCAAGTGGATCTTCTTTGGTCTTGATGCTACCAAGTTGAGACTTTGGGTTCATGCTGCCAAATGTCAAAGTGAGTGAATGTTTACAAACATATATTTTATCCATAATGTTGGAGACTAATGGTGTAAGTACTAGTAGGGCTGTACCATGGAAATTGATTGGAACTTTTAATTTATTATACAGGTTCTCTTCTACTTGCAAACGAGTTACGTTCCTGAGGCTTGTTTGTAAGTCCAACTTTACTCTTGTCGATACCAAACATACTGTATTGTAAAATATTAAGAAACAATAATAAAGGCTGTACAGTACAGCTATATCCCAGTAATAAAAGCAGCTCATTTTTCTACACTCTACAGTATATCTTGCCAGTCTTTAACAGTATTTTAATGTACAGTATAAATAGTCAATTGTACAAATGGACAAATTTGTTCACATCACTAAAAGGTTGTTAGTAGAGGAGCACCTATACTATGTGATAAGTGTTTACTTTTAATTGTTATTCATATCCACATTTTAATTTACTGTATTGTATATGTGATGAATTACCTGTAAAATCCATCAATCATTTAAAGGGTTTTGGGTTAGCTCATGAGGATACACATAGACCCAGATGTATGGGTACTTGACTTAGTCATCACTACTGGAGGAAATTATTGAAAGTACAGTACAGTATCACAAATATTAAATTAGTGGTACAAGGGAAAAATGTACTGACACAAATATAGTATACAAATTAACCTTCCTGAGAACAATGTACTGTACATTAATTGCAAACTAGTTGATTTTAAAATATACTCAACAGAAAATAAAAATTAGTAGGCATTTAGAAATAAGTTCAAAGTCAAAGATATTTGGTAGGAACTGAGAAAAACAAATAAGATATCAATAAAATAAATCGTTTCGCATTATACTGTACTATACATATTTAAAAATTTTGAGTTGAATTTCAGCAATAATTGATTTTCAAGATTATGTTGTCAACTGTGGCATACCTGTGCCTGAATATGAGAATTTCCAATTACCGACTTGACTGAAAAAAAACTGTTTCAATTACGGCCAGGAATGGTTCACTGATAACTTGATAACTTGATGAAACAAAGAAATTTGAGTTGTGATGCAGATGTCTTCTTTGAAGCAAGAATGAGCAAAGTTCAGTGTTGCTAAAGGTATGGATGTAAGTTATCATACTTGAGCCTTTAAAAAGTTTATTTTGCTGAAAATTATATATTCCATCAAATAATCAAGGTGCCATCCTCATGTCTCAGGAATGATGTCCATGGCCATCCACTCCAAATATTATCAGGCTGTATTAACCCAAACTCTGAGTTTGTTTATGTATGGGAAACCATTTTTTTTTTTCATTCATCCATCCTAACCTCTTAACTTTTTCTGTACCTGTTCTTACCTTCAATTTTACCCATTAATAACTCTTACCATTATTCTCTTATTCCCAATTACTAATACATTATACAGTATGACCTTAGTGTCTCATTGTGGCGACCTGTGGTGTAATGGTTAGCATCCTCGCCTCGCAAGCGAGCTGGTCCGAGTTCGATCCTCGGGCAGGGTGAAACTATTGGCAAATTTCTTTATGCCATTTGCCTCTGTCTACCCAGCAGTAATTAGGAACTTGGATGTTAATCAATTTGCGGATCGCATTCCGGGGTAATGGTCAGCCAGTACAGTTGGCGAGTTGTCCAATCTTCTTGGACTATTCCTTGACACTGGGTCATGCAGCTCGTTAACTTGGGGTGTGGTTTTTGTGTTGGCGACAGCTTCTACACCTCAACAAATTCACGCCTAGGAGGCCCTTGGGCCGGCCATCCTCGATTTCGAGGGGTTTCCTTTCATATTTCTTGAGTAAATTTCCAGTATTTCTTTTGTTGCTTCAGTCTATCTTAAACCAGTTCTTTTCATATCAATATAACTAATCTTTAGCATTCTCCTATACTGTAGTGCTATATTTTCAAGGTGTTGAGCCTCAATCATATCTGCTGAAAGTGTTAATGCTTTTGACCTGTAGCATTTCAGCACCCAGTTTCTTAGACTAATATCAAAGTCCTCCTTAACAGATTTCTATGGTCAATAGATTCTAATTTTTGGGTGGCCTATTTTTACTCGGCTTTCTCTCTCGTGTCTACCTTCACAACTTATGTTACTTTCCAAATACACCAGTTTAATTTTCCTGTTAGATACAATAATTTGTACCTGCATTTTAAAATTTATTTTCATTTGTAAACAACCATTACAGTATTTCCATCTGTAAAACACCTACCCAAGCCATTCTCCACCGAACAGTTGACCAATTTTTTTAATTATTCTTCTCTGTATCACATAATTTACATTGTCTTTGTGTTAACATATATTCCTACGCCTTTTCTTATAACTTCCTTTTATTTTTAATGTACTACAGTAGACCCTTGCTATTCTCAAGGGATAGGTTCCAAGAAATGGCATGAATTAGCAAAACTGCGAATTGCAACTTATACTTCCTTAGTGCACTACTGTATACCTACCATACCAAACAACTGACCAGTTGCAACAGCAATCCTCCCCTCTTTTAACTTATCTAATAATAAGATTTTCTTTGTCAGGGTCATCACTAATTTCTGCCTTTTACGTTTCACTCCACAAGCACTGACACTAGGTAGTCTTTTAGGGGCCATTTCACACAGAAACACTAAAGTTTTGAGAGTACAACATGAGGTGCTGTGTGGGGTGACTTGTTTTGCTGTGGGAAAAGGCTCGCAAGCTAGCCACCATCTGCTTACCGCGAATCGCAAACTTGCGAATGGCAAGGGTCTACTGTATAATGAATATTTAATGTTGGAGGTACCAGTAAAGATTTTTTTTTTTAATTATTATATCTCCATAATTAATGCCTGTGTTTTTAAAGAAATCTCTTAAGCTTCGTGTGTTTTACCCTTTCACGTACTGTAATTTTTCAAAATTTCTTTGAACTTCTAAAGGTCTCTCATTTAAATTCTCAAATCTAAGGTACCTTCTTTAGTTTCTCATCCCAGTTTAAATCTATTTGATCATCAGATTATTCATTGTATATTGTACTTTTTTCTTTTTATTTGATATTATGTATAACAACACTTATTACATACAGCTAATTAAACTGATTGTGCTAAAGTAGTTAATTCTAAGGGTCATTTGCAGCATGTCAGCATCACCTCACCCAGTTAAAACTCTATTGTACTGGCAACTGGTCAGCCATGATATTATCACTGACACGCCTCATCAATGGGAACAGTATTTGCCAAAAGACATTACTGGACAATCTAAGGAGGGCATGGGGGCCAAGGGCATGATCAGATATGGGGAGGCAAAATTATATATCTGCTCCTTTCCAGAGTTACATTATTTCCTTGCCTTTAAGGGTGCAGTACTTGAGCTAATACTCTGGACAACACTTGCCTCCATTCTAAAGTGTTGCTAGCTCATACCCCAATACACTTAGCTTTGTATTAGCACCTAACAATATAATTGGGGAAGTGAGAGTAATTGAATGAAGTGACAGCCATATTGCTTCCCTGTGTATTCACTAAAGGTTTCATGTGATCAGTTTACAAGTGGGACACTGGAAATATTACCCCAATTTTAACATGGCTATAATTGATTTACAAATCTACTGAATGTGTTTGAACTTAATCATGCAGAATAGACAGGAACTACTGTACAGTATATCCAACATGGATTACCAAATCAACCTAGTAAACAGCCTGGATTACAAGAGCTGTAATCCCCAACAAATTGGCTTCTGGAAGCAGTGCTTCATTTTACATTTCTTTTTTATCATCATCATCTTAAAATGCAGAAAATTTCAAGTTATTTAGTTTTTAATTAAATGAAGGAAATTTATATAGTATATAGTCCATTTTTTATTGCATTTTTATGTCTTCATCTTACAGGACATAAGATTTTTTGTAGTTACTGTACAGCATAAAAATATATACGATGAAATGACTATAATATTAAAATAATGATCAGATACCAAAGTTCTATAGTGCAAAAAAAAGAATGCCACATTTTAAATACATATCGTATTTTATGGCATATAAGACGCATGACCATATAAGACTCGCCCCCTTTTTCAGCAGGGAATACAGGTATTTAGGAAAACCTTTTGTGTGTATTTTCCTCCTGTAGCCATAGCTTTCTTAAAACAACATACAGTATACAGTACGTACCAGTAAATGTGAGGAATAAATAAAAATACAGTAATACCAATAAATGAGTTAAGCAAAAAATACTGTATTGCAAAACCAGTAAATAAAAGCCAAATGAAAATTTAACAGTCGCCATTTGCATATATACTATATCTGTCCTCCCTGTTTGCCATAGCAACGGCGATGCTACCGTCACTGATTCCCTAGCAACACTCCCCCCACCACCAACCGCCCAGCCGTCCTCCCACTCCCCCACTAAGCCAGCTAACTTGTGCGCAAAGAAATGTATATTCCCTTTATGTGTTTTCCCTTAGGACAAGAAAGTTAAGTAGAGTACAGTATATCTACCCAAAATACGAGTTGAAAAATAACAGCTTGGCCAAGTAGCTTGGTGGTTACAGAGACGAGTCTAACCTGGCTACAATGCCGCCGGCAATGTGAACAGATGTAAATGAGAAAAGAAAGTTTTCTGTAAATCTTCATTTTTATCAGGTATTTGTAGATTGAAAAATATACTGTACCTGTATGTTGAAGGTATGGCATTAAGTGATAGTAATGCTTGTAAAGTGTTCAGAAATGGTTGGGCGTCTGCTGTAGGGAAGTTAATTGTCTCAGGTTATTGTCATCAATACAGTACAGAGTACAGTAGTTATAGATTGACCTTTTATATTAGCAATAATTATTTTTTAATTAATTAATTAATAATAATAATAATAATGTTTGATTAAGCAATAACATATTTTTAATTCTGGATTTGGGTCAGGTAAAATTTAGCCTACTGGAGACAGCAACGGGGGGATTCATTAGCTTGCGGGAGACCGCAGCTTCACATACAGGACGCAGGCTGATTTTTTAGCCATTTTTTTTTTCAGACAAAAAGTATGTCTTATATGCCGTTAAAGACGGTAATTTATTTCCCATTTCTTTGTTCCTGCTATATTTTCTTCATAATTTACGAGTAGTACAGTACGGCCATTCAGTCACAGATATAACACACTGTATAGTTCCATCAGATACCATAATTTTAGTGATTACTACATAATACTGCAATAGATACTTAATGTAATGCCCATAACTATTGTGTGTTTCAGACTCGTATGGGAGGTTCTGGATCCAACTCAACGCAGGACTTTGAGGAGGCTCTGAAGGAAGCTGAAGGAGAGAAGGCAGCATTAGAAGCAGCAAATGGTGGCACCGTGCAAACTTCCACCACACCTGGAACTGATGTCAGCCAGCCGGCTGCATCCTAAACCACTTACCCCTACTGCCACCTCCACTACCACCTGCACTCTGCCACCCACTGCACTCCATCACCACAAAAACTAGAGTCGATAACATTTTCTAGCTACAGTGGCTCCCATAGTCCTTTGGTAGTCTTCATCATTCTCTGATATATATTTTCATTTTAAAATAGTTTTATGAAATTTAAAGCTAGTGGATTTTGTGGGTTTTATGATATATTTTTACTAGAAATGACTGTCTGATTTTGGGTGTCCACATGGCAGCAGTTATAGTCTGCTCTAGCTTCCACTCATGGGACATTATGTCTGATTGTAGACAAGACTTTAGGTCACCCATTGAACAAAGCTTTGAGAGGTTAGGACACAATTATTTTCAAAGAACCAAGCTTTCTGATAATAGGACATAATTAATTTATTCTTAAGCATTGTATACTGAATATTCATAGTCAATATTGCCTGTTGGGTGTTTTCAGATGACATTTAATGCATACTAACCAGCTGCAGAGTTGTGGTTTCATGAGATATATTATGTTGATCTTAACAGATATTTAGTTGATCCTTGTAGCATCTACTTTTATCCATTTATGTATAATACTGCAGTATATGTGGATACTGTAGTCTCCTTAAAGAAAATGTAACTTCAAGAAGATTCTAGAGTAAATACTTTTTATTTGCATAAGGAACTAAAACTCTGTCTAGTTTTTGGTTTTTCAGATATAGAGTTGTCATTCTTGTATTTAAGCATGTTTGTGTTGAGTATCTGAGAATTTGAGGGTAAATATATATTATGGTGCATTATGTGAGTGATTAAAGGTGTAGGTGGCTTAGGTATTAATTATTTATAGGCTGCCTTGTTATAATACTATGTCAGAGTGAAAAATTTTAAATCAAGGTAAAACCATCTAAGTTATTTGCTATTGAGGAAAAAAGGCTTCTTATAAGTTAAGCAGATGAGTTGGCATTAGAATGTTGTATGTTGTTATTCATATCATAGAAATATTGATACAAGTATAAATGTTGAAGGAGATGTGAGGATCATGGATATGCCCCTGTAATCTCCAGTGATGATAATTATTGGGTGGTGTGAATATTATATTGTAGGTACTACTTTTCAATGAACTCAATTATTTGAATTTTATAGTGGGATATAGATGAATTATATTCTTTATACTTTAATATGTTTTAATCTTAAAAAATTTCCAAGGTTTTAAGTTTTGTCAGTGTGTTGATCTGTATATGAAATATTAGGTGAATGATCTGCTACTTTAGGTTTAAGTGTCATGCATCAGTCTGGAGATGGGGTGATCCTTCCTCTTGTGGCTTGGTTAAACAATACATAATTATCAACTTTTTTGTCTACTCTAGTGCAAAATAAAATGTTAATAATAAACTCTGAAATACAATGCTTTCGTGTATGACTATGGTGGAATGCTGTATAATCCTTCCAGTGTATATAGAGGATGTAAAAGGCTACTCCTGATCCTACACTGAGTGCACTGTTAGGTAATTTACTAGATATTCTTTCCTAAGTAGACATCAAAGTTGAATTTTCTTATTGTTTTACCATACAATGAGGTGTTCCCAGGGAGTTCTTTTGGAATATCTTTGTAGATGAATACCCTAAATGAGTAACCCTCATCAGTATAACTCTGTGACATTCCCATGATAGACTGTAGCCAGGACTCCAGGTCTGCATGAAGATTACCATGTAGAAGGATGATGATTATGTGTTTGCCTTCATTTTGGTCTTATCACATATGCAAAGTAAATGATAAGTATTTTCTTTACAAGCTAATAGAACAAAATATTTTTGTCCAGTTATAATGCAAGAAACTTAATTCATAGTTGATTTCTGATAGAAATTGAATAAATGTTTGGGTATGTTTAGGTATTTGGCAATAATTTTTCTATTACAGTATGAGTAAGAGTGTATTATGATGATTACAGGTGCACTTAATAATCATACTGGTTGTATAACTTGCCTATGATAAGTATGTATATAAATTTAAGTGATCATGTGGGCCTGGAGTTGCCATGCCCTGTATTGCTTGTGGATGTAGGGGAACAAGAGATGGTTGTTGTTTTTGCTGTTGTATTCCAGTTATTTGAAATGTAGTTAAACACTAAATTTTCTTGTTTTCTTCACATACCCTTTTCCTATTAATAAAGCAAAACAAGACCATGCCCAAAGATTGAAAGTAAACGGGTAAAGGAAATTATTGACAAAAACCAAGAATGAAAAGGCTGCTGGTAGCTGTGGTATAGTAGGAGAAATGTTGAAAGCATTAGATAATGGTGGCATGATGTTGGTGACTGAATTGGGGAATGTAATTACAGTTAAGTACAGTATCTGTTAATCGAAAAGTTTGGGACCAAGAAGTTCCATAAAATGGTAAAATGGATGATTATGTAAAGTGGATACTGTACCATCATGAACATGTGTCCAAGGAAAGCATGTAATAAACTGCAATATTAGTGTTATTTGGTTTAATTATTAGTTTTTGCACATACCTGTACACTGACCTACTTCATTATTCTCTAACACACTCAATGTTATTAAATCTACAAAATACCTTTCAATGTGTCCTCATTCTCCTACAATCTCCATGGAACGTACTCCAATCTCACATGAAAATAAGTAGATTCATCCATCACACCACTATGCACTTAGTTACTTAGCCAGTTACCTGATTGTCCAAATTCTCCTTTTTTTTTTACAGGTATCCTTCGATTAATGGTGGGGAGGCGTTCCTGAAAACCCAACGTTAAGCGAAGTTATTGCTAAATGAGGGATAACAGCAAAGCATGGAGGGCAAGCAATAGGTTCAAAGGACAGGGCGGTAAACACCGAGTACAGTACCAAACTTCAATACAAACCACGCGATTCAGAGTTTAACGATTTAGTGAGCAAAAGGCGAGTGAACTTCAAACAAATTTCAATTGCATACTTCAAAAACAGACAAAAATTGCCATGATAAACAATAAAATTGATACAATGAATACAAAAATAAACTTCAATAGAATATATTTTATGTACAAAATATAGCTCCTTCCCTCAATCTATCCTCAGGGTAACATGACACAGTTCAGCCAGGCAGTCACCCAGCTAACTCTTAAGACGTGTGTGTGTGTGTCTGTCTGTGTATGCCGTGACGTCACATCAGGGAAGGAGCGCGGCTGGGTGGCGAATTGGTGACACAGTTACAGCCCACTGACACATTTTTTCACTTGACACACATACTGTACACAAACATACATCTCATTTTTCTTATTCTATAGTTTTATACAGTATTATATTTTCTTCATTTCTAAGCCACATTAGAGTACTGTACTGTATTGAATTGATTTTAGCAGAATTTATATAGATTCATTACCTGTAACAATGGCAATATGCCATCTCACAGGCCACCTCATCCCCAGTTTTTTCTCCTTCCCAGCGAGTCAAGCTATCGCTACACCTAATTTTGATCTAACTTTAAGTGAATATACTCCCTTCGGTACAGATACATTCAGTACTTGCCAACAGTGTGTAACAGAGACATGACTGACCGGCCAAGCAACTAACAAGTCGATCAGTACGGAAGAGGATGAAAGTAAAAGTAAAAATGTAATGTCTACTTAAAACCCTCCAAATTATACTTTCTTAACTGAAATTGAAGAATAAAAATACTCTACAGGTATCCCTTGTTACATGAATGGGTTATGTTACTTGAAAACTATTCGTTATGGAATATTCGTATATCAATTTATATCATATGAGAAAAAATAGGGTTTGATTCCTAATGGCAAGAGAACCTCCCCATTATACAGAGAAAAAATGAAATACTGTACTAGAAGCACTGTACTGTAACTACAAAAAATAAAACCGATGTTATACTGCACTTAAAAAAAATTCAATGGTTAAAAAAACAAAATATTTCCCAAACTGCTTTAATATAGTACCTAACTTCACTGTACTTTTGCTCCTAGCATTTCAAGATGTGAATGAAATAAAAATTTGGTATATTACCTCAAGTAGGCAAGTACAGGCATAACCTGCTTTATGGAAATTCACACTTTGAATACGGAAATTATGAAGAAAAAATCGGGATATGGTAAAAATTTCGCCCTTATGGACTTGAAGGGTAATTGTTTGCATTAAAAAAAAGAAATTGCGATATATACTGTATATAAATCGTAAAAAATTAACATTTTATTTCATATGAATTATGGGTGGTTGAAATGGTGTGTATCAGTTTGAATTCACTGAGAAAAAAAAATCACCGAAATTATATACTGTATTTTATTTCGTGTGGATTCTTGATGTCGCTATATGACGTGGGGGACGGTGAGCCTTGGCGGCAGGCCTACCACAGTGCCCACCACCACCAGGACAACAGCGGTGTGCTCAGTGTCAGTGTTCACAACTGTTACCGTGTACCCTTATTCAAAATGAGTGAGAAAATGCCATCAAGTTCAAGTGAAAGCAGTGGTACAAGATTCCATAAAGAATTATGTGTTGAATATTAAACTTGGTGTTTTAATGAGGTAACGCACAGTACTTCCTATAGCACCACCTCATGCACTCAACATCGTTTCTGGTGAGTTAAATTCAAGTGTTGTGTGCATTTATTGTCATGTTAGATCATGAATGAATAATTGTATGCGTTTAAAACTTTATTTTTATTCATATATGTGCTTGTATTACGTTTTTTGGCCGAAAAAAATCCTCGAGAACGCATCTCAAATTATATAATGGGCGTCAATGGGAAAGTTAAAGGGAGTACTACCTCTCTCCCGAAAAGCCGTTTTCTATGGTACTAGAAAACTTCATCTATTCTCTGATAAACTTATTTACGGCATCAAGCTCACACATCATAGAAAACGTGTAGTTGTCAAGAAAACGATCTTGTTTTTAGCGAGTACTCCTGTCATAAGCCGTATACATTTTTATTCTAGGCCAAAGTAAATAAGACCACCGTTTGCTTATGTACATATACTCGTATAATTATATTCACGAACAATGATGTTCCTTAAATTAAAAAAGAAGGCAATAATGTACCACGTTGTTCTTTCACTATCATAAACAAGGGACTTGGGATAAATATAACTTAAGATAGCACCAAAAGCAAGCAGGCGTGTAAACGTTGGAATTGTTTTTGTAAACTCAAAATCTGCCCTGTGTTTCCTGAGTAGCTTGTTTGTGGGACATCCTTTTTTGTTCTTGAAGCTGCACAGGAAATGGAAAACCATTATATGGAGTCTTCGTAATTACGTGATATAACTTGAACAGTTCTCCATTGGAATTTTTTTTTATATCCCTGTATATTCTAATCTGAATTTACCATCATCAGTGCACAATAAAGCTGAGTGATTTGTTTATCAGTGTTACATTATCGACTACTAGGGGACATCAGTTTAATGTTACACATGTAACATCCCAATTGTAGTGTAGAAAATATTTTAATGTTCAGTGCATACAAACGTAAAATTCTATCCCAGTTCGTGGTGCGTCTCTAACTACAGTAATATGGGTAATTCTTTACTTTAGCTCCGCAGTGTTATTTGCATTGTTAGCGAAAGAATTCATTAAAAAAATTACACACCAAGATCACATGAACTCCTTTTTTCATGTATTCATTCGTGCATCGCTATCTATGGATTATACCCTAATTTCGTGGATTTACTGTAATGTCATGAGTTCCCCTGATACTGATCCACAGCTTGGTGATTTTGGATATACCAGAGGCACGATGATCAGTGGAAAATCGGACAATCCAAGGTGCTGTGAGGTATTTGTGTGGGGGGATGGGTGTTTTAATTAGATTACATTGGAAACAATACGGATCATCTTTGATAGTTTTGTGGCAATAGGTGATTATGAAAAGCAGAACGCGAAGCTTATACAGTGAGGGAGTGGTCACCAAAGACCCTTGTATATAGTCATTTACGAAAAGAAAGCAATTGAAGTGTGCCGTTAAGCATTTTATCGTGAACATGGAATCACAGAAAAGCATGTACACTCTAAGATGGAATTCTTTACTGCTGTTATTATGTGCGTTGGGAACCTCCTGGACTTGGCCAGAAAAAGGCCATCAAAACATAAAACAAAAATGATCGTATTAGAAAACTCACAGCACTGCACATTCGCAGGGATGCCTCATGGTTTTTCCTATGCTATAGATATTTTCCACAATCAGTGTACTGGCGAGCTACACTCGTTAGGTCCATCACCATGCACCTTTAACCGGGCCACGAGAGCCTGTAGAAGGGTATATGACTTTTCTGTTGAAATACTATCCTGCCAACCAGAACATGCTGTCACAACGTGTTTTCCTCAATCTGTGTTATGAATGTGTAACTGTGTCACATAAGAAGTTACAGGCATGTAAGGTGTAAAAGAAATGTAAACGATATCAAATGAGACGTAATAATTATATAAGTGTGTTACAAGAGGAATTGTGGACGTGCGATGTGTCACAGTGGCGTGGGTGTTAGTACGTGAGATTTCATCCACGTATAACTGTGTCGCACGAGTATATCACAAGAGGTAGCTATAATTAATGCTCAAATGCGAATTAAGTGTAATACATGTAGGCAAAAATGTCACAACGTGGTTATTATAAACGTGTAGGATTGTCGTCATTAAAGTGTCAGACATAATATGAGGAGCTATATGGGAATAAGAGCGATATGTGAGGTGTTTTAGACAAGCAATTTTGTCGCATGGGGTGTTGAGTATGATGGCGTCACATGATGTATTTTTATGTATGATAGTTTTACATGATTTGTTATAGATGTATAATACAGTGTAGGAACCACAGTTTTGTCTTTACTTTATCTTCTTCGCCACTAATCGGCTTGTTAGCAGCTTGGGCGGTCGGTCACGTCTTTGTATTTGTGCCAGTGTTAGTCGAGTCTGGTTATGAATAAGCTCATACACGGTGTCGTCACCACGCTATCTTGCAGGATGTTCCTAGAGTTTACAACTTTCACCCCCCCTCCCCCTTTGAGAAAAAAATGCCCTGACTTTTCTGATCTTGTGGCATCTTCGACCTTAAGCTGTGACCCCTAGTGGGGCGGGCATCCACCAATTCCAAGTATTAACACTCGACTGAGTAATGCCCTCGGAAATGTTTCTATGAAGTCACCCCTTGTCCACCTATAGTATAAGTTTGGCAACTTGAGGCGCTTTAATTTCTCTGGGTAACTGAGGTGCCGTAGTGCAGGCACCAGTTTGGTGGCACTCCTTTGGACATTTTCAATTAGCCGACAGTACTCCAAATGAAGAAGCGCCTGTTTTTTGAAGAGCGTTACGAGGAACAGACCGTCTAAGTATTTGAACGACCTTTTTATAAGACCTACTAGTTTAGTTGCTTGATTCACCTTCTCACAATGATCCGAGAACTTCAGTTCATTGTCAGCATACACATCCAGGTCCTTTTCAAATTTGGTCTCCGTTAATGCCTTTTATTTATCCCATTGGGTAATACGATACGCCTCCTTACTGTTTATACGACCTAGGTGGTGCATCCTCTTACACTTTGACATTGAATCTTAACAGCCATTCCTTTGACCCTCCTGAAGCTGACAGTTATCTTTCTGTAGCTGTTTACAGTCCGTTTGTTTCTTAATTTCCCTGAATAACTTAGCATCCTCTTTAATCATTTGAATGGAGGGATGTATAGTTTCTGGCATGTCGTTTACGAAACAAACAACAACGGTCCCTACTCTGCCCCGTGTTACCCCGCTTGTCACGGGTACACGGGTATCACCCATAGCCATAAATCTTAGACCCTGGCCGAACCCAGTGAGCCCCGAACAGGACGCAGTATTTGAAGCACTCGACACTCCTTACCTACAGTACACTTTACCACGTGTACAGGACATATGTACATACTGGACTGAAATATAAACTTTTTGTACCAACTCTCAGAGACTGTACTCTGATGTTGGTTTAACTACTTTAAGTTTTCTTCCCTACATACTGTACAACTAATACTTGTACAGTACTGTACTTATGTAAAATATAAAAATGACAACAAATGCACCTATATTTACTGATATAAGAACTACTGAATTTACTTTAATTATATATATGTCTGGTGCTGTACCGGAAATGATTTATATCTCAACCAGAGCTCATATTAATATGCCTTATCCTGTGTCTGCTGCATCCGTAGTCAGAGCGTAGCACGAATCATCCTACCTCTTCCTCCCGCCTCCTCCTCACACCCACTCCATCGTGCCATCACCAGACACTGTGAATGATTACAGTATTTATATACCGTAGATGTGCCACATGTAGTGTCATTTATATATAAAGGTGTTACATGATGTTACTCTCTCCATGTAAAGGTGTGTCATAAGGCATCATAGATGTTTATAGGTGTTAAATGCGGTATGAAAACTTGAAGTGGTGCCATTTAAGGTGTTTAGACATTTAATTTTGATATATGAAGTGTTACAGACGGGAAAGGGTGCCATGGGAGATGTTATTTGTGTTTTAAGTGTTATAGATGTCACGATGCTGCAAGATTACATATTGGTCAAAGTAAAACAACTCTGCAAAAAGAGTTGGAGGATATTTTTCTCCTGTAGAATTGTTGATAAATGGAACTGCATTCCCCTTGTAATTGCAATAAGCAACCATTACATCACAAACTCTCTACTCGACAGAACGCTGCATGTGACAGGGATCCCTTCATAATCTCTACAGCAGCCTTATACTTATAGAAACTCCTCAGTATCCTTAGCTACCTACCTACTGTACTGAGGCAGATGATGGGTTTGTCCTCATTGTGACCTGACCCTATTGGAAAGCACACCCTCATCCTGTTTCTCCCATCAGGATTCACCTGACCTTTGCTCTATAATTCCCTGTTATATTCGTCCTCCAGACATGAAACTGAGCCTTTGGACGTAATTGGTTGTCTTCTTTACCAGAAGTCTTGTTATACCACCCTTGATTACTCTCTATTATTCACGATAATTACTTCTCCCGGCCTTCACGTTTTGCTCCTTCACTTGCCTCAGCTCTGCTCTCAGAGGAACAAAACTGTTCCAAGGTGAGAGCTGAGAACGTGGCTGCTTTTGTTTATTACCACACTAACCCCGGGAGCTTCCTGGTGTATAATTGGTCTTCACAAAGGTCAGTGATTTAATATTTTGGATATGTAAAACAAATACCGGCCGGGTTGATTCGTGTGGGCTTCTGCTTGGTTAACGGCATAGATCGGCCCATTACTTTATACTCTTTCAATATACTTATGCACTGTACTTGTTTGGCATTAATACCAAAGACAATTGTTTCTGCATCTTGGCAGGTCATGGACTTGTCGGGAGAAATAAAAAAGGTGTCCAGCCTATCTATTAAGTCTCCCACGTCAGACTGCGTGTGATCAACGATACAAACAATGGTCACGGGCGATGAGCAAAGGATTAAACTAATCCATCAACAATTAAAAGTTATGAGAGATAAAACTCTGTACGAGTAACGAAATGCATGAGACTCCAGTCTTGAGATCATGCTTCTCAAACATTTTTCTCAACATAAACAAGCCTTTTAAAATGATCGACCTAAGTTTATGCAGCCACCATATTCATTGACAATATTTCATAAGATTGGTAAGATAACAAATAAAGAATCTGTATGGGAACTTAGTGTTTTTATCATAAATGTGCGAAAGGACGTCTAATTTAATTGTCAGCGTTAGACACACACATGGTGTAGTGTTGCCTTGGATCACCCATTGTTTTAAAAGTCTGAAGCAGAAGATGGCGCAGTACAGGATGAGTGTATTTGTATTTATTTTCTAATTCATTTATTAATAATGAAAGTTATTGCACATTGAAAAGCCAGCCTCTTCTCTGCGCTCGACATGGCACCACTGCCAGAGTAAGTGGCGCCGGCGTGGGATGGTGGAAGTGTTGCCTCAGCTGATCGACGCTTAAATGTCACAGGTTGTCTTGTTCATCTTTAATATAGTAACTACATAACTGTAATGCAGCGTTCATCATTATTTTAGATCTTTATGTTATGTTTATTAGTCAATTAAAAGAAAGCTGTTATGTTCTATAATTAGTGAACAAATCTGTTTAGTGAAGAATGCTCATTTAATAGATTATAATTTGGTGCATTATATTACAGGTCATCATACAGGTATTAATGTTTGATTTTATTTTCAAACATCTTAGAGTGTATGTTGATAAATGTGGTTCAAGAGCTTAGGAAATGAAGGCGACTCTGGGCCTCTCCTGCAGTCCTCATGATTGACAATTGACGACCAAATGAACACAAAATCGTGACATCTCTTGACTGCTCTATCCAACCAATCCCAAGTCCGTTTAAGGGAATGTGGGCGGCGCTTACATGCTGTAGACTTGTAAATAGTACATGAATTGCAGCCAAGGTTTGCACAGGTGTAAAGTACTAAATGCAGTGCTGCTGACGTGTACAGTACTATATGAGGTGCTGCTGACGTGTACAGTACCACATGACTATTGCTAACGTGTACAGTACTATATGAGGCGCTGCTGACGTGTACAGTACTATATGAGGCGCTGCTGACGTGTACTGTATTATATGAGGCGCTGCTGACGTGTACAGTACTATATGACTTGCTAACGTGTACAGTACTATATGAGGCACTGCTGACGTGTACAGTACAGTACTATATGAGGCGCTGCTGACGTGTACAGTACTATATGAGGCGCTGCTGACGTGTACAGTACTATATGAGGCGCTGCTGACGTGTACAGTACTATATGACTGTTGCTAACGTGTACAGTACTATATGAGGCGCTGCTGACGTATACAGTACTATATGAGGCGCTGCTGACGTGTACAGTACTATATGAGGCGCTGCTGACGTATACAGTACTACATGAGGCGCTGCTGACGTGTACAGTACTATATGAGACGCTGCTGACGTATGTAAATAATACCATATTACTCACAGCCATTCCTTCGTTCTTTCCTTGACTTCTTAAACTTTTCTTCCCTTACGGTTCCGAAATTTCAGGCAAATCACGCAATGCGGCTCGTATGTACTGAGTTTGCTGCATTCATTACCATATATTGGATTTTACACGCTGCTAAATGTGTCTATATCAATGAATGTCTGACAGGGAGTTTGGTATCGGAAGAGCGATTAATACATTGATCCCTAGTTCTCTCATCAAAATCAACTTGGATTTTATGAGTGTTCCGTATACTTACATGGGGAATGGTGCGGGGAGTGTGGGAGGGGCGCGGCTGGTGCAGCTCTGGGGATGATGGGAGGCGAGCGGGAGGCAGTAGCGGGGAGACAGTTGTGCCGCCAGTGCCATCCTGGACGCCGTCGTGCATCTACCACGCTCACTGCCGCCGCCGCGCTACACCGCCCTCTCACTCACTCTTCCAACCCTCACATTTTCGTGTCCCACTAACCATTTTCTTGCTCGCAAATAATTCCCACTACCATGGTCGTAACTGTATATAAAACTTGCATGACAAACAGAAAGGGAGAACCGTGTGTTTTTTGTGATTAAGTGATGAAGTGCCTTTTAACTGTCTGATTTTATATACCTAGCAAAGGCAACAATACTGTTGCTCTTATGGGTACAAGAATCCCACATGACATCCCGCGTGTCTGTTGTATGGTGACGTGTAGGTCAATGTTGTGGGTGTGAGTATTGCAGATGAATAAGGCTCCTGCCGCGACGCTACTGCCAGGGGGGAGACTAGCGTAACGCTTCACGAAGAGACCTCTTCCAGTGTCTCGACAAGGGTACCAGACAGAGATCCAAGGTGGCAAGGTGATAGGCCTGCAACAGCGTCCCGTCCAACACTGTTGCCTTCCTCTACTATGAGACGGACGGATCTACAGGTGAGTGTGAGGTACACGTGGGTCTGTCTCACCATTCATCCTCCTGTCTTTTGCTCACCCCCACACCACTCGCATGTAAATTACTACTGTAACAAGAAATCTCATACTGCTACACCCCACCCCCCCTCTCTCACGTAATAACACTGAACGGAAATCAGAATGTACAAAATCTTGAAAGGAAAAAAAAATCATATATATTGATCTGGCAAAGAGCGTCCAGGAGTGGTGATGATTTAACTAGGTAAGTAGAGGGTACATGTAAGGGGCGGGCGGGCATTACCTAGGTGGTCTGGGCTTAAGGGCTCTCTCACTAGAGTTTGTATAAACCCACAACACCACCCTCACCACACTTGTCAGGCTTCACAGCGTCTCGCACAGTCTACATACAAAGCTCACTATTATAGGTCAGATTAATAAACAATGACCATAATTAATATTAAGGTTGAACCTAATAAACACACAAGAGAAAAAACAGCAACAACTTTGTGATGATGTGACTTCAGAGGATGATGTGGACCTTTAAAGACAGCCTCACTGTATGGAGCTAGGGCGGTGGGCTAGTGTGAGTTTATGTGCTGTTAGGATGGCTGTGTGTACTGTATATATGTTTTGAGTTTGGCTGTGTGGGTGTGACTGTGTAGCTGTGTGGGTGTGACTGTGTAGCTGTGTGGGTGTGACTGTGTGTAGCTGTGTGGGTGTGACTGTGTGTAGCTGTGTGGGTGTGACTGTGTGTAGCTGTGTGGGTGTGACTGTGTAGTGTGGGTGTGACTGTGTGTAGCTGTGGGGTGTGACTGTGTAGCTGCGTGGGTGTGACTGTGTGTAGCTGTGTGGGTGTGACTGTGTGTAGCTGTGTGGGTGTGACTGTGTGTAGCTGTGTCGGTGTGACTATGTGATAATTAATCTGTTTGAGTGTGTAAATGTGAGTGCGACTGAGTGTGTGACTGTGAGTATGACTTTCTAAGAGCCTCATTGTTTGAGTGTGATATAATGCAGGTATGAGTATTGTGTGTGAGTGAGTGAGTGAGAGTATGAGAGCCACTCTGTATGATAACTGTGTAAGTGAGATGAGGTGACTGACTGTATTGAGAGTTAGTATGTATGAGTGACTGTATTGAGAGTTAGTATGTATGAGTGTGACTGTATTGAGAGTTAGTATGTATGACTGACTGTATTGAGAGTTTGTATGTATGAGTGACTGTATTGAGAGTTAGTATGTGTGACTGACTGTATTGAGATTTAGTATGTATGAGTGTGACTGTATTGAGAGTTAGTATGTATGAGTGACTGTATTGAGAGTTAGTATGTATGAGTGTGACTGTATTGAGAGTTAGTATGTATGAGTGTGACTGTATTGAGAGTTAGTATGTATGAGTGTGACTGTATTGAGAGTTAGTATGTATGAGTGTGACTGTATTGAGAGTTAGTATGTATGAGTGACTGTATTGAGAGTTAGTATGCCTGTATAATTATAAATGAAACGCGAGTCAGTGTATAAGGGTGTGACTATAATGAGATTTAGTGTGTATTAGTATGACTGTAAGGGTTACTGACTGACTGACTGACTGACTGACTGACTGTATATATGGTGGTTATAGGTTGGTGTGACTGAAGGCGGATGTGGCCAAGCGTGTGACCATCTGTGTCCTTATGTAAAGCGGTGATATAACTCTTATGAATAACACGATGCATGAGTGGTAGTATTTAGTATAATAGAGAGTAAAATGATCGTGTGTAACCTAACCTAATCCAAGATGGTTTGGACCGTGAGTGGCTGAACCTATATGTGATTAACTGTCTGAGATTATGTTTTTATTTGGATGTAATAGTGAATATATGATTGTCTATGGCTTTATTTGGTGTTTGACATTGTGCCTTTGTTTGGTGTCTGACATTGTGACTTTGTTTGGTGTCTGACATTGTGACTTTGTTTGGTGTCTGACATTGTGACTTTGTTTGGTGTCTGACATTGTGACTTTGTTTGGTGTCTGACATTGTGACTTTGTTTGGTGTCTGACCCTGTGACTTTGTTTGGTGTCTGACATTGTGACTTTGTTTGGTGTCTGACCTTGTGACTGTGTTTGGTGTCTGACCTTGTGACTTTGTTTGGTGTCTGACCCTGTGACTGTGTTAGGGTGTGAGTGAATATGGTGGTGTTAGTGCCTGGGTGATCCCGTGTTTGTGTGTGAATTTACGCACTTGTGTTTCTGGGAAGGTGATGGTGTAAACAAGTGGAGTGAACGTAGGAATGACTATGTAACTCTACCTGGGTATCGATATGTTGAATTTTTGTTCCGTGTTAATGTGGTTTAGTAAAAGATTATTTTGTTCGTATTTTACATAAGGCTGTGGTTGTGTGGTGATGTGAGCATGCCGAAATGAATATGAAGGGTTAGTGTGTGTGAAAGTATCAGAGGACAGGTTGATGAAGCCATTCGCCCATTCTTTCATTTTTGAAGTTAGGACATCTTCAAGTCAGGCGTAGAATACTTTCTTATTCCTAATTGTCTGGAAGTTAATGACTGGCGTTTAAGTGGTTTGTCTCCAGTGCTTTAGTTAAGATGTTTATAAGACTAAGGACCTTTGACTCCTTGACGAACATATCTGCTGTATGATAATCACACAAGTAGCGGCTGTGAGTGGGATTGGTGAGGATTAAAATGTCATTGTTGGCTAATTTCGCACACTTTGCACACTCAAATATTTATAAACACTCAATTATTAACAATACATCCAATATTTAGTTGGATACTTATTTTAGCTGTTGGTTAACAATCACACATTGGAACACTGTTTGGTGGTATTCTACAAGGTCGTCGTAGCCTCACGTCTGTTTGGAGCTAACTGTTTTAAGAACCTTGTAATCTCTCTCAGTTAACCTCTTCTTCTGTCCTTTGAACGACTAGCTGGCGGTGACCTATACTGACATGACAGTTTCATCATGCCAGGGAGCCTACTCTATTTCTTTACACTATTAGCACTGGGGAACTGTCTAGGAACAACTCCTGTGGTTGAGATGTTTCCTGAACTTATGTAGCTCAAAGAACTGTTCCTCCTTCACGGTATTATACAATAAAAATAACCGATAAGAACAAAATCCACTTAGAAATTTGGAAAGCCTCTCTTCTCGTCACTATCAAATACAGCATAAAGATGGGAATCGATCAATGAATTTTAATAACACGACCCTTCCCTCCCTCGGCCCTCATCCCCAACTTAGATCCAAGGTCTATCGTTGGTTTCTCAGACCGAATCTCGTTTCCTCTACTCGGTACAAACTGCGGTGGACTATGAACTACCGAAAACTTTCCCTCAATTAATCCACTTCCTTATGCTTCGTGGTTCCAGTAACATTTGATAAGAAAAGATGAAAGTAATTAACCATAGTACACTGTGGTAGTAATAGAAGACGCATGTGAGCATGGAGGAGAACAGAGGTAGAGTCCAGTGTGGCCAGGGTTGTGTGCTGTAATAACTTATATTAAGTAAAATCATCATACAATTTTACAATTGGTTTGGCAAGTATATAGGTAATGCAGGTATACATAGACCGTGCAGGCATTCAGTTCCCAATGTACCTAGACAGTATAGGTATAGGCAAAAACAATAATAAACCCTGCATGAATTAAGAACAAAGTGGAAGTTCCCGAGTGTTCACTGGTAGGCGACAAGGAGAGAACGGTGTTGGATAAACAAATGGGACCAAGACGGTAAAGTCCTTACAGAAAGTTGAATTGAGAGGCTGGTGAAGCTCTCTTAAACAGTACCAAGGGATACGTCTGTAGAAATGCCTGCCATGTAGTGTTATATCACTTTCTGTAGACATAGGCACGTGAAAAAACAGTATGACTGTAAGGAAGTATCTTATAGCAGTGGCTAACAAAAAACAAGCCAATTAAGGTCGCCAAAAGAGGTTCAAGTTATGAGGAAACGAAAACGCGTCATTCAGGAGGTGTAGAAATTCCTCATTCACAAGAGACAAATATAGTACGTAGAAAAAAATATCTGGTCGTATTCTGTGGTCGTTGTTTAGAGTAGTCAACAGATGTTGATACCAGCGTCAAGTTTATGCTTCTACTGTTGAGCTGTTCTCATTGCCATGTGACTTAACTACTACCATATTATGTTCTTTTTCTGTTTTATTCCTAGCATAGCTACCGTTTTGTGTTCTTGTCATTTTGTTTGTAATCGTGGCGTTTGACATATATAAATCAACGCTGGGTCGTAGATTTTGTACTGTATAATTCACCTATTGTATTTCTTTTTGTACCTGTTGGGTTTGATACAGGTGTCCAAATACAGTTATCTGATACAGGTGTCATAATACAGGTATCTGCTACATGTATCATAATACAGTTTTATGATAGTGATGTTAATATAGGTACTGACACCTATATTGATTCAGCATGCATATAGACACTTCTTAGTATACAATTCACATAGACAATGACAGTATACAAACAGTACAGTAAATTCTACATGTTAAGTGTTTTCGTTTTTTCTCAGCTAATATTCAACCATCCCCCAGCACCTGTTGACATCTCTCTCTCATCCTCAGAAAAATTCCCTGAATTTATCATTGTCCTGAGCGTTTTACCTTTCGGGACTCTTCTGAAAGAGGTGCGGCAGTCTAGTGCATACAGTGTTCGCCTCCTGTCCTTTGGGTTGATGGTTAGCGCCAAAGCTCTAGTTTCTTTGTGGACAGTAGTACCCAGCGTGGAACTCAGTGGGTAGTGGCCAAGCAATGTAATAGCCTCTGTCTACTCTACATACAGACATTTAGTATTTATATAAATGAAGGTTATTTACACCGATTAATTGATAAGCAAGCATTACCCGACTAAACTAAATAAAGAGCAACTAAGCATACCGTATCACTTATTTTTCACATGCTAGATGACATTCTCATGTCCTTCACCCACCTCTGATTCTCACAGCTAAACACGAAGCGCTTGGCCATCTGTGGACTTAACACTTGTATCTCAGACAAGACAAGCATTTTAAAGGAGTTCTGTAAATAACCTCCCATATTCTCTCGTAAAAGGACAGTTGCCCATCATTGGTTAATTCGTCATTGCGCCAACAAAGTGTGCATAATTTTTTGGATAATAAATTGAAAAGAAAACATATGGTGTTTGTTTGAACATCAGCTATTTGAAACTACAGAGATTACACGTAACTCCAGCTGAAACTACAAGTCCAGTTAGAAGAGTTCCATGTGTTAGTAGCTTAGATACCAACTATCTGTATCAGTTAAAAAGTGCAAAAGATAGGAGATTCATGTACAATATCCATTGTCGCCAATGTTACAGTGGTGACAAGCCATTGTAATATAGGCTTGGCTAGGTGATGTTAGGTTGGGATATGTTAGGCTAGGTTTGGATAGGTGAAGTTAAGTTAGGATATTTTAGGCTAGGTTCGGCTAGGTGAAGTTAGGTTAAGGTAGGATATGTTAAGTTAGGTGTGGCTAGGTGAGGTTTTGTTAGGATAGGTTTGACTAAGTTAGCGTCAGTATGTTTAATCGGCAGGTGAAGCAAGCTGGGGAACCTAACCTTTATGATGAGATCCAACGAAACTAATACCTTGGATTAACTGGTTGATGGAATGGTGACAGAAAATAATTGACAACAGATGGTGGTTGACAACGAGAGAGAGAGAGAGCTGACATTTGTTAGGAAGGTGCGGGGTGGTCATGCTGTATCTCCTGTTCCTCCAGTAGGCGTGGGTCGGCCGACCACAGCCCCCCTATCCGCGGGTCGACTATTTCCAAAAGCTTTGAATATTGAGAAATTTATTTGGGAGAAAAGTGCGGGTGGTCTAGGGCAGTAGATCCCAATCTATGGCCCGCGGACCAGTGCCCGTCCATGGACAAAGTTTTATTGGTCCATGGGATATATTTTTATTGTAATATCTTTGTAAAATATAATTCTCCAACAATATACTGTGCTCAGTTAATTGGCAAGAAAATAATTTATATTTAATCTGTGGCAACTGTCAGCTTACTCCTGGGTGGCCTCACAGGCCTGGCGGATGATGTTGATTTAGTGTTGCGTCGTTCAGTTCAGTCAGTCGGGCAGGGAGATAAAATGTCACGCATTCCTCTCTGTTTTATCTCAATTTATCATTATTTTCTTAAAATTATAATCGTTTACAATGCTGCCTGAAGATTACTAGAAGGCAGGAATATAATATATACACATGTACACACTACCTTGGAGCCTTCCTGCTGAGCAGCTACCAATATTTTCTGAAGGCACTTTTTGGTGTATTTTGAATCTCCGGCTCCGTATCCCATTTTCCCCATTGTAATTTACAGACCGATATATCGCAGCAATAATCAGTCCCAGCCTCACGAACTACCGAGGGTCAACTGTACATGGACTATAAATTGTCAGTATTAAATATTTACTATTACTGGTCAGCAGAAATGTTTTTCTCCGTTGGTCCGTGAAAATGAAAAGTATATAAACCATTGACCAAGGGGGTGGGTGGGCACTATCTCTTGTTCCTCCAGGAGGGACGGGCGTGTCCACAGTTTTGAAGATAAAGAGCTAAAATTTTGGCTAGGCCGTGTGGGCGGCTCAGGGGATGGTCGTGCACTATCTCCTGTCATGGGCCACGTTGGATAACTCGCCTAACAAGAAAATAAAAAATAATTCCATAATTAAAAAAAAAAAATCAAATAAACTGTTTTAAACCTGAATAATAAGATCGAGTGATAAGTATAATTTATACCGAATATGTTTGTATAAATAGCAATTAAATTATTATACAAACATACAGTATACAGTAGATTTAATATAAAGCAACGTTGATGGAACGAGTAGTCAGGTGTTAAATATAATATATTCATTTTAGTTCATGTTTCAGGTTTGGGTTTAATGATTAAATTACTAATTAACTTAATCATCTTTCCTCACCACATAAAAAAAAAAAATATACAGTACCGGGTGTGCTGAGTTAGCCAAGACTCTAGTTTATTGAATCTTGATGTATAGTAAGTAAGGAATTACTCCACATGTCCATAAAAAACAGAGAATAAATCCTAATTATCACACGAGGAAAAAAGTGAAGTGGGGGTGAGGTGAGGTGTGTGTGTGTGTGTGTGTGTGTGTGTGTGTGTGTGTGTGTGTGTGTGTGTGTGTGTGTGTGCGTTGGACGACAGTGAGAAGGAAGTTTTTCACATCGATATGCAGGTTTCTCACTGCTGTGTGCAAGACGGGGGTTTCTCAATCTTGTGGGTCAGGAAAGTTTCTCACTCAGCTGCACACAGATGCTTTCGGGAGTAAGAAGGATGTTTCTCACTGCAGGACGAAAACTAAATATATATATTTATTTTTTATATCAGGACTTTGAATGAGAGTATACAATAACAGTGGAGGAGGATCCTTTATGGCATGGTGTAGGATCCTTTATGACAGGGTGTAAGGAGGATGATCCTTTATGACAGGGTGTAGGATCCTTTATGCCAGGGTGTAAGGAGGGTCCTTTATGACAGGGTGTAAGGAGGAGGGTCCTTGATGACAGGGTGTAAGGAGGAGGGTTCTTTATGACGGTGTAAGGAGGAGGGTTCTTAATGACAGGGTGTAAGGAGGAGGGTTCTTTATGACAGGGTGTAAGGAGGAGGGTCCTTGATGACAGGGTGTAAGGAGGAGGGTTCTTGATGACAGGGTGTAAGGAGAAGGATCCTTTATGACAGGGTGTAAGGAGAAGGATCCTTTATGACAGGGTGTAAGGAGAAGGATCCTTTATGACAGGGTGTAAGGAGGAGGGTCCTTTATGACAGGGTGTAAGGAGAAGGATTCTTTATGACAGGGTGTAAGGAGAAGGATCCTTTATGACAGGGTGTAAGGGAGAGAGACCATCACACACACACACACACCTGACTGTCATCCAATAAGTCACCTAAATTGAACGGTATCATTTATTTAGGTACAAAGTTATATCTGTGTTTTCACCTGTAGGAAACACATCTCTCCTCCATTGATTTCCCGACTGTAGCTAAAAACTTTCTATTTACAAAGATCAAAATACTGACGTTCAATTAAGCAGCAGAGGGGCTGTGAGGGGAGGACAATCACTGGTGTAGGGAGATGTGGCGAGTCGGTGGCATAGGGGAAATGTATGGGGACATTTCTTGGTAACAGGAATGTGCATTTTATAGAATGGGTGACCGATAAATACCTGTGCACCTGTAATAATTAAGAATGTAGTTGTTTCTTGTTATTCTTACGTTCACTGTAAGTAGAACAAGGTATATTATTAATTATATGAGCTGCACAGAGACTTTTCGATCACCTTGTTTATGTAACTTTGATATAGTAATTTCAACCATTCTTGATCATGTAAATAATCATTCAAGATACAAAGAGATGGTGTACGATTTTTATTTGTTTCCAAGATCGAATAAAGACAAAAACAGCAAAAATAATATGGAGAGACGTATCTCAGGAAATAATGGAAGTGGCTTTATTCCTCACTGTCACCGTGGAGAGAAAATGATATATATTTTTCTCCATCCAAATAAATACTATAACTGCGGTGTATTTTTACACACCTCAGTCGCCCCCTACGAGAATGTCGAACTTGGTATGTTGTCGCCAAAGTTTCCAAGAGGTCATATGGAGGTGAACGGAAATAAAGACACGGGAAAAAAAGTCACAATTTTATGTAAATACCAATAACAAAGAAAGTAATAAAATAGGTTAGGTGAGGTGAAGTTAGGTTAAGTTTGGTTTGGTTAGGTTAGGTTAGGTTAGTATAGGTTAGGTTAGTATAGGTTAGGTTAGGTTCTTTGACTATTTTTCCTGGATTCTGTATGGAGTACAGGACCTAGCATCGACCAAACAAACAACTCAAACTAATGATGTTAGGGTCGGTTAGCTTAGGTGAAGTCAAGTTATAGGTTAGCTTGGGTTAGGTTAGGTTATAAAATTATCCCGCTTACATTACAAACACATAAGATTTTCACCATATCTTCTGTTTAAATCTTAAAGAATAACAACAGTTAATAATTGATATATTAAAAAGAATCAGAAATTTTAGTTTAAGAAAATGGCTGCTGAAATGATACGTTTGTTCAGTTCTTGTTGTATAGTTGAGAAGAGTGGATATTTTCAGCAGACACCAGACGGAGGTTAGAGGACTTTGTAATTTGATGCTGCAGGAGAATGTTAAGGTTAAGTATTACTGGTTGGAAAAAAATATGAAGACGTATTAAAATTGACTAAACCAACGATAGAAATTCTGGAAATTTAAGGAGTAAATACATAAAAGGATGATCGGATAATGGTGGATATCAATTGATTAAATTGAAGACAGAGTGGCCAGAGGGAAGGCAGGGGCTGGAGGAAGGTAGGGGGGACAGAGGAAGGCAGGGGGGCTGGGGAAGGCAGGGGGGCCAGAGGCAGGGGGGACCAGGAGGAAGGCAGGGGGGCCAGAGGAAGGCAGGGGGCCAGAGGAAGGCAGGGGGCCAGGGGGAAGGCTGGGGGGCCAGAGGAAGGCAGGGGGACCAGGAGGAAGGCAGTAGGGGGGGCCAGGAGGAAGGCAGGGGGCCAGAGGCTGCAGGGGGGCCAGGGGAAGGCAGGGGGGGCCGAGGAAGGCAGGGGGGGCCAGAGGAAGGCAGGGGGCCAGAGGGGAAGGCAGGGGGGGCTGGGGAGGAAGGCTGGGGGCCAGAGAAGGCAGGGGAAGAGGAAGGCAGGGAGCCAGAGGAAGGCAGGGGGGCCAGAGGAAGGCAGGGGGGGCTAAAGGAAGGCAGGGGGGCCAGAGGAAGGAAGGGGCTGAGAGGATGGATGAAATTATAAGCTGGTCCTTGAAGAGATTCTAACCCTAAGAGGATCCCGAAGGCGTACTGAGTGGAGGGCCTTGGTCGTCAACCTTCACATATGAGGATGACTATTATTGACCTGACTTAACCTGACCTAACATAACATAACCTATTGTAGAGGGTAAATCTGATGAGTACAGAAAATGGTCAGGTCATCTTCGTGTATCCCATCTCTATACGTTCTTATATTTAACATAGTTTTGTCTATTGTTGACCTATACTATTGTTGTGTCCTACAGTCAGTGTACGTAACATCCAAACATTCACTCCCCATTTTATGTATCGGGCCAAGAAAATGATTTTGCCGATATACGGTTCCCTTCCTGCTTAACTGTACAGGGTATTTGATCAGTTCATCGGGGATTGGAAGAGAGAACACTTGATGATCAGTCGTGTGGTCCTGTAGTCTATTCTTTCCTCTCGCAAGTATTTTACTGCTACTGTGATTCTTACCATAGAATGTTACTACAATGATCTGCTGAAAGTGAAAGGATGATTAACCCAAGGTATTCCTGGGCTAAGAGTACCTGGGGACGGCTCAGCTTTACCTGAGATTATAATGACCTCTCCTGTAAGAGAGTTGGACAGTCGTGTTATATATATATACAGTATATATAGAAACATCAATAAGCGTCTATAAAAACTCCAGGGGCGTGTGACTGGCAACCCAGTTTCTACATTTGTCAAAAAGAACAAACATTAGAGTTAGTTACGGGTATTGTAATGGTTAAGATTAATGAGGTACTTTACCTAGATGTAAGTAATTGGGTCATCACATCGGGGGTGAGGACATCCTTCACACTAGGTTAAGGACATCCTTCACACTAAGTTGAGGACATCCGCCACTCGGGTGAGGATATCCTTAACACTAGGTTGAGGACATCCTTCACACTAGGGTGAGGACATCCTTCACACGGGTGAGGACATCCTTCACACGGGTGAGGACATCCTTCACACGGGTGAGGACATCCTTAACACTAGGGTGAGGACATCTTTCACACTAAGCTGAGGACATCCTCCACACGGGTGAGGACATCCTTCACACTAGGTTAAGGACATCCTTCACACTAAGTTGAGGACATCCTCCACTCGGGTGAGGATATCCTTAACACTAGGTTGAGGACATCCTTCACACTAGGGTGAGGACATCCTTCACACGGGTGAGGACATCCTTCACACGGGTGAGGACATCCTTCACACAGGTGAGGACATCCTTAGGGTGAGGACATCCTTCACACTAAGTTGAGGACATCCTCCACTCGGGTGAGGACATCCTTAACACTAGGGTGAGAGGACATCCTTAACACTAGGTGAGGACATCCTCTCACACTAGGCAGAGGACATCCTTCACACGGGCAGTGGGGAGACATCCTTCACACGGGTGAGACATCTCAACACTAGGGGGTGAGACATCTCTCACACGGGGTGAGGACATCCTTCACACGGTGAGGACATCCTAACACTAGGGGGGTGAGTGACATCTCTAACACGGCGAGGGATATCCTCACACGGGGTGAGGACATCCTTCACACGGGTGAGGATATCCTTTGACACGGGTGAGACATTCCCCAACACTAGGGTGGAGGACATCCTTCACACGGGTGAGAGGACATCCTTAACATCTAGGGGTGAGTGACATCCTTCACACCTGCTGAGGACATCTCCACTCGGGTGAGGATATCCTAACACTAGGCTGAGGACATCTTCCACACTAGGTGAGTGACATCCTTCACACGTAAGGAGACATCCTTCACACGGCAGGAGGACATCCCAACACTAGGGTGAGGACATCCTTAACACGGGCGAGTGACATCCTTCACACGGGTGAGGACATCCTTCACACGGGTGAGACATCCTTCACACTAAGCTGGTAATACATCCTCCACTCGGGTGAGGATATCCCAACACTAGGTTGGAGGACATCCTTTTCACACTAGGGGTGAGGACATATCCTTTCACACTGGTGAGGGACATCCTTAACACTAGGGTGAGGACATCCTTAACACGGGCGAGGACATCCTTCACACGGGTGAGGACATCCTTCACACGGGTGAGGACATCCTTCACACGGGTGAGGACATCCTTAACACTAGGGTGAGGACATCCTCGACACTTGGGTGGAGATTGTATTCTCTGCGGGTTATTGTGTTACGAGGGAATAAGGAGGCAATAAGAAGGGGTGAGTGTAGTGAAGGAGTGTGGAGTGGCAGCACAGTTCCGCGCCATCGACGGTTAGTAGGTCGTGTGCAGCCATCGACCCTGGCTGCACATGCCGCGGCCGGAAGCTGAAGTTTTTCCACTAAGGAAGAGATAGAAAGAATGCGAGGCGCTGTTTTGCCTCTCCCTCTCGTCCCCTCTCCAAAAAAAAGAAGAAATTTCCTATAATCATTTCAGTATTCTCTTCAGCAACATCAGTCTTGACCCTCTTCACCTTCAATGACAATTAGATAAATTTAATGCAAGTCGAAGGCATAATGATGACATGACAGGTATTACACGTTACTCTAAGGCATAATGATGACATGACAGGTATTACATGTTACTCTAAGGCATAATGATGACATGACAGGTATTACATGTCACACTAAGGCATAATGATGACATAAAGGTTAAATTAACACACTGGACTCTTGAATGGTCACTGTGCTGTAGTTACCCATGTTGAGTGTTCTCGAGAGCAGGTAACACAGGTGATGGGGTTCGAAGACTTACCTGTGTTATCAAGAACGAGGGAACAAGCATTTTATTTTGTTCGCTAATTTAAGTCTCACAGTAGGTCGTCTAAATAATGCAACTGTAGTGAACACAGATCTTGTGTCCATAGTCGAAAGTAACTAAATCCGAGACTGAGACCATTCCTAATTTTTTTCGTTTACGGATCACTTTTATCCCCCCCCCTCCCACTACCATCGAGGTAGTTAAACATCAGGTAATGTACATTATGGAACAACCTTCTGGTGACTACCGAGGTCCACTGTCACCTGAAGATTCACCCCCCCCCCTCAATATTCCAATGTTTTTTTTTTCGGGGCTGTTAAAGTTGGTGGATGAATCTTCGGTGTTCTCTACTGCTACACAATAGTCGTCTCTCAGATGCAGTAGCGTTACTATATCTTACTATCGTCGCTGTTATGACTAACCGGCCAATACAGTATGCAATTTTCTCAAAACTAGAACACTATACATTCCCCGGTTTGTGACAACAGTGACCCTATGTGACCCTATGTCCTGGTAACAATTTCTTCAATTGGGGTCGATCCTTCCGTCACGTTGTAGGAGTCTCTTCTCCCGCCACACTGGTCTTGTCGTGGTTGAGGACTTTGTCTGGCCCAACGCACGCTCCCTCTCCCTGATGACACCGGTGTAGAAATCTGATAGAAAGTCTCTATAAATACATTTCAGTCATCGCATAAATAGGACAGCCTCAGACTCGCAAACATTCCGTCCCTTACGTAATTTTCCCGACAGTAAATGCAAATTTCAACTAATATTTATGTTAAGAAAACAGTTTATAGGCCTACTTAGGCACTAAAATGTTCTTGTCTTTTGCTCAACTTATTTATGTCCACAGTTTAATTCGTGTCATATTAGAGTAATTGAAATACCACTAATCAAATTAAAACGTATTGTTGATGAATGCAGATTATGAGATAGTTCAAATATGGCGCCTACCGCGTAAACTACAGGTATTAACAAGTTGTTACAAACTCAAACAAATAAACATCTGGTAGTGGGGTGCGGGAGATGAGTGGACACAGCACTAGCCTCCCGCAGGTTTATACCCGGAGCACCCGTCCGGTCTACCAATAACTATGCACTTGGGGAAGAAAAAATGTTCGAGTGCAGTACTGCGTCTACACTGCCTCCATGTGTAATAAAAGCTTAGTATTGAGAGGGCAGTAAGATATAACTCAGCTTATAAACGTTCAGAAAAACCGAACTGGTGTATCGAAACATTCTAGCAACCTTCACACTAAGTAAACATGATGCTCAGAGAGGAATGTCTAGTCCCCGCCAGGAGAAGTACGAGGGCCAAGAATGTCAGACAGGTGCGGAAATACTTACCAGTAGACAACCCATACGGCAGGTCGCTGTTGTTGGCCTCATGCGTCAAGTACTGTTTCCATGTCGCCTCTTCTTATATTCTGTATCTTTAATCTGTTTTTTGCTCTCTGGGTTATATGATAAAAAGAACTGATAATGTTTATTGGGATATAATCGGAGATCTGAAATGGTCCATCACATGAAATTTTAAATATAATGTATATCCTGTAAAACTTCGTGTTCAAATGACTATAATACTCGTATATCTCTGACAGTCGGGTAGTTGATGCCGTTAACAGGTTCAACTGGTGGACAAAACTTGTCATTATATGTCTATAGCAGAACCTCCTGGTGAGAGAGAACCAGGGATCAGAGATACACAGTCTATTCTCGGTCTGTCCACCAGTAGACTGATTCACTTTTGGACCGTCTGTGGAAGCTCGGAGCTTTTTGTTCTTGCTCTTACTTCCTTATATTCTCGGTCTTGTACAGTATTGGCTTCTTCCCAATCAACGTATTGCCTTTCTTTTGAACGAAGAGTTGCATGCCCCTCGACTTGTTGCGGCTAACAGTAGATGATAATCGTAGTGAGGGACGTAAGCTAAGTAATCACCCTCCTATATTGGCACATCTCCCTCGTGAGCATTAGGTGACGAAGCAACTAAAGGCATGAGAACATTCATCGTCTTATTATATCGAAATGGACTGAAGGAATATATCATTGGCTATCAAATGGGAATTGACAGAACAGTGACAAGACGAATTACGTGGTGCCAGTCAACCAATAACCTGAGTTACCTGCTGTGTGTTGATTAATTACTAGCATATATCGCAGAGAAGAGTAACAAGCTATTTCTTGATACAGTGAATCGTCAATATAAAGGGGAGTAAACTGATGTCGGTCTTGTTAACAAAATTTCTTTACATTTCATCGAATCTCGCTAGGTTACAACACGAGGTGGTCGTCCAAATATTAGAACTAACAGCATGGATGCCTCATCTATCTCTGAGCAAGAATCACTGTCTTTGACATCTTTTTCATGAACTAACTGTATTCCTTGTTATAAGGAAATAAAACTAAATACAGTAGTTACAGAAACAATATCCTTGCTGTTAGTTTTCTAAAATCTGTGCGTGGGATTTCTAGATAACATGGGTTTACTAATCATGCGACTGGTAAGGATGCAGTAGGTTACAGCTCCGTCAAGTGTTAGATGATGGCGTCCCTCACAATATCCTCAGAGTATGCATGTATGGGCTGATCGGCCTCTAGTTTCTGTTTAACTTTTTCTACACCTTGAAACTAGGGCGACGTTGGCTGATTTCCAGTACCTAGGCGTTTTTTCTTGATCCAAAGATTTCCTGAATAGGAGTCCTAATGGAGTGCAAATCTTGTTTGCCACCTCCTTTTTCCACTCTAGGAGCTTTGAATTCTTTCAAGCTAGCTATTTTCTTTTAGATGATGTCGGGTCGTCTTTAATTACTATCTCTCTTAATTCAGTTTCCACTCCTGAGGTATTCATTTTCCTCTTAGCTAGGTGCTGTCATGTTATGTGAATACTGATTCAAAGTAATCAATTAGGACAAAGGTTCTCAACCATTTTCATTTCGTGTACCACTTTATATTTTCGTAGACGTTGCGACGCTGTCACATTTACGTAACATCATCACAGGGAGTAAAGGAACTCTTTGAGTCAACAGTAAATGTACTGTTGCCTTCATTTATAACGGGTACAGTGGCTGGCGTGTTTTGTGAGATGTGCCACTACCGTCCACCAGACAACAGACAGGAGCCAATGGCGTACTACAATGGTCTGGTTACTATAGTGAGGGTAGTTCTGCCTGTTCTGTTAGTTTTACTACAATGTAAACAAACAATGGTGCCGCATCTCACAGACACACCAGCCACTGTACCCGTTATAAATGGAGGCAATTGTACCTCAGGTTGGGAACCCTCGTTTAGGGCCTCTGTTGTCATTATAATTATATAGCCTAATGGTGCACACTGTTTATATGACATAGTGGTGCACACTGTTTATATGACATAGTGGTGCACACTGTTTATATGGCATAGTGGTGCACACTGTTTATATGACATAGTGGTGAACACTTTATATGGCATAGTGGTGCACACTGTTTATATGACAGTGGTGCACACTGTTTATATGAAATAGTGGTGCACACTGTTTATATGGCATAATGGTGCACACTGTTTATATGACATAGTGGTGCACACTGTTTATATGAAATAGTGGTGCACACTGTTTATATGGCATAATGGTGCACACTGTTTATGACATAGTGGTGCACACTGTTTATATGAAATAGTGGTGGACACTGTTTATATGGCATAATGGTGCACACTGTTTATATGACATAGTGGTGCACACTTTATATGGCATAATGGTGCACACTGTTTATATGACAGTGGTGCACACTGTTTATATGGCATAATGGTGCACACTGTTTATATGACATAGTGGTGCACACTGTTTATATGAAATAGTGGTGCACACTGTTTATATGGCATAATGGTGCACACTGTTTATGACATAGTGGTGCACACTGTTTATATGAAATAGTGGTGGACACTGTTTATATGGCATAATGGTGCACACTGTTTATATGACATAGTGGTGCACACTTTATATGGCATAATGGTGCACACTGTTTATATGGCAGTGGCGCACACTGTTTATATGGCATAATGGTGCACACTGTTTATATGACATAGTGGTGCACACTTTATATGGCATAATGGTGCACACTGTTTATATGACAGTGGTGCACACTGTTTATATGACATAGTGGTGCACACTTTATATGGTATAATGGATAATGGTGCACACTGTTTATCAACACCAATAATTAACAAAAAGCATTACAATATACAGTAGTTATTGTCATCACAGCTGACTGTCGTGGACGCCATTGAGGGCCTAACAACACATGAATAATTCTATGGTACACCAGCGAGACATGTGTGGTACACCAGCGAGACATGTGTGGTACAGCAGCGAGATATGTGTGGTACAGCAGCGAGACATGTGTGGTACAGCAGCGAGATATGTGTGGTACAGCAGCGAGACATGTGTGGTACACCAGCGAGACGTCTGTGGTACAGCAGCGAGACGTGTGGTACGTTGGATGCTGCAGCACAGCATCAGGGGACCACCGCACTACCGTCTGGTTTATATGAGACAGTTGGGTTTTTATGACAAGGAGGGAGTTTGGCTGACACCGAAAATCAATCTCATTATATTACCTTCTCAACATGGGTTCGAACCAGGAGCAATAGATTGTTAGCCCACCATCATGATAATGTTACCACCGTATACTAATGTTAATGTATATGTAAAGATTGGGACACAATGTTGACCAATAAAGGCAATAGTGGAACTTGGAGCACACTGTTTAGAGTAAATAACCATAGTGGAGAAATATATTTACTGTAGATGGATCTAATGGAGTAAAATATTTATCGTATGTGATTGTACTGAAGTCTGAAACACTCTTAACTGTAAATGGACTTTCTGGAACACGCTCTTTGTTGTAAACGGAACTAATGGAGCACAACCAGTTTATTGGAAACAAATTTCATGGAGAACACCGTTATTGTGAATGGACCTTGTGGGCCACTTTTTTATTCCCTGTTATGCCTTCCAGTCTTCCACTCGGTAAATTTTGTAATCTTCCTCTCATCCTAAACAAGGGTCCCGTGACTCGTGTTCAGTATTAAGCATAATGACAAGATTATCTAGCACTCTCCTTCCTGGTCTTACCCCGGTGGACCACGACTCATAGCACTGGACCTAATACCGATCACTGTGTGTTCCCTTGTTATTGTTGTCGTGTTAAATGTTGTACAAGTCCTAATAGTTTGTTCAACAGCGGTACCCTTAATTGTGCCATTAAGTTGGTCAGGTTACTCCACTCATTTTCAGTTTCTGAGCGAATTAAAACATTACTGTATGTGGAAAATCAAACAACCGATCCCTATGAATAAAGAATACTATTGATCCTTTATTTATTTATTTATTTATTTATTTATTAAATGTACTCGGCGACAAGAAAATTAAACGTATTCTGAAATCCAAGTTCGGTCTTCCACGTACAGTACTCTTGGAAATCCAAAGCGACTGTCTGGCTCGATGTGCATTTGAGAGATGGTCATTGAGTTCTCGCCTTCCTCGATCTTACATCACGTTTGTCTTTTTATTTAAACCGTCTTAAACACTCGGGTCTGTTTCATGGGTAGATTTTGAGATGTTGATACAGCAATTTCAGAAACCATGGGGCAGATTATTTATTCTTTAAATTGTGAAAATAATCGACTTAGCCGAGGCAATTACCTTGTTCCAGTCTATCATCGTCATCCTTCACTGTGATCATCAGCGATCTGTCCGTTTCATACTGTGGGTGGGGAATATAGCTCGTACGTGGCACTAGACAGCTGCTACTAACCAAGATGTGTAGTAACAAGTTTGGTTAGGTTAGGTTAGTACAATATTCAGTGAAGCAAATAAATGGCGAAAAGTCTTATACGTAATTAACTAGAGTGTTGCAAGTGTCATTAATTAATTACACACGTAAGTGCTGAAGCTGCCACTCCAGATAATAATAATTCAATCTCGTGACAGTATGACGAGATACAGTGCCATGATAGGTTAGGTTACCATGTGAGGTTAGTGTTAGAAGAATCAGTGTAAAGGATGAGAGGAGTTGGGATTGCTGGTGGGTGTAAGGAGGGCGTCAAATTATGTTTTGTCCCCTGGCGCCAGAGGCCTCATTATACCACTGACGCTAGACCATGATCTTTCTTCTCTTGTTTACGTACCTCTAGAGCTCCTTATGTAGATATCATTAATTCACTGTTAATGTGTTCTTTTAATTTTATCTGTCCAATATCACTTTATGATGTTATGTTGTTCAGTACTTTATTTGGAGATCTCCCCTCCTTCGGGGCTTACCTGTTTCTACATGTTGTTCTTACCACATAACCTGCGTCATGAACATTTTGGAGTTTGGTGTCTTTTTTGTACTTAATTACTTGGTTTTACAGGTACTGGTCAACACTGGTAGTATGCACTGATTATAAACTCTCCTATTGACAGGTATATAAAAGGTTATGTCGTTTCTGAATGCATGGAACCCAGACCCAGACTCGCGCCAGTACCTCGGTTAAGCCTTTGGACAATCAATTTCACAGATTATGGTTTAAGATGGATACCACGGGTAAAGCGGAATCTGTTGACATTAAAGATGTTTCGTCAGTCACTTTGTATAGAAATGTTACCTGTCACAATTTATTCGTTATGAAATTATTCAAATATCTTGTTAACCTTTTAATGTTCTCATTAATCTTTTCCTTACTGGCAGTTGCCAAGCGGTGCCAGGATCGTTAAGTGCATAAATACGACTAAAAGGCGCCACTATATGCAACTAATAAAATTATCCATGAGTAAAATCAACAGATGTTAGATTGTTTGAGAGTAGTACTGGTGTTTAGAACTTACTGATTTAGTTTCGTAAAAATACACGAGCTGGTTTGAACGTGACAAGAAGTGAAATGTTGTTAATGGAGTTCTCTCTGTTCTGTAGCGTTAACTCGAACTAAAGAATTTATTTTCTTGTATACTCAAGGTTCTCTCGCCTAAGCCAAGAGAAAATTTTACTTTAGGATTGTTCAAGAATCCCCGCTCAGTTACCTAAAGGCGTTCCAGTCTAATTATGGCTTTACTTCTGAATTCACTCCGCTGGTTTTCATTACCTAACGCCAATTGTTGTAATCATGCTTATTATGTGACCGTTTAAACTCTTGACTAATACTGTATACTGAAGACTAATTGATCAAAATGTTGATCTCGTGAATGTTATCGTCCTGTAGTCTCAGTAACACCTGCCAGCTAACATGTTGGATCCTGGGAATGTGTTTACTGGGGTCATTGGACCATGAAACACCGTCCTGTCCTTCACTTGCTTCACCCTTTAGCCAGGCAAATCTGCCATGCTTCACAACACGACCAAACCTCTCACTTGTTGATGGATCAGTGTATTACTAACCCTGTTACGCGCTTAAAGACCTTACATGTGTGTGTGTGTGTGTAATAATAATAATAATAATTAACGGTTTATTGAAAGAGCTTGGCAGCCAGAAGGCTGAAAATATGCAGTTACATATTTGGGGAAAGGTTTCGAATTACAAATAATATACAAGTAACATAAGTGATACAATTAAGATATATAATAACTAGATGGGGAAAATCTCAAACTGCAGTGCATTTCAACATAGTGACAGTGCAAGAAGTAGTATTTACTGGGAGTGAATACACTGGTTAATTACAAGTTATTGATAATTTTTACAATGGTTGGGACTGGGCTGTTCTTATAGCGATCAGTGGGTGTGTGTGTGTGTGTGTGTGTGTGTGTGTGTGTGTGTGTGTGTGTGTGTATGTGTGTGTGTGTGTAAGCTTGTTATTTATTTGAGACAAACACCGACACCGGGTGTGATAATTATGTAATTCAGCGTCATGGGCCTGTGAGGTCGTGATCTTTGCACACTGCTGTAAACTTGTAAAGATCATTACAGTATTAATTCATTATCAGACTTGAATAGAAATTTCAATAAGTTCCATTTGTACCTGGTGACAGTACTGACAGGTAGTGTAGAGCGGTGTGTCAGTAGCTTACATATAGAAGCCCAGACTAGAGAAAGGTGGTCCCTGAGTGAGTGTGTGTGCTGAGACTATGGCACAGTGCCAGGCTAGTGTGGGCGCCCTTCCTCTCCCTCATCTCACACTCTCTCTTGCACGTATTGCTCTGCCTCCTCCTGCATAGTGTAGCTTGTGTTAGTATATCTTGGTGTTTATTGTACGTCTTGTGTACATGAGGAGCTTGGCACTCTTCTGGGCGACTGTGGTGTATGAGTAAGTCTGAAGGATAAGTTTAAGCCAGTATGTATGAAAAATCATATCTCTCTCTCTCTCTCTCTCTCTCTCTCTCTCTCTCTCTCTCTCTCTCTCTCTTACGTGTGTTCGAGAGAAGATAAATCAGTAGACGGAATATAATTTCAGTTATGTCAGGAAGAAATTAATTATTCATGTTCAAAACTGAATATGATAAAATATAATTAAATAGGGTTGATAATTATTAATATTTCGGTATATGAGTGATATGCGTGTATGAATGACTGTATGAATGGTATAGCTATGGAGTATATACGAGTCTGGTGATACATATAGGTTTATAATGAGAGTAACATGAAAAATATAGGAAAAGTGATCCCGAATATAATACCTTATTTAAACCCAACAATTGGACCCTGGGAGACTTTCAATTCGCCCCACACAACTATTGTACCGCGAAGTTGAAATTCTGAAGGCAATATGCAAAGTACTACTAAATACTCTTGAGAAATACATATAGGGCCTTATTTTGTGTTGTTAAGATCTCATAACCAGCCTCTACCCTCTTAAACCTCGTTCATAACTTCTCTCTTATTTACTTCCTCTACTTCCTCTCAGTCTTCTGGCGAGGGATGGAGTTGTGCTTCTTACCTCGCTGAAATTCATTACTTTCTCGAGAACAACCATGGATAAGTGCTGTGGGCGAGGGTTCAGTGAGTGTTCCTGTTTAACTGTACAGAACCTCCCGTGTTTATGGACAGTTGAGTCACCCAGAGTTAGCAAGTAATATCTGAGCAAAACAAAGTTATGAACATTAAAAGAACAATCTGTGAATCCTTAAGAATGAGAAGCCATGAATGAGAAATAAAAACTAGGAATGTGGGGATACTTTGTTTGAAGGTGCCTGTGTAAATGTTTGTTGGAAGATGAAAAGGTTACAGCGGGACATTTTGGGATTAAGTCAAGTAATATAGACGTGTTAGTTCATATTTTCAGGCTGTCTAAAACAAGGAGAAGCAGAGTATGTATATGAAGAGTAAAGTACAATGATAGTAAGAACAAGGAAACAAGAAACCAAACCCCCAAAAAAGTTCAGGCTATTGGGTTTCAAAAATAATTTAGGCAGCTGTAAACAAAACTAAAAATGATAAAAATTTATGGCGTTGATCAACTTTCAATAGAACTTTTAAACTTTGAGATCAAATGTCTGGCATAAATCTACAACTGTTTACCATATAGAGGTATTAGGGGAGCTTCCCGTGATTTAAGAGAATAAAGATATGTGAATTTGCCTAAAAGCAGAATCCATAGAATGTATTTAGTTTAGGACAATTAATTAGGAAACCTTGTGTGCAGACTTATTTAAACATGATTTTAAGAGCATAAATAGTGAAATAGACAATTAGTTACATGAAGATAGAAAATTATATTGAAAGTAATGAATTTTCAAGGATTTCTTAAACAATTTTGTAGGAAAAAGGTTTATAGATTCAAAGAAATAATGGTAAGGAAATGGTAAGGTAAGGAAATAAATATTTACTGGGTAGTTTTAATTCTAAGGACAATAATTCAACTTAATGTTTGTTATGTGTAGAAGATGACCATGAAACAGGTTGATGCTCACTGCTTGGGCTCAGATGACAAAACTCTGCCAAGTGTAGACCCATTCTTCACATCTAGGTTTCAGGCGCCACCATTGTGTCTTGAGATAAAGCGTAAAGAACACATACCACTCACTAGCCTCTGCAGTGTGTATTAGTTTTGTCAGGTGTTAAGGCACAGTATTCATCTACCTGTCCTGAGGTCTCTGAATAAAGCTATAGGTATGAACGTCGCAATCGTAAGGAGCGTACTTGGGGTTAAGGCTTGTAAAATATACATAGTGAAGAAGGTATGGGTGATGGGTATGAGCTGGTGTAGGTTTATGACCCACATCTGGTGTAGGTTTATGACCCACATCTGGTGTAGGTTTATGACCCACATCTGGTGTAGGTTTATGACCCACATCTGGTGTAGGTTTATGACCCACATCTGGTGTAGGTTTATGACCCACATCTGGTGTAGGTTTATGAGCCACATCTGGTGTAGGTTTATGACCCACATCTGGTGTAGGTTTATAACCCACATCTGGTGTAGGTTTATAACCCACATCTGGTGTAGGTTTATGACCCACATCTGGTGTAGGTTTATGAACAGGACTTGATATAGATGTATAATTTAAAGCTGGCGTAGGCGTAGTACTTAAAGCTGGTGTAACAATGTGAGCTACAGCTAGTGTGTGTGTGTGTGTGGACCACAGCTAGTGTGTGTGTGAACCACAGCTAGTGTGTGTGTGAACCACAGCTAGTGTGTGTGGACCACAGCTAGTGTGTGTGGACCACGAGTAGTGTGTGTGTGGACCACAGCTAGTGTGTTTGTGTACCACAGCTAGTGTGTGTGGACCACAGCTAGTGTGTGTGGACCACAGCTAGTGTGTGTGTGGACCACAGCTAGTGTGTGTGTGGACCACAGCTAGTGTTGTGTGGACCACAGCTGTGTGTGTGTGGACCACAGCTAGTGTGTGTGGACCACAGCTAGTGTGTGTGTGGACCACAGTTAGTGTGTTTGTGTACCACAGCTAGTGTGTGTGGACCACAGCTAGTGTGTGTGGACCACAGCTAGTGTGTGTGTGGACCACAGCTAGTGTGTGTGTGGACCACAGTTAGTGTGTTTGTGTACCACAGCTAGTGTGTGTGTTTATATATATATTTTTCAGTTAATGTGTCAAATTGGCTGTGTCTAAGTGTGTGTGGATCTATTTGCATGTGTGTATGTGCATCTGTGTGTATCTGCGTGTGCGCACGTTTGTGTGAATTTCTATGTTAGAGTGTGGGAAGGTTGATGCTGGAGAGACAACTGTGTTCCCCTTTAACTTGGGTGTGAGGCCACCTGGGTGATGGAGGTGGATGGCTGCCTCTCTCCTGCCTGGTTCTCTTGATTAACTGATGCTTTCTGAACACATTGGATATGTGCTGTTTAATCATCTATAACTAATTGTTCTGGTAATGATCCATTTATTTTTCGTGTTCTAGATGATGCTCAGAGAAGCTTGCACACTCACGCGCTACTGAATTTTACTGTACTGGAAACGAAAAGATATGATTTTTTTTTTATTGTCCCTAATGGCAAACCCTCTAAGGGTATTTGATTACCAATAAACCCTTGAAGATAGAAAGGGTATATTATCATTCTCAAAGCCCTTACTCTACAAAAAGGTAAATAATCATCAATATATTTAAGTCCCTTAGGTTACCGAAGGGTACATCAAGGTGAAGAGAAGCCCCATGAAAATAACTCGACAGTGATCTTCCTCACATTAGCGTTTGTTACGCCGCTTATCCCCCTCCACCGTCCAGTGACCCACACCTTGGCCAAGACCCCTCACACGTCTTTCAGTTATACTGTGGATGGTGTAAAAAGCAGTACCACAAACACTATAGGTGGTAACCACACACAGCTGAGTATGACATGGTGTTAGACTCAACCGTTGGTTCCCACTCACATTAAGTTCCCAATTTACAATAGTTATTTCCCCAAAAGACTGGTCATGACTTCTCTTTTTAGCTCGTCCATCTCTTCACTAACATTGTTACTCTATAACGAACTTATTGTCACTTAAAATGTTCATATTGTACGCTCAGTGCGGCACTGATTGACTGTGAGAAAGAAGTCAGAGCATAACCCGGTGTTGTACAAAATATGTCTCACGCGAGATACGTGCAGTACCTTTTATTATATTGCGCCTGTGTGTAGAACCAAAAACCATACGTTCTGTGCATGTAAAGAAACCTGCCGAAGGCCTGCAAATAAAACAGTACCCAGAGTCTAGGATATTCCCTCATCAGAGGCTGCCCCTCCTACATACATCATCCTAGACTTAAGCAAGATGATTAGCAGAAACCGTCCCTGAACGTTGGCCAAAGGACATTCTGTGATCTGATGCCACTTATTGAGAACTATGTTCAATTGTATTTTGTATAATTTTTCATAAATAAAATGAGAAACGTAATTATATCACAATGGAGTGAACACGAAATAATTGAATATATTTAGAATGAATAACTTTTTCTGAATGTATATCAGCGTGATTACAATATCATGTTATACATGATATATAAAAGACAAAGAAATGAAGGGTGGAAGTATGAAATATGGGGCTCCCATTTCATGACTGAGTTATGTGATGAGTGACCTTTGAGATCCCAGACCAGCAAGTGATCTTGCAGGAAACCTTCCATCGTCTGAGGGTCCGTCCAGTGTTTCAGTAACAGTCTATGTTGTCCATAGGGGGAAGTACAATTACTGTAATGGTCAGGTCAGCGTAGTCTTGGTTAAATTAGCTTTTCATTCTCTCACACCATGAAGGATTTGAAGCATTTAGTAATGTGATGTTTCCTTCTTACAACCAGCGACGTAATTTGATCATCATTTTAAACTGCCAACAATCTTTTTCTCCGAAACGGAATATGAACGACGCCGGCTGATCAATGAACTAGAGACAAATGCTCAAGGCGGGTCATGAGGAAATTGAGGAAGCACTTGGGAGGGGGAGGAGCGGCTGTGAAAGGAATTGAGACTCGACAGTGACGCCAAATTATAAGTCTTGACTGAAGTTTAAACTTTATACAATAAGTGGCTAAGTTCTTATTAACACTTGTGAGACATCACAGGCAAGTGTGTAAAATGTGTCACTGTCAAGAATAAAGACGAAAGCTTAAGTGCTCCAGAGAGAAAGAGAAAAAGAGAGTCTATAGTGGATTTTTTTTTCATTTTTAAACGCTACTTATTCAATGGCTTTATATGCCGTGAGGAACACTGGTGGCGCCCAACAGGACCACATGTATTATAAACGAGTTTCTTGTACAGGTAATTGATTTTTTTCAGTCTTATCAGTTTCGTTTCGTAAATTTTCTGGGAACTCTTATTACTCAGTTGTGGATGATTTGACTTTGTAATTACTTATGGGTTATGAAGAGTATTTGTGAATCAATCATTCACTTATTGGCCGTCCCGCGAGAGCAGCTGAGTGACAGGCGACGATCCTCAGGTGACCACGATACCTTCTGGCGGTTCTTAGCTAATATGAACTCGTTTCAAGAATGTACTGTTGACACTAATGAAGTAATTAATGAATCAGTTGCAGTTTAAAAAAAAATACGAGTCATTAATGTACAGTTCTCTCGTTTTTCTGTTTTATCCTCTTTTACGGTGGGATTTGACATATTAGAGAGACAGTACACTCAAACAACCAATCTGGGTAGACCGACGATCTCGCTGCGCTGGTCGTGAATAATTCGTGGGGGCTGTACTCAAGGTCGGGCGGGTGACGCTTCCCTGCCCTACTGAGCTCCATCCAACTGACGAGGTTGTAGGATGAAGGTGACTATGCTTTATAATCTGGTATTTGTGGCATTTCTCATTTTCGTTTCGTTGTCTGACCGTAAGACACCACATAATGATGGCTGTAATGAGAAATGCCCCCAATGAATGTTTCCTGGGTGGATTTGGGAAGGAGTTTGGGTATTGAAAATTAACATTGATGCCAAGTTATAAAGTAATTTTAATATTCTGTGTAAAATTTATATATTTTTATAAATATTCGAAATACCATGAGAGAGAAGTGTGATGAGGTCGGGATATACGGGTGAGGTTTATGTATGTTTGTATACATGTGCCTGTTTGTGTATGCTTGCTTGTTTATGCTTATGTGGATGTTCATGGGTTAGTTTATGTATATGCATATTTACCGATGTAATCTTTTTTTTAGCGTAAATACAATTGCGAGTTTTGTGTATTCATATGTACTGTATGTATGTATGTATGTATGTATGTATGTATGTATGTATGTATGTATGTATAGTGGTGACCTGTGGTGTAATGGTCAGCATCCTCGCCTCGCAAGCGAACGGACCCGGGCAGGGTGAAACTATGGGCAAGTTTCTTTACGCCATTTGCCTCTGTCTACCCAGCAGTAATTGGGAACCTGGATGTTAATAGATTTACGGATCGTGTTCCGGGGGAATGGTTAGGCAATGCAGTTGGTCTTCTCGGACTATTCCTTGACACTGGGACATGCAGCTCGTATGTTAATGCCGTGTGTGTACAGTGTATGTGTACATGTACGGGTGTCATCCTAAAACCATGACATCCACTATTGATCTATCGAAAGATGATTTCCATGAATGACAATTAATATGTGGTTGCCATTTTCTCCAACTACCTATTTCCATACCACTGTACAAATAAAAACCCTATTTCGTAATTTCCAATTTCATTCATTAATATAACTCTGATAGTTACCTAAATTAAGTTAAACTTTATATATTATATTTAATTACTAATTATAGTAATTACTTCAGTATTTTTTCTGATGACAAATATCGAATTAAGTAAATCTGGACACCCAGCAGACGAGTGAAAATCTGGCCGTGTGAGGGGGTGTAGGAGGCTGCTCTTACCTGTCAATAGCTATAATATTAAGGTTTAGTTATGTTACAACCTAGATGATACCGGTACAGTATGTGACATACCGGAAGTTATAAAAGTATATAAATGCCACAAGATGGAGGTATTTTATTACAGTGGTACTGCACAATATATAGTGTGTGTGTGTGTGTGTGTGTGTGTGTGTGTGTGTGTGTGTGTAATAGTGGTACAATATGACCAACTGTTATTACTGGAGAAGAGAGAGGGGAAGAGGCTCATTGCAAATGGGTTCACGTCTGACTTGGTTGTTACTGTATGCTGAGTAGCCTACAGCCAGGGAGGACCTTATGCCTGATACTATTCATCATTACATTAATGATCTACATGATGAGCCTCTAATGTATATCTTATAGGGAAGGATGAGGTGTATGGGGGATTAGTGAGGATATATGTTGGGGTAAAGAAGGGATTAGAGATTGTATGGTGGATTAGAAAGGACCTTTAAAGTGTACACAGGAAGAATGAAAGGGTAGGTGTGTATACTGTGAGTGTAGGAGGGAGGGGAGGGGTAGGAATAGCTGATGGGAGGATGCCTCTGTAAGTGGGTGAGAGAAATCGATGGGAAGACTGTGAGAGCGGAGAGTGTGTGTGTGTGTGTGTGTGTGTGTGTGTGTGTGTGTGTGTGTGTGTGTGTGTGTGTGTGTGTGTGTGTGTGTGTGTGTGGGAAGAAGATGACAATCTAAAACATTTGTGAGGGATGAGCATAGATGAATTGAGGAACTCGTAAAAACATAATGTTCAATGGTTACTGTAAATTATGCTTCAATATTATTTTTGTTGATGTTATGTAAATGAGCGGCTGTGGATGATGAATGATTATATATAAACAAGAATGTTTCCGAAAATAAACAGTTATATAAAGATTTCGTGAGGAGCAGAGACCTATACTGACCCGACCGTCTCGGCTCTCCAGCGGCCGCCAACTATACTGTACTGTATTGTATCAGTCACCCAGCTGTTGAGTGAGTACCTGACATAGTGCCGGGGGGAGTGACGGCCTCCCTGCTTCCCTGTGTGCCACAGGTCTAGTCTTCAGAGTGTTGTAACTACCCTGCTCCTAATGGGCCGTCAGGTGTATGATCCATATATATATATATATATAATTTCGTCTTTTATTCAAGACATCTTTTTCATGACACACACACACATATATATATATATATATATATATATATATATATATATATATATATATATATATATATATATATATATATATATATATATATATATATATATATATCGAGTGATACATTTTTTCTTGATTTTAAACATAACTATTATTAAATTAAGACAGGTTCAGCAAAAAACAACAATACATACAATTAAAGAACTCAAAAGGTGTTATTTTCAAGTTATAAAAGCTCAATATGAGCTCCATTTGTTACTCTGCAGACATCAAACGGTACGGTATTCGTTTTCCCTCCTTTTACACAGACGCTACAGCCGATGCCCCAGCTGCTGGAAGACGAAGCCGAAGTTTTTTGTTTCAGTAAAGAAGGTGCGCCGCCCCATATTCATATCGAGGTTAAAACATTCCTGAATGAGCAATAGCCTGGTCGTTGGATCGGGCGTGGGGTTCATTCCTTGGCCGGGTCATTCCCCCGTCTATACTCCCTTGACATTTTCCTCTTGTGGTTATATCGAAAATGAAGCTTTTGTTTCAACTCCGGCAACTTTAAATAATATGAAGGATACGGAAGACTGTTAGAAATAATCTGTATGATGTGAGATGTGATATACTACAATATACAATGTTCAAGGGAGGTAACTTGAAGCACACCGACATTGTACTTTTCGTGCAAGACTGCCATCGACTTTAGGGTCAACGTGGAGTACTTCACTAACCGGAAACGTTATAACCTCATCTAAATCCGCAAACAAACAAAACAGTTATTGTCATTTCCGACATTGACTTACAGCGCGGTTACGGCTGTGGCTTTGTTCCTCGAAGAAATCTCCAGACCGCTCTGAATCTTTTTGCGGAGGTCTACCGATAGTTTTGGGTTGTTCCTCCCTCAACGGTGGGAAGACTATGATTCTCCATCAACCTACCTCAGGTCAACAACTCAATAGCCCCACCACATCACCGTCGACGGAAAGATTCTTGAGAAGAGGGAGCACTTTTCTTAACTTGGGATCATCTGTCAAAGAAGGTCATCAACGACGAGGTCAGTCACTGCAGGATCAAGTGCTGCCTGTGAGAGACTCTACTCCTTGTTCTCAAAGATCACAACATCAGGATCGAAACCAAATTCCTCGTTTATAATGATGTCGTCGTCCTTACGCTCCTTTGTAACTATGAAACCAAACGTGACGTACAGGACCCACTTGAAGAACCAGCATCAAAGGCGATGATCATCCGGCATCAGTTACAAGAGACTAGTCACCACGTAAGGATAACTAACAACCGACTGTCGAAAACGTCCCTGTATTCTCAAATCAACCAGGACCCCCAAAAAAATCGCGGAGTGAAGTGGAAACGTTTCAAGGACTTCCTCAAAACCCACAGGAAGTTTATAACATCAACACAGGTGGGGGAGGGGGGAGGGGGGGCTCGTTTCCTGAAGCGTGGAAACGACTGGAAAATAATGAAAAGGAACACAGTTGAGAACTTGTGAACCAATACATCCCGTATTGCCAAGCCTGTCACCGGACCATAGTGGCTCGCGATTCGAGCTTTTGAGCAATATTCGGGCTAATGCAACCTGACCGATAACAGTACATTGGCGATAACAATACATTGGTACTGGTAACAATATTGATGATAGTGATCATGGTGAGAGGTGATAGTGGTCGTGGTGAGGGTGAGTGGTGATAGTGATCATGGTGAGGTGATGGTGATCGTGGTGAGGGTGATAGTGGTCGTGGTGAGGGGTGAGGTGATAGTGAACATGGTGAGTGGTGATAGTGAGGGTGAGGGTGAGTGGTGAAGATCATGGTGAGTGGTGATAGTGGTCGGTGAGGGTGAGTGGTGATGGTGATCGTGGTGAGTGGTGATAGTGGTCGTGGTGGGGGTGAGTGGTGATAGTGATCAGTGGTGAGTGGTGATAGTGGTCGTGGTGAGGGTGAGGATGATAGTGACTGGTGGTGAGTGGTGATAGTGGTCGTGGTGAGGGTGAGTGGTGATAGTGATCATGGTGAGTGGTGATAGTAATCATGGTTGAGTGGTGATAGTGGTCGTGGTGAGGGTGGTGATAGTAATCGTGGTTGGGGTGAGTGGTGATAGTGATCATGGTGGTGTGGTGATGGTGATCGTGGTGAGTGGTGATAGTGGTCGTGGTGAGGGTGAGTGGTGATAGTGATCATGGTGAGTGGTGATAGTGATCGTGGTGAGGGTGAGTGGTGATAGTGATCATGGTGAGTGGTGATAGTGGTCGTGGTGAGGGTGAGTGGTGATGGTGATCGTGGTGAGTGGTGATAGTGGTCGTGGTGGGAGGTGAGTGGTGATAGTGATCATGGTGAGTGGTGATAGTGGTCGTGGTGGAGGGTGAGTGATGATGGTGATCATGGTGGTGGTGATAGTGGTCGTGGTGAGGGTGAGTGGTGATAGTTGATCATGGTGAGTGGTGATAGTAATCATGGTTGAGTGGTGATAGTGGTCGTGGTGAGGTGGTGATAGTGGTCGTGGTTAGGGTGAGTGGTGATAGTGATCATGGTGAGTGGTGATAGTAATCTGGTTGAGTGGTGATAGTGGTCGTGGTGAGGGTGAGTGGTGATAGTGATCATGGTGAGTGGTAGTAATCATGGTGGTGGTGGTGGTCGTGGTGAGGGTGGTGGTGATAGTGATCATGGTGAGTGGTGATAGTGGTCGTGGTGAGGGTGAGTGGTGATAGTGATCATGGTGAGTGGTGATAGTAATCATGGTTGAGTGGTGATAGTGGTCGTGGTGAGGGTGAGTGGTGATAGTGGTCGTGGTTAGGTTGGTGGTGATAGTGATCATGGTGAGTGGTGATAGTAATCTGGAGTGGTGATAGTGTGGTGGGTGAGGTGAGTGGTGATAGTGATCATGGTGGTGGTGATAGTAATCATGGTGAGGTGGTGATAGTGGTCTGATGGGGTGAGTGGTGATAGTCATGGTGGTGGTGGTGATAGTGGTCGTGGTGAGATGCGATTGCAGTCATGGGTGGTGGCAGGACTGAAGAGGACGGTGGGTGGAGGGTGCCCGCAAATCACCCTCCACCACGGCACCCTCAGATCCTGGCCACTTCATATCGTCCGCTTTACCACATTCTTTAACATTCTGCGGAAAATTTGCACTGAGCCTTACTTAAGGAATCAAGTTATGCTCTGTTAATAATAAGTTATATTAATCTGCTTATTAGGATAAGTTGTTGACGGAAACAGGGAGGCAGTGACGCAGTGCGGTAGGATCAGCTCCTACATGAGCCGCTGCTGCTCCTCCTGCCAGAGGAAAATTTTCAAGGTCATCCTATAGCCGTCCTCACTGACTCCTTGGTTCATTACTAACTACAACTACCATATTCGCCGCTTACACCCCTACGGACACTACTACTGTTACTGACACTATATTACCCTGAAACTGTCAACTACTGACACTATACTACTCTGAAACTGTCAGTTATTAACAGTACTGTTAATACTGACGCTACTACAACTGACAGTTTCAGCTACTGACACTAGTACAGCAATTACTTATGCTGACATCGAATTACTACTGATACTCAAATCTGACATTCCACAATTGACCATTACACACCAGTGGTGAGTGTGATGACCAATGGTGAGTGTGATGACCAGTGTGAAGTGTGATGACCAGTGTGAAGTGTGATGGCTAATGTGATCAGTGTGGGAACAGTGATCAGTGTGAGTACTGTGATCAGTGTGGGAACAGTGATCAGCGTGGGAACAGTGATCAGTGTGGGAACAGTGATCAGTGTGGGCTTAAAAGCAAGTATTGTAATAGCGATTAATGTGGGCGTGAGGGTACATATGGGTGTGGATACCAAAGGTGGGCGTGAAGACAAGTGTTGGCATGGCAATCAGCGTGGGCGTGTTGCACTGGTCTAACCCTCTTATGACTGCTGAGTTAACCTTTAAGCTGTATAACATGAAGATGACAGAACCATTCGTACCCCAGTTAAAGCAGACGCACCCACAGCCAACACAAACTTTTACCATCTGTACTGTTGGCACTCTCTAGTTCCAGGCGCTATTTGGCACTCTTTATTCCAGGCGCTATTTGGCACGCTTTAGTTCCATGCGCTATTTGGCACTCTTGTTCCTGGTGCTATTTGGCACTCTTTAGTCTCCAGGCAGTATTCGTCACTCTCTAGTTCCAGGCGCTATTTGGCACTCTTTAGTTCCAGGCGCTATTTGGCACTCTTGTTCCTGGTACTATTTGGCACTCTTTAGGCTCCAGGCAGTATTCGTCACTCTCTAGATTCAGGCGCTATTTGGCACTCCAGTTCCAGGCACTATTTATCTCTCTAGTTCCAGGCACTCTAGTCTCCAGGCACTATATAGTCAACATATACAGTCAAGGTGCTGTAGGTCTAACCTTTTCTCCTTTACGTTTGAGCTTCTACTTCATCAATATAACCAGTGGCTTTCTGTCTCACCTCCAGCAATGTCTACCTTTACCCCAGCAGCTTAAAATCCGAACAGCTGTGATTTGAACTCTTGTTTTCCATCCCAATTCGCTCCAGGACAAGAGACGATCGCTATATTCACTCGGCCGCCGCACCCGTTAGACATTGCACCATTACCGTATATTTATCAGGCACTGCTGCACTGTCCCGTGTACCAGGACTGTTGCATTGTCCCAAATTCTAAGGCATTGCTGCACTGTTCTGTTTCCCGGGTACCTTTATGTTGTTCCATATACTGTACACTATCACTACTGCCTGCCTCATGTACCACGAACCACAACATGTCTCCCACGAACTTGTTACTGCTGCCTACCTCATTTATTTGTTTCTGTTGCCTGCTTCATTATTTGTTACTGCTGCTTGTTCCAAATTCGAGTCACTGCTGCTTGAATCAGGAATTTCTAAACTGCCTCATGTACTACCTTTGTTGACTAATTCATTTATAAGGCACTGTTCTGCTGTTCTGTTTACCGGCTTCCCCTCCATATATACAAATCACTGTTTCCTATACCTAATATACCCGACACTGCCCCAGTATGACATATGTGATAAAGATTTTGACTTTGATAAATCTAAAAATCTATGGATCATAAATTACAGGTAAACTATATAATTGCTTTGGAAAAAAAATCATTGACATTATAGACGCCTTCAAGATACCAGGCCGTCCAATTTGATAAAAATCCAAAGCATAGATTGGGGAAAAAACCCAGGATACGAATTTGAAAGACTTTTCCACGACGGCCGCCCTAAGTGTTGACAGTCACTATAATTCTCCAGGACGGAGGACCAAAGTGCAACAGGCGATATAATTCGCCCTGGGGAAATCTTTAGATGAAAGGCCGGCGTCTAAACTTCAACTTTAAAGTTAATAACATGAAGTCGTCGGATACACTTTTGACTCAACAGCCTCCAACTTCAGCCTACAGTATCTCGTATGAGCACGAGCAGCTCGGCAAACAACCCTCAACATACTGCTGTGAAAGTGTGATTATTGTTCGTTACAGTGAGAGTCCTTTTGTTAGTGTTAACCCTCACCACAGGGCTGAACAAATGATGAACAGTGTTATAAAAGCTAGTTCATTAACGGCGGACTGTTAATGTAAAGACAGTGACTCCATACACCCAGTCGGAGAGCATCAGGCGTCCCCTGTCATACTACCATCATAACAAATGAACAGGTTGTCACCGCTGAGCTCTGGTTATCACCTGTACGCTCTACCGGCATACCTGAGCTACTGGATATAAATGGACAAGTGGCAGTAAAACCGACCTTACCCTACCCTACCCTACCCTACCCTACCCTACCTTACCTTACCTTACCTTACCTTACCTTACCTTACCTTAACCACACCTAACATAATTTAACCTCACCATCTTAGTCTTGTAGGGGTTAAGTTAGGTGAGAATAGGTTAAGTTTGCTGAGTTTATTCTCAGCAATTATTTGTCAGCAATTTTTGGGCCAATAGTTTCTCACTCGATAAACTATCTATAAAAAATTGCGTTGAAAAAAATATGACACAACGGACGATGGATTTTAGCAACCCTACCGAGACTACAGGAGTCACAGTATTCATTCTCAAATTCATCGATCACCCCAAGCAGAGATAGTTCTTGTGGGTAACTGTATGTGGTATTTTAGGTTGGCATTGATAAGTATATACAGGTAATAGTTTGTTGTAGTAATTGGCAGGTATATGATAGTATTTGGCAGAGGTATGGTAGTATGTGACAGGCCTATGCCCGTATTTGGCAGACATATGGTAGTATATTGTAGGTCTTATGCTAGTAGCCTGGTCCCCTCTCCAACCCTGGGCTCTTGTGGTTCTCCCATACTCCTGGCCAGAAGAAGCAATTTGTTCCGTGAGTAATCTCTATGGTAAGCGATAGGACATAATAGAGTGGTATTATCTCCGGCTGTACTAATAACTATCGTAGAATGTTGTGTTCGCCAAAGGATTCAAACTTCATTATGAAAAATGTGTTTACCGGTGTCAGGTGCGTAAGGTGTTAGGTGGCAATGGATTATTTTCTCAAGAGTATTCCTGAGCGCGCGAAGATCTAAAACAGTTTCGTAACGTTTCAAAACACGGTTATTTCTCTGTACAAATACGTACTAATTTAGTTTTATTCATCCCGATCAAGAAATATATAACTCAAGAAAGCAAGACACTCTAAATCCTACTTTAACTCATATTTATAACTCTTAATTTTGGATTTCTTGAAAATATGAGGAAAACCAAAGTGGTATTTATATTGACGAAGAAAAACCCCAAATACGTGACACTTACTGCTGTTGGGGTCTATCCTGACATACTGTACATTATACTATGCCAACTGACCTTGTGACCAACACCAAACAGATTGAAACACTGACCTCACCCCGCTGCACAAGCCAGGCTGGGCTGGGGATTAGTAAACACAGCATAAAAGCTTTTGTTTTTAAAAGGAATATTTTATTTTACTGAGGCAAAACTAGATTTGTTTTCTTTTTACAGTTTTCATGCAAAATATCAAAATTGTTATTACTCTTATAAATATATTTTATTATTATTATTATTAGTAGTAGTAGTAAAAGTAGCATCATTTGGCAGTTGGTATACACATCTATATATTAATTGGTAAATATCTTCTTCTTTTAAGGTAACACTGACCCTCCAAAATATTTTACTTGTATTAACCGAGAAACTGTTTTTTTCTGAAAACTGTCGCAAAAACTCGGCCTCTGCAGTCATAACAGTCTCGATCTCGGATAGTAGGCCTCGATCTCGACTACATCACTGGTACTAATAGAACGAGAACATCACTAAATATCATAAATGTTACAATAGCTTTAACTCAGCTAGTGAAACATTATACAGGTTATCAAGTTTCCCTTCTTTACAATGTCGGGGCACCACTCTATCCTTAATAATGGGATTGTAATAAGTCCCGTATCAAACATAAACTCAACTATATTCTGGAAAAAGATCAGAATCCATTACAAAGTTGACCTTAAGTGGGGGGATTATTTTCCTCGGAAGTTTTATCTCTGTTTTATGGAGTTTTTGGGACAAGAACAGTATTGTCAGATCTGTTATATGTCTCCTCATACTTACCAACTTTATCCTTAGTTCCTTTGTAAGACACACACACACACACACACACACACACACACACACACACACACACACACACACACACACACACACACACACACCATTCGCTGATATAGGTGTATTATTCTATTATCAAAACTAACAACAGTCTTCATTAGCAAGTTCTTCCTTCCCTCAATATCCCTTCTGCTCCTACATGCACGTCTCTACTTTATGGGTCTCCAGTCACTATCCTGCCTGGCTTACTGCTCTTCCTTTCATACCATCCTCCTCTGAGTCACTGTTTCCCTCTCTCTTTCATCCGTGCTTCTTTTATTTCTATATCTCATTATTTCCGTGTTTATTCTTCTGTCTTATTCATTCAAATATCTGAAATATATGACCGCCTATACATCAAGTCTCCTATTACGTCACAACTCATTTATCTCTCTTTCTCTCCTTTTAATTTATTTTCTTCTGCCGACTCACCCCGTATCTGTTGACGCCTCTCTCTCTCCTGTTTTCTTCTCTTACTGCCCCACCCAGGAGTTTACTGCACCAACATTAAACTTTTATATCCTTATTGAGAGAAAACATACTTATAATGGTTGTTAGTCTGCATCAGATCATCTCCACTTAAACTGCTAAACAATTTGTGTATGGTGTCGCCTCTGAGCTGAATGAAATCGTCTGGCGTTGGTCAAATTGAATATTAAAAGTGGTGTCCCCGTAGTGAAGGTGTTAGTTCAGATAGTATGTAATAGAATAATATGCAATTTCTTACATATTTCCCACAACTGTTATTGCTAACTAGGATGGTCGCAGTTTCCTCTGGTTTGTGTATTAACTTTGTCTACTTTACATTGTTAAGCCATAATGTGGCAGTGTTAACATTATGTCTATCTGGTCGGATTCATCACTATACACTGTAGTGTTAATAGAGAAGAAAAATCCATGAACTATATTACATGAAGTAAATTCTGACTCGTACAGTGCAGCCACCGGGAGTAAAGCTAATTGTTAATATAAACCTGCCTGGCGGGGTTAAAAATTACACAGTTAAAAGAAATATTCTCAGTGTTAAATTTTAGTTCCCTCCATTGTTAATACTTTGCTCTTAGTATGTGGAAAAAACACCTTCAGGCCAAGGTTTTACAGAGTATCAGTGTTGTATTTATATACGTCAGCCTTGACGAATAAACAATAGTGTATTGTCCTTTTCAGGTATTTTCACGAAAGAAAAATCCTTTATACCATTTCTCTCAATAGAGTTAGTTTCGTCACGTTCCGTGGGACGACACAAGGCGCTGCTAGTAGGCGGCCCAGCAGGTATCTCACCTCCATGGATTTTGACATAACCTGTTAACCACATTATGCACTTCGCTGGTGACCTTGCTGAGTTACCTCTATCGAGCTTCTTCCTCTCCATTCGTTGATTATTATCTTTATCTACCAGAGTCTATCCCGAAGTAACATGTTTGACGTCTCAGGGAACTCCGACTCACTTAACATTCTAAAAATGAGGAAACGCATGTGCTCTTGGCTGGGGTCTCATTAATTATACCACCCAGCTGTGCTAGCCCATCATGGTGCACCACATCGCTGTTATTAAACATTGTACTAACATGGAGGCGCTCCATGTCAGTGCCAGCCACCGTTCCCTGTTGACCCTCGCCACAGGACACTGGGCTGCCTGGTGGGGGGCGGGCAGCACGGTTATTCATATCACGAACCTGCTACTGACCACTACGCAGATGTCTGGGGCAAGTGGGGAGGCGTCTTTTCTACTTGAGCAACAGGTAGGGTGGAGGCATATGCGGGAAGAAGAGATGGTTGTTCTCGACGTGTTAAGCAAAATAGGCCTTAAGAATAAGCTTATGAAGTCGTGTTTCAGTTTGCTACACCACACAGTTTGATAGGCTTCCAAGAGCAGATCTATTCTAAACGGGTACCACTGAACACAGGTAACATTGAGAGACACACATTATCTTCCCATTAGTTGTCCCATCACCCACCACAGCTTCACCAACACCAAACAAACATTACAACTCTCAGGTAGTATCGCTTAATTAACTCGCACTCAAATTATTGTTACTCATTATTTTCCAACACATGAGACACTGTACATATTCTTTTGACGCAGTTAATGTATTCCATATGGGGCTGACCAAGGCAGAGTCACACTATGTTGTTCCACCATAAGACTGTCACAGGCTGAGTTTAGCCTTTAAATAATCATGATAATATTAGGCATTATTTATGTAGTTATACTTTCACTGAGTACAATTTCATTCCTCCTGATAAACTCTATATAATTGCTGGACAGTAATTGCAAAGTGTAGTGTAGCATAAATTGTCAACAGTTGTCGCTGTATTCTGCTATCTGCTCTACTCAATCATACAGATTTTCAGTATAAACTCTTCCCATTCGCCCCGAATTTGTCATTAATGCTCTATACTATAAGCACTTTAGCCACACCTCTCCTCTTTCTCAACCCGCAGTGCTCTTCCCTTAATAAACTCATTAATTTTAGTACAGTTTCTTCATCAATAGATCTATCATAAACTTGCTCTGGTGGAGTCAACAAACTTATTCTTCCAAATATTTTGTCTTCGTCCTTGGTAATGTTTTAATATTTTATAAAAAAAAAGCATACACGATTCAATATTAAGCTAACACTCATTATAAAGAAAAAAACTTTGGAAATATTATTTGTACCTTGAATTATAATAATATGATACAAATTGAGATCAGGAGAGTTGTATGAATTAAGAGCACAGAACAGCGTTAATGGCGAGTTCGACGTGTCCTTCACAGCGCGTCAGACAAACACTTCTGTTTTGTGTCACCCTGGTATGGGAGACGGATCATATACGAACTTATCAACAGATTCCTTGAGTTGGTAAATGTTATGAGGGTTGCTGTGTTTATAGAGGAAGAATTTCACGTAGACTCACAGAAAGAAATCAAGAGGGTTGAGCTCTGAAGAATGAGCAGGCCAGCAGGTCATTACCCCGGTCACTGAACTATTCTGCTAGTAAATTTCTCGTCTCCACAGCAGTATGGGGAGTTGTCTCATCTTACTGAAAACACTTATGCGACGACGGAGAGAGATGGTAAACTTACACATGACATTACGGTAATTCTCCCGGTTCACCGTCCTCATTCTTGAACCTTAGTGCCACGAGAGCTCACCCCAACCCAAACAGTTAAAGAGCCTCTCAACAACATGATCATCAGGGCATTCGCTTCCCCTGAATCGGTAACTTTGACTGTCCGTCCACTACGCCATTAAGGTGGAATTGGCCATCGTCATAAAGCCACACCCGGACATTTCAGTTCTCATATGCCTCCATCATCCCACTGAACCACAGATACATGTCCGAGTGTGTGAGTTGTGTTTGATCTGTTCTTGTGTGGATAAAGTTGCGGGTCTTGCTTCAGGACCGATGGACAGCAAAGCACAAAAGACCAAGTTTATGTGAGCGTCTTCTCTGTATGTTCCTGATTGCCTTGCACGTGGAACTTTTTGCCATTGTGAAGAATACAGTTCCTGCTTGTGATTCTCTTGCTTTGAAGTGTTTGTGGTCGAGCCGCTGAGTTTTCACCACAGACTTTCACTTAACCATTATCTACCATTTGATTTCATTGTACGACATATTTACTTTAAGCTGATGGAAGTTAGAGAAGGTAGTTAAGCTGATGAAACTTAGTAAAAATAGATTCCCAGCTTTCTAGAATCTAATCTGAAATGGAAAATAAATGCTATAAATAGTTCCAATACTTTTGAAACTCTCTACAATACGTTCAAGTTTCCTAATAGATCATCACACTATTTTACTCATCAGTTTGTCTTTGTCTTACCCCTATTGTCTTCACCTCATTAACAACTCACCTGCTTTCGTCTGTTATATGTTACGGTTGTTCACATCGGTTTCCCTATACATCATTCATTATTCACATTGTATCTTCTTTCTTTACTCATAACTGAGACTTTTATTTATCTCTTGATTTTCTCCTGTTATTCATCTCCCTGCAGCATTTTTCGTTTAATCCTCACGTCTGTCTCTCCATCTTTTATCTGTTCTTGTTTTCTATTCTTTACTGGTTTTTTGTGTTTACTGTTTTAATCCTTCTCAACTCTTTCCTACTTTCATCACTCTTTAGTTGTAACTGGAGTGTGTATTTCATCCTTTATTAACACACTTTAATACCACTCTTCTTTGGTGTTTTGTTTTTTAATTCTCTCTCTCTCCACACACACACACACACACACACACACACACACACACACACACACACACACACACACACACACACACACACACACACACACACACACTTTATGAGACTGTGTTCTTAAGCAGCTCCCATTATTCTTGTCTATCCCCCCCACATAGTCTCAGATCTATTTATCTATCTATCTATCTATCTATCTATCTACTGTACATTATCTTTCCTCATTTCATCAGTTTTAATGACCATCTCAAACCTATGATTCTAATTTAAAAGTAATGATTACGATTCTGCTCAGTACGTAGCTCGACTTTGTCCATTACATTTTACTGTCAACCAATAGTCTAATGAACCTTTAACATCTCCAGTATCTCGCCTCAATAGATTTGCTTTTATTTTAGTGTTTTTATTTCCCATTATTAATCATCTCTCAAAATACATACGAGTCTGTTACTCTCCACTTGTGTTCAGTTTTGGCTCCTCGTGATTCCATATTATCATCTCCCAGTAGTGTCTCCCTGTTGCTGGCATTAATGTTTTTTAGTACAGTGATTTACTTCTTTCTAAAACCTCTCTCTTTCTTCCTCCCACGTTTCACTCTTTGGTTCATATGTACTAATGAGAAGCCACTTTTCACATCTATTTGTTAGTGTGAGGTATAATATTCTTGGATTGATTCACTTTGTTCTATCACACAACTTCACTTTATCCATAAATACCCGGTAACGTGAGAAGAATGCTAACTATGCTAACTACCACTGGTTTGTCTCTCATGATTCGAGCTCACTCATTATCATGTGTTTCTGTAGTTATTATTCCACTGATAGTTCATTATGTATGTACTGTTGTAGGTGATGGCGGGTCTACTGGCAAATATTCATGTTATGTTTAGTGTTTAATTCCAGATTAACTTACTCGTGTCTTGTGATAATGTTGAGCTCAAATGATTTTTATTCATTCGTAGTAAAGTTGTATTGTCATCACCTGTCACTCTTGGGAAGTGTAGATTCTAAACCTGTAAAGTGGAAAATACTGCAGAGGAGTAATGCATAAAACACTCAAGCTATACACTCATCACTAACACAGGCGAGTAACACAGACGAGTAACACAGGTGAGTAACATAAGTGCCCTGGAAGACATGTATTGTGTTCCCTATCACACAGAGGTCATAAATACTTCAAGGGAAAGGTCTTACGTCAAGGAATGATCTGGTAATAACAACCCCCGGGGATGGTGTGGTGAGCCCAGGTATTGCATCAGGTAGTCTTGCTAATGAAAAAGTAAATACTAGTGGGGAGAGGGGCATGATGAGGGGGGGGGGTGTATTGCTAAAGGTAAATGTTAATTAATGTTTCAATAATCATGAATATGTTTTAGTAAGCCCACATATGTTTTATTTCAGGTCTGAGGATGGAAGACGTTTACTCTACAAAAGGTAAGGTAAATGCATCCTGTGTTAGTGATGCTGTTACTCTCCCGATTAAACTAAGATATCCAAGTAACACACACACACACTTTGAGATTATATTAGCAGATCTATCCGGCGAAATCAGCATATGGTTCTTGGATAAGGCACTCTGGCTGGTTCAGCTTGAGAGAACGCCAGACTAATGATGACTCAGGAAGAGGCACTAGGCCTCAACTTCAACACCTGCAAATGTGAAATCATTTCACCAGATGAACACATCGCTAATCAAGTGAAAAGCGTCTTGCCATTGCCCAAACCATTCACCCTTGGGTGCCAACGTGATCCCTGTCGTCCTCAAAAGTAAGTTGATGACTTGAAACCATAGATCAAAGAAAAGGCCACCTACATATACCCACAATGTATCTCTTCATAAAGAGTCACTTTATGCCCAGTTTGACGTATCTCTTGAGGTTATCACCGTCTTTTGACAGTCACGTGAGCCTTTTATAGCTATGTTCACAGATGCTGTAAATCTCTCCTTGGAACAAGTAAATCCCCCGGTCTGCCAGGGTGGAATTGATGTCCGCAAAGCCAACCAGATCGCATTGCCAGCATCCTTATTGTCCTGCATGGCATCAGACGACCTGATTGGGGGATCGTCTCAGACCATCATATTCCATGGGCAGTAAACAAGCCCTCTGAGACAAATCTGACATGGAGAAGATTGTCTCAGACATGCTCAACGGGATATCAAATGATCTGGACGGAGCTTGTCTGCAGGCAGTGAGTGCTCCCCATGCCAGGGAGTTTCTACTGGTCACCCCTAACTCTTCCTTAGGCACCCTCCTGGATCCCAAGGGGCCTTCGTGCTGGAATATCCCTTATCTTGTGGTCCCTATTTCCACTGTTTTCAATAGTATCCATGTCAACAAGTGGGCAGACCAACACAGTAGCCATGCCCTGGTCTATGAGGCCTCCGGGAGTTAGCATTAAAGTTAGTGACATCATTCATATGAATCTGAGAAATACAGACTGACCAACACAAAGGGAAATGCAGATCTACAGGTCCAACTGAAATGGCCTAGAGTCACCTATTTTGTTTGTCTATGGTTGTTCTAAAGCAAAGATTAAAAAGTAAAGAACGAGTAGTAACGGTAGAGATCTCACACACCTCACCCTGGCAAAAGATAGTTCCTCCACACAAACTCTGTCACATGAATAATTCTGAAATTGTATACAGTCCTGTCGTCAGTGAGAGAGACTTTGAACATCATAATACTAAGAATAAAGTTATATTTGGTAAGATAAATTTCATATATTAAAGAAGAAAATTACACTCGGTTAGGTTAAGTTAAGTTAGGTTAGGTTATGTTACGATATGGTTAAGTTAAGTTAGGTTACGTTACGGTCAGGTTACGTTATGGTTAGGTTACGTTATGTTATGGTTAGATTACGTTAAGTTAGGTTACGTTAAGTTATGATGCTAAAAATTAAGTTAGTCAAAACAAAATTATTACTTACAGAGAATGAGAAATTAGATGCGTCACTAATGAATTCTGGCAGTTAACTAATGTTGATATGAAAGACAATGAAACCGTATTCAGCCAGCCATTAGCAGTCAAGACACTGATAACTTATATAAAACAGGAGCGAGAAGTGTGTGTGTGTGTGTGTGTGTGTGTGTGTGTGTGTGTGTGTGTGGACTAATCTAACACATTAATTAAATAGTCTCAAAATAATTAGTGCATATGTGTCTTATAATTTCATATAAGTATATTAAAAATTCACGAAACTCTTAAACTAAAATGTAAATGAATCGGTGTAAACTAATTTGATTACATAATAATAATAATGTGTTAAAGGTCATGGAGGTTACGTCAGTTGTGAGTGACCATGTCGAGTGATGGCGGCACACCACTTGACCTTGACAGACTGACCTGTAAAGACAAAGAGGCGAAGGTTGTACTACCAGCGGGGACAGTTTAGCTGGAGGGGCGGCAGACCGGTGATTGGCAGCCATGTTGCAGATCACTGGTTAAAGGTGTGCTTACCGCCCGCCCTCCAGGTGTCATGGTGGCGCCAGACTCTTGACAGTTGTGCCTTCCATGTTATCCATTTTTTGTTAAGTTCGTTAAAAAGTAATTGTTTATATAGACAGTCGCTCCTGGAAAAACAAAAGCAGGACTTTACACTAAAATCAAATTTGTGAGTATCCATGTTTGTGTTCATGTGGATTTGTTGTTACTCACGTGGTTATACAATATTACTAAACAGTGGCAAGATGACTTACTCTTAATCGAAGATCTTGACTTACCTCTGATGACTCTCACCTGCACCTTGAACACATGAGAGTAGAACCAAAGTAAGTTTCTCTGTCATTAGAATTTCAAGTATCGTCCTGCTGGGAAAATATTAGAGTAAAATAATTATATCTCTTGCCATTGAAATGGACATAACATGTTGGGCAATATTCCAAGTCTGGTTTCTTTATGAAGATCATAAATTTCTTCAGAACTATACAAGTTAACTTGATACAAGCCTTAGTCACTATACTGCAGTACCGTTCGAGATTTTCCCACTAATCGTCTTACCAAATTAGAGCCAAAAACTTGATACAAGATACGTAACTCACAAAAGTTCTCATTATCTGAACGAGGCTGGACATATTTCCATACAATTTCATTGTTCCACTGCGAGGCAAATATTTTCTGGTATAAAATTTTGGTAATTCTATGAAAAAAGTAAAAACAAATTCTTAATCTGTAAAATATGGCGTGTGAACGTAAGTGTTGTTGGAACCACTTAAAACTTTCTGCTCATATTTCACGTTTCAGCAAATCATTGATTGAGAATAATCTGTTTTTGTTTCTATATTCCTGAATTTCAGTTATCACTAATTTATTTGATAAACTTTATCACTGTTGCTACACTCCACGGGGCTGGTGAGGACAACATCATCATGAAGTCAGTGTTGATGGTTCAGTAATCACCCAGAGACAGTCATTTAATTGTTTTAATAATCAACAAATCGACATTACCCAATATTACGGTCCCTTATGTTACGGGCCTGTAATTTATTCCATATTCATTATTAGGTAATAATATTGTAAACTGTTTGATTATTGGGTTGTTAAGAGACGAAAGTTTGGTGACGGGATTAGGAAGCTCACTGTTTCATGTAAAGGGAGCAGGAAGTAAACCAATGAGTCGAGCATTATGGTTCAAGTAATCTTTAAGAATTTGGGCGACTAACTCGGTCCACGGTGCTCAGAACCATACCAGCTTGGCAACGGTTAGCAGGTGATAACTTTGGAGAAACAATTTGGTAAACGCTAGGTGTACTGGAGCGGCACGCCACAGAACCGGAATACTATTGTGAGGTTAAGGTTCGGACCGCTCCGTGTGTTGAAAGAAGCGGGGACCGGCAAGTGATAACCTTAGGGAGGCGAACAAGTGAGGCGGTACTCGTGATAGTTGATTTAGAAGTACAGTGTGTTTGGTGAAGTGAATCCTGCGGGAACCCAACAATAGTGTAATAGTTTTGATAATATGAATGTGTTTTTGACCTTCCTATTGTTTGTTCTGCCAGCTTCCACTGTTTCAAGGGTTGGTTGTCACCTGGGACTGGGGGTTAGCTCTGAACTCCTTCCTAACCCGGGGGGGATAAAGCAGTTTAACTTTTGTGACGTAACATAAATCAAACGTATAAATACTTCTTCTTTTTGTCTTTCAGGCTCTTGAGAAGCTGTACAACGGCAGTGAATCAAATGTGTGAGTGTGTCATCAAACAAACAACCTGCCGATCACTGATGGACATCAATAAGGTAACGTCACTTTATCACCTACATCAATCACCCTCACAAAATGTTAATTAGATAGATATTTTTATAGAGAAGATGTACCACGATGTTCCGGGAAGTGTAATAATTTATTTTGTTCTCCGTATCGCTACATAAACACACACACACACACACACACACACACACATACACACACACACACACACACACACACACACGCTATATTAATACAAAATGATATAATTATATACATTAATGAATCTACGTTTCTATAATGCATAGTGAAAACTCTTTTACCTGGGAATCGGACCCATGAACAAATACTGTCAAGACGGTGTCCAGTCATTCGTTATTCGCAAAAACTTTCTTCTTGAGTCCCAGGTTACAAATGTGTGTGTGTGTGTGTGTGTGTGTGTGTGTGTGTGTGTGTGTGTGTGTGTGTGTGTGTGTGTGTGTGTGTGTGTGTACACCAAAAAGCAAATTCTTCATTAAGTGTAAGCTAATGAAAGTTGCCCCATTTCTCCCGACTGATGAAAATACTTGTAACTCTAATATTACTCCGGCAGGCGACGCACTCAACAATCTCAGGCGTGAATTTGCCATAACACACTTGTGCGTCACAAACATTACCAGTCTAGTGAGTCCATGGGAAGGTATTGAGCGGAAACCAAAAACGAGACGGACGGACGGACGGACGGAAGGAGGGAGGGAGGGAGGGACGGCATCACTGATATATATCTCCCTAACTTTTCGTCAGAGGATGAAATGTTAAAACAGTATTTCCTGATGTGTAAAGTCCCATCATAATTGTCAGACAGAAATTTGGAACCCAATAACACTTAATAAGACTGAAGGAATTATTTGACAGAAATCGTAAAGTTTCATTTAGTTCTGTACGAGACACAGGATGAAGAGACGATGTTCATGTTATAATGAACAACATCGAGTACCTGGTGTTGCCGAGGCTTGATTTTGACAAAGTAAATATAACACAACCACATATAAGAAGAGACTTTAATTACATAATCACACCAAATTTCGTGGCTGTTCATAGCAGAGAAACAGGAGAATAGATGTGTGTTTAGTCAGGGTTCCAACTCTTTAAGGAAAGGGGGGAGGGGAGGCAATCACTAACGCCCAGCCGCCAAATTCCACCTTCGTAACACGTCTGGGGAAGATACGATACGTCTAACATGTTTTTACACGTTTACACAATAAATATTCCTCGTAACTGAAGATGTAAACGTGCACTTAACTGGTTGACTTTGGTTAAACGACAAACACAAAAATCCCAATTATTTTATCTGGTATTAAGTGAACCAGTCCCTGTTGGGCCCTCATGATAACGTCTTTATTTTCTTAATGTTTTATTTTACTTCATCGGTTTATGGGTTTATTTACCTGTTTTATATGGTGTTTGGGTTATAAATGTTTTAACTTTTAATGGGGTTTGTATATCATTGGATTAGGTAGGAGGTGGTTTATTTATGTATGTATTTATTTATTTATTGCATGATAGCGCGTTGAGTCTGTGTGAGGTGTTCCTACGTCTGACAAATTGGTAGGAGTGTTGGCAGTGAGGGAAACGTTATCGTACTGGACACCAACCACACTCTATCATAAGAACTGTAGCTGTGTAAAGTGAACAGACAAACAGACATCCTGCTTTATACAGAGTGTTTCGGAAATACGTTACATAATTCAGGGTATGTATTCCTGAGACATGCATAAGGGTAAATGATTCAATGACTCCGCGACCATAGTGTTAATACCCCTTTGCTCCAGTTGGGGTTCGGATGTGATAAAACCTACGGAGTATAAATGATATATTCAGTATTACAATTTATTTACAATCTTAATGTAATCTGATCTATGGATTTTGCAGTAAATGATCAACGTTCCAGCCGTCTTCCTGAATGTTACTCTTAATTTACATAGGTCTTGATATTCTATGTTGTATGTCCATAAACGTGTTGGACTCCTCCCCTTCCCAATTGTGTGGTATAACTCCGTCGCTATGGGGTAGTGACACTGGTCACGAGGTCATTGAAATCATTTATATGTTTCAAGAATACTCCCTCAGAATTATGAAACGTAGTTTTTTGTTAAATAAGGTATGAAATAACAACATATACAGCTTATTAGTAGAAAGAAATACCATACTTGTAAGAGACTAAAAATTTTCTTGTAAAAAAACAAAAAACATTACTACATCCCGTGCAAATCCAGGTGTTCAGGAGAGTTCACAATAATTTACGCGACGCTGATACTCAAGACGTTGCTCGCCTATACGTTAACCTGATAAACATTCTCAGTATCGTTTAGTCTATCTCCTTTATTACCATTATGCTGTTCTGTAATTATCTCACGCTCTCTCACATAACAAAATAATAATAGATACTTGGATAGTTCTACACATTTTATTAATTACTCTAGAATTAGCTGCACGGGTCACGCAAACTGCATTAGCTAAATTGAGTTCCCTCCCGAGCTCCATGCGAGGCTGTTGTCCCACTGTGTCCATGCGCTTATCATTCTTTTAGAAATTCCCATTATCTGATTTTTCACCACATGAGTATTGTATGTTCTATGAAATCCAACAATGAATATGATAACACGATTTATGCTTCATATGGTTGTGTGGTTGTGTAGTCAGGTTGTGATAGCTTCTAGATATGAAGATGTATAGGGTGTCCCAGAAAAACGTCCCTACCTCCCTTCCTACCTGCCTCCCTACCTCCTTCCCTGCCTGCTCCCTGCCTGCCTCCCTGCCTCCTTCCCTGCCTGCCCCCCTGCCTCCCTCCCTGCCTGCTCCCTGCCTCCTTCCCTGCCTGCTCCTGCCTGCTCCCTGCCTGCCTCCTGCCTCCCTCCCCTGCCTGCTCCTGCCTGCCTCCTGCCTCCTTCCCTGCCTGCCCCTACCTGCCTCCTGCCTCCCTCCTGCCTGCTCCCTGCCTGCTCCCTGCCTCCCCTTCCCTGCCTGCTCCCTGCCTCCCTCCCTGCCTGCTCCCTGCCTCCCTCCCTGCCTGCTCCTGCCTGCCTCCCTGCCTCCTTCCCCTGCCTGCTCCCTGCCTGCCTCCCTGCCTCCCTCCTGCCTGCTCCCTGCCTGCCTCCTGCCTGCCTCCCTGCCTGCTCCCTGCCTGCCTCCCTGCCTGCTCCCTGAGACACTGTGAGAGGGAGGGAGGCAGGGACATTTTTATGGTACACGCTATATACTATAGATTAGTTAAGAGACGAAATTTTCCACTTTTATTAAAACTCACGGGGCGCTGGCTGAGTGGATACAGCTTTCATCTCCTCTGTCAAGGTCGTTTGTTCGCGCCCTGGACAACCCTACTCCACCCAGCTATGAATGGATACTTAACACTGCAGTCAGGGAAGTGAAGGTGGGTGAGGCGGCTATACTGCCTCATTGTGTACCGAGTAAAGGGAAAAGATAATAGTAAAAATAATAAAACCAAGAATATGATTCATAGATAATCAATATGTTCTCACAGCTTCTCGTAGTGTTAACAACTTTATATAGATTGCAGCTATTACCGGTATTTTTTTCATATAATTATTTTGAAAAAAATCAACCTTTTTTCTTGGCGACTAATATAATATACTGTAGCACGTGTGGCAAGATGTTATATGGTAATGTATTAAATTCCAGGATGTATTGGAAGCATCTCTATAGATACCTAGATCAAGTTAAACAGAATACAGTAAGTCACAGAATGCAGCTTGAGTTAGCTTTGGGTTGAGAAGTGAGAAAAATGTTTGGTGGATAAGGGTGTGGCCACAACGGGAAATATATTACGGGCGAAAAATAACTCTCTCTGTTCTCACCCTAAAGTAAGAAGTGTAAGAATTCATGAAATACACTTATTTAGTACAGCTCATGAAAACCATTGAGGCGAAATCAAAAGACGTCACCATAGGGTTCAGTGCTTTTAGAAAAACTATGTCATGGCATATATTCAAGATCAGTGTCCCCGATTGTTTAAAAAAAGAAAATTATGTGGATAAAGTAAGATGCCAGTTAAGTTATGGATATGAAACGTGGTAACTGAACACAAAAATAAGCAGAAAATGGAAGTTCGGCGGAGAACCATAATGTGTAGAGACAGGAAAGACAAGATACCACACCACTAAAGTAAGAGCAGTTATTATAAGAGCAAAGGTATTGTCCGGGTAGTGGGTGCGTTATAGTACAAGAAAGGACCAGGGCAGGACCTCATGGTATAACAAAGGAGCCAGATAAAAATCAATTTCCAGATGAAGAAAAGAAGTTGAGTAGTCTGGAGTCGATCAATGGTGAGGGGGAGCGGTCAGGACAAGGGACTGTGGAGGGTGATATTGAACATACTGTATCGTATATATTTTTTTAATGCATATAAACCTTTATCCTGCTGGGGTGTAGGGTGGTCGGATAGATACTGATATGATACTAAGTGACAACCCAAAGTGTTCTCATTGATTGGTAAGTGTTTAAAGCCAGTACACCAGGAGGGGGATCTAATCAGCATCTCCTGTCGTGTCTCGTGCCTGTGATCATTTGCTTACGAGAACGAACGCTCTACTGACTGAACATAGGCCCTATATACTGTGTGTTTACGTGAGGTAAGGACAGTGTGACGGCTGCGATAGTAAAATTTTTCAGGCAGAGTGGGGTACTGGGGTAGGCGGGATGGGGGGGATTACGTGTTCATGGTGCGCTGGTCTCGGGGAGGAACAATTCCGACAAGGTTCAGAGGACACGAGACAATGGATTGGGGAAAAACACAGAAAGGGTGGGTGAAGAGGGGGAGGTTTTTAGGTTGAGGAAAGAACGACAAGATTTAAAAGCATTATTGTATGCCTAAAATAATAGGTGTGTGTGTGTGTGTGTGTGTGTGTGTGTGTGTGTGTGTGTGTGTGTGCGTGTGTGTGTGTGTGTGTGTGTGTAGAAAATAATGTCCGGTTTTAGAGACATAAAAGTGAAGGGAAAAGACGGGCAGCGTATTCAGAAGAAATATACAACGATAATGGTAGAATGAAGGTAAAGAACGAAAGGAAAATAAAGACTGTGCTACAGATTTTGGAAACACTAGTTGGGTGAAGCTGTAAGACTTGTGGTGTTGATGAAGAATACGATCAAATGTTTAACTACTATAAGTAAAGGAGATATTTCGTTGATGTTAAAAAATAATATTTGTTTTATTATCAAGTACTTCAGGAACCTCAGAGTGCACCCAGTGTAAGACAATTATAACTGCAATGTTTTATTACCAGAATGTTGATGTTGAACACACAATAAACACAATAATCTTCTTGGTGTCTTGGAAAAAAAATATACATTAATGGTGATGATATTAGTGTTGTAAAATAATCTGTGCTGGTAAAAAAAATATACATTAATGGTGATGATATTAGTGTTGTAAAATAATCTGTGCTGGTAACAAGAAGCCACAGTGTTAGTAAATATTGACCTCGGTTGATTTAGGGTAAGAGCGGTCCTTAAACAAACCAGCGTCCTATCTCTAACATTATATAATATTCGTAGTTTTTTGTGAGAATTTGCACTTAACGATGAATGAGTACAAGTTAATGTGAAAGTTATATATTATTTAGGTCAGAAAAACAAAACAGGGAAAGATCAGATGGACATCATTGTCAAATCTATTCACTGAGTCATCCCCCGTTACCAAAGACCGATTATATCTAAAGGGGGATAACTTGAAACGATTGAGGTTATAACACAGGGAAAACACATTTGGAGGCAGGGAATTCTACAGTGTGCTAGAGTGAGTATGAATGCTCGCCCAGGTGTCCCCGTGGGCTGGTTGATGGTGCGTGGTCAATTATTTCTTAATTATGTTGGTTATTCTTAATACTTCTTTAATTGTTTTCCGTTCATTATGGCATCTTTATGTAATTAAGGATGAGGGGAGAAAGATAGAAATACTAATGCGTTAAATTAACGGTATGAGAACCAGGTGAAGGAATGGAATGGGAGAATTAAATTAAAAGTTAAGGCCTCAGAGATAGATGGAGGTAACTGTGGTCGGCAACCCTCAGACTTTGATTGATTGATTGATTGATTGACTCTTAATTGACGACGATTATGGAGTAAATTAGCCGTGGAAAATATTCTGCATAAGAGCCTTCCATGTTTCAGTAAGGTGTGGGTGTGTGTGTGGGTGGGTGGGTGTGGGGGTGTGTGTGGGTGTGTGTGTGTGGGTGTGTGGGTGGGTGGGTGGGTGGGTGGGGGTGGGTGTGTGGTGTGTGTGGGTGGGTGGGTGGGTGGGTGTGGGTGGTGGGTGGTGGGTGTGTGTGTGTGGGTGTGTGTGGGTGGGGTTTGTGGGTGGGTGTGTGGGTGGGTGTGTGGTGGGTGGTGTGGGGTGGGTGGGGTGTGTGGGTGGGTGTGTGTGTGTGGGTGCAAGCATAATCAAATTATTTTTTTTTTCCAGTTCGTGTTGTTTCTTACACTAGCTATCGCGTTGCCTACAAGAAATGCATGTTACTAGTTGGCAGGACTGATGCAAGATGAATTTAAGGGTAAAACACTGCTTACAGAACAACAAGAGCGCCACTTACGGTTGACGAAGCCTCGATATCAGAGGAGGCAGTTCGCTAAATAAGAAACACTTCATCAGATTTACTTCAAACTTTAGTCAAATATAAAACTGAAGGGACAAACACATGATCTTAAATACGAAATATTTAAAAATCAATTAACTAAGTCTTTGATACAGCACACGAAAAGTTCTCTATACAGTATGAGAAATATTAAGTTAGACGTTAAATTCATGATGATCAGTGTTTCTTATTTTCTCCAATATTCTTGAAATTCAGCCAACGCTTATTTCTCATTTAGACCTCACAAAGAGATCGTGTGAGATTAAAAAGAGCGTGGCGCTGAGTGCTTCTCCTCGTATGCACAAATGAATCCGCAGCAACAAATGGACACACACCAACACAACAGCCACGCCCTCGTATGTTGTGACGAAATAAATGTACACTTCTTATCTCTTTCACCCTCTGGTTCTCTCGGGTATTAGATCATTACCACACTACGATTGATAGTAACTAAAACTACAGGGTGTCCATAAATGATTACCCTGATTAAAACACGAGAGCATACTGTTTTCAGGGTAATCATTTGTGGACACCCTGTATTATTTATTTCATCTCCATTTCACTAGAGGTAACTGGAATAATGATAACAAGATAATGTGAGGAATCCAAATGAAAGCGCCACTGACAGGGTGCACATCACGCATGGGTAACAGACCAGAAATTCAGGAACCTGTTACAGGTATAATGCGGGGAGACACGCGCTTCTAAGTACACACACACACACACACACACACACACACACACACACACACACACACACACACACACACACACACACACACACAAGTTCATAAACAGACACGAATAAATACACACACACACACATATAACCACACAGATGATGACATAAATGTATAAATCACGAGATAGAAAAATTCAACATTATTCACGAATATCAAGAAATACATAACATTTATACCTAAGTCAATATTATACAGTATAAATACCTTAAAACTGTTATGTATATTAAAAATACTAAGGAGGCTGAGGATACCAGAGTGGGGTAAGGAGAACGATGACTAAATAGATTACGAAATGTATGAAGAGACAGATCCGTGTGATAGAAGGTGAAGAAGAGGAAGGGACAAATGACAAGTGACGCAACGTAGAAAATAATGAATATAGAACTAAGGTGGAGATGTGGAGGTGACCTGGAACGGAGATGAAGAGAATGGGAAGTGAAAAGTTGGCAAGAGTGGAGAACTGAGGTGGATGGTAGGAGGGAGAGGAGACGGTAGGGGGGAGAGGAGAAGACCAAGCTGGAGACGGTAGGGGGGAGAGGAGAAGACCAAGCTGGAGACGGTAGGGGGGAGAGGAGAAGACCAAGCTGGAGATGGTAGGAGGGAGAGAAGACCAAGCTGGTATTTGGGGAGAGAAGACCAAGCTTGAGAGACGGTAGGAGGGGAGAGAAGACCAAGCTGGAGATGGTAGGGGAGAGGAGAAGCACCAAGCTGGAGATGGTAGGGGAGAGGGAGAAGACCAAGCTGGAGACGGGGGGAGAGGAGAAGATCATGCTGAGACGGTAGGAGGGAGAGGAGAAGACCAAGCTGGAGATGGTAGAGGAGAGGAGACCAAGCTGAGACGGTAGGGGGAGAGGAGAAGATGAAGCTTCTGAGACGGTAGGGAGGGGAGAGGAGAAGACCCTAAGCTGGAGATGGTAGGGGAGAGGAGAAGATCAAGCTGAATGGTAGGGGAGAGGAGAAGACTGCTGAGACGGTAGGGGGAGAGGAGAAGACCAAGCTGAGACGGTAGGGGAGGAGAAGATCAAGCTGGAGACGGTAGGGGGGAGAGGAGAAGACCAAGCTGAGACGGTAGGGGAGAGGAGAAGACTGCTGGAGATGGTAGGAGGGGAGAGGAGAAGACCAAGCTGAGACGGTAGGAGGGAGAAGATCAAGCAGGAGACGCCAGGAGGCAGCAGTGTGCGTCATGAGAGGAAACTATACAGTAGTGTCCCGTGATCTAGGGGAGGGGAGAAGTTGTTGATGGATTGAGAAACATGGCAGAACATTGTGTTTACTGCCTGTACAACTGCATGAAAGACAGCTGCTAAATGTGGTGTGTGTGTGTGTGTGTGTGTGTGTGTGTGTGTGTGTGTGTGTGTGTGTGTGTGTGTGTGTGTGTGTGTGTGTGTGATGACTTTTGTAAAATTTTCCCCTGACATTAACTGCCAGGCCACTGTTAGATTGCTAGGTTAGGTTAGGTTAGGTTACGTTAGGTTAGGGTAGGATAGGTAGCCTGGCATCTTATGGAATTATGCATTGAGGTCTTGTACACACACACACAAACACACACACACACACACACACACACACACACACACACACACACACACACACACACACACAAATACACATATACCCTGTATGTGTATGAGAAATAAGCAAAAAAGAATTATAAGGAACGCAAAATACACAGAATTACACAGAGAGAGAAAGAGAGAGAGAGAGAGAGTTAAAGGAAGTACAGTAATTGGATAAACAGAGAACGGGAACCAAGTTCAGGACGCGAGCACACGTGTGTCAGTTGTTAGTACGTGATACTCCGCTAAATGTAACGCTGTCGGCTTAAAGTTTCAAGTGATCAACCGATGAGTCTCTTGTATGTATATACAGTGTATATTTATATATACATACACACGTAACCGTATGGAAACGTGGTCTTTGCTAGGATTAAGTCTGCCACATTGTAGGCACTTGTCAGGTCGCCAAATCCCTCCCTTATTTTCAATCTACCCTGAGCTCCCACAGTCACAGTTTTGTTGTTCATTCTACTTATCATGAGCCTCAATTTCATGCGCTGCCTCTATGTTAAGGAAGAAGAGAGATTCTCCTCTAGTTTGACAGAATTTGTGAGTTATCCGAGAACCATGGAGTGGACGTGAATTACTGCATTTGCGAGTTATGTAAGATGCGGATGTTGCTTGAGTCAGTGAGATATAGTGACTGGTGTGAGTCAGTGAGAGACAGTGACTATGGTGTGAGTCAGTGAGAGATAGTGACTATGGTGTGAGTCAGTGAGAGACAGTGACTATGGTGTGAGTCAGTGAGAGACAGTGACTATGGTGTGAGTCAGTCAGTGAGAGACAGTGACTATGGTGTGAGTCAGTGAGAGACAGTGACTATGGTGTGAGTCAGTGAGAGACAGTGACTATGGTGTGAGTCAGTGAGAGATAGTGACTATGGTGTGAGTCAGTGAGAGATAGTGACTATGGTGTGAGTCAGTGAGAGATTGTGACTATGGTGTGAGTCAGTGAGAGATTGTGACTATGGTGTCTGTATGTTATGTGTAGGACTGATGCCCCTGAGGTTATTGAATTAATGGCCAATATTTTTTTTTTTAGTGATTGGGGAATTAGGATTGTATGGATTTTGAATTAGTTGAGGTAGATGTGAGGAAATATATACTGAATGTCACTAGATGGTGTATAGAAGGGTTAGAAGAGAGAGAGAGAGAAGGCTGACCATATATATTGAGGCGATACCTCAGTCAATTTTTCAATAGGAAGCTGTAATGTGGACACTATAGTGATCAATGGCTTTGGTAAAAATAACTTTAGTTTTTTTACTCACCTCATACACCGTTTCTTTTCATGGTATCTGAAAATTAACCACTTAGACTTCGGTTAGGTTAGGTTAGGTTAGGTTAGCGTCAGGATGGTTGATCTTTAGGTACAATTAACTGGGGGAACAAATCTTTAAGTTATCCTTAAATTCATGATAAACTTATTATTTTATAGTTGTAGTTTGTAAATTCAGTGTTGCTAGAAGGCTTCCTCTCGCATACCGTTAACCAATACATATTCTTTTCCACAGTTTCACCGTTGTTCTTAATATTCCAATTTTTAGATATACGTTACCCATAAAGGATAATATAATGGCTATTTTCCTTTTCTTTTTAAGTTAACCGAAACTACGTCTTCGTCAGAGTAATCAGATGTGTAGACGCGTGTCTGAGTTATGTAGAGTTTATACCCATTAGATATTAAACCAACCTAACTATCAATTCCCTGATGTTTACAACTTTCAGAACTTTTTTTTTAGTTTCGCGGTAAGAAGAAAAATAATGTTTTTAAGTTTCATCTGTTCTTGTTTCTCATCTGACTAAAGTTAAACTATATGGTTATGTCCTATAATTTGTAACTAAATTTTGTTTTCTAGTTCTTAAAGTTTTCTCATTTGCGAGAGTTCCTCAGCCATAGTGTCTTTTTAAAGCAGGGGGCTAATTTTTTTCTTTGCACTTTCTAATAGTGTGAAGCCACATCAGTTAACTCATCTTGACCAATCATTGTTCGCTACTGATACCGTAACATTATGTTTGTTTTTTGTTTTTGTTTTTTTATGGGGAATAGCCACGGGTCATCGACTCACAACGGCGCCTGGGGGAGGGGAGATAAGAGTAAAAACACAGAAGTCAGAGCGTTCCACAGTTTGGCTGTGAGGAAAGGATGTACTACAACGGGTTATTCTAGTGTGACCGACAGCCACAGAGAAACGATGGGCACCGCGGGCAAGACGAGTGTTTCGTGTTTCAAACCCACTGCCTTGCCGTTAAATTAAGCACCTGTAAAAGAGAGTGAAGCAACATTGCGAAGAAGAGAAAGGGAAGAGAGATTATCAACTAAAGGAGGAGAGTCAATAAGAAGAAATGCATTTGATTCCACCCTAACCTAACCTACCTAACCTAACCTCAGAATGCCATACACACTTGTCTCTGAAGCAAGACACAACTATTCACACCTTGTTGAAGAGAGTCTCAGGATCAGGTTGTGGTGGATTTCTTCTCATATACCCTGACAGATCACAACAGGGTGGATGCCTTAACTTGCTGCTAATAAAGAAACTGTTGAATGTGATCTTGGACAATTTATAAAAAATCCAAAAAGTTTTAGTCGAAACAAAAATTACAGATGAATTCGAAGCAAACAGACAAGTGCAACCATGTACTAGTCCATCCAGTTTATATCAAGTAGCATATGTGTACAGAGGGAATAAAAAGATCAACAGGCCACAAGATGACAGTAGCAGACTAAAGTTAGTTATAGGCCTAAGCAACATAGCTGACAACTTAAGATTGTATCCGTATTTTGCACCAGGCAGTTATATACAGTTTTTAACACAGTATACAGTTAAAACACTTTGTACTATTCAATAACCTGACCAGCAGATAGCGGCTAGTTTATTGTGCATCCCATACCCATCCTACATTTAGGGTATGGGATGCACTCAGTGTAGCAGAGGGAGAGGTCAGTGTAGCAGTGGACGATGTCAGTGTAGCAGAGGCGGACAGTCAACGAATTTAACTAAGGTGACGTCAGGAGGACTAACGTCAAGGAACGACATCAGTGCCAGCTAATGTGAGAGTCCAACACGCAGGGGGGAACGAGCATTGACCCGGTGCTAAATGAACTTCAAAGTGTGTCAAGTCAACGCCAATCAACGCTGGCATCGTCAATTAACACTACCCGAGCCAGCAAGTGTTAGAGCGAGTCCCACATGGGTTAGACTAAGGCAGGGGCAACACGTCCATTCAACTGTGTGTATACAAGCTTGGACTCTGCAGTTTTCCTTGTATACTAATTATTATACGAGTTCAAGTAAAATTATTACATGATAATTTGAGTGTTTCTGTTTCTCGTTCCATGTCCCTGTACTAACACTTGGGTCTCATCTGTAAATACTAATTATTGAAATGGGGAACTAACTGCTTCTGAACACTGGCCGATGATTAAACAATAGACTCCCCATGACTCGCGTTTAGTGGTATAGGTAAGATACAGTACATTACAGTGCAGTACATAATCAGTTTCCTCACATTTTTATATTAAACTGATGATTTTTAATTCCAATTCTAGAGGGAAAAAAGTCGTTCTTTTCATTGGATGACTTTCCATAAGACCGTAGGAGAGAATACGGATATAATAAATTTTTTAGGTCACGGACATTTATTCTTTGGGATTGCTTTTAATCTGATTAATTCTGTATGTGTATATGATTATATTTTAATTAGATCCAACTAAAACAAATAATATTTAACACAGTCCCCTTCACTAGTACGTTTACAGGGGCTCGTCATATAAACATTCCACAAATCATTACATTGAGATATTTGTTTTATTAATGTTTTACTTTGATTCCGAAGTATGTTTATTATTGCGAGTTTCTTTCTGTCAAATGTAAACAAACACAGCGCTGCCACACTGCACAAAACCTGACGAGCCCCTGTAAACGCACTAGTGAAGGAGACTGTAGAGCACATGTGATTTACTGTGTTTATAATCAGTGTTAAATCTGTTGTGGTCTATTTAGTCCATGGATCCATTAACTTAAAGCCCCAACTTCGCCAACTATAAATTTAGGTACATTATTATTCGCAGGTTGGTGTAAAGTAAGACGTGTTAAAGACCTCGCTGGCTCCTCTGCTTATACATACAGTAACCCAATTAAGTTAGACCAGTTCAGTAACCCTATACAGGTTTAGTTGGACCACTTCATAATCAGAACCCAGTTTAGTGCGAGAATCAACGGCAATTTAGTGTTCTTTGAGAGTTGATAAAGCATAAGTGTTTCTGGCAAGGACACTGCTAGAGTGCCTCATTTGTCTCACATATAACTACGGCACAGATAACTTTGTAGAATATAGTAAAATTGGTTCTGTTTAATTTAAGATGTCGTTTACCATCATAAGATAACCAAATACCTAAACGAAGTTAGGTTAGGTTTTGTGTGAAGCTATTCATTTACATATATTATGTTGATGTTCATGATCGTGTATGACCTGTCAGTAGTTAAATAAAAAAGAGAAACTCATAAAATGTATTGCTAATAGGTAATAATCCTGATATATACCTGTATAGAGTAGCAAAATTACCTGGATTCGCACGGGTTAGGTATATACTGTATAACCTTTACAGTTTGCCCCTCCTGACATGGGTAACCGCTTGAACCTAACCTAACCTACCCTATCCATTAGCGTTTTAGTTCCGTTAACCGCCGCTCCACCGCCCGGAGATGTGGTTGATAGTAGACACGCCGTTGTTTACAATCCACAACTGAGTTAAATGGCACATTTTTCTTGATAATTCCACAGCAACGGGATCTAAAGAGCTCTTAAATCCCTTTACGATAGCTGACGACGGTGTCAATGGTAACAGCTACAATAAGAATGGCGAAAGACTGTTATCTGCCGAGAGTAGTGAAGAGTTGCTTAGACTTTGACTACCCAAGATAATGCACAAGTCATCTGCATCACATAGGATCTTCTTTACTGAAGCAGATACACAAAGTACAAATGAGAACATAATTTTTTTTAAGTCTTTCCCAAAATTACATTCTAATAACACATACAATACAATGGCTTAGTACTTATTATTGCACGTTTAGTTTATCTGTTGGTTTTATATCACGTGTTTAAAGTTCATAATACCTGTGTATATTAATTATTAGTAGGAGGAAGAATTAGGTATCTCAATACAACCAAAGGAAACCTCCATGAATCACACAAGTACAGCATCAGTTATCCGGAACTCATTTGGTCCCGTCCGTTCCACGATAACATACTGTCTGTCTTCTCATTACCTCTGATTTACTGTTTGTGTGCGTCTCACCTTGACTAGTTTACTCTCAATAAGAAATAGATAACCGTATTTAGTTCTGGATATATGGGTATAGTTCATCAAGAAGGATACCCAATTTATTACAACACTTACTGTGGATATATTTTATGTGATTTTTAACTTTGAAGGACGTGTCTACTACTTGTTGTTAGTATAAATATTGAAGTATCTCACGTTGACACCTGTGACTAACTATCATACGCATAGATCAGGAGTTAATTGCTGAAAGACGCCTCACCAGTAATAGATTAGCTTAACCAATCGCTCTAGAATAGTCTTAAACCGGCTAAAATTATCCAGAAGTAGCAGCATTGTTGGCGCGTAAAGTGGTAGTGGGGAGGGCTATCTTGAGGCTGCGCTCCAGCAGGCTGCCCATCTTGCCCCCTGCTGCCCGCTCCTCACTATTATTGTTAATACTCAATCACAGATGATGTTTACTAAGTCATTTTTCATGTCACCACGAGAGTTCTGTATTGACATTATGGTGAGGCCACAGGTAAAGGAATGATGAGGTGAAGTGAGAGAGGCGATAGGTACTCCAGTCTCAGGAAGGGCACCTCATGCCCCCACAGGTGCGCGGTGCCGCGCTCTCTCTCTACACCCTCAGTCGGTGGGCTGGTGTTGTGTGTGGTAGTGTGGGCTCGTGACGGGGTCGCATCTTCTACCCTCTAGGTGAGCCTGACAACCTCACCCTCACCTCCCAGTGTGCTCACTTAACCCGTTTCTCTCTGGACACTCCAGGAAATATTATACCAATATATTTTGATAATTTAAAAAAAAACATTTTAGGAGTAATAAGTGGTGAAATTTGTGCCAGTGACATTAAAAGATTTTGCAGGTACTACAAGATTTATCTGCAATTAAATATATAATGCTATTTCAGTTTTAAAGTGTATGCAATTAACAATGAAGTGGATATGACGTATTATAATGAAATTATTACATATTGTCGAAAAGAAAGACTTCACGAAAAGTAGAAAGTAAAGCCGCATTTAAAATACGGGTGTATGTGAACGTGTTACTAGCTATCAACTTCCATATTATATGCGAGGCGAGACGGCGGAGGTTGGCAGTAGTTCAGGCAGCCTGGGGGAGGGTTGCCCAGCAAGTGGTGGTGGTGAGCCCCAACACACCTTGTATAGCTCGGCACGACAGACTTGGCGACAACAGTAGTAGCTACCCAGCGACCACCATCCTGGTCACCTCGCCCACACAAACTACAACACCTCCACAACCTTTATGAAAGAGATTAAGAGTGATGACGGTGGCCAGCCAGGTGTGCAGAGCGGGGCTCCCACTGTCACCTGTCAGTGTCATGTGGCACCCCTACACTCTCCACATCCACCGTGCACCTGTCATACGTACACTCACCACACACCCACCACACACCTACCACACCCACCACACACCTACCACACCCACCACACACCTACCACACCCACCACACACCTACCACACACCTACCACACCCACCACACACCCACACACACCTACCACACCCACCACACCCACCACACACCTACCACACCCACCACACACCCACCACACACCTACCACACCTACCACACCCACCACACACCCACCACACACCTGCCATACTTAAACCTAAACACGCCATACACACCCTTTACCCCACAAGACCCACAATAAACCTACCACATCCACCCTACACCCATTTACCCATCCCTTACACCTACCATACTCATCCTACACCTACTATACCCACACTGTACCCACCATGCCCTAACTACACCCATTGTCTTCACTCACTCCATCCACCCTACACCCTCATTCATTTAAATTTACACCCGGTACACCCAAACTAAATCCCATACACCCCTCCTATACTAGCTAAGCCCATCCTACACTCACTCTATCCGCCCTATACCTGGTTACTACATCCATTACATCCGCTGCATCTATCCTATACATGATACATCCATATTACATTCACTAAATACATCGTAAACCCACTGCATCCATCCTACACCCCGCTACACCAATTCTACACTTAGCACATTCATCCATCCTTCACCCAAATTCCTACAATCATCGTCTACAAGCGATCCCACGCCTGCTACATCCCCTAAATCATCCACCGTGTACTAGCCATCTCCCTAATGCATTTACACTCACTATACACACCAACTTACACTTGCCATAAATACTTTACACCCACCACACAACAATTACACTAGCCAAAAACGCGTAACAACCGTCACACATAACCAGTATACACTTACTTATTGTACACTTACTTATTGTACACTTACTTATTGTACACTTACCTCCCCCCAACCCCCCCCCCACTTAACACCAGTTTTGCCACAATATGGTTAGATTAGGTTATGGTTGTCATTACTTAAACTAACGACACATCAGTTATCATGCGTGTTATGTCATACAGTCTTCAGTTATCATACATTTATCATACAGTTATCATACAGTCTTCAGTTATCATACAGTCTTCAGTTATCATACATTTATCATACAGTTATCATACAGTCTTCAGTTATCATACATTTATCATACAGTTATCGTACAGTCTTCAGTTATCATACATTTATCATACAGTCTTCAGTTATCATACATTTATCATACAGTTATCATACAGTCTTCAGTTATCATACATTTATCATACAGTTATTATACAGTCTTCAGTTATCATACAGTCATCTCTGGCTCACTGTGATTGTTGTCGTGTCGTCAGTGTGTGTGTGTGGTGACAGCGCCTCATTCCCCGTCAGGCCGTCACACATGTTCACTCTGACTCATCATCACAGCATAATGTGGCGTGTACGACGACCTAGACACTAATGTTTACATCAACTGTTGGCAGCTCTCACGGCCAAGATTCTAGATTTATATTATAACAGTGAGGACCTCCCAGTGACTTATGTCTGCACTGACCACCATGGCTTATATAGCTGCTGCCAACACAGACTACCATGCTTATTATGTAACTACAACATACACTGACCATCACACTTGTTACTTAGTTATTCAATACATAATCGTAACGCTTCACATGTAACTACCGCCGACGTCGCCAATAGTGATAAATATATACGTGTTACACAAAATGGGATAATTGGCGAGTAACTAGAACGTCTACTGTTTGTATATTTAACATTTTGGAAATTTCTGATTGGCGTTAAACTATTTTGCAGATCATAAAAATACATATAGTAATATATTTTTACTTTATTTTGCAGTGGTTTTATAGTACAGTGATACATTTTGCCGTGTATTAAATTTCCTACAGCATATGAGTTAGGGCACTAGTACTCTGTCGACTATTAAAACACTGAAGTGTGATATATTGCTTCAGGTCTTTGTCAACATTATGTCTAAGACGCTGTAAACCTAAAAGCGTAATACAGTCAAAGTCATCATCTGGTCCTCGAATGTTTTGTTTCTTAAGTTTGTCTGGCTATTGCAGCTTCTCTCCCCGTTATAATATTTAACAGGATAAGTTAACTTTAGCGTGTCAACAGCAGACTGCCGACGCTTATGGCGGCGGCTGATAGCTAGCAGTTTACAAGTAAATCACATCTTCACTTCATTATACCAACTCTGTCATGCAGGTTAATTTAAGTTTATTAACATCTATCGACCATAATCAGTCTTCACTAACTTTGTAGTCTTAAAGAATCACAATATTTATATCATGTATCAAACGAAACATCGGTGGACTGTGGTAACAATGCTATTATTACTTCTCTCCAAGGAAACACAGCTTTTGTAGTCATTGGCATTTTGGGATGTGGAAGCCAACCGGGTTCAGTACTCGCTCCCCTGTGCTAGACCCGGGCCTCTCCTGACCACACGCTGTGAATGTGTACCTTACTTCATAACCTGGGGAGGAGAAGACGGTGGTGTGCAGTAAAGGTCATGCTGCTTCCTGGTGTACCCAAGGCTGTATGCACACTGCACCATTATGGAACTCACTTTCAGGGATGGGATACGATTAACTATTGATAACATAACAATACACGAGGTTAAGAGCAAAGAAACTTAGCAAATAGTGAGACTGAAAGATGAATCGCCGTTAACTAAAACAATATTCAACAGGTTCAGTACTTGTGAGTAGATAAAAGTCAACTATCAATTACAAAGAGACTTCAGGTAACTTACTTGTTAAGGGCATCTCGTTTTATCAACTCAGTTATGCCAGTTAAAAGAATTAAATAATCGTTTCAAAAGCATCAAATCTGTATCTGAAATATTTGACCAGGGTGTTCCATTAAGGTAATTGGGAGTGATGAAACATTGTGACTAAAGACGATAATTAAACAAAAAAATCACTTCCAAAGTCAAGGTCTGAGATAATAATATGAAGGTCAAGACAGTCAATGGCGTTAAGTTTATAACCGAAGACGTATGCACATGGGCTCAAATGGTGCTTAGTAAATACTGCCTCCTGTATGTTGGGTGGTAAGGCTGGCCGCATCTGCATCCCACAACGTCTTTGGGATGAACACCACCGCTCTAAGCATTTGATAGCTCAGTGGTAGCCCCTCAACCTTCTATTGAATGGGCAGCGATCTGTGCCTCGTTGGTGGAAGACTCGGGAATAATGGTGAATCACTAAGACACCATTTTTACATGAGTCTTGGCTTGTTTAATCCTCCAATATTGTTCCTGATGAGTTTGTCTTTCATCAATCATGGGTCCAGGAGGTAACCGGAGTACCCGGAGAAAGCCAGCGATGTTTGGTAAGGTCACACTGGATAGCAAACTTCACATATCCGACCCGAGGATTGAACCCAGGACACGACCGTGAGAGGTAACCGCGCTGATGCTGTAAAAAAAAATCATTCTTGGGGAAAATACAAAACCGAGATGATGGCGATAACGAAATTTGAAATGACTCCAAGAGTTATAATGAAGTGTGTTAATTATTTTGCCAACAGATTGTCAAACTTACTGTGCCAGTGACAATGTTGTCAAACTTACTGTGCCAGTGACAATGTTGTCAAACTTACTGTGCCAGTGACAATGTTGTCAAACTTACTGTGCCAGTGACAATGTTGTTAAACTTACTGTGCCAGTGACAATGTTGTCAAACTCGGGTACAGTTCTCCAGCTTTAAGTTTCTCCAACATGGAAACACCGAAAATTAACTTTCGCGAAATTAAAATTTTTCTTGTCTAATTTACCGTCAGATAATTTGCACAAGAATATAATGGAATTATAAAATGGCCTTAGAATGAAGATATTTTGATCAATTAAGAATTGACTTCCAGGATCATTTAGATAAAAGAAAATACCCCACAAAGATCCCAGCTATAAATATTACCAAAAATTTTCAAACATCCACAATGCTTTTTATTTTTATGCACTATAAATTTAAGAGTCATGGTTAGTTTTTAAGTGTTCCTCTTGGTCAGTCAGGACACCATAGCCAAGGGTTGGTCACCATGGCCTCCCACTTCTAGTCCTCCCAGATTTTGCAACTCTCCGAGGACCTGACTTATAATTTTATTCATCCATCTAAATGACTCAGCCTTCCTCTAACCCCCAACCCATTTCCTTAACTTTTAATATATTTTCCACTATTTCCTCTCATCCATAATTGTAATGGCCAGTCTTAACACTTCATTTACCTTTTTTATCAATAGACCTTCATCTTTAGTTCTCTCTTGAAGCACTACATTCAGAAGGCCTCTGTTCAGCTTCTATTGTCTCCTAAACTATACAATATTACTGATCATATATTGGATTTTATCATTACTTTACTCATACTAATTTCAATTATTATTTTTAACTATTATAGGATCCTGTTTTTGTGGTTATTCTTGTGTTGATTTCTCTTCTTGATACTTCCCATAATTATAAAAACTTAATCAAGTATTTCGTTGCATAATTTTATCATAGAACGTGTTAAAAATAATTGACCCAGTTGTATTACCAAGCCGTTGATATGCTGCGTGTGTGACGGTATCAGAGAAGTTCATTAAATAATTGACATCGAAGCCTCTCCGTTTCTGAAGAAAGTGCCTAAGTCTGTTTCAGGAAAGTTAAAGATCAATTAATAATACTCTGGTCTCTATGTCTATAATGTCTTCGTCTTCTGAGCTGGTCATATTAATGGTGTATTAGGCCGGACAGTCATTAGTACAGTCATATTCTCGTGTACTCCCTATGACAACTGGCTGATAACTGAACACTGCCACGGCCCTCCGACACCTCCTGAGTCCCATAATCTAGTGGTTGCCAAGATATCTTTTATGAAATAGTTAAAATAATTAGTGACTATATAATGTAATGTCATTATGTAGGTATATAATTGCTCTAATTTTGGTGTATTTTTCTTTTGATGATCTATAACAACTACTCAGCAGAAATTTTTATATTAAATTATTTCGAGTAAGTGTTTGAGTGAATTTTTTTCTGTGGTCTAACTATCAGTCTTGAAACATACAGGTGTCTAATGCGGTAATATTTGACCTTTGTATGTTGGTGCTGTAGTTTAACTTGTGTTTGGTATCCAGTCGAGAGTTCTGCTTAAAGGTTAGAAGGCAACATATGATGGAAAGTAATTAATAACTCCCACGTGATGCCTACCTTTTATTAAACTCCTGACACTTAACATTTAACCTAGCCTAGCCTAGCCAACCCTAACCTAACCTAGCGAAATTCGTATTGCGACCAGCATTAATACGAGTACACTAATAACTTAAAATAAACCCTAATATTAAACAAAAATGTTAATGTAAATGTTTTTTTCTCTGTATTTTTCTGAATACAGTATATTAATAAATTGTTTGAGAATAGCATAATTAGTATTAACAATTAAGGACTTTTTCTTTGTGTCCCTTTGAATGATGAGCGCGAGAAGAAACAGCGTGTCATATGGTGGTAAATATAACAACAATGTGACTTAGTTTGTCTTGTACGGACGGGTAAGAGTGATGCAATATTTTGAAACTGTCCATAGAAATACCGGTATAAGAGAGTAGGGCTTTGTGGGTTAACTCGTCCCGCTGTACAAACATGAATAAACAAGACTTAAACTCAGTGAAGCCCGCCCAAACACAAACATCTTCCCCACAACCTACAGCACCAAAATAATAATAATAGTAATAATAATAATAATGATAATAATAATAATAATAATAATAATAATAATAATAATAATAATAATAATAATAATAATACAAACATTATCCAGGAAATATCAATATAAACGCCGGTTGTGTCTTGACATTTGAGTCTTGAGTTCCCCGAGATGAAAAATTCAGAGTTATATATTCCACAGTCGTTGTTGGATAAGCTTAGAATAACACCCAGTTACTCCACGAATGATTCTAAGGCAGTTATAATCACATCATTCTTGTATCTCATTTAAATATACAATTATGGGTCTGTGGGTTATATTTAGGTTTACAACTTACATTGGTATAGATCAGATTACTGGGGGAGCATTTGGCTACTGGTTGTGGGGATAAGTTGGCAAGCAGTGATGCCAGTCATTGTCTCTTAGCTGGGGGCTGGGGAGACAGGCACACCAGCCTCACCAGTAAGCTCCTGGTGTTGGAATAACCATGCAATAGTTCTCTCGATAACTTTATTAAATCATTACTAACTTCTTATGTTGTTCAGGAGCCTTGACGGAGGCTAACACCAGCCTCAATATCTATCTTCCTTTATGTAGTCTTTTATGTCATCGCTTGTAAAGTTTTCTTTATGGTTATAATTATGATTAATAAAGAAATGTTGAAACACTAGTCCAAGCCTACTGTGGCGTGGAGCCTTGTGTAAGTTACTCCCAGTCAACTTCAGTGGTGTCTAACATCTTACTGAATAATATCCTTTTACCTTCATTATATTCATTGCTTATAGATTTTGTTTACATTCAGGATAATAGACCATCGGTATGATGTAGCAATGGTGTTTAACATTGCTAAAGTGCCCGAAAATGACATTCATTTGAAACCGGCATCTTATTCCTCAGTCAGCCCTTAAGGCAGCAAGGGTAAAGAAGGACGGCAAATATTAAGGTTCTGTGTGGAGGTTAGTCCTCTGTCACCCCTGCTCCCACATGAGGGAAATACAGCCCCCTTGTGTACAGCTGGCGGTGCCATCAGTGGCCCGAGATCGGATAGTAAGGACGAGTAAACATGTTCCTAGATAGATTATATTATTCCGTAAATGTAAGAGAAAATCTCCCTCCTTCCAGTAGGATGCGGTCCCAGTAGGTGGCGTACTGTTGAAGGTTGGAGTCTTGTATAAGAAGGAAAGTGTGAGTCGCTTGCTGCCACTCCTGAGAACGTGTGGTATGTTGGGCAGAGGTACAGTACCGCGGAGAGTCAGCTCTTACATACTGTGGAAGGTCGCCAATGCCCGCACTAGTGGCGCCAGGTGGTTTATTTATTTGAATTGGAGCTGGCACCACGTCATGTGGCAGACGGTCATTGTCAATGTCATTTGTCCTTGGTCTAATCCGGCGGAACTGGCTGGTCCTCATTTATCGTTAACATACATAGTCCCTTTTATTGTCTCGAGTATCCTGGTGTATTTACTTCTTGTTTACTTCCTTAGTTGACAGTCTTAGTATACTGTACATGCCTGGATACATCACAACACAGACAGCACCCAGCAATAACTAGTGGCCTCGGTCACGGGTGCATCATTGTGAGAATACTGTCCCAGGATCCATTGAGACTCAGAGGTTGGACTGTAGAGTGAGTCATGTCTATCACAAATGAAACCTGAATCAAGACTCGTGTGTTTAGACGGCTGCAAGTAGTGTGTGAGGGTGTCTGCCTGGCAGGCGGCCAGTCTTGTGTGTCACGTGACGAACTAACATGACACAGCTCTTACATCTAATTGTACACATCAACGAACTGACAATTATTTAATGTCAAAACTTATTTACAAGGAGTTTTATCTTCTCAACCAGTAAAATCTGAGAAGTGAGAAGGTCATTGGCAAGAGTAAGAACCACAATTCATATACTGGTAAATTAATTTGCTGTTACCTGTACTTTTTGACATTAGCTCGTGGAATAATAGAAGTGAATGCCGTCTATATATGTTAATATTTTTTTGAGCCTTGATAACTTTGAAAAAATTCTGTTCGTAAAGCTCTTGTATTTGTAGGAGAATAAGAAGCACAACTGTAGCTTCTTGGAATAATACAAAACTGTTCACTTATTAGCATGATAACATTAATCTCCTGAACTGACTGCAACTGGGCTGGAATGAACCGTTCAGAGTGAAGAGGAGCTCAAGAGGAGGACATAAGTGAAGGTCGAGGGACGTAATATAGAGAGACACGAGGCTGATGGCTGAAGACAAAGGAGTAGATTCAAGAGGCTGACCCCTGACCTATGTGACTGAGTAAAGGGAGAAGAATATGTGCGAGACCAACCTACTACCATCACTGAGTCTAGCAACAGTCACACAGGAGTTAAAGGCATCGTGTAAGTTTCTCCTGCTTCTATGATAACGCTTGTGTGGAGAAACATGATGAAACAGCCGGATACTTCCCATGATATTAGCTTGTACCATAACACCAGGAGATAGCTGTTCCCGCCATCTTAAACCCACAAGGACCCTAAGTGATATACCTTAGCTGCCCCGTCATTCAAACCCCAAAGGAACCCACGAAACATATCCCCCCCCCCTGCCCCCACGTCCCAAACCATATGGAACCCGCAAGAGATGGCTGGCTGACCCAGTACTCGGTCTATAGCGGGGACGGTGACACGAGGCTACAGGCTCCGGGTTCGAGGTTTAAAGCTGATGGATTGAACCAGCCTGAACAGGGAGTTGTGCGAGGTGGGGAAGAGGGGCACCTTGTACTTATGACGACTAGGACGAACAGTCACACTACCTTGTGTATGGGTCTAAGTGAATATGTAGCCGTGTGTGTGTGTGTGTGTGTGTGTGTGTGTGTGTGTGTGTGTGTGTGTGTGTGTGAGAGATGTGTGTTTGTGTGACTGCATATATAAACGTATAATTATAATATACTATATAAGGATAACGTCTTAATAGTGATAACATCTATGTAATTTTAAAATTTTTTGTCTGGTCATAGACGATCAAGTTGATCATTGTAATACATAATGAATAATTTCATAGAAAACCTAACCTAAGCTAACCTGTTGCAATGAAAAGAAAATTAAGTCTCTATTTTGCAAAAAAAAGCAATTATAAATATTTTTTATAGTTTCAGAACTAATTTAGAGATTTTTTTTTTTTTTTTTTTTTACATTTGACCCGATATTAGGTCAAGGGCAAATCACCTTTTATGGTGACCTTTGACTGGAAGTATCTGTTTATTACTGTCAAACTGTCAACGAACCTGACAACCAACTTCTTTTGTTTTGAGTTTTGTTGATAATTTTGGACACGATCGTGTAAACAGATCACACAAAGAAACCAAACTGAACTTTGTCAGCTGAAGTAAGGTGGTCGCTGAAGTAAGATGGTCGCTGGAGTAAGGTGGTCACATTGAGCTTTGAAATTTTTCTCAGGTAATAATTGTGGAAGGTAGAATGTTGTGACTGCCAGAGATCGTTGACCGAGACCCCAGCCATACGGGTAGTGACCACCTGACCATGTTCTTCCTCATGTGACATAATCTTCCGGTTCCTTCCCGTTACTCCTGTGTTCGTGGCGTGAATGAGCCATGCAGTAAGTGACCTGAGTAAAGGATGTCTGTGAGTAATTGAAGGTCACCTCCACCTGTCGTATACCCGGAGGCAATTTTGTGGGTTTTGTTTCCACCGAGTGCCGACAGCATTTCAGATTGGTACTATTCTTGGCACTGACCACCGACCTTCATCCCTTCCGTCCTCCACAAATATTTCAGCTGTCATCGATCCAACCGTTCTGGTAGTCTAAGGATGTGGTTTTATTTAATCCTCGAGATGATTTGTTAAAACAAAGGGACATTTATATATATACCGTAAGCATTAATTGCCTTGTACGAATTTTTTTTAACTAATACCTACATAATAATCATTCATATCCAGTTTGTTTGGCCAAGCATTACCCACCGAAAACTACCTTGCCATGGGGAAGCTTAACATCTTTTTTCCTTCTTATATTCTTCATTTAACTCAAAACGATGTTCCTTTATGCAGGTCGTACTGTATAGAAACTGAAGATGAAGTACTGTGGTCAAACATGCTCTGATAACATGAATCTTGGAGCTTTAAACTCAAGTCGATTTTCGCCATATATACCTGGCAACAGCCCACTTGGGTATGGGAGTTGGATTTGTCATGTAAGGTTTTTATTTATCTTATATATTATTATAGTGGTCCAGCGTGAAACAATTATCACTGGTTTATGGTATAATGAACCCAAATGAGATTATATATAAAGTTACCTTACAAAAGCTCTTACCGACTGCCAAGACTTTACAGAAGTCTCACAGCAAGTAAATTTTAAAGAAAAAAGACGTCCCTATTCTTTAAATAACACTTTGTTCTAGACATAACTGTAAAATGATTCCCAAGAACACAGAATTATCTTGGATACATAATCCTGTGCAATATTTACGTCACCGTTTGTTCGCCGCAGTGCATTCTGGGACACAACCGGGGTCGGGTCCGCCATCTTTACTTTTATTCAGCTTAAATTACAAAAGCTGCTTGACATAACCGCAGTTGTGCTCTGCTAAAATGCCAAAAGTAAACTGTTGTGTACCGAGCTGTGTCTTAATGGCAAGGCGAGCTCTTTCTTACAGTTTCTCTCAGCTACCAGTCGATGATAAGAAAAAATACTGATAAAAAGATTAGAAATAGCAGGTTTATTTCCATTTCGTCTACTCTCATTTCACCATATTATTTTATCTGCGTCAAAGAAAAAGAAAATGATTTGCTCAAAGCGTGACGTCATTAAGTGTTGCTATAATAACAAACGGTAGAGATAAAGTGATGGACAATATGGGTGATTGTTCAGTGTTTGGAGCCAAGATCAGTCACTAGAATCACCCAAATAATGTACACCCAAACATTAGTGTGTGATGGTGTCTTCTGTGGTTCGTTGTAGTTGTCTTATTCTGCGTCTAAATAGGAAAAGGGAAAAAACATTGAAGTTATGGGTCTATTTGGGTGTTTCTTGTTGCATGGAATGAACCACCACAATCACTACAATTAAGTTATATATAGAGCATAACTGCCTTTTCCTTATTTACAATTAGAATAAGCAAAATGAAATAAAACTATGACTTCTCCACAAAAAATTAGCGTATGTCCACCTCTGCAAGGTTTATATTCAAAGTTTAACTAAACATAAATAAAAGATGAAATGGATTCAAACTCACAACATTAAACTGTGCTGTACTGTGTAGTGGTTAGAGTGTTGGGGTACAGTAGGGTAATTCCTGGCTGTAATAAATGTATAACTGTGTTGACATTTTTTATCGTCTAGTGAAAGTTCATATTTACGGCATGTACCTTTATACTCAAACTACCTTTCGACCAAACACTTTAAAATCGTCTCTCTAACATCACTCATACAAAAATTACATTACACATACTTCCGCCAAAAGGACCCCGGAGTTTGGCTCAATGCATTGGAGTAAACAAATGGTGACGCAGCTAAGACCCTGTTGTCCTCTCTCAGTACGCAACCTTCCTTACCACGAGACTCGGCAAAATTGATACGTGGTTGTGCATGAAATATAAGCTGATTATCGTTGTCTAGATAGTTTAGTACAGGTCTGAATTGACTTGTAAAATACGCATAGAGTTGACCAACGTTACACTCTGACCGTTGGTGTTATAATCTTGACCTTTATGACAATCGTAGCATAAATATAAGACTAGAAAATGAAAAGAAAATAGAAGGTTGAGTAACAAAAATAAAAGAGAGAGATGGTTTTAAGGTTTTGAATGATTAATTGAGCTAAAGATCCTCTCTGCTGTGTAACATTCCCTTGGGTCTGTCTGTAGTGTAAGGTAAAGATAGTTTAGACCATCTAGTGTTGTTTGTACTGTCTGGAAATAATATTGTACTTGGTATCGATCTGTCTCTATTTTTGGTGGGACGGGTGTCAACACTTCTGAATCTTTTATAAATTTGTAACAATGATTCTGAATCCCAAGCTGTGAAACAAAAAACACAAAATCACAAATGATAAACGTGCATTGATCTGAATTTTATAAGTTACAGCAAGAGATAATGTCTACGACTTTCACTGTTTGAATAAATCACAGCTCAGAAACTTTTAATGATATACAACTAAGTTTCTACAGTCGACAACGTTTAAAATTTAAAACAAGAAGTTATGCTTTTCATTATGAACAAACGTGAATTTAACTGTGAGAATGAGAGCCACTCCAGTGAAGACCCTTTTGGCCGAGGATGCACTTGTTATTAGGATGATGTCAAGTTGTATCTTGTGAAGGAACTACACTAATTTGAGACAAGAGACATGGTGCCGTTTGCCAACAAGACACCCTCCTAGATCCCTTCGTTTCATCAGCTGGCCAAGCACACAATATGTCGTCGATTAAACTTGAATTCGATATGGAAAATGGCAACTTCAACAGAGGTAACAAAAAATTAGCTGAGGGTAACAGTGGTTGAGGATTGGTCAAATATCAGAGCATCTTCGACAAGATACCAATTGACAGACCTGCTACCTTCATACACCATTTTCAAAACATAATTAGTAATTATATTTATTAATTACTGATGAAGAAGATGAATCATATTTATCCGCGGGCGTGTACAGGCTGGCCGGAGATGTGCATTTGTTTCGAGAACGGCGGCCAACAAGGTGGTGAGTTAAACTAAAGAGAATGAATGGTGCGGCCTGCGTGGGATCCAGTTTAAAGATGACGTCCTCGTTGGTGATGGATTCTGGAGAGTGTGAATCCATGAAGACGTCCACCTCGTGGTGAAGGAGACACATGAAGCAAAAGGAGGAACAGACCTTTACCGAAAGAAAAGGAGAGCACCCATGAGATAGACTCGGGAGTTGCTACAGTAGGATCTGTCTCTGAGGACACAGACCCATTCTCATGTGTAACTTCTTCACATGCAGTCCCTCAGAGATAGTAATAACTGTGTCCTTGATCTGGTGACTATAACAAGTTAAGTCAATGCAAGGTAACGTTTTGTTGTGTGACCTTCCTAAAAGTGAATGGAAGTGTTAACTCCTGGACTGTAACACCCACCAGATAGTGCCACCGTATTATGAGGTGACTAAGGTGAATGCAGAGCTAGGTAGGTCACCGCAAATGTCGTGTAAGATGAGGCATGGTTTAGATGATAGTAACTCTTAAGAAGTAAAATAGTGAGAGGTTCTTACAGATGAAGAAGCTAAACAAAGACCAGTTTGTTTACGAGTTAAATTTCGTGTTTCTTTCACTTCTGTCTGAAGTATGGCAAGTCCGTATAGTCGTCACTGCAAGTTCTTCTCTATAACTGTAGGGAGGATTTGAGAACAATACTGAAGCAGTTAAACGTCGCCTTATATCTTATGGTGAAGATCTACGGTTCTGTTTATAGCTTGGGAAAACATCAATATTATTTCTATTTGCAATACTTCGTTAAAACAAACCCATCAACACGGGAGCAACACAAGATCTCCTGGAGGTATTGATTGGGATGTTTTAAGTGAAAAAAAGTATATGTACTTTTTGCCTCTGAATGGATTATGCAAAGAGAGGGATAACTTGTATATAGTCTTATGCTCCCGAGGAAAAACGTAGACTCGTACAGGAAGAGAAAGCTTTATCATGAACGTTGTGAGCTAAAGGAGCAAGAGTGTACAGGGCAGTGTGGGATACCTGAGAGGTTTCACGACCAAGGGATGTGGAAGAATGTAAGAGACACGTCCCTTAATTTCTTAATGCTCACTTGTGTCCGTAGAAGACTGGAGGTTAGTGGCTGCCCTGAGAAGTGTCTCTCCACTTTGTTGCGTCGTATTAATCACTTACTCTCTCAGACATCAGATACCATTACATACATCCACACCGTTAGCAAGGCAATACTAGATGGCACACCTCGCCCCAGCCTCGCTATTGCCTCAAGGTGCTAAATTTTTATTGTTCGTTGAAGGATATATCCAGCATATCCAGCATTTTCTGAGATATGATGATGAAAATAAATGATTTTTTTTTGGGGGGGGGGGGTCATGTGACATTGACTTTTGGCCAATATGTAACCACTTTTTAACATTCATGTAATTTTGGATCGAAAAGTCGTCATCTTTGTTGTCATTTTCTGGAAAGCAGTGACGTCATATAGAGAAACGTCAATGACACTTTTGATGTTAATATAATAGAACAAGTCCCTCCTTCTCTAATGCTTCCTTCCTGAATTATCGCAAAACAAGATAATAAAATAAATAAATAAATAAATAAGTAAATAAAAAAAAAATTTAATCAACTTTCGATGTCCACGACCTTCACATTTGACCTTCACACTTGACCTTGACCTTGATCTCCCTAAAAGGTTAAATGTTTATTGTATCTTCAGTATACCCGACATGGTTCATCCATGACGTTTGGACACATTTGGTGCAGGTATGGCTGATATATGCTTCATTACATTGTGGCGATGGTGCAGGTACAGTAGCTAAAACAACTCTGTGCGTACTTTGTGGGAAACAATATGAGACCATGGACGATAAATTTTGGTATATGAGTTACCACTAGTCACGCGTAAAATTTCGGAGCATATCGACCCCCACCTGCACAGATAGTTGTTTTAGCTACTGTGCACAGACAGACACACAGGATCATTCCAATACTTGTTAAACTAAAGTAAAATTAGAACGTACAATCAGACCAGTCGACGCAGACGAGGCCAGCACCAGCGGCTGGACATGTGGGCATTCCTAAGGGAGAGTAACAGGTGTACGGGTGAAGGGCCAAGATATTGCTGCAGTGTAGGACAGTGTGAGGAGATAACAGCCAAGAGAAGAGAAAATAAGACGTTTCGCTTTGGTCTGTGTTTCCGACGGCAGCGTGTGTGTGTGTCATGAAATGGTGGCGTCGGCTGTACAACCTACGCTCTGAGCTGAGGAGACATCATGTAGGTGATGACGTAGAAGCGAAGGCAATACTATAGGATGAAGGCCGGGGACATGAGGTACCAGAGCAGGAAAGACAGTGGGGCACCGGATGGGAGGGAGGTCGGTGCTAGGTGGGGCACTGAACATTGTCTGCTGGCTACAGGAACCCGCGCTCACTTACGATTGGCTGATAATGGGAAACTCTTTCAAAGATTGTCAAAGGGCGACCCAACGTACACTAGTACTATTTCAAAACCTTGGTTTAAAGATAAACCAGGTAAAATCAAATTTAATACCAAGACTTATTAGACGTTACCAAACTTCGTGCGACTTAATGTGGGCTGCTGGAACTGTCTGTTATAGTTGTGTAACATGGTGCGCTGCCGAGTACTGGGGTGTCTAGTAGTTAACCCGATAATCCATCTACACACTCAGGCAAAACTTCTCCAACACCTGGCCACGATGGATGTGAGAATGAGCAGAATGGGGCTCTTCATCTCGGAGTAGTTTCAGATTCTTCGTTCATTTTCCAGACTCCATAGAGCTTATAGCGTTCGGGAAGTTTTGGCTGAGTGTGTACAATGGACAAAAGGGCAACCAACAGTTATGTGAGGAGTAATGGTTTAGTTTATTTCCCAAAGGAGTGAAGCTTTGGCGATATTACGGGTGGGTACTCGAGAGGTTTGTGTAGGTTCAAGATATTCAACAACTCGAAACTATCTTCTGTGAAGCTTCGAATTGACATCATTAACTATACTACCTTAGCTTTGTTATTAAAAGTTTAAAGTTAACTGGAAGTGAACAATTAAATCTTCTTGGTTAAACTAAAGTAACATTGACGTATGATCTGGTGCATACGACAAACAGTCTTCGTGTACTTAAATTATTATTATTATTATTATTACTTATCACTTAAAGCCATTAGGGCGGTTACACCTTATTTTTATGACCTATACTTTCAGTGTCTAATGCTACTACTGGAGGACACCGTAGTACCCAGAGACAAAACAACTACTAAATCTGAGTAGAGTCACAGTACATAACACCCTTCTCACATCTGTCACAAAGTCGGGGACTGAAGCCAGGACACAATACGGCGATATACGCTCGTTACCTCTCTACCACCAACAACACGTCCAACACAGTAGATTCATTTAAGTTATTATATGATATCTACAGAAGCAGGGGATGAAGCAGGTGTCCAGTACTGCTGCAGTGTATGGATCTATGACACAGACACACAGTCAGGATCATTCCAATACCTCTTAATCCCCCTTAGGGAGAGGATATGTAAGATGAGACCCCCAGATAGAAGGAAAATGTAATGGCAAGCCACAAGGGAACAGTTGTAAGAGTGTGAGGTGGGCCAAGAGAGAGGTGGGCCAAGAGAGAGGTGGGCCAGGAGTGAGGTGGGCCAAGAGTGAGGTGGGCCAGGAGTGAGGTGGGCCAAGAGAGAGGTGGGCCAAGAGAGAGGTGGGCCAAGAGAGAGGTGGGCCAGGAGTGAGGTGGGCCAAGAGTGAGGTGGGCCACGAGTGAGGTGAGCCACGAGTGAGGTGGGACAAAAGTAGAGGGAACCATACCGTGAAGAAACAGGCTGGGGTGGGTGGGTCGTCCAGGCCGGGGTGGGGTGGGGCTGACTTGGGTCGGTATGGCTGGGGTCGTCAGGGTTGGGGAGGACGTAGAAGGGGTATCTCTGCGGGACAACAACAATGAGTGTCAGGCGCCACAGTAACAGCTCACTTCCTTCTCGGACCCAACATCCGCATCTGTCGGGGGTGGAGGTGAGGCTCTCCCGCTACTGAGATATTCACTCCGCCTTTACCCTCTAGATCATCGCTGTCCGTGTACCCAGTGAAGACTTTAAATAATAACTATCCGACACATGTGGTGGAATTAAAACTAACAAGACAAAATAAATTATAGTAATTTTAGAATGATGCTGATGTCTAGACTATGTTTTTCGTGAAGCTTGGGGAGGTGTTTTAAAAATAACACCACGAATAAACTCTTGACTGCAGGCTACTGATGTTGTCTCGATGGCTGGGCGTTTAACAAAAAGTGTTTTACTATGTTGACACTTTATTAATTAATAATGCCCTTCTAGCGTTCATGGTTCAGAGCACTTGAGTAAATTTGTTCAAAGAAAACAATAACTTAGGACTAGTCTTTTAGCATCACTCAGGGGGAGAACAATCCTTTACTCACGGAGGAAACATTCGGATGCTCACATTAATCTCACAGTTTAAGTGTGTGTGTGTGTGTGTGTGTGTGTGTGTGTGTGTGTGTGTGTGTGTGTGTGTGTGTGTGTGTGTGTGATAGTATCTTGGGTGAGATGTGTGTGTCAGTGTCCTTGGCCAGGTGTGTGAGAGTGACTTGGGCCAGGTGTGTGACAGTGACCTGGGCCAGGTGGAAGCCCAGAAAGAACTATTGTATCACCTGACGTCATATATGTCCCTCATGTACCACAATATTTATCTTTACATTTTTTAAACTGAAAAAAAAATCAAACATTTGGAAGAATTTCAAGAGTAAGACCTTAAAGTGAGCGTTTGACTTTAGTCCCTGTGAGTTTGACCTTTAACTGGTCTTTATAATGCAAGGGAACTTTCTGGGACAGTTAGTTTCGGAAATTTCCTTTTATATGACGTAATATTTCAAATTAACGTTGAAAAAATATGAAGAATGAATTTGATTCTTTGATCCTTTGTCAAACACACTTTTCCAGGGATATCCTATTGAATTATATATCATAAAATTATAAACTACAGATAAAATCATAACATTAACCTTGATTGGTTCTGATCGATAACTAAAAACAATGGGTTTTCATTAACAACTTCCGGGACTATTACTTTTGATCATTAGAATCGTCTGGTAGTTAAGATGTTAAAAAAAGAAATGGGTATACATATAGCTTAGCAGGATCAATAATTAGAATAAACTATCCAGAAGAAATATTCTGTTGACAACTGGTGTCTAGTATAAGTAAGTGTTTGAAGGTGATATCTCTAAGGCAGTTACATGAGTTTCGTTTCTATAACCTTGCCTATTGACGATGATGGAGCCAATACATGGAGCGTATTCAGTGGTACTCTGTTCTTGAGGCCGAACAACAAACAAAAAGTAAAATATTATTCTGAGGACAGTGTATATGATATTTTCGTTGCTCGACAGTTGCTAGAGAATTGCCGGGAACAGCGCCAACATCTTTATGCTGATTTCATCGACCTAACTAAAGCGTTTGACACCATCAACAGGGACGGTCTCCCGGCTTCTGGAACCTCAGGGCTGTCCCAGACAGTTTGTGAAGACACCCAGAGGCCTACATGAAGACGTGGTCGGGAGAGTGATAATTATTGCGGGACGGACGCTCTTTACCCCTTTCATCATCACCAACAGGGTCAAGCAAAGCTATGAACTGCTGCCTTACTTTTATGCGTCTTCTTTGCCGCTGTTCTCGCTACTAGCATAATGGATATAGACTGCGGATTATTTATCAGATTTCGCACCGACGGACAGCTCTCAAGCTCTGCAGAACTACAAGCATCTGTAAGAGTAACCAGAGCTTTAATTATTGAGTTTCTCTGCGGTGATGACTGCGCTTCCGTGGCCAGTATGGAAAAAGACTTGCAGACAATTGTCGACAGTTTTGCTGATACAATGGGCGACTTTAACCTCACCATCAGCCTCGCGAAAACGGAGGTCCTCCATCAACCACCTTCTGGGCACCACCAGGTCGACGTTAACACCATCATTAAAGGAACTCTAATTAAACCCATGCAGTCATTCACATGATTATCTCGGCAGTGTCATCTCTACCGACGCCACCACCTACTCAGAAGTCACCCATGCACATTATCGACAAAGCTGATGCAGATTTCGGAGCACTGAGCACGATCGGGACCTCACCCACAGGACAAAAATTTAGGTATCCGCTGCCACAATTCTTCCATCTCTTCTATATGGCAGTGAATCCGGGCTAACCTACCGTCACCGCCTAAAATCCATGGAGCAGTTCCACCGGGTCGTCCTAAATAGCAAATGACAGGATCGTACCCCAAACACCAAGGTCCTGAAACGAGCTGGATACACCAGCATCGGTGCGCTCATCTTCAAAGCGCAGCTGCGCTGGACGGCCCATGTGGTCCGCATAGACGACGATAGGATGTCCAAACAATTATTTTAAGGCGAACTGTGCGTAGGTAAGTATAAAACCAACACAAACGTTGAAGAAAAATCGAAAAACTTGCAATATCGACACTAACCTCTGGGTAGGTTTAGCCTAAGGTAGATCAGCCTGGCGTAAGTCAACCAAATTAGGCATCCATCAACTTTGAATTGTATAGCACCCTGTCAGCCATCTGCAGCTGGGCTCACAGACACCTGCGGGCTCAATATCCCTAACCAGTTGTCCCGGTTCACACCAACAACACTTGTGGCCGCGTGTGTCGATCACGGATTGGACTCATCAGTCATATGAGGAGACACTGTTAATAGATGTGCGCCGAGGAACTCATTATCGCCTCCTTGATAGAAAACGAAGAAATTGGTGGCCACTGTATTATGGTGGCCACTGTATTATGGTGGCCACTGTATTATGGTGGTCACTGTATTATGGTGGCCACTGTATTATGGTGGTCACTGTATTATGGTGGCCACTGTATTATGTTGGCCACTGTATTATGATGGTCACTGTATTATGGTGGTCACTGTATTATGGTGGTCATAGTATTATGGTGGTCACTGTATTATGGTGGCCACTGTATTATGGTAGTCACTGTATTATGGTGGCCACTGTATTATGATGACATAAATTAACCAGTTATTAAAGTTTTCGTTACTCGTAATATGAGGTGTAGCGTTTCTTGTACGAGTGACTAACCCACAATAGTTAATTAGTGTATTATGTAAACTCCTACACATAAACATTACTTACGGAAACTTTGAATAATACTTAGCGATTAGGAAAATAACCCTAATTGACTGTTACATTAATCCTTGCACTTTACTGTATGTCAAGGTGGAGCTGTCACCCACCGTGAACAAACGCTGTAGATTGTGTGACAGTCTTTGAAAAGTTAAAGCTTTAAGTAAAAACATTGATCTGTTGTGATGGATTGTCTGAAACACCTTTGTCTTTTATTATAAGTCATAAATAATTATATAATTTATTATTATTTACGAGTCCAACAATTTGGGGACTCCATTAAGCATGACATGTGTGTAAGGTTAGTGTAGTGTGATATAATACTACTGCTGGTGAATTAACACAAACATGTGATCTCCTTCAGGTGGCCAGGGACGTCATGATGAGTCTTCCGCGTCGAAAGATGCCGGCGTGGGTGACGGTGGCGCTACTGTGGTGTGTGGCACCACTCACCATGGCTGCAGGTGGGCTCTCACAGGTGGCGTTCGGTGGTACTGGTGACGTAGCCACTGTTACACCAACGGTACCACCATGATGAGTTACTAGGGGCAGTGTTTCGTTGAGGCGATGACCAACAGGCAGTAGAAAACCTTCTTATCGCAAGGCTTAATTTGACTAAGAATTTAGTATGCTGTAGATAAAGTTTTCAACACATGAATTTGGTATCAAATCACTTTACATATTTTTGATAATAATTCGGTATTTTTTGAAACCAATAACGAAGCAATATGAACGATTATAAGAAAAACATAAAATCAAGTGTATAAACTTTTATTGAGACAAAACTAAAATTTTTTGGACATTTTCTAATACATAAAAATATTTTTCTGTTCTCATTCTCAGTGGCACCTTTGGATATAGAAGGTAATATTGCACAGTTTGCAGGTATGACAGTGAGCATGTTAGTGGCACTCTGGGTGTCGGAGAACAGTTCTCTGACGGTGACATTCTGACTGTAGCTCAGCCTCCCAGCCTTCCTGTTCTCTCATAGCTCAGCCTCCCAGCCTTCCTGTTCTCTCATAGCTCAGCCTCCCAGCCTTCCTGTTCTCTCATAGCTCAGCCTCCCAGCCTTCCTGTTCTCTCATAGCTCAGCCTCCCAGCCTCCTGTTCTCTCATAGCTCAGCCTCCCAGCCTCATAGCTCAGCCTCCCAGCCCTCCTGTTCTCTCATAGCTCAGCCTCCCAGCCCTCCTGTTCTCTCATAGCTCAGCCTCCCAGCCCTCCTGTTCTCTCATAGCTCAGCCTCCCAGCCTTCCTGTTCTCTCATAGCTCAGCCTCCCAGCCTTCCTGTTCTCTCATAGCTCAGCCTCCCAGCCCTCCTGTTCTCTCATAGCTCAGCCTCCCAGCCCTCCTGTTCTCTCCCTCTCACTGTATGTCGTGCCTGTATTGTAGATGTGTTTCCGTGTCCTGAATATTTTTGTTGCACACAATACAACAATGTAACATTCTGTTTGACTGATGTTTCCTTTTAGTGTAATTTGATATATATATATATATATATATATATATATATATATATATATATATATATATATATATATATATATATATATATATATATATATATATATATATATATATATATATATATATATATATGTGTGTGTGTGTGTAATACAAGCCATTACACTGTATCACTACTAACCTAACTAAATCAACCTAGCAGACTTAATGTAAGCTAAGCTAACCCTCATACTGCATAGGAAGTATCACAGTTAACTGCTTAAATTTCAGGTCAGTTGTGGTTATGCCTAGTAATAGGGAGTTGAGGTCAATGAAGTTCAAGTGTTGTGAGTCAGGGCGTTCACTGGGTCAGGTCAGAGGACAACAACACTACCAGGCGGCAGACTATGGCCTGTCCTCCAACACCAGGACAGTGTACAGTTGAGGCCAGAATGTCGTGGTCCACCTTTAATAATAACACAAAAATGTAATCATACAGCTGATTGTGTCCACGTAGCTCAACACTCAACCACCCACACGGACGCACGTGGGGTTGTGTCTGTCTGTGTGTGTTTAAGTTTTGATGGATGGGAGTCAGTGGCATTTTCGTTAGACCATTAAGTGTGACGTCAAAAGTGACTCGCAGTCCAGTAAGGGTGGGACGGGCTCCATACCCTCCACCTCGGGTAGACCAAGAAATCCTGACCATAACTGCACGTTCAGTTGTGTTGTGGAAGAATTATTGGTGTTGTGGGAAATGATGTACTTTTGATTATTGTAATACTGCAATATTCTATGTACCTTATCCCACCAGACTGTACGAACAAGTAAAAATAGGTAGTGATTCATAATTTCAGTTTGCGGAAATCATACATCATATTTCCCAATTTAGTTATTTCGGCCGCATTTAATGAAGTGGACGCTTAGCACTAATCCCATAATTTTCCTGATCACCGAAGATATACTGTAATGCATGTCACAATTTTTAGACACTCGGTTCATTAAGCCTTAATTTGCATCTAATTGTCTGTTGTGTGTTGCGGGAGAGAGTAAGGGAGTTGACAGCGGTGAGGAGAGAGTATAGTTGTACCACAGGTGACTAACGGGACTCACTCACTCACATCCACGCCATCATGTTTGGTATGTATACGGCGGTCTATACGGTACTGTACATGCACCTAATGCCAACATTAGAATGAATTGCATGTACGTAAATTTAATAATTTCTAGACGCCCCCGGGACACATGTAAGGGGTGCATGCTGACTCTCCCTAACACTGGCACACAAGACATGTCAGGTGTGAGGCACGTTTGTTGTGCAACTTCTTGATGAACGAGAGTGACCAAGTGAGAGACACTCCGGCACTCTGCTCCAGCTTGCTTGAGGCGCTAATTAAAAAAATAAGCAAGAATCGCTTGTCTTAGCAGTGGAAGCGGCTTTTGGCAGCTTTCAAGTTTACTTCTAGTAAGCTTTCTGCTTTGGAATTAAAGCCAAGGCGATGATGCTTTCGCAAAGCTCAGCATTACAGCGGTGTTGCACATGGCGTATTTTATTATGATTCAGGTATTGCATGATTCTAATTCTATAATGTATAATTAATCCTTATGATATTTTATACTTAGATTCATCATTCATAGAAGAGAGTAACTTTCTGCTGATGATCCACTTGGTGAAGGTGGATGTGAGACTAGCTGGTGGAAGTGTTTTTTGTGGAGGAGGCTAGTGTAGTGGACGGCTGTGTGAGGGACCACCGTGTGATAGGCGTGAAGGATAAAGGTTTAATGTGCAACTTAAGATATGATAATGGACAGTGTGTGGCAGACGACTGTGATAGTGATGATGTCAGCGAGGGAAGATGTGCTGGATGTAAGAGTGATGGATGACACTATGATAGCAGGAAGTGTGGTGAAGAACAGTAGAGGATGGTGAAAGAAAATTATGGTGTGATGATATAAAATGATGTCAATGGACTTTGAAAACTTTATAAAGAGAGAACAAATTTACACAGTTCCTTTCAAGTGTTAATGTTTTTATATTCACACGCCTAAAAAAAAATTCCTAGCATCACCCTCATCATAGGCAATGTGAGAAGACAGATCCCGAAGAAAAAACTTTATGCCTCTCATCTGTTGTGGCTGTAGTGAAGACCTTCGTATTTACGTGTGTTTCTATTCAGTCCAATCAGTCCACTGGCCTATGAACATCTTGATATCCTCTATAAGGGCAGATGGGTACTGGTTGTGTACTATGATAGGAGGAGTGGAGTTAGCCAGAGAACTACTATCAGAGGAATTTGACCATAATCAATAATGTCGGTGGTGAGAGCAGTGTGTGTGGGCTTGGCTGATAATAGAGGTACTGAGGGAGGAAGAGATTTAAGGGATACTCTCTTAAAATCAGAATTATTATCAGACAAATGGGTAGGGTTAGTAGTTCCTAGTATACCTAGATCAGATCATGTAACAATAAGACTTGCTGAGAGATGGTAAGTCTAATGAACAAGCTTGGAAATAGTCTCAAGGAAAGATTTAATAAGTCTTAACGGTGACTTGCAACCAGATTAAGCCGTTCATGTGGGCTAATCGGAAGCCATACGAGGCGATCTGGTTATATATTTAAACATGAGAAAGGATTTATTAGATAAAGAGATGGAAGCAATTACATATTACCAATGGGAAAAAACTTATTAAAACACACAACTTAATGGATAGTCTTAGAAAACTTACAATGACTGAGAGGATCACTGCACGGGAACAGCAGCAGGAGCTATCAGGAGTAAGACAATGACCGTGTTGGGGGGATGTTTTCTGAGCCTCTACTGATGGGAGTGAGAGCCTCTACTGATGGGAGTGAGAGCCTCTACTGATGGGTGTGAGAAGACAACCAATTTATAACATTGGTTAATAGAGGTAACGTTACTGTGAGGGTCGGGGTGACCTGAGATAGGTCATTGGGGAATAATTAGCTGAGTAGCTGACTGTTTGCCTGATCCAGTTAGTTAAGACACAACCACCTGAAGGACGATGACTAGAGGAAATGGCTGCAGGAGGGGCGTGAAGAAGGTGTTGGCCACAGGTGTCAGGAATCGCTGGGCAAGAGAAGGGAGCGATGATTACGTGGCTGTGTGACAGACAAATGGCAAAGTTAACCGTAAGTCAACCGAAAACAATAAGAAACAGGAACTTCAGTTTGAGTGAAAATCCGTATATTGGACTTGATGAAGGTCAATGGACTGAGGCTACTGAAATAATTGGTTGGGGATGATTGCTCGTGAAATACCTCGGTGAGTCAGGGATCACTGTTCAACAAGAACACAATCAGGGACAAGAGTTCGGTATCCGCTGACACCAAACTATGCAGTGACACACGCATCTACAGGAGACCTTGTTGTAAAACACACTCGCTCTGATTTTTGTACAATTTGGGTTATATGAAACGACTTTTTTTGTTCACAAAAAAATCTGTTAAATCACCGTTCTGCTCCTCGTGATGGTTAGGGTCTGCGTCTGTAAGGAGGTCACAGACATGTAGATGGTCAAGATATTAATTTTGTGTTCGTAACGTTTGCATGTCACCTCACCACGGTCAGGACAGAACATGTTTCTCCGAGCACAATTCTGCTCGCAAGGCGTCGTGGGGCAGGGGCATGATATCCCTGTGCTGCTGCGCTTGTGTCCGGCATCACACTTTATGGAAGCTGACCAACAATAGGCGGTGGACATGCACTAACTTGAAATGGTCCTAAAGGTCAGAGATTATGCTGGCGATAAATGGCATAACGCTGCTAGGACTTCTATTGAGTCTTTGAATACAATATAGTTTAGATGATAGTGTGAGTTGTTATAGTTCATCTGTGTGTACTCTGACATACACTGTATTAAATCTTCAACACCTATAGCCATACTGTGACTCTTATGTTTCCCTGTTGTACACTTAAAATTCATTGATATTCCTAAAATGGTCCCATGTTTAAAATCAATCAATACTGGGTTACGCTTCTCAGTGACTTCATCCTCGGAGCTAAAAAATGAGGCAAGATAATGGTAAACTCACACGCTATAAATAGTGATGTTAGTTTTAATTACGAACAAATTTAAAACAAAACATAATTGTTAAAATAATGTGTATCTGACAGGTGATGCAAGGGGGACATGGTTTGATGTGGTGGTGACAGTGTGATGTGGTGGTGACGGTGTGATGTGGTGGTGACGGTGTGATGTGGTGGTGACGGTGTGACGTGGTGGTGACGGTGTGACGTGGTGGTGACGGTGTGATGTGGTGGTGACAGTGTGATGTGGTGACAGTGTGATGTGGTGGTGATACAGTGTGATGTGGTGACAGTGTGATGTGGTGGTGACAGTGTGATGTGGTGGTGTCACAGTGTGATGTTATAGTGACACAGTGTGTTTGCCAGAGAGACTTATCCTCTCCCGACTCTTTAAGTATTAATATTGTTGGTGGTATAATATTTAACGTGTATTGTAAACATTGTCAGCTCGACTGTAATCCTCTCATGAGCTCCTATGTGTATATTATATTGCAATGATATTATGTGTATTGCCAACTTGAACACTTAATAAGGAGTGAATGTGTGCTAACTCATGACTGTATATATGGTTTGTTAATTATTATTATATTTCATGTGTGTTGACAAGATGAACAGGTAATACAGTGTGTTTGAGTAGTGTATCTAGGCGTTACCAGCTGTTAGCTTACCTCCTTGTGTCTCGTGTTCTTACGTATCGGTTCAAATTTACAAGTTTTTGTTGATTTATTCCATTAAAGGTAATTGTTTGATGTATTTCTAGCTTAGATATTTAAAGGGTTTGGTATTGAGGAAATTATTTAAAAGATGATGAGCAATTGTATTACCCAGGATGCACTGTGGCGGAGGTGAGGTGAGGTGGTGTGTTGTGGTTTAGGGCGCTGGGGAGAATGGCTGAGGGCCGTGGTGGATTGAAGATTATTCCATAGAAGTTTTGCCCTGAATAGCTCAAGTGACTATTTCCATTAATTGCTCTGATTATACTGTACATAACCTGAACTTATAAAAAAAAAAAAAAAAAAAAAAACTTTAATGAGCTTCTCTCCTCAAACACTAGACTCCTGTAAAACTTTGAGTGTTACAGTAATGATAATCTGCTAGTGTTACAGAAGCATTAATGGGTAGCAATTAAAATCAATAATATGCTCTTTTTTTTATTACTTTATAGATACTAAGCCGCTAATATGAAAGGGTATTAACGAATATGAATGTTGCACTCTAATGTAACAAGACTAAACTACCTGTGTAAATAAACAGTTGAATAAGCTTTAGTAGCGATTGTAATTATGATTTTTTGTTAGATTTTAAAACAAAGTTGATCAGTAATTGTGTGGTTGATACGGAAAGATTCATTAATTATGCTACAAGTATTCAAGTATAGTATTTCACGTGAGCGCAAAAGTAGCCTGTGTGTGTAGTGGTTAAAAGTGCTTAACAGTATGACTGGGAGATGTGTGTAACGGTGGTGAATGCATTAGAGTCAATAAGCATAAGAATTTAGGTGATACTGTATATGCTAACGATTACCGGAGTGTTATAACAGTGCAAAAATTCTGGTGGTATGGCAATTTCACAATGAGTACATGCAAGAAAAGCGTAGTAACGAGTGTGGTAAGGCAACAGTGGTGGAATAGAGATATAGGAATCATCATAGTAAGGCGATGTCATAACGAGTACGGTGGTAAAGACGGGTTGGGTGTGCTGTGTACGTGAAGGCTTGGTGTAAGTGTCGTAGTGTGAATATTATTGTGATGTAAGGGAGAGAATATGTCACTGATGAAGATTTCTCCAACAGTGACTATACCGCCACTACTGGAGACACAGCCATCCAGGAGCGAGGTGTTGTTCACTGTCAACCATGACCCGGACCAGCCACCCGAACCCTTCACTCTTCCCTGCCGCGCTGACGCTCTTCCTGCCCCAAGGTCAGTCAGTCAGTCTTCCCTCGGTGACCTTATTCCAATAGGTCAAGTGAAATATACTGGAAGGGATATTTTTCTTGCTGGGTAACATTAATCTACCTGGAGATCGTTTTACATTTAGAGGATTATTTAACATTTGATGAAAAACAGTAATTTATTTTGTTATTCTTTCACACAATGTAAAGATAAACTTGGTATTAGGGCCAGACACAAGGTACCATTAACTAGTGCAACAGGTTATACTCACAGGTTAGTGTCAAAAGTTTGTGTTAACTGCTTAAAGTTCAAATCAATTGTGGTTATGCCTAGTAATAGGGAGTTGAGGTCAATGAAGTTCAAGTGTTGTGAGTCAGGGCGTTCACTGGGTCAGGTCAGAGGACAACAACACTACCAGGCGGCAGACTATGGCCTGTCCTCCAACACCAGGACAGTGTACTGTACATACAGTTGTGTTGTGGAAGAATTATTGTTGTTGTGGAAATTGGTAAACTTGTATAGAAGTGAAATATTGTTCAATCTTGCATAATAACAATAATTTACGGAATTCAGGCTTAAAATTTATATATTTGGATTTTATATTCTTATTTAACGGTAATGATAACCGCTATTGTTCCGGCAGACAAGTATTGTTAGTTAAGCTGATTTTTTTCATCAGGTAATGCCAATTAAGGGTTGTTGTACTGTTCTGATTCTCACAAGACGAAAAGTTAGCAACAGCGCGCGGTGAACTGCGTTTCAGCTCTGAGTGGGTAAAATTTTCTCGGAACACAACATTAGGAATTTCAGAAAGTAATTGTTACTTTGACGGTCTAAGCTAATTGTGCCTCTTTTGCATCACGAGCAAGTGTATTGGCAACTGTATTCTCTGTCATTTTGAATATCCAATTGAGCGCAGCCCAATTTGTATCTGATCCAAAAAATTATATAAAATTAACCTTAAACATTTGATAGTCAAAGTTTACATCACCGAAGGCTGTAGCGAACATCATTCTCTGCACCCTACTGCGTGTCTTCGGACGTACGCGATTTTATCCTTCTCGTCAGTAACATTATTGTGATGCATTACTTCTTCATACACACGCAGGAAATTCATGACTTTATATTCAGCATCGTCACCCTATAAATTCCTGGATGTTGACGTTATTTGGAAGTACTATGTTTCCAGTTTGAAAGACCTGAGCGGCCTGTGTGTTATCAGAACCACTTGAGGCCATGCTTCCAGTGTTAGTTAAAGCACCAGCTTTATTGAAAGGTAAAGGTGATGGTTAAGTTGTACCTGACCTAAGTTGTCTACTGTTTAATTCCTCAAACTGAGAATCTATGATTTTTTTCACAGCTATTAAATGAGTCCATAGGAGGTAACTATTTGGTTAATTTGTGGTAATTCTTGGCTAGTTGCTTCTAGTTCTGGTGAGTCCTGAAAAAAATGGTATCCGGTTATGAGTCAGTTTCCAGTTTTCTCTTTTATCCCGATTTTTTAAAGGGTCCATAAGTAAAGATATGCTGTGCAGTGTATAAATTATATGTCAGTATAACACATACTAGCTTGCCTACTCAAGGAGTAATGCAAAAGTATTTATAATGAGTTATGGAAATGAAAAGCGAAAAGAGACAAAGTATAGGTACAGTGATCCTCTAACTGTTCTCTTATCAATGTGTGATCAGATGCCTTTATTTAGTTTAGCTTTTAGGCATTTGAGCAAGTGGGTTAATTTATATCGACTACTTGTGAAAGACTTCTGGAATTTCACTTGTATGTTTTGTTCACATAATGAAGTCGGGATTGTAAAATCCGTAGAGTTTCAACACAGGCTGGGTCTTCGCTTGGTCGTGGTGACGTCGGAAGTTGATGACTTCCTACTCTCAAAGTCTATGACATCACGTCTGGCGGTTGATTGAAATTGGGCTACAACCTTTTTTGGACGATCAACCTGGGATAGAGCTGCACCGTAGTACTATTGGCAGGAAACTGGAACAGCCGCTCTGGGAAAGGCCGCACGGCGGTTCCAAAGACTCGACTGGGCTCGGCAGGTGTCTGCTTCACTCGGGTGTTCGTGAAGCCCACTACTGGGTGCTTGAGACTTGGCGGTGTCAGCTCAGCAAGTCTTTAAAGTCTTTATATTGTCTCTATATTACAACACTAGATTTCTATGCACAATTGCAATGTTCTACCAGTGTCCACTTAATGTTTGATGGTTCTCTTGTATAGTCTACACTCTATCATACACTGGAACTTGTTGTTCATTTATAGTTAATCTCACTATTTTCGTGTCCGTCTTTCCGCTTGCCACAATGTGTGATAGTGTCTTTCTGTCACACAAATTATTACAGTTAAGTGCCTGACTTCCCTGTCCAGTGGTATGAGTTAGCTAAATCACCTTGGGGTGCTGGGTCGTCACGGGAAGCAGCTGGCAGCAACCTGGTTTGTTTTCATTAACCTCAGATTTGCCTCCCGAGGGAGCTAGTTTATTGGGCACCCCTTTACATCCTGAGCAAGGTGTAGCGCAAAAGCGTTTACAGCGCCCAAAATGAAAACATGCAGAGTTCATGCTTGCCTCCGTGACTCATGCATTGAGGACGGAAGCTATACATAGAGTGACAGGAGGAGTGTGTGGGGGAGAATTCCCGGTACATTTCATCTGTTTATGACAAAGCGTAGCAGGTCCCTAACAATGTCAAGTGCCAGGCCTGTCTCTATGAGGAGGGATATCTGGTCAGGGAGGGGCCTCACGTTATTAATTCTGGCTTGACCCCTGAAGAAAATGCTAACATCAGGTGACCTCGGACAGACTAGCTGTCCTCCGTTATGTTTAGTAAGGTGACATTTCGCTCGCCCTTTGAGAAACACGCAAGCTCATGACAGTATTGCAATGTATATGAGCAGCATATGGCTGAATATACTGTATATCTCAGTTAAAGAGATCAGTCTTGACCTGATAATGATCTTAGCTAATCCTGTATCACTGCGGCCTTCTCTACCTTGTACACGAAGCAGGTGTGTGGTACATATAGGAGTGTATGGTTCTATTGGTTGACTCGTGTACTCCTCTTCACAACAGTGGTGCCCCGTGACTCACAAGGAATAACACTCCTCGTCTCAGGTGATAATAGGAACAATAGCGGCTCTTGGTCGGTGTTCAGCTACCAGAAAAATATACATGGTTTTATTTATTTCAACTATATACCTTAAAGTGGACACCTAAAAAAGTCCATTGAATATCGAGTATCATGCACCTTAGGGAATAATCTGACATATCGATAATTTCAATATATTTCTTCCTCTTTCAAAATGCTGGATTCTTCAGTACACTAACGATTATAAAGATAGGTCTAACTAAACCCCATTCAACATAATTTAGATATTGTTTGGTATATTAAGTGAGCCATGGACATACAGTATACAGCTTTAACTGTAAGTTAACTATCGTACTTATTTGATCGAATTCACTTTCTCTAAATATTCCCGCCTCCAGGCTAAAGGGTGGTAATATATGAGCCAGTCTCTGAGGGGTGTTGCCGCACTTGATTCATGCCGCAGTTTACAGTACAAGACGACCATGAAAGCAACGACATCAAATGAGCCTTTGTAAAGTGGCACTATTTCCACTTGTAACACTCCCAAAGCTTCACGTTCTCTCTGATTCGTTTAAGCTCTTGATCCCTTCACGATTTAAGGACAGAACATTCACACCACATCTCTTACAGTCACCAGTGTTTTCCTGACTCATTTGGCTAGAAAAGAGTGAAAAAAAGTTAGACATAATCCTGGCAATATCTTAGACAATATCATTTGAAGGACTTAAAAATACACCTCAGGGTACAGGGTAATGTATATAAATAACACCATACATTAATTAATCCGGTTCCGGTGATTTACGAAAAAAAATAAAAAAATAAAAATAATGCAAGAGAAACCGATATGGATAGGAGTGAGCAGCAACTCAAATGCGCTGACTCTCCGGCTAGTGAGCAACAGTGAATATCAACAATCTAAACCCTTCAGGGGCCTGTTTGTCGCCTGGTTTATTAGAGGTTAACCTTGGGATCGGCCCTCGGCACATCATGACACACGCCAGATGTTTGAAAGGATTGGTCCAGGTTCAACACAACACACCTTTAAAGCTCTAATGGAGCACCGACGGGACGTGACTATAGTAGTGTCTGGTGATCTACTGAGGTGGAGGGAAGGTCATGGGGTAACACACACCTCTTAAATCACTCCTCAGGTTCTTCCCGAAATGGTAATTCGTGGCATCAGGCACATGTAGTATTGGAAGAAGGGAGAAACAAAAACACAAAATATTCTTCTTCAACTTTCTCACATTATTACAGTGGTGGAATAATAATAGTCATATTTTGATCCAAACGTCAGTGTGGAAGGTTTAAATCACCACACCCCGAGTAACTTCTTTTGCTTCATCTCTTAGTCGTGTTTCTTTCACCACCACACCCGCCAAAAATGTCTTTATTGTGTGGTGATATTCTAGGAAACATATTTATAGACTCACAATTTTCCTGGGACCCATACCTCATTAAGAACATTTCTCCCTAAGTTTAGATGCTCACTTGAATAAGGTTTCATATTTCTGTAAATGTTGTGGGTCAGTCTGTGTGTGTCGAGGGTTCACTGTGTATATACTTAAATTCCTCTTTTATATTTCCATGTTAAAACTGAACCATTCTGTGCATTAAACATGTTCACCAAAATTAACACTTAAATTTGAACGAAAATACAGCGAAAATATATAATAACTATATTTAGCAGAACTCAAATAGAAAATCGACAGCTATTAGATTTATGATGTTGTTGTACTAGCTGGAGATGTATCAAATAATACTCGTCAATCTTTACCATTACTGTTCTTTACAATAATAGCATCTCTGGCACACCCTGTTCACCTTTGACCCTGTTCACCTTTGACATTGTTCACCTTTGACCTTGTTCACCTTTGACCTTGTTCACCTTTGACCTTGTTCACCTTTGACCTTGTTCACCTTTGACCTTGTTCACCTTTGACCCTGTTCACCTTTGATCTAATACAGGTTGCTCGTGCTTCATTTGCCTGCAGATTAAATGGCTCGGCTGTGAACATATCTATGAAAAATCTTAAGTTTGAATGATTCTTTTCTTAAGGGTCATGGGCAATATGAATGATTTGGTTAGGTGAGGTTAGGTTAGGTTAGGTTAGGTTAGGTTAGGTATATCACATACACACTCCCTCTCCAACACTGTACCTTCCACACACACACTCCCTCTCCACCACTGTACCTCCCACACACACTCCCTCTCCAACACTGTACCTCCCACACACACTCCCTCTCCACCACTGTACCTCCAACACACACCCCTCCACACACTGTACCTCCACACACACCTCCACCACTGTACCTCCACACACACCCCTCTCCACCACTGTACCTCACACTCCCTCCAACACTGTACCTTCCACACACACACCTCTCCACCACTGCACCTCACACACATCCCTCTCCACCACTGTACCTTCCACACACACACTCCCTCTCCACCACTGTACCTTCCACACACACACTCCCTCTCCACCACTGTACCTCCCACACACACACTCCCTCTCCACCACTGTACCTTCCACACACACTCCCTCTCCACCACTGTACCTCCCACACACACTCCCTCTCCACCACTGTACCTCCCACACACACTCCCTCTCCACCACTATGAACCAAGCTGAATCTGGTGTCCTTGTTTTTGATGTAGAATAGAATAGAGACTCGATATCTACAACGCCTGTGTGTAGTATAGAGCTCAAGAGAACGTTTAGTGACCTGAAGTATTAAGTTTGGGTAGCATTTAACACGTGGGAACTGTCTTAGTGTTAGAAGTATTATAGTTTGTTTTACCTATGCTGGTTATATTTCTGGAAGGATGAGAGGATATTTTTCAGTTTAAATTCAGTTTATATTCTCGGTACTTTTACTTGTCTGTATGTTAGTGTGTCAGGAAGTGTGATTAGCTGTGGTTTCCTCACTTATAGTAGAGGCAAAACTTCAGGTACTTCTGCTCATTATACTAACTCACCTTGTCGCTAGAGTTCAAAAGTGAGGATTGTTGTATAAATTATCATAAAATATAATAATATTTTTGATAGGTACATATTTTTAAACAGATGTGGAAAAGCTTTTAAATATTATTATTTTTTTCTCAGTTATTCCTGGCTGAAGAACGGCGAAAATTTCGACCTAGATGACGACGAAGAAGATAAAGAACGAGTGACTATGGTGGAGGGGGAGGGCAGCCTTGTGTTCCACGACCCACGACCCGAGGATGAAGGTCTGTTGTAGAGATATACAACTCTTTATTATTACTTGTATGTCATCACTACCTCGTCCTACCCTCTCGTCCCGCACCCTCGTCTCACCCTCTCGTCCCGCACCCTCGTCCCGCACTCTCGTCCCGCACCCTCGTCTCACCCTCTCGTCCCGCACCCTCGGTCACCCTCGTCCCGCACCCTCGTCTCACACCCTCGTCCCGCACCCTCGTCTCACCCTCTCGTCCCGCACCCTCGTCTCACCCTCTCGTCCCGCACCCTCGTCCCGCACTCTCGTCCCGCACTCTCTCTGGTAATAATACACAAACACACTCACACACTTCCTCAGACATCATCCCTCCCTGCATCTGACCCCCCTCTCTCTTTACTCCTACACACCACTCTCCTCACTCAACAGACACACCCGTTCATATTTATCATCTTCCTACGTATTTATTCAAAAGTTTTCCCAATGATAATGAATTTTCTAAATATTTCACGAAATTATATATATTTTCCCAGTCGCAGCGGAAAATATTAGAGTTTTTGTGTTTTAACACTATAAGGGACCAGGAGACGTACACATGATATCGGGCACTTTAACTGACACACCGATCTGTATTGAAGCTAAGATTATCTCGGCCAACATAAGAGTGATTAATGAAAGTTTACTGTTTAAATATGTCCTACACTTAATTGATATGACTGCATTGATAGGTGGAAAGGGGATACGAGATAAGATAAGATAAGGAAATCTATAAAGGAGAAGTGAGAGGAATGAAGATTAATGAGAATCAAATCTGCCTAAAGAAACCTTGTAAGGAGGAATAAAAGTAATAGGGTACATCGCAGCTGGGACTCTCAGGCGATAAATAATGAGGTAGAGTTTACTGGTGGAAAGAGAGGAAGGGACGTCGGAGAGACATGAATGAGAGGTGTTGGGGAAGTGGACTCGGGTCATTACTGGGTGAGGCAAAGAGCTCTGGGAGATATTTTGTTTAATGATGTCAAGTAAGAGTGTGGAGGGAGTCACCATCCCACACTTGAGAGTATATTCCAAGAAAGTTGCTGCGATTTTTTATTTTTTTGGGGGGGAACGGAATCGATGAAGCTAAATGCCCCAACACCCCCCCCCCAAGAAGACAGCAGTATTCCTTCTCTGAAAGAACATGACTTACATAATTTATTGTCAATTGTTCCACACTGAAGTAAGGCCTGGTTCTAAACATGTGTCAAAGCTTCACTTCAGCAGCTTTAAGTAGATTTCGGACAACATTTACCAAGGTATGACTTGCAGTGTGGGCGATACCTTAAAATCTCAGTTCAGTGGACAAGGAATTGATGAAATTAGACACTTTTTGAAGAGGCAGAAGCATCATGGAGATCTGGGTCATTGATTCTGCTATTCAGTCTGGTCAAATAGGAATCTAGTTTTCTCACGTATTTTATCGTTCTCTGGCCTCTCCTAGTTAATATTTCCAGGGACCTGTGAGTCTGTTGTCGTCTAAGAATCAGACCTTGACCCTAGTTAACTGTGTCCACAATTTCCTTTGTCACAAAACAAAAGACAATGGGCCTGTCGGCTGTATTTTATATGAGTTAATTACAAGATCTTCCAAGAAGTGATGAGAGTAAACATTCTAGGAGCTGTGTTCAGACCAGAGAACATTGGGTAAAGTTGGTTTAAATTAAAAGATTTGAGTCCACGATGAATGGCTGTCCTTGGTTGTTTATTTAATCAAGTGTAATGCGACGTATAGCTTCCAGTTAGTCAGAAAATATAGGAGCAAACTGTGTTTTGCTAATTTCAGTGTTTATAATCACTGTAAACATACCGCTTCTAAACAAGTACCTTAGCACATATTTATCATTCCATTCCAGGAAACTACCAATGTGTGGCGGAGAACTCTGTGGGTGTGGCTTACAGTGAGGTCACTCCAGTGCGTCGTGCAGTAATGGGCAATTTCCCCAAGGCTGAACCCCGGGTAGTGACGGCCACGCTGGGTCAGTCTCTTAGTCTGCCCTGCACGCCGCCTGAGGGGTACCCAGAGCCCTCCCTCCACTGGGTGCTTCAGGTAAGAATACAGTGTTCTCCAGGTAACAACCATAAATACTGATTCTAGTAAAGTAAAAAAAATCTTATAAGATGCCATACACAATATGAGAAAAACTTCTTTTTTTATTTGAAAACAGAGTAGCGAAGATTTTCGATAAATCAATTCTCCTTCACCTTCTTGAATCTGAAAAGGAGTGGAGCCACACTTTTTCTTTTCTAATAAAAGAAACACATTTAGAAAAGGTTTACATTATGAGTCAGAGCAGAAGATGTTCATTATCTTATTTTGGTAGTCAGTGTCGACATAGCAGGAGGAAGACAGAGTTCATCAGCTCAAGCTCCACTAGCATCTTCTAATTATCCTGTTGCTGCGGGCGGGGAGGATGTTGTCTTTACTGATAACCAGAGAGGCGAGGTGGAGTTCATACCCTGTGTTCACTTATTATTTAATCAGCAAGAACAACATGTTGCTCTGATTACTTGACCAGTACGGCAGGGACCACTGTTGCTCTGATTACTTGACCAGTACGGCAGGGACCACTGTTACTCCGATTACTTGACCAGTACGGCAGGGACCACTGTTACTCCGATTACTTGACCAGTACGACAGGGACCACTGTTACTCCGATTACTTGACCAGTACGGCAGGGACCACTGTTACTCCGATTACTTGACCAGTACGGCAGGGACCACTGTTACTCTGATTACTGACCAGTACGGCAGGGACCACTGTTACGGCCAGTACGGCAGGGACCACTGTTGCTCTGATTACTTGACCAGTACGGCAGGGACCACTGTTGTTCTGATTACTTGACCAGTACGGCAGGGACCACTGTTACTCTGATTACTTGACCAGTACGGCAGGGACCACTGTTGCTCTGATTACTTGACCAGTACGGCAGGGACCACTGTTACTCTGATTACTTGACCAGTACGGCAGGGACCACTGTTACTCCGATTACTTGACCAGTACGGCAGGGACCACTGTTACTCTGATTACTTGACCAGTACGGCAGGGACCACGTGGTAAAATATCCTGTCATATTCAGTAAACTCTTTTTAATAATTAAAAACTTCAATCGTTCACAGTCTGGAGTTAATGATAATAATATTAATAATTCAGTATAGTTATCACACAGGTTTACAATTGGATAATCATGTTTATAAACTATACAATGCACGTAGGCCGTGGGTTTCCTGTATGCCAAGACAGTGCAGGTAAACAACAATGGTAAACAGTGAGGCAACTTGATCAAGGGTAGCTGACAAAGTTGCCAGGTACTTATTTCCAAGAGGATCCTTTACTTAGGTTTACGCTTGATCTCTAATCAGTAATAATACAGTATCTCTATAGGAGCATTAGTGAAAGTCTATTTGACAGAATTCAGCAAGTATTACTACCACAGTATGAGGCTACTTTATGTGGTTTAATAATACTGTATAGAAACTCTCGTCTTTAACTGTAGCTTCAGCTATTATGTATTTCTTTGTTTTAGCTTTGAATTCCTTAATAGAGTAACTGGTTTTGATGTGGTTTGGTAACTTGTTCCAGCCTATAAATAAGAACGTGTTTTTCGCTTGACTGCAGACACCAGGTACAGTACCACATAATTATGTTCACTCCCTCTAGTGCCTTGTCGGTTCATGTTCGTAATTCTTGCAAAGTTTGTTGTCAGATTCTCTGGGCACACTCCACTGAAAATCCTGTAAGCATGATTCACACCCTCAGTTGCTTCACCATCCGCCACGTTTGACATGTTCAGAGATTGAAAGACTTCGTGACAAATTGTATGGTTTAGTGAGATATGGCACTGTGAGACACTGTGTAGCAAACAGTGGCGGGAACTTTTAAGGGAAAATTACGGTTTTCCTTTGGTGTAATTCCCCTAAATTTGGTAAGATGGCTTATATCCTCACCGAAGTGTCGACTGTGGGTTCACTGTCGTATGTGCACATTTTCAGCCTATTCCATGTGGTTTGTCTGTCAGAAAGCTGTAGATACTTTAAGCGAACAACACCATCGCTCCCTCCCTCCACTTAAAAAACCCCGCCTCTTCCCAGAATTACCTGCAGTTGACAGCCCATCACTACACCTCCCAGGATAACACACTCTTTTACCTCAGTACGACAATTACGCATCAAGGAATGTAAACTTATAATATAAACTTTCATTTATAGAAATTTAAATTAGAATGATGGTACTTTGAAATTCGACCCACTGATCGGAATGATGAATTTCAGATCATTACTTGACTTAACCTAATCTTTCACACGTTATCTCGGGTTCAAATTAGCCAATAACTATTTATGCATATTTGCTCCTTGCGGCCTCACACTTATACAGAAAATTTTGAGAAATTCATAAATAAATGGACAGAAATGAGGGTTCAGAGGGTTTTTTTAAGGTAAATTAATGTGTACTAAGGTCGGCTTGGAAAGAAAGACTCACCTCACCTCACCTCACATCAGATATATACAGAAGCCGACACAACACCATAAACCTCCAACAAGATAAGTGTTTAAGGCCGCTTACTCTTGGTGGAGTTGTCAGTGTGGTCGAGCCAGTGACTGAAAACAAAACACAAGCAGAGCATTTTACTAGTGATGCTAGCTCGCCATGACACCTAGCACCTTATTCTTACTGCTAGTCTCAGTTAGGTTCAGGTCTAGTTAGTTGATGTTAATGTGTGAGATGTGGTGGACGGGAGGAAGGGCTCTAATATTCGACCAGTCAGGACACACTATGACCTCGTACGTGTGGAATCTGCCAATCTTCATCAGGTAAGAGCCTAGTAGCTCTCGTCTCGGTAAATTGTATTGGCTGTAGGTAAATGTATTTGATTCGTGGTTTTCATTGAATTTTTCCATTTTTTCTTAGATCATAAAGGATAAGGAACAAGGGCCATTAATTATAGAATTATTAGATCAGCCATTGAAAGCATCGAAGGGGTAGGGGAGGTAGGGAAGAAATTCAACTAAACTGAATAAAGTGAAGACGAGAGAATAAAGGGGAATAATTATTCCTTAAATAAATCGTATCAATTATCCAGGTACACTGAAGGCCCTGGAACACTTAAGGCAAGACACAACAGGACGGACCTCAGACATTCACTATATGGAAAAGGATATCAGTAAGATCACTTCTTCAGGATGGAGGACGAAGACGTGGAAACATGAATAGTACTTGGCTTCAAAATAGCCACCTCCCTCCACCTCCCTGGCCAACTTCCTCCTTTTCTCGTCATGGCCACCTCCCTCCTCCTCCCGTCATGGCCACCTCCCTCCTCCTCCCGTCATGGCCAGCTCTAGTTGTGGTGGTCGTTAGGTAAAATTAGGTGAAACTATTAATGTTATTTAGATGTGCAAATGCCATGAGAACATCATAATAATAGACACACTAATCAGTCAATCAAAAACTGACGGAAAGTGCAATAATACGGTATGGCCACCCAGTAAAGGTGGCAACACCGAGGGAAGGTCAGTGGCCTGTGTAGAATCACTCCATCGTTCCTGATAATTTTGTCAAGGGCTATTTTGAAGCCCTAAGTACTGTTCTTGATTCTATGCCCCCCCCCCCCCACACACACGTGTACGTGTAACGAAAGTCCATAAATATGTGGACAAAGCAAATTTTCCATTGTCTGTTGACGGAAAATTCCGCGTGTTGTAGACACGTAGACGATCACGTAATCGATATTGATATTGAAACAGTTTATTTAACCAGAAAAATACAGATACAGAGTGGATGATAATAACAATATTAACATGGCTGAGCCTATCATGAAGTTCTGATATAAAAGTTTAAAAACTAAAGTTTAAGGCATTACTCCTTCAAGGGTTAGCTTGTATAAGACAAAACAAAGTCATCAGGGATTCCTTTTCTCTACCCGCTGTCTGTTACATGAAGGACCCAAGTTTCTCTGCCCCAATTATTCTGAAATTTAAATGGTACTGTAGTGAGATAGTGAAAGTATCGTCATGGAGGCAGGGACGTGTTACAGACGGGTTTCTTCCCTGGCAGTAACTCCTACTTAGTAAACAGCTCCATATACTAGTAAATGTAAAAAAAAAAGGTGTAAAAACATTGTACCGTTTTAAATTTAGGTGGTTGAATGTGACTCAGTCGATCACTGTGGCAGGCATCACTAGTTACAGCTTGGCCCACAGGTTGCCTCTATATGTGTAATCTTTAATAAAACGAGGCTTCTGACCTCTACGTCCGGAAGATTGAATGTGTTTCAGCAGAATGACTGGCACTAACAATAATGCTTATGATACTACATTGTGTACTTACAGACGTCAGACGGTGGACTGCGTAGCTTGAACTCCCCTCGCCTGACGGTCGACGAGAAAGGTACTCTCTGGTTCAGCTACGTCGTCCCAGAGGACGCCTCAGAAGATGCTCTCTATGCCTGTGCTGCGTCGTCTGTCACCAGGTGCGGTGCTACACGTACAGTTTCTGTTTCCCAGCTAATACCTCAAGGTCAAGTACAGGTTTATTTATTACAGTATATATACACACACACACATATATATATATATATATATATATATATATATATATATATATATATATATATATATATATATATATATATATATATATATACACACACACACACACACACTGTGTGTGTGTCAGTATATGCTTTAAACTTAATAATATTACCTCACCTGGTAGGATGGTTTATAACACTGTCAGTCTTGTATCACAGTCCTCAGTGTATTGTGAAGACGACTGTGTCTGCGAGTGTTTTAACAGGTGAACTATCCACACTTTGCGGAACCATCATTGACAACTTTTAAGTTAAAACTATACACAAATACTTTCTGACTGCACATAATGCAATCTCTCTGGCTTCAACCCTGCCGAGTGATCGTTCGTTAATTATAATACATAAAGTGCTACACAGACTTATTGAATATTTAACAAGAACTGATTTATTCGGTCGAATTGGATTCACTTTGATTTGTGAACCCAACAACACAGTCTGAGATCCCGTCCATAACAAATACGTTACATGCGATGTTGTACACCTTGAGTGTGAGTGAAGCATCATCATCACCAGTCCTCCTGTTGGTATGGGTGGTGGCTCGGTGTCACCCATTCGTGCTTCTTACTCAAGGAGATCATGGGTTCGATCCCACCTAAGAACGTATAATTTTGACGAGGATATAACATTAATGGCAGCAGCAACGCGCCAGTGAGAAACAAAATACTCGCATGTGAGAATGTTAAAGATAACTCACCATAATGTCTGAATCGTTGTCGTGGAAGGTAGGTGATGGACCACACTTGCCTGATGACCGTCACCTTCTCGGACTACATAATATGTTACACGGTACACTTAGGACAGGGATGAGAGTAGGGGGGGGGGGGCGATTGGTTTTTGAAAGTATAGGTTCTGACTTTGAGTCTCTACAGCAGTACCCAGATGTATCTGGTGAAGGACGAAGAGGGCCGACTGGAGATGGTGGAGGAGGAGCCGTCCGAAGAGGTCTTCACAACCATCAATCTACAGTACGCGCTGTACTGCTCGCATGTGTGTGTTTGTGTGACTACATAACACATTATGTCTGCGAAGACTTTGGATTTCATTCACATAATTGTAACTAATATTGATGTGCGAATTTAAATTTAATGTTTTGTTTTAACCTTTTCCGTGATTTATATCGGACTGTGACAATACTTTACGCTGTGTGAAGAATGTGTAGATATTATAGTAACAGTTTAATTCCCTAGAAAGCTTGAACTTATTATATGGTGTGTGTGTGTGTGTGTTTACCAAGTGTCTGGATACTAATATTGAATCATTTAATTTTCCTGTTGTGTTCCAAATAACATTCGTAGTTACACCTGATCAGTTGGTGGTGTGTTTACAAGAGGACTATAGAAGGTATTTGATCTGGCATTGTGTGGTACGAGGTGATGGGATAATGATAAACGCTACACACTGTACACTTGGTAAAATAAACTATCTTTACAATTGTCGTACAAAACAAAATAACACCACGAGTGAAGGTTTTTGATAAAGGCCCAAGAGGCATACTGTTATTCACCAGTCATAATGCAACGAACTAATTTTATGTTTTGAATGGAATAACTAAATTAGGCCTTCCATAATACGCAGGAAATGTCTCACAATCACGCCTACCAACTTTAACGAGACAAGACGATTGTTTAGTTCGAAATTCATCTGACCCTTCCTGATAGATACTTTTTCAATTTTTCTTTTTATTGAGTGTACAGTTAGGTGACTGACTATCGGAGTGTCAGGAATTCTGTTACCGTAGGATTCACATGACCAGGCTGGAGCGACAAGACCCCCGCCTTAGTATGGACCACAAGTGTTGAGAGTGAGTGCAGCAGTAGTCATGTCATGTGTTTTAGGGATTCGTAGCGATAATTTGTTTATATTTCTGATTAACTCGGAAAATTTAATAAATGTGTACAGAAAATCATTACTGTAGATAAACATTAAACACATAATATGAGTGATAACATCTACTGTATACTAACTTAACCAACCTAATCAAACGTAACCTAGTCTAAGTTAACCTAACCTTACCTAACCTAATTTAAGTAAGGTTGGATTATTTTTGGTGCAGTGAAGGCCATCTTAAATGCAGTAAAGTTAAATTGATCATATCTTCACTATAGTTCCCATGGATATGTAACATTAATGATCACGATGGCCTTGTATTTTCAAGTTTTAGTAGATTTATTATCCTTACAACACACAACAGTTACATGATGAATGTGTACAGCTGTCAAGTATGTATAAAATGAATAATTATTTCAAACTAATTAATGAACGAATACTGTAGGTGTGTCACACTACCAAATGTAAATACTGTATGTCAAATATGAAAATATGCTGATATGCAGCTTCAAAACCAGGTGTATCGATCAGAAATTCAAAGTTTTTTGATATAGTAAAAATTATAAATTTTAAAATACTCTATCATATAGACAGGTACAGTAATCTCCCCACAAGCCGGAATAATTGGTGCGAGCGTTTCTGGGTTTGAAAGATTTCGAGGTATTGAGACAAATTTTCTTATCCTGGGAAAAAATTGCAATTCCCCGGAATTTTTCCGGGTACTGGTGAATGTTTCCACGTCTAAACTACTCGTCTCGTATGGAGTGAGTTAACTGCAATTGGACAGACACCTCTGTAATTATTTATGCAAACACTACTGTACACATATAATATATTGTAAATAAACAAAATATGCTACTGCATCCATTATACTGTACTCACTCGCAGATGCTGTAGTCTTGAGCTTGTGATTCAGACAGGCTAAATTGTGTAGCCCTTGATATTCTATAGGGCCCAGGCCCTCTGGGTGTCTTCCCCCTCTGGCACTGGCTCCACCACCAAAACATTATAGAGGAGGCGCCTGTAGTGGTGTTTGCAGGCAAGAATGACACCCTAGTCCATGGGCTATGTGGGTGAGGTGGTGTTGAGTGGTAAAGACATCACTCCGATGCGCCCATCGGCACTTTTTCAGTCATCTCGAGGGTGGGCAGGTGCATTGTCAAGATGGGCAAGGGGATGCCATGGACTGTCATCTGAAATTGTTTGACTGCATGGACAAAAATATGGTGAAACCAGCCTTCATATATTTCCTGGGTGAACCAGCACTTTGTGGTACCATGCCAAGACACAAAGATGATCCATAGACTTGGGCAGAATTCTAGGCTTCTGGGCATTTTCCACCATCATAGGTTTGATTTTGTGGGTCCCAGCAGCATTGCCACATAACAGCACTGACACACAACAGCACTGACACACAACAGCACTGACACACAACAGCACTGACACACAACAGCACTGACACACAACAGCACTGACACACGCTGCTTGTAGGCCTTGAGTCCAAGGGTGCTGCTCTAGCACCGGGATGAAAGTGTTCTTAGGCAGGGACTCCCAATAGTGGTCTGTCTCATCTGTATTGTACAGTTTATACTTCTGTAAGTCATTGTCACGGATGAGCTGTTTCAGCTCTTCTCTGCATGGCTGGACACACGCCTCATCAGCATTAACACTCGTCAGCCACTCTCTTGTTGGTAATCCTGTGCCTTCTATAAAATATATAGAGCCACCTGAAGCTTTCATGGAAGTTAGACAGTTCCAGTATGGTTGCAAATTATTGTGTAGCATCATAGTTTAATACGAATATAAAAGGTTTTACTATTTTATACATAAACAGTGAAGAGAGTATGATGATATATGATGCACTCTGTCATTTTAAAAGAGGTCACTTAATAGCTTGGGTAGGTGTGGTAAGAACAATGAGTTCAGTGATACCCATTCACTGTGTGTGTGTAAAAAGGTTTCGTTATGGAAGACCTCTTCTTGCAGGAGTGTTTATCAGTGATGAGAGTTACTGGACTAAATTCTCATTCCACCATTATTGTACAGCATATATGAATAAGTTTAGCTGTTAGATAATATTTTTTTATAAGATATGTGTAGCAGATATCAAAGATTTAATACAAATAATGACAATGTTATAAGTAAGGAATTAAATACTCATTAAAATATCACTTGCGGCAGTCAAAGAAGTCAGAACGAGGAATCACACGGTATCATAGACTGAAGTCTGAATGACTAGTGGATATAGTGCTTGCCTCCTGTCTTAAAGGTTGCTGGTTTGATCCCGGTACACTCACAGTCCACCCAGCTGTAAACGGGTACCTGACTTTAAAAGTTGGAGAAGTGAAAGGGCTTGAGTGCAGTGCCAGCCACAATGCCTCCTCGTGTACCGACGGCTTACTGTGCTGTATCCATACAGTTCCTAGAGGCAGTCATGGAACCCACTTTCACTTCTCACACTTGTCAAAAATGAGGCGCTTAACAGTTTTGTATATTTGGACTGTGAACATCCTACTATTTATGTGAATATTTTCTGGGTAAGCACAACAGGCAATATGTGTGCATCAGACGTAAATATATGATAAACATGACAACTGACCAAGTGTGTATAATAACAAACAGATGCAGATTGAATAAGGTTACTGAGCACATGTGTATTATGAGAGTAAGTATTGTAGATGCAACATATTTATAAATTTGTGTTGTTAGAGCATGGGAGTGAGAATATGGTGGACAAGAGGCCAGATGACTGTACTAAGTGGCCATACTCTAACACAAGACTTGCCTGGCAGGTGTGTGGGTGTCGTGGACAAGATAGTAACCAACAGGCGATTTTATATTTTTGGGTTTTTTTTATTTTTGTTCACATGTATTGGATTGAGTTAACTAATTGATAATGTTATCTTTCAGTTTTTGTTGGCTATAATTTATGGCATTATGGTTCCAGGGAGACTAGTGTTCACATCATCGATTTGTTCGGGAGGTAGGACACAAGAGTTGTTTGTGCTTTGTAACACTGGTGCAGAGAACAGTGTTAAGGCGTTAGTTTAGGAACAAGTAAGCACAGCGTGTCTTCGCCGCTGAAGGTGAAGCACAATAATTATATGCACTAATCCTCAGAAATAGTCTTCATCAATAAAGCTCTCTACTTCACTAACACGCATTTTGCATGGATAGTTTCCTGAAAATAGTGTACACCAATACTTGTAAATATTATATATACATAGTCTGACAAATAAGTTCGCGAACTCATGCTACAGGAGCCAGTATGTACCTTACTGAGATCGGCGCTGAGGTCCCCTTCAAAGTATTCCCCTTACGATGCTATAGTACACGAACGCCAGCGTTTCTTCCATCCCTGGAAACATTTGTAGAACTCACTTTCTGGAATAGCTTTTATAGCTGCCGTCGTGCTACTCTGAATGTCATCCACGTCTTGAAAATGCGTGATGTCCTTCTTCAGTGAAGGAAATAGGAAAAAGTCACACGGGGCCAGGGCAGTGACTGAGGAGGGTGTTCCAGTAAGGTAATTTGTTCTCGGCCAGAAACTCCCACACAATGAATGCCGTGTGCGCTGAGTCTTTTAAGCACATCGAGATAGTAAAACTAGTTCACACTCTGCCCTGGGGAACAAATTCTTTGTGAACTACACCCTTAGAATCGAAAAAAAAAATGATGAGCATTGTCTTTACTTTCAACTTCGACATGCGACTTGTTGCAGTGCTGCAGCCTGTTGAGCCATGCGACGAATTCGCGAACTTAATTATCAGACCTCGAGTATACTTCTTACATTGCTGACGGCACTGTATCAGTGTTTGTAAGATCTAAAACCTCCTTTAACACGGTACAGGAGTAACTAGTGGTAGTGTATACTTCTATCTTACAAGTAATCACACCAGCCTTCACCTCATTATGCTTGGATTTCACCGATTAATAATTTCTCATGTTCCGGATTGTTTAACCCTTAATATCACAACTAACGTACAAATAGTCTTCTGTTTGGAAATACGATCATTGTCTTCTCTCTCACCAAGTTGACAACATCAAAATAGTCGATCTTGATAATGCTATCTTTATTTTGAATTCTCTCTCTCTCTCTCTCTCTCTCTCTCTCTCTCTCTCTCTCTCTCTCTCTCTCTCTCTCTCTCTCTCTCTCTCTCTCTCTCACAGTTCTTAAGCCGTCTTTCAGCGTTTTCTGCTTCTCTTCAAATAAAATTTAGTGAAGGACACGGAGTGTGAATTTCAGCATGCACGTCCCACTGCCAGCTATAGACTAGTGAGAGGAGAATTATGGATGGGGAAATATTTTAAATATTTATGTAATAACTTAAAATTATTTCAAATTATCTAATATACTCCAGAAATACATTATTATCATACAATAGTTCATGTATGGTGTATAAGAGTGTGATGAGCTTATATTCACGGCCAGGACTGAGTACCGGATGGGAAACTGGGTGTACCTGAATGTAAGTTATCCGGGCGACGACAAAACCACCCTGCCCGAGGACAGCCAACCACCCGTCCAGCAGTACGTCAGCGAGAGCCAAGTTACAGCGCTCGAGGGAGATGACATCAAACTATACTGCATCTATGGTGGATAGTAAGTTACTCTAATGTACTGGTGTTGTGTCCTGAGTTGTGACTAATAATTTTTGGAATTGTCATATAATAGATGGAGATTAAACAGTGAGATGAGGTGACTGGTAGACTTAACAGCAGTGACATAATGTTAACAAATACACATATTTCTCCCTCATGCTTCGCTCCCTGGTGCAGCCCGGTGCCGGAGGTGAGGTGGTGGCGTGAGAGTCGTGGCGACGTGGAGAGCGACAAGTTGGACCACTACGGGAAAGTACTGGTGCTGGAAGACCTTGAGGAGGTGGACATGGGTTCCTACTACTGTCAAGCCACCAATGAGGCTGGCGAGAGTGATACGCAGCACTTTACAGTTTACGTTGAAGGTAGATGATAATTCTGTGTTTTCTGTTCATAAATAAGGATTTATTGCAGCACTATCTAGGATGGGTGCTGCTACGACACCCCGACAACGTTCCACAGCTCACCCACGAGGAGTTGTCATGAACTGTCATGGGAAGAACACCCGTATTCAACACACAAACAGACTAGTAAAGAATTAGAGAGGCAGCTCATAGCCTATGTATGTTATGATGATGTTGAACCACTAGTTAAAAAAACTTTAATGTGCACTCAGAACTTCCAAGGAGACTCACAGTCTACAGTATAGTTATGTGGGATGTAATCTAAAAGTTCCACTCATGAATAAATAAGTAGTGTGGTTCAATGAATAGATGCATAAAAAATATAATAATGTCATTAACACTCGGATACCATACATGCAACGGTAGATAAGATGTCTTCACAACCCACAGCTGCTCCTGAGTTCGTGGTTGAACCCGGGGTGATCAACTCGCCTCAGGGCGCGACGGCCGTCTTCAACTGCGAGGCCAGTGGCGACCCCAAACCGACCATCACCTGGACCAAGAACGGCCAATTACTCGACACCCACGAGACTACGGTGAGAATGTTGGTTTACAGTATTACAACGACAACCACGTAAACAACTTTAGTGTACTGTATCTGTCATCAATCAGTCTTAAACATCAGAGTAGAGAATGCACCATAACGACGTGTGCGATCACTCTTCTCATCGTAACATCAACACTTCATCCACCATAAAAAATATCATGCTATCTTACAATGTCAGTACACCCACCATAACACTATATAACACCATTCATCATAATACCTTTACCTCCACACTCACCATAACTAAGAATTATTATATCCAATATAGTTTCAAATAATATCACTAAGCTCACCGTATAATAGTAAATAATATAACCACACCCACTATAAACCCCTTGAGCTGCCGACGTACAGTATACTCCACAGTAAACGTTCCTCTGTGCCATATTGAGGTGCAGCAGTGTTTGAGTGATGGTGAGCGAGAAGATGTAAAGTCCAGTAATAACAGAAGTGTGGAAGTGTTAAAAAAGAGCCCTGTTAGTCAAATGTAATGACAGCCAAACGTGTGCAGAATCTAGGAAAAGATATAAGAAGTCGGGACACTTGGACTCCCGTGATCTATACGAAAGTACAGGAAACAAATGGCGAGATGGCAAATGACCACTGACTTGTACTACAGTAGGTAGGGAAGAGGTGACCCAGCATACTGTCGTGTCTAGTAATGTGTTCTCAACTTGTGACTGCTGATGAGTTGTGTGTGGTTTTAGATAATATTAGGGTAAACTAATAAAACGTTTATGCATCCAGTCTTCATTATTATGTGGACAACATTCACAATTATTCTCCCCATGCTAACTTTTTGCTTACCTCCAAGAGGACTTGATATTACACTTACCTGTAATTTAATCAACTAATACCAAGTTGTGTGTCTGTATGAACCACTCATGACGGGTCTGAGCAAATATGTGAAGACCAATCCTGCCACCACTACACAACCTCACACACCACACGCCATGACTAAACCTACCACGACCCACATGTATTATACCGTCTCCTGCCTTATGCTTGTCGGCTTACTACCATTAGGAGGAAGCTGGTAGATTTATACCTTGTAAATATTGGTAGTTAGGCTATAGAGTAAATTAAGGACTCGTACACAATCTATTATTCCTGATGTTTCATATTTAAACACCAAGAATGTTTTGACCTGACGAGTTACGGGGTAAGAGGATTAAGGTTACTTAAGGTCCAAAGGGGAGGGGGAGGGGGGCCTTTTGGACCTTGAGGATCAGTTGCTTCCAGGGTGTGCTAGAGACAACATGTAGCTCTCTGACTGTGTATCTTCTGATGATGATTTTAATACACGAAAACGCTTAAGAAATTTTTAAATTTTCTTTTTCCCACGTTGTTTCCAAGTTTATATATATGTTGAACAAGCAACTAACTAGAGCGTGTTTTCCCATCGGCTGGAGCAGGTGGTGTTCGACACGCTAGAGTCCAGCATGAAAGCTGCCATCGCTTGCAACGCTTCCAACGAACATGGTTACGTGTATAAGAGTGTCTACCTCAATGTTTTGTGTAAGTTTAATCTAGATTAATTCTTTATCTTGAGCCGCTTGCTATTCATTTGCTGCTTTTTATTAGTTTTTATTTTTCAAACAAGATTAATCGATGGGCATAGAAACATTATTATTAGTTTAGAATTATTAATTGAAATAGAATATTTCATATATTAATACAAAATCATAGACATGCGTTGTGTTGTCGCGAAATTACATGTAATGGTGTGATTTAGCTCTTCCTCCGGAGTGGTTAACGGAGCCGGCGGACCTGGCAGTGCTGGAAGGCGGGGCCGCCACCCTGGAGTGCGAGGCTTATGGCTCTCCCGACCCCAACATGACCTGGGCCAAGATGGAGGGTGATGAGAAGGTTATCATTGACGATGGGGACCCTCGCTATGACGTCGAAGACAACAAGTTGATAATAAAGTTTGTAACGAGACAGTTGTTACATTTGTATGTGTATGATACTCCATTAATTATGAGACTGTTAACCCATTAAGTACACCACATTTGATTAGGTGAAGAAATTGGCTTATGGGTGAAGTATATTTTAATTGGGACTCTGAATAATGGGCAGAAGATCATGATGACAAAGCTGTGAGGAGCGAGGTCATGAAATTCTGTAGTCCTCGACACTGTATTCCGTAGATGACATAAATTTGTATGAAAGTCTGGAGAAACTATTAAGAGAACTGTACCAATTAACTTGTTATAGTTCAGTTAACTAATAGCATAATATAGAAAGCAAAGGGCAAGACACAACAATACTTACCACCTAATGTGCTCTGGCAATAAGCTTAAATTACAGTAAATACCTGACACTTCTCTCTAAATCCCTCAGTCCCTTCAGCAGGCAGACAACGTTGCCTCATTAGTTGGGCTGTTTAGCATCCAAATTTATCTAATTTTGTGATTCTTTTCACAGCCAATAACTACTGGTATCCTGGTAATAGAAGCGGGGTTTCATTAACAATCAGATAGTACCGGTCAAGGCAGAGGTGTAGGAAAAACTTCAAACTACTCGGTGACTTATGTTCGTCCATACAGCATCTTTAGTTTTCACTGCAATCCCAAATCCTCCCTTTTTTTTAGGGGGATTTCGGGCCCATCTGTGCACTAAACCGATGGCACCTATGTTAAACAAGACTTTGGGTCAAGGCGCCTTGTTTCTTAAGTCTCTTTATGGTGAGTGCTGGAATCATCGGTTCTTTGGGCAGTTACTCAATAATTTTTAGGATACAATAACTTTTTTTATGCCATTGAGCAGCGGTTGGGTTTCAAGTTCTTTTAATAACGAAACGACCAACAATATTGATACCTATGCCCTCATATAAAACTGTACTGTATTAATGCTGCCTGGGGTCTTTAACAAGGCAATTCTCACCAATTAGATTTTAGATGTCTTGCAGTAAAGGTGAAGCCCTTCAGATACATCATGAACTGTGCAATGATAATGATGCTACTTCTTGTTAATAACTACCAGATAGTAATGATGTAGCCCACTGCCTCCCTACCTCTGCCAGATAGTAATGATGTAGCCTACTGCCCCCCTACCTCTGCCAGATAGTAATGATGTAGCCCACTGCCTCCCTACCTCTGCCAGATAGTAATGATGTAGCCCACTGCCTCCCTACCTCTGCCAGATAGTAATGATGTAGCCCACTGCCTCCCTACCTCTGCCAGATAGTAATGATGTAGCCCACTGCCTCCCTACCTCTGCCAGATAGTAATGACTGCCTAGCCAGATAGTAATGATGTAGCCCACTGCCTCCCTACCTCTGCCAGATAGTAATGATGTAGCCCACTGCCTCCCTACCTCTGCCAGATGGTAATGATGTAGCCTACTGCCTCTCTACCTGTCACACAACAATGATTTAATTCTTGTTATTAATATTGGAAAAAAACAAAAAACAACCTGTCTCCCGGCAGATCTGTAGACGAGGACACCGAGGGTCAGTATATCTGCATTGCTACCAACAAGTTCGCGTCGTTGAATTCAGTTGCAGAGATTGTGATGCGAGGTTAGTAGCATTACCATACACAACTGTACGTGTTTTATTGTAGTATTAATCAAAAATAATGATAACGTAATAATAATAATAATAATAATAATAATAATAATAATAATAATAATAATAATAATAGACGTAAGGACCAATAACAATCATTTCAAAAGTATTAATGAAAATGTTATTGCAAAACTTAATTCCATTACTGTGTCTAATAGGAATAATGTTTAGAAGAAGAAAAATAAAAAGTATTTTAGTAACAACAACATAACAGCTGCAACAACAAACTAATATAATGTCTATCTTTACTATTGTATTAACTGGTACTATTTATAATGTGTGTTATTTAGATATTTAATTGATATTCCCAGAGAAAACGGGGGCTGAGGCCAGCCTATCGAGTGACAGAGTCGAGGCAAATGATCACGTCTCACTCAACTGCCTCGTCAAGATCGACTCACACCTTAAGCCCGAAGTCACCTGGTTCAAGGACGATGTCAAAATAAACCTTAAAGATGATAATTACCGTCTTGGACGGAGCGGTAAGTAATACTTCCATTGAGTGTTTCACATACTTCTATGGTTACTGCTGTCAAGAACCTTTACATCGTGCGTGGAGGACCCGGGACCTTTACCAAGCATGAGGGCCAAAGCCCGAAATATTTTGTCCAGTTTCTACTCATAGTTGCCTTCAGATTTTCTGCTGGGTTCATATCACATCCTTTCGTTGCCCTGACAAGGAGGTGCCCTTTAATTACAACTAGTTCTCCATGGCTCACACATTTTTGACAAATATGCTATTTCGCATATCTTGAATTTCACGGCTTCCAGCACTAGTGAGCCCATTTCTACTCATTTGAACTTTGCAACTGAGGCCTAGAGTCAGTTAATAGCATCTGATTGGCTGACAGACGGACACGCGAAGAGTCATTACAGTGACTCTCTGGGGCAAATAAATCACGTAGTAATGTAAATATTGTAACTGCATTATCTGTATACGTTTCTATCTACTGCTGATTACATACATTGGGGGTGCGACGGTGGTGTGGATACAGCGCTCACCTCTTATTGTAAGGGTGGCTGTGAGTGGGGTACCTGATATTACAGCTGGTAGAAGCGAAGTTGGTCTGGTGCAATGCAGGCACAATGCCGTCTTGTGTACTGGAAAAAAAGGCCGCCCCAACGGGCCTTAAGCCTATGAGACCCATTTTCTGCGAGTACTGTTAATTAAATGTGGCGTCATGAGCAAGGTGCTTTTCTGTGATCTAAATCCAGACTGTTGAGTAGTTGGAGTGTTATATACAACTATGTAAGGGTATTTCTACAAGTTCATGTTATATACAAGTACAGTACATCTACTGCTGTTACATAATACTATGTAACAGTACATTTGTTGGTCCACCATCAGTAACTCGGTAAAAACTGCTGGAGGAAAATTAATAATGAAATTGAATTGTATCTGAATACAAACTATCTCCACAGAATTCCCTGACAATAAAATTGATGATGGTGATGAGGATGACGACGAAGACGGGAGAGAGGAGGAGACGTGGGTGTTGGAGATCATGAAGGTCCATGGCCACGACTCTGGTGTGTATACCTGCAGTGTTCACACTGAAGTTGACGACGCCTCAGATAATGTCATTCTTACTGTCGAGGGTAAGTAAGCATAGCATATCTTTACCAGGTAAGTATCTCGTCTCAGGAGAATGACCCGTTAGTTTTAAGTAATGTTTTTTCGTCTAATCTACCTTCTGAATCCAAAATATATTCTTTAAAGGAAAAAAAATAAAAACGTACAAATAACAACATGAGTAGATCGACAGAACTTAGCTTAATTGATACATTGCAGAATGAATGTGTTTAGTGTGGTTACATAAGAGTTCAGAATGACGGACTGATAAGAGTCTCTCTCCTATCACCTTAATATTTATAATGCTGTATATATGACACAGAAGGTAATGTTACAGTACAGGGTTTGGGTTGGGTTGCATTTACAGATGTACCCAACTCGCCTCATCTGATGACGGCTCACTGTGAAGACCGGGAAGCTTTCCTCGAGTGGTCGTCAACAGGAGACAATAACGCACCACTTCAAGGCTTTGTCATCCAGTACGTCACACCATTCCACCCTGATGACTGGAAAGACGCCGAAAATAAGATTCCAGCTTCATCAACATCCTTCTCAGTGAGTTGTTACGTTGCCATTAATTTGTTACCTGTAAGAAGAACTCCTGCCCAGATACATTTCCCCTCGTCATCTTTGATTACTTCCACCTTGTCTCCAGGTTCAATCCTTCACGCCTTGTTTGTCAGTAATATTTCCACTATATTTCAGCATGAACGTTTATCCACAGTTTTTTGCCAGAGCATCTATATTTTTTCTTCCTCATTGACATCATTTAGCGCTACTAACACAACCCGTCCCATCTTAAGCCAACACTAGATACTTGTTAGTTCACGTGTGTAGCAAGTATAGCCCCGCCGTATTGCTTCATCACTACTAAAACTTCACTTCAATTATTCTCCTTCGTCTGTGTCCCGGTTCTCACTTCAACTAGAGTAATTCGTCTCTCTCTTACCAGAATGGCCCAGTCAATTCCTCTCACTGCACTATTCTGTCCCAGTTAATCCCTCTCACCACTATTCTGTCCCAGTTAATCCCTCTCACTACACTATTCTGTCCCAGTTAATCCCTCTCACTGCACTAGTCTGTCCCAGTTAATCCCTCTCACCACTATTCTGTCCCAGTTAATCCCTCTCACTGCACTATTCTGTCCCAGTTAATCCCTCTCACTACACTATTCTGTCCCAGTTAATCCCTCTCACCACTATTCTGTCCCAGTTAATCCCTCTCACTACACTATTCTGTCCCAGTTAATCCCTCTCACTACACTATTCTGTCCCAGTTAATCCCTCTCACCACTATTCTGTCCCAGTTAATCCCTCTCACTACACTATTCTGTCCCAGTTAATCCCTCTCACCACTATTCTGTCCCAGTTAATCCCTCTCACCACTATTCTGTCCCAGTTAATCCCTCTCACTACGCTATTCTAAGTCAAACCCTCATCAATGTGTCTTTATTCCCACCTTTACTACTGTGTGCTAATTCTCTTTCTTACTACTAAACCCTGATTCATCCCTTTGTCTACACTATTGTGGTGATCCTTTCCCGCCATAATGTCCCAGTTTACCTCTTCTCAGTGACCAATGTCCCAGTTTACCTCTACTCACAATGTCCCAATTTACCTCTACTCACAATGTCCCAGTTTACCTCTACTCACAATGTCCCAGTTCTAATACTTACCACAATGTCTCAGTTTTCCTTGCCAAATTCCCTCGATAATCCATTTACCAATAATTCTGGTTCATTCTCCTTTCATAATTCCCTCCCTACCTCCCTTGCTAACACGGGGTATAAATTCTCCCTAGAGTAGTGTTGTATGGTTCTCCCTCACACCACAGTGTTGTATGGTTCTCCCTCACACCACAGTGTTGTATGGTTATTGCACCATTGTCTTGGATGATGCTTCCATTTTTTCTTATTTTCCTTTTTAGTCTGTATATAAAGTACTTCTATTCAGTTTTTCTCTTCTATAAGATATTTTAGAATAAGAAGCCTTTATTAACTTTTCATTAGTTAGTTATCATCAGGGAATACTGTAACATAATTACTGTTATTTACCAAAACTGTAGTATTATCCAGTATTTCTCCTCTGTAGCGAAATGTGACATTTTTCTACCAATCACTAATCAATGGCACCGATTCCAAATTTTTCGTCGAGTCAGTGCTTCACCTGCTATCGTTTACATATGGCCGCTCCTCTGAGGCTTCGTTCACAATAGATGTGAAACCTTGCCTATTTTTGCCTTAGTAAATACTCTCCTTCATTTTCTTTTGTACAGTCTTTGAAATAATCGGAAATTGGTCTAACCTTTTCTTTTATCCGTTTCCGTGTTATAAGTTTTAAACTCCGAATTACACTTCTTGATTGTAACTTAATGTAAAGTTACGGAACGGAACCATTCAGTTTTTATTATCGGTGTTCGTAAGGATCACTGTTTAAAGGAAGACTGCAATATATTTATATAGTCAGGGCTTTAACCCAAAGAGGATTAAGAGCTATTGTTAACGATCGAATCACTGTTACAAATTCCTGTGTTATATATTAGGTAAACGTTGCCTCAGCATGACCTGCTATTTATACTACCTCATATTGTCTACTCCTACTGTAAGTGTGGTGAGTGCCTGACCTTCCCCGCCATCTATCTTTGTCTCCACGATTATATTACTCGACCCATTTTTTATTTTTGCCGACTCCTTGATGCTTTTTGACATAATGATAATTTCTGTCAGTCTTGCTCTAATATTTGCTTTTGGAAAACTCTTTATTAGATTTTTGCTCTGAATACTTATCAAACATTACTCTGTAAAAGTTCACCAATATTGTGTGTTTAGTAGTAACACGGTTGAGTGGTTCTTGGTACAGTACCTCACTTATTTTCTGACTGTAGGTATAAATGCCAATATATTTCTACAGTATCATATATGAGTCAACCTCTATATTCATTTCTTAGTTGTGATCTTCAGTCCTAGTTGGTCAGTCTAGTAATTCTATTCTAATAATGCAGCATTTAATTTTCTTATATTTTCTTCAGTAAGCTTATACACAGTGGTATATACTTTAGTAGGTTGCTTAGTTCTTTAACACAGTTGTATAACTTTCGTTAGTACTCTTATTCCCCCTAACAACACCCCATGGTAGTCACAGCTCCTGATGGCGTCTAGCCTATATTGATGCCCAACCCCATCAAGCCCCCCATCCATTACTGCCCCATCCAAAATGGTTACTCCCTTTTGGGTGCCTTGCCATCGTTGGAGTCCCACACGTATTTGCATTCCCCTTGTGCTGTAGCCTCTCCACCCACCTCACTCCCACAAAAAGTTTATTCCCGACGAGGTCCAAGTCCCTGGTGGAACTCCTCCCTTACCTAAACCTTACGTTATTAAAGACCTTCCATAATCCCAGAACCCCATTCTTACTGCACTCTCATTCCCTGCAAGAGACCCAACAGGTACCCAAACCTCTCAGCTTCCCCCTCTACGCTAGACACACCCGCACTGATAGGAAGGCCTAATTTCTATTGATATTTCAAAACGTTTTGGGTTTCACATCCTACTAGATCCACCCTATACTCGTTTAGGCTCTTCCACCTACCGTCCTGATCAACTAACGTGCCACTGTACTAAAACCTCACTCATTAATGAAATTTAATATCCACGAGCCTTTGCCGTATGCTATTCTAAAGAAACTTGTGTGTTGGCTGGAACCTTGCCCCATCCTGTCGTTCAAGACCACATCACTTTCCAGTCTCGTTGACGAGAGCTCCAGACTCCCTGCAGAAACCTTAACCCTCGTCCCTGCATTGAAAGTCCAGCCTTACCAATGTCTTATGTTAACTGAAACCAACTTCATTTGAGTCTGACATCAACTTGGTATCATTCCTTTAAAGTACCTTCATTCTTTACTGAAGTCTTATCCGTTACTGAAACTATACAGAATGGAGCACCAGCATTATTAGAGCTCCATTACTCTCCCTCTGTCGACAAATAAACTCATACAAATTGTGAATTTATTTTTATGCTGAAATAATATCCTTAACTGAAGCTTTTCTTGAATAGAATGCTCACTTTCTGCTGGCGCACCACCACTTACTGACCACTATCGCTAATTTAGCCTCACTTCTATGGAACTTCAGTCCTCCCCGTTACTACTGGAGCCCCATTACTTTTAATGTCCATTGTCAATGAGGCTCCAACCACTGCTGTTGCCTCTCATGGGAGAATTACCTCTGCTAAAGTTTCATCTCGGTTTATTCCCACTGGCACACACCGATGTCTCCTCCACCTCAGGCTTACTACATCCTACCTCAGTTGGCGTCCTAAACCTCTGGAAGTACATTACCACAGACATATACTTCCCTCTAAGAGTCCTAACTCATCTGAAATTTCATTCCCTCTTAGAGTCCTGCTTCCATGGATATAAAACCCTCTTTGACGCCTCGCCCTCACTTTAGCCTGCCTTCATAAGAGACCCACCCCACTCGACCTACTTCTCACCATATTCCCCATTCCCACGAAGTTCACTTTACTGAAATTTTATTCCCACTGGAGTCCCTTTCTCGATCAAGCCTCGTTCACCCAGGAACCTTCCTCTTAATGGAGTCACATCTCCAATAGTCCCCCCCTCTGCCCCCTCCCCCAGTTAAGTCTACTTTCTCCATTGTTCCACTCTTCTGAACCTTTCCTCCTCTTGTGTCCCTCTACTCTTGAACCTTTCCTCCTCTTGTGTCCCTCTACTCTTGAACCTTTCCTCCTCTTGTGTCCCTCTACTCTTGAACCTTTCCTCCTCTTGTGTCCCTCTACTCTTGAACCTTTCCTCCTCTTGTGTCCCTCTAGTTCCATCTTCCCTGGAGCCTCACTGGTACTGAAATCCCCAGTATTTTAGTCCTGTGCTTATTGGAGCCTGACCGCCACGGAGCTCTATTGTTACTGGAGGCTTCCCGCACACCAGTCTTATTCCATTAGAGATCCCCTCACTGGAGCACTGCCTTCACTGCAGCTCCACCCCCTCACTGGAGCACTGGCTTCACTGCAGCTCCACCCCCTCACTGGAGCACTGCCTTCACTGCAGCTCCACCCCCTCACTGGAGCCCTGCTCACACTGTAGCTCCACTCCCATTGGAACCCTGCCCACACTGCAGCTCCACTCCCACTGGAGCCTGCCCACACTGCAACTCCACTCCCACTGGAGCCCTGCCCACACTGGAGCCCTACCTTAGTGCCAAACAGAGGACCTATTTCTAACTAACCAATATTTTGCCTTTAACTCTCCTGTGCCCTCTCCTCTCCCGGCCACCGCTAGTCTCGCTTCCAGACCATCGCCCGTGTGAGTATCTTACCTTGTAGGTATACTTCTAGTATTAATACATCATCATACTCCAGGTATATCTATAAATGCATTAATATACAGCCATCTTTTGTTAGACACTGTATTTCTAAGTCTGATCCTATTGGTAAAAATTCTCCTAACAGTAAAGTTTACTTATTCTATTAATATTAAAAATTTATCCCTTACTTATGTTTTTTCATGATAGTAATACATAAGCATCTAGTGTGTATCCATTCATCTCTATCACTAAACAACCATCATGTATTAGTTCTTCCCATAAACCTTCTCTTGTAGCTGTGATGCCCCAGTTCACTCCAATACGAATTACCAAATTATAGTCTGTACCATGGGACATGCCATCCCTCCCTCCCAGCATCCCCCAGATTCAAGGTGTTTCCCACGGCCACAATACCATGTTGAGGTACAGAAAGTAGTCAGTGCATCACGAAAATAATCTGAATAAAATAATTTTTGTTTAACATTTTAGTAAAAAGAATTAAAGCTAGTTTTGGGATATCTCTCTTTTAATTGGTTCTAGCAATGTCTAATGATTATAAATGTACTGAGTTGATAGTAGTACCTCTTCGGTAATGTCTTAAAGCTTTTCCAGTTAGGAAGAAAAGAAACTCTGAATTGACTGTCAGTTTGTATGTACACGGAAGTAAGACGGGCCCTTAGGTTCAATCAGAGGGTCAAATGCTCTACGTTGTTTGCAGTAGAATTGATACACCTATAATGTATAACTATTTTATGATAGTTGTGTAAATAAAGTAGGTGTATACATATTGTCACACTGGTTGTACTGTATGTTTGTCCACACCAATAACTGTAGTGTGTGGAAGGAAATCGCACCTCACCGTTCAGGTTTGTTGGTGCGGACAGGTTTGATAAATTTGTGGGTTTAGCTAATATACAGTAGTCATGCAGACGTTTTAATTGTTGCCCAAATACCAAAAACACCCCAACAATTGTGTTCGTCCGAGAGGTTTACTATACGCAGTCTAATTATGAGATAAGCTTTGATAGTTGAAGTTAACGGCGCAGTAATTCCTCTCGTAAAAAATATAAAATATACGTCGTGTATATAATTGATATAGCCGAATGATGTTTGCCAAATATTGTGATGAAGATGTTGATATTTGTGTCTTGGAGATGTATAGCCATTAATATCTATGGGGTGTTATACTGATATAAGACAATACATATTTTTTGTCTGAACATCACCAAGTTTCCAAAATAAGAACTATGAGCAGGTTGCCCCTCTGAGCGGTACACATTCTCCTCTAACTGGTATATTTCCAATTCTGACTGAATATTTCCCCCTGACTTATTATCTACCCCCCCCCTTGACTGGTATATCTACCTCTGTGACTGGTATATCTGCCTCTGTGACTGGTATATCTGCCTCTGTGACTGGTATATCTGCCTCTGTGACTGGTATATCTGCCTCTGTAACTGGTATATCTGCCTCTGTGACAGGTATATCTGCCTCTGTGACTGGTATATCTGCCTCTGTAACTGGTATATCTGCCTCTGTGACTGGTATATCTGCCTCTGTGACTGGTATATCTGCTCCCTCTGATGGTATATTTTTCCCCTGACTAATACATTTTGCCTCCTCTGACACACGCTGCCTGTCTACACCTGTCTCTGTATTTCACTCGTCTGAGTTACACTTCTCACCTCCCCCGACTTGTATATTTAGTCTGGTTGATTGGTGTAATGTCTCTGTCTGTGTGGTTGGTCTGGCTCATGTTTGTCTCTCCTACTGGTCGAGAAGGAAGGTCCTTAAGTGGTAGAGATGACCTCTGATTGGTAGGAGAATTGACTAGTACAGAGGACTTGACTGTTACAAGTGATCCAACTGGTACAGAGAACTTGACTGTTACAGGCGATCTGACTGGTACAGAGGACTTGACTGTTACAGGTGATCTGACTGGTACAGAGGACTTGACTGTTGCAGGTGATCCGACTGGTACAGAGGACTTGACTGTTACAGGTGATCTGACTGGTACAGAGGACTTGACTGTTGCAGGTGATCCGACTGGTACAGAGGACTTGACTGTTACAGGTGATCTGACTGGTACAGAGGACCTTAGAGGTACAGATAACTTGTAATAACACGTAGTTATATGAGTCGGTCAATATATCCAGCGGATGATTTATATTAACTGTGTGATATTATTAATAGTCATACCATTTGAAATTATTTGACACAATAATTCTCCATAGGTGGATATGAGCCCGGGACTGAACTACACCTTCCGTGTGCTGGCGTTCAACCGTGTAGGTATGTCTGATCCAAGTGAGGACACTGCCCAGTGCTTCCCGCCAGGACTCCCGCCTGACCACCACCCCTACAACGTCACTGTCACGGGCACATCACCCGGCACGCTCGTCATCTCCTGGCAGGTAATAACCATACTGCTCACTCTGTAACACTCCTGTATAAACACTAACCAGGCAGAATACCTTGTTAGTGTCTTAAGCTAAGCTGACACATTCCAAGACTGACATAGGTGCAGGGGACACATCTAGCCACTTGATGGTGACTTCGCTGCCTGCGGCGTCCGATCCATGACCCTGTGGAGATGGCACCTCTAGACAGCTTTCTAGATACCCTGTCCAGATGGCAGTCTGGTTGTTGATACAGTGCAGGTGGTTCTCAGCTGCACCCTGACAGTGATAACCTGCATGGATCCATCGTGAGTGCGCCAAACATCTCGTACTGTGCATCAGCTCATTCACCCGGCTGTACTGCTTCTTCCCATAGGGGGTGCAGATGGCCTCTTCTTCCATCATAGCATGGTAACCAGGCAGGGCAGTGCAGACATCTCTTCCATGTACATGCACGATTGCTGTGAGATCCAGGTAACGAGTACGCTGCTGTGTGTCTGTGCGTAAGATCAGCTGTGAGCCAATACAATAACAGAATGAGACGCCAGTAACTACCTCGTCACTGTCTGGAGAATTGATGACCATAGCTGGAGCGCCATGATGTTGCCTGAGCTGCATGCAACAACAGTCTAGTGTCGGCCTCTACGTGTGTACATCTCAGTTCAGCCTCTTCAACTTTCTTGACTTCGGTCATCTGCTCATTGGTGTTCAACCTGTTTGTGTCAGTCACAAACAGTCTTGCCTCCTCAGCCCTGGCTAATCTTCTGTAATCGTGGTTTCAACGCTTTTCAAAGAAGCAGCACTTAGCTGATCACTCTCCACATTCCTGAGGTTTCCACAGCTGACGTGAGGGTCAGAGGGTGGAGAGGCTCACATCTTCGTCGACCGAAAGGAAGTTTCATTATATCTTGGCAGAGTATGCTCATCGATGGAATGCTTGTCTGTACTATCAATCTCGTTCCCCTTCGGGAAGGTCCAGCCACTGCAGTTTCTTTGCTGCTAGATTCGCATCCGGCACTTTCTAGTGCCTGATGGTCTTCTCCAAAACGTACGGTGCATAACAGTTATGGGTCTCACTAGCTGTGTCACACGTCATGGCAGGGGCTGCTCATCGTGGAGATAATATTTCAGTAGTTTATACATCAACTGATCGCTGTTCAGAGTTAATCTGGCGTAAAAGACAGCGATGACATGGGACATTAATTTACAGTAACAACGTTACTAGTTCAATACTAACCGGTCATGGTAATAGTTCGCGGACAGGGTTTGCATCCGCTCTGATAATGTTTAACTTTTAATAATTTATTTTGACAGACCATGGCACCTGAAGAACATAATGGGCCGGACTTTCACTATAAAGTCCTCTGGCGAACTGATGACGCTGATGACGCCGACGATGACGAAGAGAACGTCACCACAACTGATGAAGTCGAAGGCGAGACCAAGACTGAGGACGAAGAAAATGACGACGATGGTTGGCACACAATGATCTTCGATGACTGGGAAAAAGTTTGTAATCTACAGTAACTGTTGTGTCCGCCATTGGACACGATTAATTTTTATTATAAATGTTCAATAAATTAATTCTCAACTGTGTGTTTACCAAGAATACGGACTTTACTGTACAGTATTTGAAGCAAAAAGTTATACATTTATACACTAATTGAATATACCTTCAAAACACACCATTAATAACATCAAGTATGGCGTTCTGGATATACTTTAGAACCAGGTGGAGATGACGGAGCTGCCGCCTTATCTGGAGTATGAAGTAGAAGTGGAGGCCCACAACGCCTACGGTGCCGCCCCACCGAGCCTCCTCACCTATACCGGCCACTCCGGCCAGGACGGTAAGCACTATGCGTTCATCTTAAAGGTTAAAGGTAAAATAATATTTTTTTATGCAGATCTGCTGTGTACAGTATCTCACAAAAGTCTGTCCACACACTGTGTGAAACGTTACGGGGCCACTAGTGATAGATATTGGGACATCCATTTACTTTGGTATATAGTTTGATATAAGTGAAGTAATGTGTGTGTATCTTGGCTTAATTAATATGATGTTCGGTCACCAGATGTAGTAGGATCAGTGTGCCACAGGGCCACACATACCAACCCTCCCGGGACATCACGAGTTGCATGTAGCATTTCGGAAGTCATCGGACCCATCCTGACAGATACTTTTTTGAGATACTGTACAAGTGTTGTTCACATCTATGGAGAAGTGTTTAGCGATGTTTGCCTCATGCGAAGGTCGACGGTGAGATTGTCTCATTTACACTTATTTACTCAAATAAATTTAGCCTTTCATTTGGGGTTGTATATTATTGGGTACTGTTTATTCAATAATTAAAAATAAATCACTTTTCATCTCCATGGTGGCCTGATAAAGCCAGTTGACAGTGTATTTTACTTTAGTCACACTACCTATTATTAGGTAAAACTGGGGAGTTTATCCTAAAGTAACAACTGTTCGTGTGGATCACTGTACTTGTCCATAATTGGATTATCATGGATCATGAAGCTGAGACAACTCTACCACAGAACCTGAAGACGAGCCTGACGACCTCAAGGTGCTTGATGCTGACGCCACCGACGCCGTCCTTACATGGACACCCGTTGACCAAGACTCTCTTAACGGCCTGCTTCTTGGCTACAAGGTTAGGTGTAAGGGGAGGTCTTATGGTACACCAATTAAACACTGAAGTTAATATTTTATTTTTTTATCAGTATTGTATTCTATCATCGATGTATCGTAAAGTTATAGACTTAATAATAATAGTTGTTATGCTTTTAATAAATACTACATAAATGTATCTATTATTAGATTGAGTATTGGGAAGACCATGATGGTGATGATGACGATGATGAACTTCACGAAGAAGTGTTGGCGACAGGATCTGTAGGTCGCGCAGAGTTAAAGGGTCTCACACCCTTCATGTCGTACCGGGCTAGAGTGAGTGCCGTCAATTCCGCTTTCACAGGTCCTGCCAGCACCATCGTTGCCTTCAAGACTGCCGAAGGAGGTTAGCACTTCACCTGCAATATATCTTTATTTGGTTTAGATGGCTTTCAAAACTAGTCATAAGTCATAATCATTTCAGTAGAAGAGAATTATGGAAGATGATGTATATAATTTACAAGACCAAGAACTTAAACTGTATTTGTTGCTAGATGTGTGGAGGGATTGGAGACACCCTTGATCAATATCTTGGGACCTTATGAAACATCAACATGGTAAAACACATCTGTTACAGCGTAAGAACGACTGGCGGAGAAAGCACATATTGTTAATGTCTCCCATCTTGCATCATAGCAGGAGAAGATTGACAAATGTGAAAAATAAATGTGTGTTGCCGTAGTACGCATTCCTTAATTCATGAACACCAAACTGAATGTATCCTTCGTCTCAACAGAGTCCGGGCCTGTGTCGAACATGGAGTCGAAGCAGCTGGGGGATGACAGTCTACTCTTAAGCTGGGAAGCACCAGAGGAGCCACACGGTGTTGTGAGAGGCTACAAGGTGCATTACTGTACAATCAATGGAGACGGGGAAGAAGGCCCAGTGACTAACTACAGTGAAACTCTGACTCCCAACTTAAACATTGTTAAACTGACAGACTTGGAGAGTGGCGCCACCTACAGGGTTACTGTCGCTGCTATCAATGGGGCCGGGGATGGCGAAGGGTGAGTTGTAGGGTCATTCCTCTGCCCGGTTTATTAGACGTATATTGGCATAGTTAAAATAAGTTAAGATATTTAATTAAGTATAGTTAACGGGCCCCAGATACAGTATAGTTAACGGGCCCCAGATACAGTTTGGTTAACAGACCCCAGATACAGCATAGTTAACGGGCCCCAGATACAGTATGGTTAACAGATCCCCAGATACAGCATAGTTAACAGACCCCAGATACAGTATAGTTAACGGACCCCAGATACAGTATGGTTAACAGACCCCAGATACAGTATGGTTAACAGACCCCAGATACAGTATAAGGAACAGACTCCAAATACAGGGACGCCCAGTCCACCCAGCTGTAAACGGGTACCTGAGTTTCCAACTTGGGGAAGTGAAGGCGGTCGAGAGAGCAGTACTAGAACCTTGATACAGTAATATATTCCACTGCACAAACCGACTACATGTTGTTCAAGACAAAACTCTGCTGAATGTGAAGTTAATCAACAAATATTAAGTTCTTAAGAGTAATCGTGTATGACGAAGAAGAGTGTGACAAGAGTACATTTACAACGTCAGAAGATCAAAGTGAAAACAGTAAAGTTTCACAGTTACAAAATATAAGTGTTGAAGAAAATCCATCTGTAAGGACTAACAAGGAGGAAACGTTGTTTACAAAACCCCTTTATCTTAGAGTACATATACTTCCATATTTTACCCCCTGAGAGTAATTTAGCGCACTGTAGTGTCTTCCCGTAATGATTAATTTAATTTATTCACGTTTTATAGAGTAAGTTCTCTGTAAGTGTAGGTGGAAGGAGTGGAACAATAGAGGTGGAGAGATGGAAGAAGTGCATCACTCCCTGTATGAACTACTGGTATAATTATTACTTCACGGTGATGCAATGATATACAGAATTTGAGTTTCTTTAATGTATGTTTGTATAGAATATTTAAAATTTTGATTAGGTTACTGTAAATAAGGGAGTGCAGGGGTGTGACGTGCACTGTTATGACATTGACAAAGTGTAAGTCCAAGTTAATTAATAAATCATAAATGGAATGTGGAAGTTCTGTTATCACAGTATACTAGTCACAAAGACAGAGGCTAAAAATTTCTCACTAATATCGTCTTTATACACAAAAAATTACACGGAAAGGAATTCCCTGAAAACCCGGATTTTATTGTTTAGTTTTAAGAGACAATGTTGAGAAAAGGAGACACCAGAAAATGTTTTGGTTAAGGAACTTTACTAACTATAGGTTGGAACATAACATTGACGGGTTACTGTTCATGTATTTTTATCTCTCGGTTGTAGAAGTATTAGTCTGTCTGCCTGTGTCTGTCTGTTTGTCTTGACTCTCCCCTTAAGGTAGGAGTGTGTTGTGTCAGCAGAAGAGAAGAGGTGTGTAAAAAGTCTCTTAAAGGTTAAACAATATGAGTTCTGTTCATGTGATTATAAACAAGAGTGTAGGCAGATAAAGTTTTGTAGATGGCGGAAAGATTTATTAGATTAACTTTGAGTGGAACATAATGTAACTAAACCTTAAAAGTAACAGTAAATGTAATATTTAAGTTAAGGATTCATTAACTCTGATAATTCATGTGATAAATAAGTTCAAAGAGAATGAATTTGACTGACATAAGGTGGTCAGTGTTCAGTCTCTGAGGAGGTAATTGATACCTGACCATGTGGTGTATGGATAAGTGTGGATGAATTACTTGAACAGCGAGTGGTGGCTCTGAGACTCAAGTGTACTCTATTATTACAGGTTGTCGCTGGATCATGACATGGAGGTATTAGATCCCCGTGTCCCCGCGGTGCCGGTGTTTACTTGGCTAGTACTCGAGGAGGAAGATGAGGAGCAGCCCGGCACTGACAGAGACGGTGACGGTGACGTAGACGACAACGACGTTAGAAACAAAAACATTATTATTGGTGACACTGATGGCGATGGTGACGTAGACGAAGATGATGTCCTAGATACTGATAATGACGGAGATATTGATGAAGATGACATAAATGTTGCGGACATCAACAATGACGGTACTGTAGACGTGGAGGATGTAAAAGCTGCTGACAGGGACAATGATGGGTTCGTGGACATAGGTGACATCGGCGATGAGGATGGAGATGGTGACTTTGACGGAGCAGATGTACTCGCCGCGGACGAGGACGGTGACGGTGATATCGACTCTTCAGATGACGACGAAGAGGATGTGCTTTTGGAGGACAGGGATCAAGATGGTGATATTGATAAGGACGATGTAGTGGACATCAACCACGATGGTATTCTCGACGAGAAAGACTTTAGGGCCGCAGATGTTGATAACGATGGAGATGTTGATGAAGACGATGTGAAAGTCGCAGACAAAGATGGAGACGGTGATATTGATGGCGCTGACTTGACCGACTTGGACAAAGACGGGAGAGTAGACGGTGATGACCTTGAGGTGGTGGACATAGATGGGGATGGTGATGTAGACTCCCGGGACTTCTCCTTAAAGACGGTCTTCCTTACTGATGTTGATAATGATGGTGATGTCGATTCAGACGATGTTCTTGACATCGATAAAGATGGTGATGTAGACGAAGATGATCATGCAATCGCCGATATTGATAATGATGGTGATGTTGATGCTGATGACGTTAAAGCCGGTGATAAAGATGGTGACGGTGATATTGATGCTGTAGATATTGGAGATGAAGATAATGATGGTGATATTGATGGTCTTGATGTTCTAAAAGCTGATAAAGATGGTGACGGAGACATTGATGCAAGTGATGATAATGAAGAAGGTACACTCCTTGAAGACCGAGATGGTGACGGTGACTTTGATCGTGAAGATGTTACCGATTTAGATGGTGATGGTGATATTGATAGTGAGGATATAGCCGCCGCAGATGTAGATGATGATGGTGATGTTGATATGGATGATCTCAACATCGCTGACAAAGATGGTGATGGTGATGTTGACGAAGCTGACATGGCCGACCTTGATGGTGACGGCAAACTTGATGGTGATGACCTTGAAATAAATGATCGTAATGCTGATGGTGTTATTGATGCCAAAGACTTCACCTTCAGGAACACTTTACTTGCTGATACTGATGGCGATGGTGATATAGATAGTGACGATGTCCTCGATATTGATGGTGACGGAGACATTGATGAAGAAGACATTAAAGCCGCGGATATTGATGATGATGGTGATATTGATGGTGATGATGTAAAGCAGGGAGATAAAGATGGTGATAATGATGTTGACTCCGCTGATGTACATGACATTGATGGTGATGGTTTTATCGATGAAGACGATCTTGATGTTGAGGACAGGGATGGTGATGGTGATGTTGATGCCACTGACTTCGCTCTCCGCAAAGTATTTCTTGGAGACACTGACGGCGATGGAGACGTTGACAGAGAAGACGTTCTTGACACTGATGGTGATGGTGACATTGATGATAAAGACTTTGATGTTGCTGACATCAATAACGACGGTAATGTAGATATGAAAGATGTCGCTGCTGCTGACAGAGATCACGATGGAGACGTTGATGAGGCTGACATAGGAGATGAAGATAACGACGGAGACATAGATGGAAATGATGTGATCGCTGCAGATGAGGATGGTGATGGTGATATTGATGCTGCAGATGACGATGGTGAAAGTATCTTGCTCTCAGATACTGATGGTGATGGTGACGTTGACCTGAACGATGTAATAGACCTCGATGGTGACGGAGACATCGACGAAGATGATAATAAGGCCGCAGACATTGACAATGATGGTGACGTTGATGTTGACGACGTTAAAGCTGCAGATAGAGACAAGGATGGGGATGTAGATGCTGCAGACATTGTTGACATTAATGATGATGGTCATATTGACGGTAGAGATCTTGTGGGGTTAGATAGAGATAATGACGGCGATATTGACTCGACGGACATTGAGAATTTGGACGTGTTCCTCAAAGACACTGATGGTGATGGTGATGTAGACGAAGACGATGTCCTTGACGTTGACCATGACGGGGATATTGACGAAGATGACATTGCTGTGGCCGATATTAATAACGATGGTAACATTGACTCAGACGATGTTGTAGCTGGTGACCGAGACGGCGACAATGATGTTGATTTTAAAGACATCGGGGACGAAGATGGAGATGGTGACATTGATGGAAGTGATGTCGTGATTGCTGATCGGGATGGTGACGGCGACATTGACGCTGCCGATGAAGGTCGAGGAGTGGAAGTACGCGTCAACTGGACACCAGACTTGGAGGCTCACCCAGGGGTTGACTTCTATGTTCAGAACAGGTAAGAATCTACCTTTTGCATGACACTCTTTCACTAAGGTACATTGTTCATAAGAGTTTAGTGTACACTTGCTGACTACTGGGTACCAATGGTAAATGACCTTACCTACCCACGAACTGGCCAAATTGACTACCCGGATCATGAACTGGTCCATATTGCAACCTGGGCATAACACAATCATTATTTTCATTTTAAAAGTAAATTTGGTTTCGATTTTCACCTTGAAAATGTTATGAATATCTGATTCTATAAAAGATGATTACTAAGACATAGGAAAGAACCAGGTTTTTCTATAATGGCATGCCAGTGTTGCATATTATATCATGGGGCACAGATACATGTAGGACTATGAGACGCTCTATTGGTCAGTGTTCCAGAAGTTAATACCATCATGAAATATAACCATTATTGGTTCATAGCTAATATGTGTAAAACGTTTTCCTGGTGACGGCAGGGTGAAGGGAACACAACACTGGAAGTCATCCCCTGTGGAGCGTCAACACCTCTACCAGACCATATCAGGTCTTGATCCTCGTCGATCCTACGAGGTCAGGATAGTGGCCAAGGACGGGCCCTACGAGACGCCCTCCGATATTAAGTACCTCGCAGCCACAGAAGGTCAGTGCATACATGTACACAGTGGCAAGGTGACCTTGCCACTGTGTTTGAACAAATATGATTTAGCTACGTAATTTATTATAAAAAAACGTGAAATTTATAATTTAATTTCACTGACCAGTTAAATTTAGTTAAATTTTTATTTGTTACATGAAATTCTGTTGTGTACTGCATTCGAAGAAATTTCTTCTCAGGGCCCACTTATTTCTGTGACATGAATGAAGTAATTACATTAATCTTCAGCGGAGTGACACACGTCTGAGGGAAGGTATATCGGTATATCTCGTCTCTTATTACATTACTGAATTGTGATCTTTCATCCAATTTTCACAAGGTGTGCTGGTGGTTATTTGTCAGTTATATTATCCTTCAGAGGACACCTGCAATGTCATATGTGCTTCCCCTCGTCCACCGTAGTTAAAAGGAAAGCCTCTTGGTAATGTAATGTCTTTTGTTATCAATCATTTGGTAAGATTTAACACTTATGCTGAGGAAAGTTATCAGGATATAGAGGTGTGTGTTGATTACCTCTATAAGCCAGAATCTTGAATAAGTTTGTGCTCTTCTTTCTCTGTGTGACTGACCCAAGAGGAGCCTTTATGAAAATTAAATATCGTGGAAAATCAAGTAAATCCATCTGCTTGTAGTCTTGGGCAGCTCCACGTCCTCGATACTTTACTGTAAACTGAATCCTAGGAAACAGTTTTGTAAATTCAGGCTCTGAAATCTTTGTAAACTCAGACTTTTGATGATGACTTTGTACAAACCCAAGGAGTGCAGTCTTTGTAAATTGAGTCACCCTTGGATTTTTTTCCTTCTTTTCCAAGCTACAACCTCCGTATTGTGTGTGTCAGCCGAGGCTCATGGGATTACTGAGAAGATGTTTGAAAATATACCTGAAAGACTTTTACATATTGGTGACTAGAACAGTTTGTCAAAATTGTTGAATTAGAACCCATCTTATATCACACATTCAGATACAAACGTTCCTTCAGATTCCCAGACCCTATACTGTAAAATCACAGCTAAGGGACCCAAGTACAACCTCACACTTCTGTAACATAGAACTCTTAAGTGTTAACCTAAAGGAAAGCGTAAATACAAGCTCTGAGAACTCGATCTTTAGTCCAGGATCCTGAAACTCAAGTGTCATCCAGCATTTATACCCCGAGTTGAGGAATGAATCGAGGTACTGTATGATCTTGGCTTCTTTTAGCGTAAATCTTAAGTGAAACCCCGTGAAGGAAACTATAGGGATCCACAATACATGAAAACTTAAAACCACAGAACTTTTTTTTTTAAACTCTGAAAGAAACTAAGTGCAGGTCGAACGTAATCCCTGGAATCCTTAGGCTGACGAACAGTACATTTCAGGAATTAAGTCATAAAGCAACCTCTCAGAAGCTTAGTCTTAATCCAGCCTCCCAGAAGCTTATTCTTAACACAGCCTCCCAGAAACCACCAAGCCTGCTGGATGGCGAGTACTAATTTACTTTCCTGGAAGATACAGTAAGTGTCAAGTAAGACCTCGTGATGGCCACACCTTCAGTATGATCGGCTACAACACCCCTGTAAGATCATCCTCTAGGAATGTGATTTTGTTTTTGAATACATCTTCTACCAGAGTTCACGACAATGTTAGAAATATACCACGTACAGAACCTCTGAGCCATTCTTTCTTTAAGCAGACGATCCGAACTTATCCTAACTCATCAACCCAAACGGTGCTGAAGATTAAAAAGGTTTAGTGGTCCTTTTCGTGGGAGTAATTAATGCCTTAACGATGATCATAATGCATAGGTTACTATGAAAGAGTTATGTGTTGCCAATTCGGGAAATATTCTTCCAAACCTAACCTAACCTATTAAGTGACCCTAAGTACGTTTTTATTTCCCCCATGAACCATGTTCCTACAATCAGGCCACTCTTATTGGTCTAACTTAGTGGGTTTTAAATTTTTATTATTTTTTATTATTGACCGAAGGCGTCTGGTGTTGAGGATAATTTCCTATACGTATATAAGATATTAGTATATATTTTTTTTACATTTATACCGCAATTATTTATATATCAATCTAATCATCTGCAGCGTCAATCATATATTATCGTACACGCGTTTATTACCATGTTCAGGACCACCCCATGAATATTTCTATACCATTCTTACTATCACTCATCAGTTGAAGAAATCTCAGAAATTGTTAGAGATTAATAATTTATATTGATATTAATTTACAAAGTTAGTATCACTCGCCTTATTTATATTTAAATTACAATAAACGAGCCTAGCCACGATCTCTCCCCACTTAGGAGTATAAAATCGCTTTCTTGTATTGTCACAAAAAAATAAGGTATTTGAATGTGTCATTGTTCTCTGCTGCTTTATTTGTTTGAGTCATTTGTCTTCATATAATTAGTGAAAAGATAAGTAGTGGCGAATGTGTCTCCGAAAGCGTGAATTTGTATGTGACTTCAAACTTTTTTCCACTCATATCTTGAAAGATAATTTTTCCAAGCAGTTATATTTTTACATACCTTAAATTCAGCATTAAAGTGAGCTAGAACAGGGTACCGTTAACAGTTTTTATATGGATTTATTTGTGATATATCGATATTAATCAATTATTATGTACGAGCCAATGAATCTCTGATAACTTTGGCGGGACTGAATAGCTCTGATTTTTATAATACACCACTTATTCTTTATCCCCGGAAGTGTGCAGCACTGAATCATAAACTTGTGTAGATGTAATGTAGCAGCTTTGGTCTGAAACTGAAGGTTGGTTTTTCCAAGTCACTGACGGCATCACTTACACGATTGTGGAGTTACTTTACACTTATTCTCCTTAGGGTAACTTGTTTTCACCATTTAAGAGGAACATAGAAGAAGTGGTTGGCTTTGGTGAGGCGATAGTCAACCTCACAGTGATCTGAGACATGTACTGTACCTCGACTCTTGAGCGCTTCTCGGCAATTTGTCTCAATGATAAAATCGATCAGATGGTTCAGGCGAGGGTGCAGTCAGGAGACCTTGAACTTGGGCTGCCTGAAGAAGGTGTTAGTCAGCAATTCATCTACATATATAAGCTACATTTTATTTGGACTCAGCCGATTATGATAAGTTTGGTGAATTACTGGGTGATAGGGACTCGTGAGTGTGAGTACGTCTTGAGGTGCTGGGTGAGTGTGAGTACGTCTTGAGGTGTTGGGTGAGTGTGAGTACGTCTTGTAGTGTTGGGTGAGTGTGAGTACGTCTTGAGGTGTTGGGTGAGTGTGAGTACGTCTTGAGGTGTTGGGTGAGTGTGAGTACGTCTTGAGGTGCTGGATGAGTGTGAGTACGTCTTGAGGTGCTGGATGAGTGTGAGTACGTCTTGAGGTGCTGGGTGAGTGTGAGTACGTCTTGAGGTGCTGGATGAGTGTGAGTACGTCTTGAGGTGCTGGGTGAGTGTGAGTACGTCTTGAGGTGCTGGATGAGTGTGAGTACGTCTTGAGGTGCTGGATGAGTGTGAGTACGTCTTGAGGTGCTGGGTGAGTGTGAGTACGTCTTGAGGTGCTGGGTGAGTGTGAGTACGTCTTGAGGTGCTGGGTGAGTGTGAGTACGTCTTGAGGTGCTGGGTGAGTGTGAGTACGTCATGTGAGTGCAAGATGAGTACGCGGACATCATAAAGGCACAGAGTCTTAATTTTATGCTGCAGGCAGACTGTACCATACATCCCAACGGTTGTAGTGTGTGTATGAATGGACGCCTTGAAGATATACATGGCCTGTGTATGTTCTGATGGTGTAAGAACTGAGTATATTTCAGGGTGATATATGGAGACTTCTTTTTCTTATGCTGTATGAAATGTATGGGTGAATGTATGTCCTAATGATACATGGTGAGTGGTACGTCGTGGGTGAATGTATGTCCTAATGATACATGGTGAGTGGTACGTCGTGGGTGAATGTATGTCCTAATGATACATGGTGAGTGGTACGTCGTGGGTGAATGTATGTCCTAATGATACATGGTGAGTTGTACGTCGTGGGTGAATGTATGTCCTAATGATACATGGTGAGCGGTACGTCGTGGGTGAATGTATGTCCTAATGATACATGGTGAGTGGTACGTCGTGGGTGAATGTATGTCTTAATGATACATGGTGAGTGGTACGTCGTGGGTGAATGTATGTCCTAATGATACATGGTGAGTGGTACGTCGTGGGTGAATGTATGTCCTAATGATACATGGTGAGTGGTACGCCGTGGGTGAATGTATGTCCTAATGATACATGGTGAGTGGTACGTCGTGGGTGAATGTATGTCCTAATGATACATGGTGAGTGGTACGTCGTGGGTGAATGTATGTCTTAATGATACATGGTGAGTGGTACGTCGTGGGTGAATGTATGTCCTAATAATACTAAATGAGAACTCTTTCCGTTCAGCCGGAGGTAAATGTATTTCCTGGCGTTAATGACAAATATTTGAGGGAGACGGAAGATCTAAGTGACACAAAATGAAGTCTATGAAGAAGGAAAGTAGTGGTAGTATACACTCGACTGCATTGTGCTGGTTCGCTTGCAATGTTGAAGGAACGTGCATTCCACTGGTGTAGCGTGGGGGGGGTAGTTTAGGTCCAAGTGCTGTGCTGTCCGAGAGACAAAATTCAGAACACAGTGTATCAGGGAGGCAATTAAATATCTTGAGTACCTTGTTAATAATGGTCGATGGCAACAACGTAACAGGCAGACAATACAGTATGAACACACATGTCTGGTGGTGTCACTAGATCAAGTGGCAGACAATTCAGTATCAACACATACTTGGTGGTGCTTGTGGCAACATTACAACTTGGTTCCATATTCATCCCCAGGACGTGTGTTCTCCCAAGACTTTCCACATTGTATTCAACACTTAAATCATATTGTAAGCATAGATCAAGGTCGTCGACTCTGAGTTAACATAACATTAGAGGAGCATGCGGAGCCCCGCGAACGGTAACCTTAGCCGAAACACTGGTCGGGTGCCAGAGACGTCTGAAAATAGTGTTTGAGTGTGGTGCCGTATATGTGGCGGGAGCGTTACCGGCTACAGGTCTGGCAGCTGCTAGTAGTGTGTGGCTGTGTGGCCGGTGAACGTCGCTCGGGACTTTACACATTTTGACATAATCAAGGTGAGGGTGTCACGCCCCCTCACCTCCCCCTCGACCCTTACCAGCATCTCCACTTATATTTATGGTATTGAATGTTTAAGCGACACCCAGTGAACCTCCTATAAGGTGAGGAAAAAAGATATATGGAGGAATTATGCGATGGGTGGTTGAGAGCGCAGCCGTCACACACTGCACTATACTGTACACTGTATGTACAGTGAGCGGGGTGATGGACTTGGCTGCCTTCACGTTCACTAATTGCTTTAAAGGAAGTCTTATGTTTTTTAATATATATTTATTTTTCAACGTACAGCTTCAGACAACTTTTTTGATACTGTCCATTATGTGAACGTTAATAAAGTTAAGCTTTCACATTCTATAACACGACTTTTTGATATATATATATATATATATATATATATATATATATATATATATATATATATATATATATATATATATATATATATATATATATATATATATATATATATATATATAATATTTTTGCAGCTATGCCAACACCAGGAACAGTAGCTACTCCGACGTCTGGTAAGACCCACAAAGTGTATTATCTTTCCATAGCTTGTCAATATAAGTAGCAGTGCCAAGGGTCCCGGTGTTACACATTATACAAGCACTGTGTGTGTGTGTGTGTGTTGCTGATAGTGCACTTCACTGCGATTTGTTCAGTAAATTAAATCTTAAAGATTATATCAAGAACACTGTTTGTTGTTCCTGACCCAGCACACCACACCTGCTGACCCAGACTCAAGTTTAACTCTTGGTTTACTTTTAAATATTGAATTTTTGTGGTCTAATTTAGTTAACAATTTGGAGAGAGAAACGAAAGATTTTACTTTACTCGAATTACCGGTTTATCAGACAAAGGTCCTTATTGTCAAGTTTGTAAAAGTGACGTTAGTTATAGTGAGGCCGCGTTGATTTTATCTTATTACTGTACATGTTTGTTTTACCAAAGTACATGTAAAGTTTATCAAAGTATGTGTACAGTTTATCGGAGTATGTGTACACTTTATCAATCGGCATTGTCTTAAAATTAAAATTAAAATGTTTTTATGAAGTATATAATTGGCAACAGCTGTCAGGCGTGTTGATCAGCACCAGTGGACTCAGCACTACGCGATCAACCTTAAAAAAAAAAGACTTACACTGTTTGGTCCATAAATCACCTATTGAGCCATCTTGTTCATCTTTTTTGACATGTTCCTCCACAAAATGATTCGTGAATTTACTTTTTTATAAACCAACAATTAATAGAAAATTATATAACGAAGACCAAACTTTACCATGATATACTCCAGTCACACGATAATTTCTAGTGATTAATTTTAGGATCGATGGTATGGAATTTTATTATCATTAAAACACTTCAGACCGATTAGAGAAGTCATTACGATTTGAATATTGTTACTATATTACTGGCAGACATATATTATAAGATATACCAGTGACAACTCTCCTCTACATATATTTTGTTGTTTTATAATGGCTGTCACAAAGGGCCTCAGAATTCACCCTTAACATTACCAGATCCTGACGTGATATTGACCGAGTTTAATTAAAACTTAACATACAAAAACAAATGAGACTCTTACTTCTCATTGGGTGCCATCAGTCAATCATAGTTTCATGTTTATTTTAGATCTTTCTTATCACCTTTAAGGAAAAGGAAATAGAGAATTAGATAGAGGTGACAAGAACGGACACCACATACACCCCGCTCGGTCTGGGCGTATACCGTACGTGAGGAGAGTTAGTGAACCGATGCAAAAATCATCCTTTTGTAAAATTATCCACTTAAAGTAGTTTTTGGCCCTTGGTTGGTGAGGTAAAGCGTATGGCATGTATCAGGAGGAACAGTTAGATATGCCTTAACATGCATGGGTAAAACTTAACACGTCGCGTGCCTATAGTGTAAAGTAATTTAAATAAGAGCAGCTGATTCATCTACTGTAACAAGGTAGCCTCACCCCTTGTAGAACTGCACTCAGTAATTTAGCGGAATGCAATAGAATATTGGTTTGCTATACTGAATTATACTGTAGAATAAATCATGTCTGCAATACTTACATTTATACATGTCAAGGATGTCGTTATATTAGCTGTTAAACAAAGAAAAATGTACAAATTAAATTCCTGATTATATCCATGTCACTATTGTATATGTTTATTTTTCTATTTTCTCTGCGGACTCAAAAGGAAAAATAGAGTGCCTATATCCTGGTAAGGATTAGGATCTCTGCTGTCCTGTCTAATATTGTATCGTGGGTCTGCCCTGGTCACAGCTTCTTCGGCTTTTCCTCTGCATACACAATTTCTTTGTTATATTCGGATTGCGTTTTATCTGTGTTTTATATATTGATGTTTTTTTATGGTGTAAACTTCGGTATATGTGTCTCGTGATGTTGACTTTACTTAAATATGTGTACACCATCGTGGTCACTCGACATCACCTTTATCTCTCTCCTCTCCCGTGTGTGTGTGGCGAGAGCTGGTTGGTCCCAGCACCTTACTACGTTTTCTAATTACCTCATCCTCTTCATCCTGACGCACTAGCTAAACCAGTGTATTGATCATCAAGCAGTGTGTAACCTTTTCCTCGCATATATTAATATGGTCGCCAGCCACGCAAGCCCACTATTGTATGTCACTATTATCCCTTAGTGTGTACATGTATCTTACCAATGCCCATTACTGTGTACAGTCACGGAAAGAAGTCCTGTCAGTCGTCCGTCCCATTCATGAACCCCGAGACTTATGAACCTGTGAATCCGAGACATCACACAGTGCGCCATCTATGGGCCCAACAATGTGTGATGTCTCGGATTCATAGGTTCATAAGTCTCGGGGTTCATGGATAGGACAGAGGACTGAGGACTTTTTTCCGTGATTATCAACACGGTAAAAACGAAAAAAAGTATCTATCCACACTGTGTGAGACAATATGACACCAAGGACAACTGATTTTGACAACCCTGCCGAGACAACACGAAACTTAGTGATTATTTCTAAATTCTTCGGGCCCATCTGGACAGATACTTTTATTTACATGCATCTCGGGTGAGTTTGGCCGCACGGTCAGGTCGTGTAGTGTCTAAGATACCTTCTCTATGACCCCTAACCTCAGTATTTCATCAAAAAAACGTACCAATTTAAGTAATATATTTTTATTTTTATAAACATAGCTAGATGGCTTAACAAAGTTCATACTATAAATTTTGTGGTATGCAGCCAGTCGTAGAGAGAAGATTGATTGTTCTGATCTTGGTGACTATTTACTGTGTGTGGGTCTTATAATGAGAATATGCACACTTTACTAAACTAAATTTAACTGTATCGCGCTGCGGCAAAGTGGATATTGCACTCTCCTCCTGACCCATTGCCCTTGGGCTCCAGGTTCGAGTCAAGCAGCTGGTCACTGAATGTTGCCCCAGTTCCTAGTCCACCCAGCTGCAGACTGGGAGCTAACTTAACAGTCAGTAGAGTGCAGTACCAAGCTCTGCCTAAGGGTGCTGTTCTACCCCTAACAAGACAGGCTTATGAACCACCTTTCCTTTCTTCACAGATGTTGTGTTGGTTTAATTGATGTGTCTTGCAATTCGATTCTATTTTTCAGTCTTTCTGTGTCCTTTTAAACCATCCTAATTACTTTATAAACAATACTAATGGTAATATATCTGTTATATTGAAATAGTATAAATTATCATAGGCATATTATGGTGTGTTAAGTTCTTTAGATAACACAAATAAATTTTGAAGTAGTCCAAATGAAGCCTCGTTATCCCTAAGACTTGGAGCGGTAAATGGCTCGCTGGCCTCTCGTTCGGGCAGTATCTCAGATTTATTTGTAACTGAGCAAATTGTTTATATTATATCGTATGTCAAACTGGGTTATTTTATTATATTCATTGCGTTATTCCATCAAACGGACCTTCTTAACTCTGAGAAGATGCTTTGTACAGTAGTGAGTTGCTGTAGCTGAATCTTATACTGTTGATATAATACCATAGTGTCTGATTATAAAGCTACAGTATAATTTGTTACGTTCATGTAAGGAAGTAAACAGGAATAAGTAATCCCCCTTAGTTTTAACTGTAGTTGTCTTATGTACTGTATAAACTAACATGGTCTACGTGATTAAAGACTTTATTTGATTAAACAAAAATAATAACATTAACAACGTTTATATATTGATATTAATTATATTTTTTTTCATGCATTCACAAAAGGAGTAAACAATTCTCCAACATCTGGTAAGACATTAATAAGTATTGTAAATTTTAGTAACATAAGATCGTCTTTGTTATATATGTAATCATTTAATACTTGTTTAGCAATATGGTGTCATGTGGTACAAATGTCAATATATTTATCAAAGTTTCTCTATGACACTTCCTTCTTGGTCTGCGCCTCAGCTATAGCTTTGCATGTAGCTCTCTCTCTCTCTCTCTCGCTAGCTTAGTCTCTCCACTTTATTTATATGTTAGTCTATTCCTTGAACGATGAATTCATGTTATAGTTGCTTTCCATTATTACTTTTAGTGTGAATGTCGTGTGTCGATGGTGTGGTATTTTATAAGTGGAATAAGTCTACTGATCTAGATAAACTGTGTGATGGGTTAAACTTATCTCTAAATTATTGTGTTTTTGATGGAGAATGACGAGTATTAGATTTGAGGAATAGAATGGTGGGAGAAGAATGGTGGGTTGAGAATGGTTTGTGGTGAATAAAGTGTTGTGAGATGAATGGTGAAGCAGACGAGGTTGAGGAGCATAGGTGGGTGAAGGAGAGGTTGATAGTAACTGATGATGGTGGAGGTATAAGAATGAAAAAAAGAAATTGTAGTGTGATGGATAGAGATGAAGATTTGACTGACTGGTGGTGTGCAGTGATAGGGAAGATTTGACTGACTGGTGGTGTGCAGTGGTAGGGAAGATTTGACTGACTGGTGGTGTGCAGTGATAGGGAAGATTTGACTGACTGGTGGTGTGCAGTGATAGGGAAGATTAGACTGACTGGTGGTGTGCAGTGATAGGGAAGATTTGACTGACTGGTGGTGTGCAGTGATAGGGAAGATTTGACTGACTGGTGGTGTGCAGTGTCTGCTCAGTGTTTTGACTGACTGGTGGTGTGCAGTGGTAGGGAAGATTTGACTGACTGGTGGTGTGCAGTGGTAGGGAAGATTTGACTGACTGGTGGTGTGCAGTGGTAGGGAAGATTTGACTGACTGGTGGTGTGCAGTGGTAGGGAAGATTTGACTGACTGGTGGTGTGCAGTGGTAGGGAAGATTTGACTGACTGGTGGTGTGCAGTGGTAGGGAAGATTTGACTGACTGGTGGTGTGCAGTGGTAGGGAAGATTTGACTGACTGGTGGTGTGCAGTGGTAGGGAAGATTATACTGGTGGTGTGCAGATAGAAGATTTGACTGACTGGTGGTGTTTTTGACTGACTGGTGGTGTGCAGTGATAGGGAAGATTTGACTGACTGGTGGTGTGCAGTGGTAGGGAAGATTTGACTGACTGGTGGTGTGCAGTGATAGGGAAGATTTGACTGACTGGTGGTGTGCAGTGATAGGGAAGATTAGACTGACTGGTGGTGTGCAGTGATAGGGAAGATTTGACTGACTGGTGGTGTGCAGTGATAGGTAAAGTGTCGCTCATGTTGGATATTTCGTACATCATACACAATTTTAACAGGTTTTAGTTATTTAAACAAATTATACTTTTCATTATTTTATGTGAAGAGGATGTGATTTTTTTTATTTGGTTAATACTTATATAATTATGTAGTGACATTGTATATCATTAAGTAATTTCACACAGTTGGGGCAGCACTTAGTCTTATTTGTACAGTAGTTACTCGTCTGATGTCACAGGGCGAGGTGTAGACCTTGTGTGGTGGTGCACAGTAAGCCTGAAGGCGAAATCTCTGAGAATTGCTGGTCATGTTTCCTATCCCAGCCATCGCACAGGTGTAAGAGAAATATGCTTCAAGAACAGCTTAATCGTACTCTTGGTGGAGGACAGATCTAAGTGCCACCCGTTCATAAATCAGCTCCTCTCGAAAGCTAAATGAAAGAACTCTTACGCAGCCTGTGATGATTTCAGTACATATCTAGATTAATAATAAATGATAATAATAACTGGACATAATACATTACTATACACATACAGTCATGATCTAATTCTTAAGACCATCAAACAAAACTATGAACAATGCAACTGTTTCTTTCCATGCGCTGTGACTTGTACCTTCAAGACTCTCCTCTCTTAGTTGTACTTCAGGGGCCAGCAGTACTTGGACCAACAAGTTTTTCATATACATGTCAGTTCTAGTTCATTCGTATACGGCACTAAAGAATGACAAACGAAATTCTTATAATTTTTTTTTAGTTTGTTGTTGTTGTACCCTAACTATATATATATATAATATATATATGTTTTACGGTACAGACAAATAACACCGTAATATTCATAAATCTCTGGCAGAGTCCAGACATGTGGGCGTAACTGTAATAACACATTGATCAGAATCATCCACTTCTGTTATATTACCTTCATATTAATGTAGAACTTACGGTATACAGTAAATACTAAGTGAACTATATCCACCTAAGCTTATAAGACCAGAGTGAATGTATCAATCACATACCCTGGTGTACATTGCCCCCTACTAGTGAAGGTGAGGATGCCGTCAGTATGCTCATTCACCCATGTCTCTGTACACACCATCAGAGGTATCGGTTTTATCAGACAAGTAGAAAGTTATATTATACGGTAATTTACACCAAATTTAGTATCTGTCTAAAAATGGTGAACTGGCTGTCATTGTTCTTTCTTGTTTCAGTGTAATACTTCGCATGTGGTAACGAGGGTGCAGGTGTTACTTAATAGGTGTGCAGGTGTTACTTAATAGGTGTGCAGGTGTTACTTAATAGGTGTGCAGGTGTTACTTAATAGGTGTGCAGGTGTTATGATAGGTGTGCAGGTATTACTTAATAGGTGTGCAGGTGTTACATAATAGGTGTGCAGGTGTTACATAATAGGTGTGCAGGTGTTATATAATAGGTGTGCAGGTGTTGTGATAGGTGTGCAGGTGTTACATAATAGGTGTGCAGGTGTTACATCATAGGTGTGCAGGTGTTATATAATAAGTCCTCAAGTATTATTTTATAAAAAAGCAGGTGTTAGATAGTGAGTGAACAGGTGTAACGTAATAAGTGTTAAACGTAATAAGTGTTCAGGTGTTGCATAATAAGTGTACAGGTGTTACCTGATAAGTGTGCATGTATTGTATAATAAGTGGCCCGGTATTACAAAATAAGCGTGTAGGTGTTATGTAATAAGTGTGCTATATAATGTGAGGACAGGTGCTTCATTATAATTGAGCATGCATTACACAATACACTTATGTGCAGGTGTTGTACTGTAAGTGTGCAGCTGTAACAATAGTTAGCAAGTGTTATATAGCAATTATGCAGTTACATAATAAGCGTGCAGGTGTTGCTTAGTAAGTGTACACGTGTAACATAAGTTTACACGAATTACATAATACAAATATTTGAACGTGTGCAAGTGTTGCATAATGAGTATGTACGTGATACATACAGTAAGTGTGCAGGTGTTATATAATGAGTGTGTGGGTGATACATAAGTGTGCAGGTGTTATATAATGAGCGTGTGGGTGATACATAAGTGTGCACGTATTATATAATGAGTGTGTGGGTGATACATAAGTGTGCAGGTGTTATATAATGAGTGTGTGGGTGATACATAAGTGTGCACGCGTTATATAATAGTGTGTGGGTGATACATAAGTGTGCAGGTGTTATATAATGAGTGTGTGGGTGATACATAAGTGTGCACGCGTTATATAATAGTGTGTGGGTGATACATAAGTGTGCACGTATTATATAATGAGTGTGTGGGTGATACATAAGTGTGCAGGTGTTATATAATGAGTGTGTGGGTGATACATAAGTGTGCACGCGTTATATAATAGTGTGTGGGTGATACATAAGTGTGCAGGTGTTATATAATGAGTGTGTGGGTGATACATAAGTGTGCAGGTGTTATATAATGAGTGTGTGGGTGATACATAAGTGTGCACGCGTTATATAATAGTGTGTGGGTGATACATAAGTGTGCAGGTGTTATATAATGAGTGTGTGGGTGATACATAAGTGTGCAGTTTCTCACGCTTAAAAGAGACAATGTGACAGAATTATATTCCTTATATATCAGTACAATAATAATAAACGTTGTATTGAAAAGGGTACAGCGACCAAAACGCTGAAAATACATGGGGGAATGTGTCGTTCAACTAAGGCTTTCATTATAAAATGGAGAAGGAACTTACAGTGAACAGACAATCTTTCAGAACAAAAAGAGAAATAACATGGAGTGAACGTTCAAATTAACTACAAATTTGGAAGTAATTTTTGGTCGCAGAGCAGCCGGTCTTGTAAACTGTCTGAGGAGCTGATAGTGGAGCCTTCCCACGATACAGTCCTGGTCTCCGGCTTGCACTTGATTACACTCCCATCACATGGTCTTGGTAGCCTAGGGATCTTGGTTCACAGGGAATTCTCACCTGGTGTCGTTGGAAGCCCTTATATCTCACCTGGTGTCGTTGGAAGCCCTTATATCTCACCTGGTGTCGTTGGAAGCCCTTATATCTCACCTGGTGTAGCTGAGTCTGGGTGTTAGTGCGGTGGTAGGTGGTCAGGTCTGAATGAGCTGGGACCACTGACCGCGGGGCATCGACTTGTCACTTTTGTATATCAGTTGTGGGTTGATTATTAATCTTTACGCTGAATTGTCGTTGGCGGATGAAGGCGATATAAGATGGACAAGCTACTAAGGCGAAACCCAACAAACTGGGCTATCAACAGTCTATTACAACTCTCCCGCTCTCCAGTTCTTGCAGCTACCAGCACCACTGGATCAGGAAAATGGAAAGCCCAGATGTGTGGTGGTAGCCTTCATTCCTGCCTCACCACATAAATCAGCTCACATGCAGCCATCATTCAACTTATCACACTCTCCATTATCATCAGAACCCCTAAATCCCCAAAAGTCATTTGGTGACAAACGTGAGGCGACGGGGACAGGCACAGATGACCGCTAGGAGTCCCTAGTCACAGCTCTGCACATAAGCGGTCCAGTACGATGGTCATTTATGCTCTGGGATCTAGACAGCAGTGTGCTCCTCTCACACGGGGAAGGGGCTAGAAAAGGTGCTCGAAACATAGTCTGCCTAAAACTCACCCGAAGGATAAACCCTCTAAGGAACGAAACTACATTTACGGAGTGGGCATTGCAATTCGCCAATACATCTTGCATAGGCTAACTGAAATGTCTGTTGGAGTCAACGAGCGCCCCATGACGCTCCAAGACCCACTCAGCACTGGATGCAGAGGATGACATCAAGGCGGCTACGCCGACCATGACAGAGAAGATAAGGTTGTCTGCCAGAATTGCCAGATATGCTGACTTATGGTAGAAAATTATATGGAAAAACGGAGAGGGTCAAGTGTAATCTCAACTTGCCTTCTCCTCCACAAGAAGTGTGCTGACCACAACCTCCTTGTTTAGGCAGCCCGACAAGTTCAGGTGTTCTTGGCATCACCCACGATCCAAACATTGGCATCTCATTGACTACATCATTGTCAGAGAAAGAGATCGCGGAGATATCCTCATCACCAGAGCCACGCGTGGCTCAGATCACTGTGATACAGATCACCGCCTCGTCAGAGTAAAACTCTTTTCACATCGGAGTAAAAGGACGAAAGCAACAGGCCATCAGAAGCGGTTTTAACATCAAGTAACAGGAGGATCAAGTGGTTGAACACTTTTTCAGAGAGTAGCTAGACGAGGGACTGATAAACACCCCAACAACAAACAACGTGAATCCGAGTGCTGAATGGGGTATCCTCAACGCTGTCATCACAAAAACCTGCAGCGAGACTCGGCCAGATCAAAAGAAAACACCAGGAATGGTTTGATGAAAATAATCCGGAAATCGACGTACTCGTAAATTTTAAACCTGGTGCCTTCATTGATTAGAAAAACAATCCTCAGTCTTAAACCAAAGCTGTTACTTTCTGCCAGCAGAAGGTAATGAGGTAATGCCCCAGCACAGACTTGGGCAATGATTAAAAAAACAAAAACAATATTAGAAGCTATATTGGAGCAATTCATATACAATGCAAAAATAAACAAATTGTTATAAAGGATTCACAGCTTTTGTATTAATAGAAAATTGCTCTCACAACAGTGACTGATACAAAACGAATATACAACATGCATCTTAATATTATGAAAATTAATAGGCATTGGTAACAAAAATGACGCCGGGACTTTCGCAGATTGGCTGGACATATAATGAAGTGGTTGAGAAGTCAACAATATATCCCATAAATCGTTAGTGTGAATTTAAAACCTTTCAAAATGTACTTAACTGAAATCGAAAAATCAAAATATTACAACTGGAAAAATATAAATTTTGAGACGAAAACATAATAACGTATTTGTTTCTGCCCTTCCCCTATATCCAGATCAACATAGAGTTCCATGGTTGTACGTTACCGAATCTTAACTTTTTTTGTTTTCACGAAATGACAAATTGCCAAGACAAAGGTAAGGTTAGGTAGGTAAAGATAGGTTAGGTAAAGTTAGGTTAGACAAAGTTAGGATAGGTAAAGTTAAGTTAGGTTAGGTAATGTTAGGTTAGGTCAGGTCAGGTCAGGTCAGGTCAGGTTCCTTTAGGTTAGTTTAGGTTTCGTTAGGTTTGGATTGGTTCGTTTTTTGTGTGTCATTACCGCACAATTTGGGTTGGTAAGGTTTTCATGGGTTTGCCCAAGAAATCAATGTGAAATACATCCAAAACACATCGAAATATACAGGAAAAACACAATATCGTCCATAAAGTCGTGGGGGGTCCTAAAACGAATAATGACCCAATTCTTCAAAGTTCCAGCATTATATTTTCGACAATACAACAGTATCCTCCTTATTTTATATATCCTAGTGATGCTCTGATGTTAATTAGCAATTCTAAACAGTGGAACGTCATCAGTACTAAATGCATTCAATAAAGAAAGATCTCATAAAAACAGTCAACAGAAGTAAGTGTACGACCCGCCTCTCTGGATCTTTCGGTAATCGGAAGGCAGACATGCATCTGTTCTTTATAGAGTTTGTAGAGCACATAATAAGATGCACAATAGCGGGTCCCATTGAAGCTGCTAAAAAAATTAGCGCGACAAAAGAAAAACGGGATTTCGCCGAATTGTCATTCTACCTCCCTTTATTCCTTACCTGCTAATTAATTTGTTTACTTTCCGGCCGCTTGGCGGCACCACATTCGGGGGTGGATTGGAGTGGTCCATTCTCCTGTAGTCCCAGAATCCTTGATTAACTCATGCTGCCACCGCAGTTTTCAGTAGCACTCCTCCCACGCCATAGACTGTTAACATATTCCAAAATTTTGTTTAACTAATCATACAGTTATAACTACTTACAGTGTTTCCGCTACACAGCTTCCCTGAGTTCACACATCGAATTTTCACCAAACTTTAAGACACAAACTATCTTCAATAATTGTTACAAGGTAATGATTATATAAGTGAAGGAACCATAAATAGATTTTAATAAGTTATGGCAGCCAAGAGCAATACGATAATAAGCTCAGTATAAATAGGGTTATGTTGTGATAGCGTTGTGAATGTATGAATGTTAGTTAATAGTGATGTATGGATCTATGTGTGATGGATGTGATACTTTTCTTTCTTTGATCTTGTGTACAGGTATGTTAATAACCCACAATATTACAGATGTGTTTCAATAAGTTTGCTGTAATAGTGAAGCCAAATTCAATAAGTACAATACTGTATAATATGAATAGCTCACACGTTCTCTGTTGTAATGTATTGCTTTTATTCCCCCTCCCCACCGAGCAGAGGAGCTCTCCCATCTTGGTAAAGTATCTTGCTTGTCTCTCATAACCTTATAAATGATAACACCCATTTTCGTTTATCTAAGCAACGCATTTCTTCACACATGGCACATTTTCCTTACTGCTTACATATGATATCTTCTTGGGCACAGACTATCGTAGAAAATTTGTTCTTTTCATTTGTAGTACCATAAAGAAAAAATAACCCCAGCTTACTTTGTGTATGCAGAACAGAATGGAAGATTAACAGCGATAACAGAATGTGCAGACGAGGAGAGTCCGGGCGGGGACTCAGTCTTCTGCCTGGTGTATATAAGAAAATCTGGAGCCGAGGACGATGGTACTACACCACAACGTACACATGCAAGTGATAATGACAGTGTTGATACGTCACTCATCTCCGAGGAGGTGAACAAGTCTCTGGCATCAAATGACAGCTATCCCACACATGTCGAGTCTATTTCAGAAGAACAAAAATATGACAATTACGAAGATTCTGTGGGTAATAGATATGTAGAGAGTTATACTGTTGAACCTTTTGATACAATAATTAGTGGAGACAAAGATCTTCCAACAGATGAGCCAGGCTTGTCTGAGGATGAGTATGATTATCTATACAGCTCTGAAGATCACTACCCCAGTGGCATAGATGGCACCAATGTGTTAGACTACTGGCTGCCCGACCACGGGCACTCGTCCAGCACTCCCCAACTGACACACACTCACGGTGACGCTGGTGACATAGCCTTGTATAATGCCACCACGACTACCACTGATGAAGGCGTCACGTGGGACGATGATGATTATGATACTACAAGTGGTGATGGTGGTGATGACTACCCTGTAGTAGGTGAGGATGATGATGACTTCCGTGAAGATGATGGTGATGAGTCCTCTGCAGTAGGTGATGGTGGTGATGACTTCTCTGTAGTAGGTGAGGACGGTGACGACTTACGAGAAGGTGATGGTGACTACCCTGTAGTAGGTGAGGATGGTGATGACTTACGAGAAGGTGATGGTGGTGATGACTACCCTGTAGTAGGTGAGGACGGTGACGACTTACGAGAAGGTGATGGTGACTACCCTGTAGTAGGTGAGGACGGTGATGACTTACGAGAAGGTGATGGTGGTGATGACTACCCTGTAGTAGGTGAGGACGGTGATGACACCCGAGAAGGTGATGGTGGTGATGACTACCCTGTATGTAGGTAGTAGGTGAGGACGGTGATGACACCCGAGAAGGTGATGGTGGTGATGACTACCCTGTAGTAGGTGAGGACGGTGATGACACCCGAGAAGGTGATGGTGGTGATGACTACCCTGTAGTAGGTGAGGACGGTGATGACACCCAAGAAGGTGATGGTGGTGATGACTACCCTGTAGTAGGTGAGGACGGTGATGACTCTCATGAAGGTGATGGTGGTGATGACTATTCTGTAGTAGGTGAGGATGGTGATGACTTCTGTAGTAGGTGAGGACGGTGATGACTTCTCTGTAGTAGGTGAGGACGGTGATGACTTCCGAGAAGGTGATGGTGGTGATGACTACCCTGTAGTAGGTGAGGATGGTGATGACTTCCATGAAGGTGATGGTGGTGATGAGTCCTCTGTAGTAGGTGATGGTGGTGATGACTTCTCTGTAGTAGGTGAGGACGGTGATGACTTCTCTGTAGTAGGTGAGGACGGTGATGACTTCCGAGAAGGTGATGGTGGTGATGACTACCCTGTAGTAGGTGAGGATGGTGATGACTTCCATGAAGGTGATGGTGGTGATGACTATTCTGTAGTAGGTGAGGATGGTGATGACTTCCCTGAGGCAGGTGATGGGAGTGAGGACCACTCGGCCACAGGAAGCCATAGCGATGATGACGTCTCGCCTGCAGGAGGCAGTAATGACTGTCAGAGTTTAACAGGAGGTTGTGGCAATGATGACTACTATCCAGTCGATGGTGCTGGTGATGACTACCCTACGATAGATGGTGGTGGTGATGACACTTTCCTAGGACCAACTGGTGACGATGGAACGGAAGACCCGCTGGTCGAAAGTGACAGTGGTGTCCTTTCAACCCCAAGCAGCACAACTAAACAAGAATTCGCAGGTAAAGAGGGAGTGGTAGAGAATACGGAAGAAGAGATGAAGTATGACGATTATGCAGTAGATACTGTGGACGAAGTGAATCAAAGTGGGGCACAGATTGATGAGTCTGTTGACGACAGTGGAGAGGACGAGATGCTGATCCCAGTGTCCGGGGAAAAGGGTGTCAACGACATTAAGAACAGTACCGAAACAGAGTCAAACAAGTTTGATGTTTTAGATAATAACACAAGTTATCTTATCAACCTGAAAGACATAACTGGGACCGTGACCACAGCAGCGACTTCCGAGGGTGAAAGAGAATACTCGGTGGACCCCAGAGAAGTAGTCAACGCCACTGGCCTATCCCCAGAGCTACCAGGGCAAGTACCCGGTGCAGGACCTGCTGATGTAAAGCTGTTCCAACCAGGTAACTCAGTACTTTGATGACACATGCAAGATACAATTTTCCTCAGAGAGTTACCGCTGCATTATGACATACCGTGCCTTAGTTCTGTAGGTACCTGGTCCTTGTTGCCATATATAAGGCTGACACGTGACCAAAGGACGTCTTGTAAGGAGGCGACATGATTCCTCTGATGGGCTGATCAAATATCTCGTATGTGCAAGTTCCTTTGGTCTCTAATGGAGATCACACTGTATGTAGCGGATACAAAGCTTACTCAGTACACCAGCTTGCCTGCGTTTCTAGCTATCATTCTTGCACTCGCTAGGTTTAGCACCTGGGACCTTTGTTTTGCCTGCACCAGTCCACGCCGCCTGGGTTGTTGACGCGTGACCTAAATCAACAGTCATGTTGATCTACAATTCTCAGGAAAACACAGTATGTTTATGAATACAGCACATTTAACAGTGTTAATATTTTACCGGTTAATTATGTAGCCTCCGCATAACAGTAACTATAAATTCTGGCTTTAAAATGCCTTTGGCGTGACAATACAGGCTGCATGGATAACTCTGACTCTACCAAAATGACACTCTTTTGAAATGTTAATTTTTCCATATAATATAATTATCCAGTTCAGAGCTATTGTGCACCAGATTTAGTTCCCGAGGAAGCTCGCCTTACCAGTGATACTTCCGAATAAGCCAAACCTGTTGATTTTAACTGGTATTTTCTGCGACCATTGATATCATTACACTCACCACTCGTAAATTAATATAATAACCATCGCTAAGTTTGTCACCACAAACACGTTTTCAAGTGTATCGTGTATTTAAAAAAAACAACAACAGAATTTAAGGTTAGTTAACTCGATAGGCTGCAGAGTATCCCTTGAAAATATAGTCTTCGTGAGTATTATGAATAGGTTTGAATTAAAACCAAGACTTGGCAATGTTATTCGGAAGTAGGAAAACAGTAAATAATATCACTTACCAACTTCAGTTCTCTGCACTGCAAGTCTCACTGGCATGATCCAACACTCACACACTTAGCTAACAATATCACTTCACACCTGATCACTCCTATTAGACCCCAACGTCTTGACTACATCCTCTGTTAAATCTCCCAACTCTCCATACCAAATCATGCATCACAAGGTCTAGAATTAATTCCAACATTCGCGCCTGTTTAAGATGACTGTACTCCATAGCTACTCGTGGAGGTAACTCAATATCTCATTCACTTTGGTTTGCCACATGTTCACCTTTCCTGCATATGCACGCACTAGCCAATATTCTTATTTAAATAACAATGATACCTTTTAGAAGTACTTATACACTCACCCTTACACGCCCTATGTTCCAATATCACATCGCCTATTTATTCACGTTAAATTTTAATATTTCCTGATACTCTATCCCTCTTTATGACTGATCTTCCCATTAAACCTCACCTCGTTTCAGCATGATGTTTCAGCCATTATGTTGGGGAGAAGAATTAGATGAAGGCAACATTTTACGCAGCATGCAAGATTTTTATCAATGCATACTATACAGTTTGTGTCATGATCTATTATGACTGCAACTTGTCAATTTTGGCTGCTGTTATAAGTAGTTTGGAAGTGAGGGGACTATCTCGTCTCCTTCCTCAGTGTTTCTTAAGTAGTTATGCTTTTGGAGATGGATTCTCTATCACCTAGATTACTGCCCTCAATACCCTAATACCAGCATTCATTGTCACCACTTGTAGGATTTCATTAAATACAACTCCTAGTAAATTATAAAGTGATAAAACGAATTCACACTTCAATTTCTAAATCATGTTTATATCATCTCACATTGCTTAATTTATCATTGATTAAGAACATCAAGTTTGATATTATAAAGAACGTGTAGATGGAGAAATCATGAACATCTAGACTAGTGGTTCTTCAACAAGTCCTAGATCCCACCCCCCGCCCCTCCATGTCCTAGATCCCACGCCCCCCTATCCCACGCCTATGAGTTGGAGTGATGAGCAATCGTGTACAAGACGCGTCCAATTCCTGACCAGACTTTTCTCTCTGACCGCTCGCGCCCCCCTTGGAATCTTCTGGCGCCCCAGTTTAAGAACTACTCATCTAGACTAACATGTCATTCAGTACCCACAACAATATCATATCAGATATTATTACGTAGTACCGTCAGCTCCCGACAGGCAGAGGCTGAGTATTTTAGGAATTCTAGATAAATTATGAGGTTTCCTTCACTCTTTTAATTTCCATTTACTCTTGATACTTTGCATAATACATCTAATTATAATTGTGGTGGATTATTGGACTGTGTTCCTATGTTTCATTATGTTGTTTACAGCAAAAATTTACTAAATTTATGGTAAGCTAATGTACTTTGCAGAGGTTTTCTGGTCGGTATGATAATCTCAGCTATCTTTGGTAATCACTGCATGATATCGCTACACCTCCTCGGTGGTTTTCCGTAACGAAATAGTATCGAAGATGAAAAAATACAAAAGCCTTACGAATTTTTCCTCTAACTAAACAGGTTCCTTCAGGTGTCTGGCAACTTACAGTGTGATGAGTGATCTTCTTTTTTTTTTAATAGAGTAAATATTAAACTTTCTCAGAGGTGTCAAAAATTTTAGGGTTTGGTAAACAGTGTGCGGTAATTGGTTCCCAGACGGTGCGGGACTCGTCCTCTGATAGGGTGCAGCACCGGGTCCTCCGTCAGGTTGTAGTACCAAGGTCTTTGGAAGGTACAGGAATGGGCTATTAGATAGGTTACAGTATTTTGTCATTTGACAGTATGTAGAATCGGGTTCCCTATCAGAATGCATTGGAAGGAGCTCTGGCAGTGTGCAGTACTAAGTCCTCTGGTAGGTAGCAATACCATGTCCTTTGGCAGTATGCATCACTAGGGTCCTCTGACAATATGCAGTGCTAGGGGTTCTGGCAGAATGTGGTAGTAAATCCTCTTGCATTGAGCAGTACTAGGGCCTCTGGCAGGGTGCAGCACTAGGGCCTCTGGCAGGGTGCAGCACTAGGGCCTCTGGCAGGGTGCAGCACTAGGGCCTCTGGCAGGGTGCAGCACTAGGGCCTCTGGCAGGGTGCAGCACTAGGGCCTCTGGCAGGGTGCAGCACTAGAGGGTGCAGCACTAGAGGTGCAGCACGGGCCGGCAGGGTGCAGCACTCCCTTGCAGCACGTCTGGCAGGGTGCAGCACTAGGGCCTCTGGCAGGGTGCAGCACTAGGGCCTCTGGCAGGGTGCAGCACTCCTCTATGCAGCACTCCCACTGACTGCTCTTCAAGGAATACTTTAGTCGAATTGTACGAGGCGGGAAAAGTCCTTCTCTTGGGAGGGAGGAGATGGGGAAGGGGACTGATAGGCCGGCCCTGGCAGCTGCGCAGAGGGGAACCTATAGGTCCGGATTCATTGGTGTGTGTGTGTGTGTGTGTGTGTGTGTGTGTGTATTTTGGAGTGTGTTTGTGTAGAAATGTGTCTATATGTGTATTTGAATGTGCATATATGTACAGCTAGTCAAAAAACTATCTCTACTTGAGGTGATCGATGAATTTCAGAATGAACACTGTGACTCATGTTGTCTTGATAGGGTTGCCAAAATTCTTCGTCCGTTGTGTTATATTTTTTCAACACAAATTTGTATAGATAGATTTTTTGAGTGACTGTAAACACATGTGTGGATTTGTAATTTTCTACAGGTATTTTTGTAAGTGTCTGACTCTCCTGCCTTTTTCGTTCTCATTGCAGCATAGTTTAGTTCCTATCCTTTACACCAACTGCCTTCTAACGCTTAGCATATCCTAAATAGAACTATGGATCAATTTCGGATTATTCTCAACCTACTAGTTATTCCTCACTCTTCATCTCCTCATTTTTCCTAAGCATTCTACGACTTTCACAACTAATACACAGGGACACTCTTCTTCCCTCCCTCCATCACAAGCCTCTCTTGTTTTTGTTTTCATCTCCTGTTATACCATGAACTATTATTTCTACGATTCTTCTGGTCTATTATCCAAGATCCTAATAAAATTACTCTAGATACCTATATTCATCATCCTCTTCATTGAATCCTTTACCCAATTAACACTATTTAGGAATTGTTTTGTTTCCTAATGATTACTGTTCTTTGGAATACGAATGATGTCAGTTGTGTGTGTGTGTGTGTGTGTGTGTGTGTGTGTGTTATTTTGTTTGTATATTTTGATTTTTTTTTATATTGTCTACAAATATATTCTAATGTTTGTTAGTTAACTTTTAGGGATATAAAGTTAATAAGGTTTTGCTAAATAGATTTTGTTCCTTATTTAATGCTGTTTATGTGTGACAAATTCTGTGTTCCTCCTATGAGCCAGAACTGTGGTATGATTCTTGTTCACCTTCCTGGAAATAATTGTCTTTGTAACCTACTAAAATATACAGTAAATGACTCGTGTGTATGCAGAGTACATTAATGTGAAAGAGAATCGCCTTAGTGAAGGAAAGGTGTTAGCAAACTTGTCGGATGCAACTCTTTGTGATTATCTACCTCGCATTCATACGACTTTAAGAAATAGGGGAAATTTATTAAATAAGTAAGAGTGTACAGAGTCTTATGTGGTGATACGGTCAATGTAGTTATAATTGTTTACGAAGTGCTTCTCTGATACACGTCTGGGAAATTCTTTGAGAGGTTCGTCGCAACAGTCTACCTCTGTATGAAGTGGTTGCTGGAAACTAATTCTTACGGTAATATTATTAGTTTTATCTTATTACGGTTAAAACATTCAATAGTGCTACCATTTCTAAATACTTCATTATTGTTTACAAAAAAATCGATTTAGATGTCATAGTTTCAATGAAGTTCAATTGGCATTTGCGTGATGTTTCAACAATCTTCAGGATTTTACCTTCAGTGATTTGGATACGCCATTTCCTCCTCACCACCGCATTATTTATTTTTATTGTCTTTATATACAATACATAATTAACTTGCATAACATTTTCACTTCTTGGTTTTTGAGTCTTGTTTCTCAGTTATTCATGCCATGTCTGGTTCCCTTCTCATTTAGTTTGTTATAAAGTAGACATAACTTTACCTTCCATACTGGTCCTCCCTCCACCAACACATTCAGACAGGTAACACCGAGTAGCCTAGAAAGACGAAGTGACAGTATTTACCTTGTATGGGATATTTGATAGCACCTGAAAGCTGTCCTGCAGAGTTATAACTTTAGCATATAAGTAGCACTTGTGTGAGAACTGACGATGGTATGGTGATTGGAGAATGCATCAGGGGTGTGTCGTCATCCAGGTTCAGAGGTGCTTATTGGATAATGTTAAAACTCTGCTCGAGATCATTTTACAGTCAGTCATAAAACTATCTATACAAAATTGTGTTGAAAAAATATGACACAACTGACGAAGAATTTTGGCAACCCTACTGAAACAACAGGAGTAGTAGTGTTCATTTATGGACACCCTGTATTTCTCACTAGTTGTTTAAGTAGGTCCTGTATATATGCTTTTCTACAGGTATGACTTTTTTCACTCACTTTCTTGTATTTTCATATTTCTTGTACTGTGTTCTATGTATTGTCGCTGATGTACGCTTACGTCACTGTTTAATGTCAACTCCAGTCCTAAGGTAGAGCGTCATTAAATAGACTCGTCAACAATTTACAAGGTGTACTGTAAATAATGAGGGAGTAAGGTGTCTTATAGGTACAGATTAGCTCCAGTCATTGTAGATAATTGCTATAGAATTGATGACATTATCAACAACCTTTTGGGTAATGTTTAGAAGTAGAAATAACGAATTAAATCACTTTTTGTTAACTTCCAAACATATATCTCGACCAGGGAAGACTTGGCACCTTTATTAATCGGTTATAAATCATAATATATTCTATAATTCTTTATCTGTCAATATCATAAAAATATAAATAGTTGAAACCAAATTGTAACTTCATTATTTGTTTTTCTTTATTTTCGGTGAAACTTGATCAGTTATCACAGCCCATCACTGCAACATACTGTACACCTTATGCGTCACAAACCTGTTACAGTGCAAACTTTTTTCCATCTTTTCTACAATAGTTTTTCTTTTCTTGTATTGTGTTTTAACGTCGGCATCAAATACGGTGTTTTAATATCTGAAGAAAAAGGCAACACTAGATTCCTAATTAAACCTAAAATATCTACAATCAATAATATTTTTCCAGTGACATTCACAGCACCATAATGGAAAATGCCTTACTTGTTATGTCAGGAGCAGGCGTGTACTTCCTCATCAGTATTGTCAAGTTAACTGAAGAAAATAAAGTGTTAATGTCCAAAATTGAACAGCATCTCATTATCATTCGCTCCAGCCTCCCACTCCAACCTCCCTCTCCAACCTTCCCCTCCAGTGAAGCCATCACTCACTGACTCGTGTATCTCCTTATATAGAGATGTTATTCACTTCATAATACCATTGAAGGCTTAACAGCACATTAGCTTCACTGTACCCCGATTGATGGATATCTTTGTTCCGAGTTCTTAATTCTTTTTCTCTCTGGTGTTCCGTATCTCCTATACTTAATCACGTCTCCATGCTATCTAACAGTTGGCATAGTCACGTTGACAAGATGCATTTTCTTGTCAACGAAGTCAATAATTTTCTTGATTCAGCTCTTGATAAACATCCACTGCATTCGTTCCCTGTCGTAGTTTGTCGTTTAGACTTATCGATGCAGACTAAATTAGTGGCGTTGACTTTATTAAATATCACAATACTGTTAGATATAGTTTGGTATTTTACATGGAATATTTTTTTAACATTACGCAAGAGGATAAGAATGCCAGTCGGTCACTATCATTAAGGCTCATTAATATATACCTGTTTACCATTAACACGAAACATCTCTGAAATGTATAAATTCCCTTACAATAAACTAAGCCACTTTAACCCTTGATGAAGAGTGGTAAGCATCAGTTACTTAAAAGAGCTGACTCAGTTTTCCCGGCCAACAGAATTTGTAAAGCCAAAAGTGAGCGAGAGTATGGACATGGAGCCTAACCCCATCTTGTGGACGTGGTTCATCATCGCCGTCATGGTCGCTGTTACTATGATCTGCATAGTCTTCTTCTCCATGTGGGTCTACAGCCAGCGGTGAGTCTCCTTCATGATTTCATTTCTAAGTTTAAGTGATTATAATATTAATTCATAGTGTAGTTACTTGTATTTGAACTTATTAATGAAACACGAGAGCCTGGTGTATGTGTGAGAGAATGTGTAGTGTATGAGGCGGGAAATGTGGTGTGACAGAATATCCTTATGTCGAAATTTGTTGGTTATTCGAGGCTGGAATTTCGTATCAGTATTTTGAGGTTAATAAAGATTATAGAGTGACGTATGTACAAGGCTTAACTGTACATTGTTTATTCTTGTAAATTAAGAACCTTCGCCTGCATTATAACACCATTTTCAGGCTTTGTTTTATACACATTTATAGAATATATTAAGGAGTTATCTTGTCTGCTAGTCACCTAACCCTTTTGCTTCACCATTCGTTGTTGTTTCCAGGAATATAACGCCCGCAGATGGTTAGGGTTTACTATTTAGAAATTATTTATATTTGACATGTCCACACACACACACACACACACACACAGGGATGGAGGAATGTCTTCATATTCTTTTTCAATAATCTGCCTTGTCTTCTCGTTGTTCTTTCCTCTGATCATCATAACACTCGTCAACTCCTTTGTCACATATCAATGGTTTGTTTTCTTTCGTATCTGCACTTATTCCAGTTTTTGTCATATCTTGAATTCAGTTTTATTGAGGTTATTATACTCTTTTTTTTCTTCATAATTTTCATATTTACATCCAATTTCTTCTTAATTAGGCTTCGTGGCTCCAGATATTTAATGATGTAAGTTTATAGAGTGTTAATTAGTACCCAGTTCACCCCGCTGTAAATGGGTATAGACCACTGAGACTCACCGTAGACCGAGTGAATGTTGAAATACTAGTTTACTTTAGTGAGGAGAGAGAGAAAAGCTGGGGACAAGACGAGAAGTGAAGGTGGTGTGATGTTTGAGGCATATTGTGTGTGTTTAGGATGAGAACAAGAGAACTTACGATGTTTTGCAAGATGGATCTGTCGTGACAATATAGGCTTAATAGAGTTAGATAATACATAACCTATTAAATATTGATAAACACCTGTTTGTATGTTGATGTTTGTGACCTCCAGCATTGCGCGGGTAAGGGAGCTACGGGCAGCGCTATATGAAGGCTATGAACCATCAGAGCCAGAGCCTATCAAAAAAGAAGCTGATGTAGAGGCCGCCAAGCCAGCACCCGAAGAAGCCGTCGAGGAGGAGATGACTGCCAATTACCAGCGGAAGTAAGTCTATTATTGTCCTAGTTCTTAGTTATACCGTGTAGATACTCTTGTCTCGGTAGAGTTGTCAAAATCCTTAGTCTGTCGTGTCATAATTATTATCTCACACGAATTTGTAAAGATAATTTTTGGAGCGAGTACAATATAAAATAAAATCAATTTCCACTTCACTTTCTGAATTGAATAGCATAATATTTCTTCAATTGGTTGCAACATCTTGCGGCGTGATAATATATGCGATGCTTTTTTGTAGTGATATTATCGTTTGAAAGTGTTTGATATAATATTCCCTGGCCGTTGTAAAGGATGCCAAAACCTTGTCGATACACAAAGAGGTTGGCACAACTCTCGATTCTTTTCACTTCCCCAACCATTCACAGTCGGTCAAAAACGAGTATTGGCTTCCCTATAAACATTGTATTGCCGACCTTTAAGTAAAGTTTCACATCCTCCTCCCCATGAGTAGTTGGTGCCCTGATAAAATATATATAACATGCTGAATTCACCCCACACGTCCTCTGAAAACTTTAGGTAATATATAAGCGATCGGAGAAGCAAAATTGAAAGATAATTTCAAAATCTGATATTGCACTACAACGAATTGGACATCAGTAATATCGGCCATCAACTAGAAATTGACGAAAGAACGACGATGAAATGGATTATGAAATGTTAGTCAACCAACAACACGAATGATTTGCCACATTAATGAATTCATGGAAATTAAATACTTGTTTGGGTGGCAGAGAATATTCGTTCTCAGACTGATGAAAGATTAATCGGCAGGTCATCGAGTAGAATCTTCCCTCAGCGGGTATAATGGTCTTCATATTTTGTGTAATAAGACTAGAGAGATCTTCCTTCTTTATATTCTTATTATTATTTACTACTACCACTACGGTACTATTGCTACTAATAATGATACAGCACCTCTCCTATTATGATAAATGCTTTGCTGATGAGGGTGTCAGACCTTGGTAAACGTGACAGAGTTGAAGCCCCGAATAAACTCGCGTCTAACAAAGACACTGATGAATATAATCTAGGACTTCAAAACTGTAATTAGGAAAGAAGTTGTTGGCAATATCGAAGCAAACTGACGATTGTAAATAGACACTAATCAGTCAATACTGTACCACGAAAATATGTGTCAAATGAAACATGTACAGTACATATGGAGCAAGTAACAATTCCAGTTTATCGTAGATGTCACTGTATAAATACTTCTGGCAATATGCCCTCTCACACATGTAAACAATGCGAAACGTAGTGTTAGGCTGAGCATATGGCCACACACTCGAACACTACTGTAGTGTACATCCTAGACTAGAGAAAATAGAATCCTGCAGGGACAGGTCCACGCATTCTGTGTGTGGGCAATGACACATTTCATTTTCTATGGTAAGATAGCTGATATATTGAGACTATGCATTGAAAATACTCTACAACACTCGCCACAACACCCTAACTACTAAGAACGTTCGTGACCTCTGCTCTGTAATAATTTTGCGCTACCGCTCACAAGATGAGTGTGGGTGACCAGTCAACTATATATAGCCGTTGTCTGTGACCAAATTTTCACAGGTTATATGGTACGCAGGTGATGTAGGTACTCGTGTGATTGAGGCACAGTACATACATAATGCAGGTGTACTGTGCATGGTATATAGATAAACATATAATGTGGGTATCCATGTAATGTAGATAGATACACATGGAAGTACATATGTTATGTAGATACACATGGAGGTATTCGTGTAATATAGGTGCACATGAAGGTACATTACATATGTAATGTAGGTACACCTGAAGGTACACACGTCACTGACCATAGTTCTTCAGTGATTATGAAGCAGAACGGTTCAGTTCAGAGCGGCGTTAGGTGGACAAAGCTACGCCAGAAGGTGATGTAAGATGTACAATACTTGAAGCGTTTACATGAGAATTTTCAAAATGTTATTATAATGTTCATTCGCTCAAGATACAATACCAGCCTTGTCTAGTGTTCACTCTAAGACCGTTTCATCAGAACTATTATAACTGTTGGTAGTTGTTGAGTGTGTGTTGATCTTACATTTTGCAATGCTTCATTAAAGATCTAAACATGAAAGCATCTTGATATGATTTACACTTAAGTAAAGTTTATTTGTTGAGTGTAACCATACCGCGTCCAAGTGACTGGGGGTCTCACCTGATCTTACTAAAAAATTAACTCTGATGATGAATAGAGTCGTGTAATAACAAGTCTTGAAGAGAGAACGAGGGGCACCTGCTATGTTCGTAAACTGATGAGTCAGCCACCAACTCCTCGGCTCACGTTAACGTGGGCATGGCTGGCGTGCCGTGCTAACTTCACCATCTCTTGCTGCTGGCGAGTAAATATAGCGTATGGGGGCGCGTGGTGCACCTCGGTCACGTTCCTCGCTTATACCGATTTTCCCTCACTTACCCCTGTAAGATGTGAAGGAAATTTTGTTTATATATCTTATGTACAGTATATGACTACGTGGTTACTTGCTGATAATTATCAGCAAGTAACCACGTATTATAATCACAGGTTAAGCTTAAATAGGAACTGACGTTTTGGCCAAATATCAATAACATTTTATTTTCATTGAAGCAACTTAATGTAAATCATTAACTTGACTGAATCATTTAGGATGTTGTTTACATGTAGGTGATCACAAGACGTGTCAAGGAATAGCTTTATACTTAACGTAACCTGATCTAATGTAACTTAGTATACCCAAACTTTACCCAAACTACAGGGTATTTTCAGTCAATTTTAACCAGTTTTTAAAAGCTTATCGGTGATTATCTCTATTTAGCGTAACACACACACACACACACACACACACAGACACACACACGTTTATAAATATATATTATGAGCATCACGTATATGTGGCAAGCAATATTATACCAGTAATGAGTATTTCTGTTATATTCCACGCTACTCAGAGAGAACAGGAAGTCTTGGTATCACGTGTAAGTACCAGTGTTTCGTTCTCTTCTCTGTTATCTGTTGTGGGTGTGTCTGTGTCTGTGAATGAGTGTGTGTGTATGTATGTATGTATGTATGTATGTATGTATGTATATGTGTGTCTGTGTCTGTGAATGATTGTGTGTGAGTTTGTGTCTGTTTGTGTGTGTGTAGCAAGACGCCTGGTTTATTAATCAATATACTGTACGTACTTGCAGACAACTGGCAGCTATGATGAAGCGGCAGGAGACTGTACAGAGTGTTGACTCTTTCGCATCCCACGATGATGACTTCGCAGAATATGGCGATGAGAGCATGGGTAAGCTGTCACCATCACACTGTCTTCACCATCCTCACACTGTCTTCACCATCCTCACATTGTCTTCACCATCATCACACTGTCCTCATCATCCTCACACTGTCTTCACCATCCTCACACTGTCTTCACCAGCCTCACACTACCCTCACCATCCTCACACTGTCTTCACCAGCCTCACACTACCCTCACCATCCTCACGCTACCCTCACCATCCTCACACTACCCTCACCACCCTCACCATCCTCACCTCACCATCCTCACACTACCCTCACCATCCTCAAACTACCCTCACCATCCTCACCCACCATCCTCACATTGTCTTCACCATCATCACACCATCATCACACTGTCTCACCATCCTCACACTGTCTTCACCTCACCATCATCACACTACCCTCACCATCCTCACACTACCCTCACCATCATCACACTACCCTCACCATCCTCACACTACCCTCACCATCCTCACACTACCCTCACCATCCTCACACTACCCTCACCATCCTCACACTACCCCCTCACCATCCTCACGCTACCCTCACCATCATCACACTACCCTCACCATCCTCACACTACCCTCACCATCCTCACACTACCCTCACCATCCTCACGCTACCCTCACCATCCTCACACTACCCTCACCATCCTCACGCTACCCTCACCATCATCACACTACCCTCACCATCATCACACTACCCTCACCATCCTCACACTACCCTCACCATCTCCATCATATATTCCCACACTTAAATTCCCTGTCAGTTCCTTTTTTACCTCGCAGTTATACACAGTGATCCAGGTCTTACCGGAAGCTCTCCCATACGGCCACTCACACACCCTTCTCTCTTGCCTCATTGTAACCTTATTTTTTAATTCTGACTCTTCACAACACCCCAGATTCATCACCTGCACACTTTTTGGTTATAGCCAAGATTGGATTTTGGAAAAGGTGCTCTACTTAAGTAAGAGGCATTTCGTGTTACATGTGATATTTTGTGTTTTTTTACATAATTTGGATATGTTGAAGCCATTGATGGATACTAAGCTGAAAAATGCCTTCTGGACCACTAACTTTAGGAGTTAAAATGACCACTACGTGACGTCTTCTCTGTTATTAACAGGTTCTAATTGGTGGCAAATTATAAGTAAAATTAATACGATCAATTTGAAATTTCTTAGGCTGATTTAAATTGTCATCTTAAGTTACCTTTGACCTTGTACTGAAAAAACAATATTAAATGACCCATTGTGACCCTCTATAACATTAATATTATATCATACCATTATATAATATGAATGGTTATGAACTGACAGAGGCTTAGGTAGAAAGTGGCTTGCTTGGTCCTGATGTCGAGAATGTGTTTGTTGGAAAAACTTACAAAAAGGGTCTCATGGTACACAACATTACGTTACTACAAACTTTATGGACAATCCTTACGTCAGACATTTTAGGCTGTGTGTCTGAATCAAACCATAATCAATTTGAATAACTGATAATTTGGGCAGAAGATGATGGAAAAGTGTAGAGTTGATAGAATTTATACGACAAAAAGACTGAATTTGTGAAATGTGAATCAAGAAACGTCAACTTCTCTTGGTGGACATAAGAATGGTATCTATTGTTGTCATTTTGCCCACCAAATTAATCTAGACGCATGTTACAGCCTGTATGATTGTTAGGCATAAGTTCTGATTAAATGGAAAATAATACAAAGTGTGTCTATTAAAAACTTAACATTCTGTATGACTTATATTTGCTGTCTACAGATTGAAATGGTTTTATTTTTATTTGCAATTTTTTATCCCTGTTTGATCCTTAAAATCCGAAAAGCCAGCTTGGTATCCACCACCGGACTAAAATTGTATAAAAACATCCAAGATTCCGCTTGTAACAAAACAAATGCCTAATACTGACGCAGATTCGAAAATCTCGTCATGTTTATTATGTGAAAGACAAGGTTGAGAAAACTTTGTCTCACAGAAAACCAAGACATTCAGATTCTTTTCGTTCGCCACAACTCAAATCATTCTTTTCTCATCATCCTAACTGCACTGATTTTAATGTATTATTCAGTTAAGATTTATTACACATAATTATTTTAAATGCTATAAACACAAGTTTATTGTAACGTTTACAATTCTAGAATTATGATAATGGACAATTTTTCCAAAGATTGGATAAAACAAATTTAACAGCTTCATAATATTATATTCTGTTCCCTTTGTCTTACTGATTGTTTTTGTATATGAATGTTTACTTACACAAACACACTCAAACTTATTTATAATTTCTATCAGGATGAAAAGCCATATAGTAATTTAGTCTGTCACAGGTAAATTCACCTGTTATTGGTAAATTTACGTAATTGTTAAATTACCTGCATCGGTAAAATCAGGATTTGTTACTTTAGTATTAAACTATTTATCTATAATTAATTAACTTTACTGTTGATATATATAAAATAAATTCGTCTTTTGTTCAAGATAAAAATTTATATAAATTTTCACCATTTGGCAGATATCCTTAACCAGTATGATCTGTGTAGTGTAAGAGCATATACCGTGCAGGTGCAGACATGCCTTTTCATCCACATGTAAAATATACTAATTACACTGTACTTAGAAAATGGTATGACTTATTTTAATAATAATAACAACATAATGATAACATAAAGCTTTACTAATAATTGTGACCTTTCTCTAGTTGGCCAGACGGAGACCTTAGTTTAACCGGTAGGCGCCAACACCACCTGGCCACAGTCTTGAGTCTTCCTTTCTGTACATACTGTATATATCAGCTGTCTATCGCATATTGGTTAAGTAGCGTAGTTTTCCTCAGAACCTACAATTGTTTTATAATTTGTGATTTCAGTATGTCATCATAGTGACTACTAATCGATGTGGTGGAAACCAAGCATCTAATTAACCGGATTATTTGTTTTAACAAGAACACATCTTATTAACTAAACTGTTTGTTGTTAAAAGAAGGTAACTTATTAACGCAGCTATTTGTTGTTTAAGTTAGGTGACTAATTTGTCCAGCTGTTCGTTATAGAATGAAACGTATCTTTTAAAAACTAAAACCGGGTATTGCTCTTTGTATCCATTATTTATGGTAAGAGATTGGTACGTATTTAGCGAAAAGCCGACGTCTGTTATCATGAACCACGAGAGGAAAAAGTTAAGTTCCTGATGATTTATGCAAACTATTGTGACTGAGGAAGCCAACTTAACACACAGTCATTTTCGTCAGTTCACTGTTGAGAGACCCATCACTGGATGCTGGTGAATGGTACATGTTATAATTCACCTATTACAAGCTGATAACTTTTGTTGAGTATTCTCTCAAGAATGCGAGTTAGCCTTGTTTACTAACTTTTATCACATTCCTTACACACGTGCTTTTATTTCATTATGATTAATGTCTGTGTATACTGAACATTCCTGTATGTCATCTATGGCTTTTATTTGTCAACATTAATCATCTGGGTGACACATTTTCCTGTACCCGCCATCGAATTGAGCAAATAAGATCACCCATGTCCGTCTTAACGTCTGAAAGATTGTAATAACTTTGTATACGATCAATAATAGTAGTACAGGTAGTTGCATAGTTCAGTAATCATGTAGTTGGTAATGTTAGTTTGTATAATTCTGCATATACAATTTTGCTGTTTAATTTCAAGTGGTCATCGTAAATTACACTTCAAATTGACTATCGAGATCACTAACTTACCCAGTCCTGTATTTTTTCAGTTCATAATGGAGGATACAATTAAGGTTGAGAGATATGGCTGTCAGGAAATATCTAGGTAATAGCATTGCAAACTGTCGGTCGTGAAAGTATGAAGAACTTCTTATGAAAGCTGAAAGACTGTAGCACTATGTTTGGGCAGTGAACCCACATATCTGAAATCACGAATATCCCTGTAGTTTATTAATTGGTTTATTCTTATGTTGCAGCACAGTAGAGAGTCAGCATATGACCAGCTTCACACTATGGTCACTGGTCCTTTTATTTTGCTTGTTTTAACATATTCACGTAGGCTAGTATGGCTCTATCGGCTCTTGTCTAGCTACCCATTGCATGTTGTAGCTGATGAGCAGTCACTCAACAAGTTGACCTGCCTCACTTGTAGCTCCATAGTATATGTTGCATGTTCTCTTGTTCAGGAGGCAGGTTAAATGTTGTGAAAAATGCACCGTGTATCTTGTTGTAATCTTTGTATTGCTTGTGTTCCTATAGAAAATGTAGTGAAGATCGTCAACATTTGAAATTTCACATACATTGCTATGCTTATGGTAATTTTGAAGTAATACTAATTATAAGAATATTTACATAGCCATACAGGTATAGAAGTTTCTTTCTGATTTATACCTTTTCCATATTATTTGTACGATCATTGTTGTATATAAATAAACTTTAGAAAACTGACCAGATCTTATCTACAAGTAAATATTTCTGCAAAGTCAAACCTTCATTATATAATTGGTACACACGAGAAACATCAGATTAGGTACAGAAAGAACTATTATATTTGTATACAAGTCCTTCCATGTGTTTTGATGCTGTCATTGCTGGTCTTCATTTTCATTTTACTGTTTACGTCTAAATAATTATGACAGTCTTGTGACATAGAGACACACAGTAGACCTCTATAAAACCTGAGTTGAGATTTTTGTAAGTTGAGTAAACACCTCAGTCTGTGGTTGTTGTCTTACACCTCAGTCTGTAGTTGTTGTCTTACACCTCAGTCTGTAGTTGTTGTCTTACACCTCAGTCTGTAGTTGTTGTCTTACACCTCAGTCTGTAGTTGTTGTCTTACACCTCAGTCTGTGGTTGTTGTCTTACACCTCAGTCTGTAGTTGTTGTCTTACACCTCAGTCTGTAGTTGTTGTCTTACACCTCAGTCTGTGGTTGTTGTCTTACACCTCAGCCTGTAGTTGTTGTCTTACACCTCAGTCTGTAGTTGTTGTCTTACACCTCAGCCTGTAGTTGTTGTCTTACACCTCAGTCTGTAGTTGTTGTCTTACACCTCAGTCTGTAGTTGTTGTCTTACACCTCAGTCTGTAGTTGTTGTCTTACACCTCAGTCTGTAGTAGTTGTTGTCTTACACCTCAGTCTGTAGTTGTTGTCTTACACCTCAGTCTGTAGTTGTGTCTTACACCTCAGTCTGTAGTTGTTGTCTTACACCTCAGTCTGTGGTTGTTGTCTTACACCTCAGTCTGTAGTTGTTGTCTTACACCTCAGTCTGTAGTTGTTGTCTTACCAGCCTGTCACACCTCAGTCTGTAGTTGTTGTCTTACACCTCAGTCTGTAGTTGTTGTCTTACACCTCAGCCTGTAGCTGTGTTGTCTTGTTGTCTTACACCTCAGCCTGTAGTTGTTGGCTGTAGCTGTTGTCTTACACCTCAGTCTGTAGTTGTTGTCTACACCTCAGTCTGTGGTTGTTGTCTTACACCTCAGTCTGTAGTTGTTGTCTTACACCCCAGTCTGTAGTTGCTGCTTTACACCAGCCTGTGGTTGCTGTCTTACACCCAGCCTGTAGTTGCTGTCTTGCACACCAGTCTGTAGTTGTTGTCTTACACCTCAGTCTGTAGTTGTTGTCTTACACCTCAGTCTGTAGTTGTTGTCTTACACCTCAGTCTGTAGTTGTTGTCTTACACCTCAGTCTGTAGTTGTTGTCTTACACCTCAGTCTGTAGTTGTTGTCTTACACCTCAGTCTGTAGTTGTTGTCTTACACCTCAGTCTGTAGTTGTTGTCTTACACCTCAGTCTGTAGTTGTTGTCTTACACCTCAGTCTGTAGTTGTTGTCTTACACCTCAGTCTGTAGTTGTTGTCTTACACCTCAGCCTGTGCTGTTGTCTTACACCTCAGTCTGTAGTTGTTGTCTACACCTCAGTCTGTAGTTGTTGTCTTACACCTCAGTCTGTAGTTGTTGTCTTACACCTCAGTCTGTAGTTGTTGTCTTACACCTCAGTCTGTAGTTGTTGTCTTACACCTCAGTCTGTGGTTGTTGTCTTACACCTCAGCCTGTAGTTGTTGTCTTACACCTCAGTCTGTAGTTGTTGTCTTACACCTCAGCCTGTGGTTGTTGTCTTACACCTCAGTCTGTAGTTGTTGTCTTACACCTCAGTCTGTAGTTGTTGTCTTACACCTCAGCCTGTAGTTGTTGTCTTACACCTCAGCCTGTAGTTGTTGTCTTACACCTCAGCCTGTAGTTGTTGTCTTACACCTCAGCCTGTAGTTGTTGTCTTACACCTCAGCCTGTAGTTGTTGTCTTACACCCTCAGTCTGTAGTTGTTGTCTTACACTCAGTCTGTAGTTGTTGTCTTACACCTCAGTCTGTAGTTGTTGTCTTACACCTCAGTCTGTAGTTGTTGTCTTACACCTCAGTCTGTGGTTGTTGTCTTACACCTCAGTCTGTAGTTGTTGTCTTACACCTCAGCCTGTGGTTGTTGTCTTACACCTCAGTCTGTAGTTGTTGTCTTACACCTCAGTCTGTAGTTGTTGTCTTACACCTCAGTCTGTAGTTGTTGTCTTACACCTCAGTCTGTGGTCCTTTATTTTAATCTTCAACCTTTACTTCCTTGTTTTAGACTTAAGTGGGGTCTTTGTTTTAGACCTCAGTGTGGGCTCTTTGCTACAGGCCTAAGTCTGTGTTTAGACCTCAGTGTGGGCTCTTTGCCATAGGCCTAAGTCTGTGTTTAGACCTCAGTGTGGGCTCTTTGCCATAGGCCTAAGACTGTGTTTAGACCTCAGTGTGGGCTCTTTGCCATAGGCCTAAGACTGTGGCTCTTGTCTTGGATATTGAGGATGAAAACACGAGCTCATGGAGTTCATCAGATTTAGGCAGTTCTTACTTACTCCTCATCTGAACTCAAATAAAATACTTTGATTTCCTTACATTTGTTTTAAGAACATTAGACGTGAAAAAGTCATGATGTCTTGTTGTCAATTTAAAAATCAAATCGATGACATCCAACTTTTTTTTCTTCACTACTTACTCCCATTTTTCCTTTGCTATCTTTCACTGTTGTATTTTACGATCCACCAGTGTTGTAATATTAGAAATTTGACAGGTAAAAATCTGTCATGTTTTCAGTGTCATTCGGTTTCTTTCAGACATCATCATTATTATTTTCAGGTCATACTTTTACGAGTTATTGAAAGTTTCTCAAAAATAAATTTAGTGTCTTGCAAAACTTCTCCAGATGTTTCAAGTTTTAAGACCGTATATTCTTCTTTCAAGTTACAGGAGTTCTTAAAAGTTCTTTGTTCTTTCCTTGTGTTTTTCATAGTTTCTTGCAGTGAGGAGGAAAGTTCAGCCTTAGTGTGTTTATGTATCATCACAACCTGTCACACAGTATTCTATCCACTTGTTATGACCGACGTTTTGCCAGGAATAAGTATGGCATCGTCTTATCGGCTTACCTTCAGTTTCAAAGGATCTGTGTCTTGTTTGGTTCATTATTTAGTATAGCCGTTATTAATAGTAAATAATTGTAATATTCCTGACTGACTAAAGCTGTATACTGAAGTACTTATGGTCGTCTTCCTTAATTAATATTATTGCCTTCCAGATTGACTGTGGCTGTTATATAACATAATTATGGCCGTGTTTCCAGTTGAATGTTATTGTATTCTAAATCGGTCTTGCTGATGGTGGCGGTATTCGAGCTCTTTCATTGCTGATCCCAACTTTCGTCATCATTGCCCGACTGTTAAATCTTTAAACTTTGCTCGTTAATATTTGCATAAATTCTGTTTCTAAGGTGTGAACATCTTCAGCCATTACTGTCTCGAATATTTTGTTGGGAATCATGCCCATAAAGTTAAATAATCACCGCTTTTGACGACGAGTGTGAGTATTTTTTCTGACGCCTGCATGTGAGATTAGTAGAGATCTTTCAGACTCCGTAAGACACGTAAGAGATCCCCGTTCGTTTCTTGAGTTGATTCAGGGAGATCAGCGTTACCTATACACGTACAGCTATCGTCCATATTTGAAAAGGGATTCGCAGTAGACCGTGGAGTTGTTTAACTGTGATGACGTCCTCCACCACTAGCACATTTTCCTGACGGAGTTACCAGGTCTAGTTGAGGCGGCCATAGCTTCACCGCTGCACACCAGAACTAGAAGAGTTATTCAAACCATCTGGAAAGTGCAAGGATATGGTTACTCTACCTTCTTTGCAGAGTGTAGTGTTGACGATAAGTGTTTGGGGCAGTCGGCGTGTTCTCCTAAGGCACTGCTGCTATCTTTACGGATTCTGTGCCCTTTAAGAGGATTTTCAATATGTATGATTTCCTATTGGTTGATAGCGTTTCAGTTTCCACATTACTTTATATATATGACCAGTAACTGTTACGTGGAGGTATAATAGATTTTTCGTGTAGCTATATCTTGCAAAGGTATGCTTTTGGATCTGGAGTAATGTTAAATTAGGGGAAAATAATTGCTTTAATAACAATTTCTTATGCTTCGTACAGTTCCTAGAACAATATAGTTGTTGTAGTTTTATAGAGCAAACAACATGAGAAAATTATATTCGTGTGTGATATAAAGGTGGAAGCATTCTCCAGTGTAGCTTTTGAATCTTACAGCTATCGACCTGCTCAGTTCGGTATCGCTGGTAACGAACCCGAGACATCAAAGGCCTCCTCCAGCGCCGCGCACCTGAACTCTCTCGCCAGGTAACAGTGTGCCTCCCCCCTGAGGGCGCCGCCAGTACACACCTAGCCCATGTACACAAAGCTGTCTGGAAAGGTACTTCTGATACCTTCTATGCTGTCTTTGTATACAAAACTGCCTTGGGGGCGTCTCCACCACTCTTCACAACCCTCTCTACGATATTCAAGTTTGTCTGGATAGTTCTGCATAATACCTTCCACACTGCCATTCTCCATAAAAGACTGTGTCGATCAAAGTGATACACGTCTGGGATAAATTGCATGATGTGGGAGCAATGCTATCATGGTGTAAAGACGCTGGCGACCCGGGGTTGTGGAGACTAGTGGTGGTCCTCCCCTAGGGCAGCCGGGAGGGGGGGAGGACCTGTACAGCCTGGGAGGAGGACCTCACATATGTCTGGAGTGTCTATCGCTCTGGCTACTAGTTCAGTGAAAAAAAATATCCTTTCGTTATTCTCAGGGATATGTACTGGTGGCGTCCTCTCAATTCATAGGTTGTAATTTCCATAATTGTGTTTGTGTAACTGTACACATATGCCTTTTTGACTCGATTTCCATTCTAACTAAATATTGTTACTCACGTGTTCATTAACAACTTACATGTTCAGTAGACAGGTAATGCCTTTAATCTACAACTTAATCTGACAACCATATTTATGTTTTGGTGATAATGCATGCAGTAACCCGGTAGTAATTTTCTTCAGAGAGTATAGAAGACACGACTGATTTTCTCTAATTGTAGTTTATATTTATTCGATGCTTGCTGATGGGTCCAAGAAATGTATCAGTCAATATAAATTTCTGTTACATCAGGTGGTCAACAGCTTGACCATTTGATAAATTTACACCTTAGTAGAGACTGAGCTTCTAACGTCATAGCCACACCAAGGGACAAGCAGACACAATGCTCTAAAGGGTTCATAACCTAAGTATGGTCACTTAGTCTCGGAGTTTTATTTCTTCTGAGCCTTTTTAATTTATTCTAATTCAGAATATCTTTTTGGATTTCAATTTTCTGTCTGACAATGGCTTATTAACTCTTCCCTTTTAAATATCACTTTTTCAGGCCGGGATTTATACTTCCCTATAATGTAGTGAATTTCAATTTCGAATAAAACATCACAGCTGAAACGGAATTAAAATATAAATGGTATCAATATATTTTGTTAGACAATGCCATATCTAATTCTAAATACCGTAATTCCCCATGAATATGTCAGCACACAGAAACATCGTGTGGCCCAGCATTAATGAGCTGGAAGAAATAGGTGAGAGGACTGCCACAGAACACATGGTGTGACAGTTACTAGGGACCGTATTTGAGATAAAGAATTTTTTCTCCTAAAATAATTGCACTGCTACTCATCTGATATGCACTACTTCAGTTTTTAACGCTGAGAGCTGAAATTTAGTGTGATTATTTTGTGTAAGTGCTTTTAATTTTGGTTAAGGACTAACATAGGCTACATACCGCCCCTCTAATTCTGGGACCGGACAAGGTAAAGGCCGACCCCTCCCCCCCTCCCTCCATGCATGATCTCAATTTTTAACAAAGAGTTAAAATTTGATAGAGTATTTTCTGTATTATTTCATGTTTGTGTACTTAAAAAAGGATGGTTCATGACACTTCTTCCGCGGTGAGCCATGATATGTTGTCGGGGCTGCTCTCTCTTTGGTTAACTTTACTTTGTCGAATACAATACCCAGCTCGCATAGTTATGGTGCAGTGGATGAGTGGATACAGCGCTTATCTCTCGTCCTAAGGATCACTCACTGGTGTGTACCTGAGAGACGCCTAATCAACCTAGCTATTTACTATTATATATGCAGTATCTGTCATTGGGAAGTAAAGGCGACCGAATGCAAAGCCAGCAACACGGTATTCTTATGTATCGAGGCTCAGTATACAGTGTATTGTCCACATTCCATATAATAGGTCTCAAATAAGAAGAAATTTAACGAAAGTAGTGAAAGTTTTATGTCGAGGAAGTAGGGGATTTACACTCAAACAATCAAGGTGGTGTTGATGTTTTCCCCCCCCAAGTCAAAATTATTGTAAAAGACATGTGTATAATGAATTAACTGTTTTATATCTATTTTTACACCACTGTCTTGACTGATGGAGGCTGAAAATGAAATGGCGTATGGGAATGATATCATTTAGGTGGATGAGGTGATAGATGAGCTGCTAAATATTGTAATAGAATTTTATAGAGTAAGAGAAGGCAGGTACAGGTGAGGGATAGCAACAGTGTAGTGAGATCTAAGATTAAAGGAGCGTAATGTGAAAGACAGTTAGAAAGTGTGAAATTGAGAAGGAAATTCAGCGAGGAAAGAGGAAAGTTTACTAGAGCTGTGAAGAGTTACACACGGCGGACAGGGGCTGAGAAATATGAAAGGTAGAAGAGGATGATCGAGACAGAGGATGTGGAGGTCCAGGCAAGTGTGGGGGTGTTGTTAAAGAGGAAACATGTACTTGGACAAGACTACATGTGTCTCATTGATGACAAGCATAGTGTTCGAATGTGTCAGTCATATTGAACTATATACAGGACAAGGTCACCCCCCAAGCGTGTTGGCTGGTGGTGATGAGAATTATATCACTGAAGAGAGTTTGAATCAACGACTTGAAGGTATTGTACTAACACAGCTTCCTCCTCCCAGGTCGCTTCACTGATGACGGCTCACTAATATATCAGAAGGTGTGAGGTGGCAGTCACCATCCCTGGTCATCTCCCGGCACTATCATCTGGCTGGTGAAGTGAAGGCCGTCGTCACACCCGCCTGGAGACCAGAGGCCCACCACAACTGCCTTGTCACCACTACTCCCTCATAACTTCAACCTTGTCACCTTCGTCACCACCTTCACCACGTCACAAGCCATAATCCGCTCCTCGTGGCTTGGCATGTGCAGATTGTGCTTCATTGGGCTTCCTTTTATTTTGACATTCGCCTTTACCATTTTGTAAGACAACTGTGTACATTGTTCTTTGGTCGTAATATAATACAAAAGTATAAGTATAGTAATATAAAATTTGTGAATGTATGAAACGACACTAGATATGTATTTTGTAGTGTGTATCAGTAATGTGTTGCGTAGTGGCATCCACACGTGCAAAGTGTGCATTTTTGTGGTAATCTAAGAAACATACCCGGAATAGCTGTTGACGCGGCGAGGACAGACCAAACAGATGTTGTGAAATGGAGATTTTTTCTTAATTTTCTGCATATGAATAATGACGTCATATACTGTAAACACACTACTGATATAGAAGCGCAGGATCATACGTTTCATTTAGTTCATCTGGAGATATCACAATAGGAGAGTCATAATGTCTGTAATATAGACCTGTCCCACTCGGTAAAGTTAAGGATCTAACCATTAGCAACACCCAGCCTCTTACCCTGTACTCATTCAGTTAGTGCAGGTAACAACACATCCCCAGACAGTCAGCTAGATGTGTCCGGGTTATTGACCCACATACTTCTGTAGCTGAACTTGGGCAACGCCGGTACGTATTCAATTACCTTCCTCTGGACCACACTGTCAGATATTCAGTTGGATGCTCTTGGGCCACACTCTCAAGAGGATTAGTTCACTAAGTCCGGACCACACTCCGGGCTCAGTGGTAAAGTGCTTACAGCAAGAGATGATACTTGTTTTGGGTGAACTTGACCCAGCAAGCTCGTGCCACGTTCATTCTCTTACTTCACCGACGTCACCTCCATAGACCTTTATTTTCCAACGTCATTGTCCGTTACTTTCGTCCTCAGATTTACATATGTATCTTTTTGAAGTAATACCTCAATATTTTTGTGTTCTTTTATTACTTTAGGTTAAAATGTGTTATAGGGAAGTACCAGGTCAATAATTGTGTGAACCTATTATGACAACAATGATACAAAGAAAGATCCTCTCAAGGAAATTCTGTAAACATCTTCGTGATAAATGTTCCTTGCCCCAGACAAACCTGTATTACCTGATTTTGTAGTTATCTCGTGCTAGATTTTATGTGTTGTTATCGCATACATTACAGCCACAATGCTCTTCGATATCATACAATTTCAACCGTAAATTATAAAACTTTTATAACTATGTACGTGTTTCAGAAGCTCCAAGTACTCACAGTGGATCTTCAGTATTATCAGTCCCCTAATTTAACACGCCCAAACCTTGGCTGTTTCTCTGATACAAGAATCTTTATATTCCTTAATTGCTTTATACACAAAGCATCAACAATGTACTGTAAAGAAACAAATTGAAATTTTTCTTGTTAGAAAGTAAATGATGAATACTTTTGCTACTACATTTTTATCAAATAAAAAAGACTCCTTCTATTTTGAAAAGTTATTCATGTCTTCTCAGTTGTTTCTAGATGGTGAATCGCGTTATTTAGGAACAGGAAAATTAGGATTGGTTACATTAGTGTAGTGCCTTGTTGTGCGCCACTACAGTTACGAGAAGAAAGTAGTATAAAATAACATGTGACACATTTCCTACTTAAACTTTCACTGTTCGTCCTCTTGTTAATATTTCTGGCCATGAGCTACCAATAAGGTACTCAAGTTGGATTCTATAAATGCTTTTCCGTAAAATTATAAATGACTCGAGTTTTCATTGTTTTTCAACAAAAATATATTAATGTATATTTGTCTTTATTTGACGTCGTCACACTTGTAATTTATTAATTAACGTGAATCAAAAGATGGCTTAGCACAACTAAACATCAGCTAGTGCTGGATATGCTTTTAAAAATATATTCCTAAACATATACTGTACTGGCGAATAGTCATGGTCTTAAACTCGAGCTAACAAGTAGACGCTTTTGGGTCTCGTCTATTACTTATAATATCACTCTTTGGTATTCTTAAATCTGTATCGTTAGGCAGCCATGGTTGTAGATCACTGTGGTGGCAAACACTTCTTTTTGCCATCATTTGTATTGACTCGTATATTAATGGGAAAATGGTTTCAGTCTTCCTGAAATCTTCATCACATATGGAGTTTGTATATAAAATTGCTTACAAATCTGAGATAGCCACAGGCGTCTCTCGGTTTTTGCAAACTGTTTTCCGAAAAAAGTGTGAATAAGTGATACAGTAGTGTAGTGTAATGTCAAGTAATTGGTGTTTCCGAATCGATTGCTATTTCTTCTCAAGGTCATTACTGAAGGTTGCATGCCAATCCATTGCTAATGAATAATATGTATTACCCTCGGTTGATGTGTTCCCAAATGGCAAGTCTGCATTTTCTTTTCATAGACTAACGGTGTTACCAAATTATGTCGTGAGACGAAAAAAAAATCTGAATCGTTTTAGTGTACCATGCTAAATTATCCCTGTGCTCTAGTTTACTGAACTTATGGCTATACTCGCTGTTAATACAATCTTTGTTCTATTAAGTGTAAATTCTTAAGAAAGGAAGTTGCACGTGTATTATAATAATTCAATTAGTGTCTCGGATACTAGTTCGTCACTTCATGCGTGATAATCTTACATTTGATTGTGTAATTGTTGAGAAGTTTACTATAGTTGCAGTGCATAATTTGGTCAATAATGCATATGCGGAAATGTGGATGTGCGAAGAAAGACTTTTATTTCTGGGTATTAAATTTGTTATTGATAATAATGTTGTGAGGTTGTGCATAGGAAAGGAATATACTTGTAACCGAATTGAAAAATAGCACGAATTTATATACTTGAATTTATATTCAAGAAAAGAAATATTTTGTCTGGTAAGTAAAAATGCATGCCGATATTTAAGCCTACACGGATATGTGTAAGCGAGAATATGACATTAATTTTAATTGCTCTTGAGGTTTGAGCATGTCATCAATACAACGTAGGGGGGAGGAGTGTGGGAGTGTGTACGTCTGTCTACCGTATAAACAGCTAATGTTAACTGTATACCGTGAGAGGTGTAGAGTCGGTGTACACTCCCACACTTTATCTCTTCCTTGATTATCTTCTATGTTCATTTTCAATAAAGTGTTATGTTACAACACACTGTGTTTATATCCCAGGAGGTACTACAGGAAGAACGTGTATTGAAAATAATTACTTACGCACTGTTGGCAAGTACTGGGCATGCACTGGCTCCTGATTGTATCTGAACCTGCTCCAGTGCTTGTCAAATCTGGTCTTGAAAGAGTTCACACGGTGTCGTCACAACAATCTTTGGCAGATTGTTCCAAGAGTTCACAACTCTCACTCCGAAAAAACTACCCCTCACAGTTTTCTGGATTTGAGGCTTCTTCAACCTTGAGCTGTGACCCCTTGTGGGGCGAGCGTCCGCCAGCTCCAGGTAAGGACACTCGAATGAGTAGTTCCCCTTGAGATGCTTTTACACCTTTATTAGGTCCCCCCTTGCTTGTCTGTAGTATAAGCGAGGCAATTGCAGGAGCTCTAATCTCTCGGGGTAGCTGAGATGCCGAAGTCCGCAGGCACCAGTCTGATGGCCCTTCTTTGGACATTTTCAATCAACTGACAGTTCCCCAGAAGGTCAGGGCTGTAAGGCATGTGTGTGTCCCGAAAGAGGACAGGGCTGTAGGGCATGTGTATGTGTCCCCCAGGAGGTCAGGGCTGTAGAGCAAGTGTGTGAGTGTGTGTCCCCCAGGAGGTCATGGCTATAAGGCACGTGTGTGTGTCCCACAGGAGGTCAAGGCTGCCGTTTATCGGAAATTGCTTCTGCTAGTCGGTTGAAAGAAAGAGGAAACGACGCCATCGGATTAGTTACGTGTCACACTATCCGTCAATCGAAAATTTCAAGATTTTTTTGCGGTGGGGTCTACAGTACATGCCATATAATAATAAAGGAAGAAATTGCCCAACTATTATAAAAATTGGCCGGATTTTGCACAAAATGAAATTTTAATATTAGATGTCAATATGAGATGCACAGAAATTAAAGAGGTTTAACATCAATGATCCCTTTCTTAAAAATAGTCTCTTTTCTTAATCCCATAATTTGAGAGCATAGTGTGACATATCAAAATTATTTGTACTGTTATATAAGAAAAATTTTAACTACATTATATTGCAGTACATAATGTAAATATAAGAAAACAGTCAAAATCCCCTTATAGTAATCCCTCATGCAATGCAAACACCACTACCAAAAACAATAAAATATGAAGGTCTTGCTGCATTCTAATACTATACTGCACACTGTTGCTTGTTTTTAATCAATTTATAACACGCAAAAACACATATCTGTGTACAAATCACAATTCCTTACTTACCTTGTACAGTAAATGTACATTCTGTACATTTACTGTACAAGGTAAGTATGCTGTAGTAATACAAACGTTATCTATTTCCCTTAATATACGTACAATAAAAACAGTGGTGCTATTACCTTTTTCTGTTTTGGGAGAAACGTGAAACACAAGCTCAGGGTGATCTGCTTTGTGCGGGTGATGGTAACGCCCACTCAAAGGTGAAAATGTCCGTGTAAACAGACGACCCACGCCTTGCACACTTACGCCATCTGTTGATCCCACGGCCAACTACAGGGTGTATGCTATGTGGCTTACATGGTTTTCGCCTTTGCTCTCCTGTCTTATTATAGTCTTGGGTCAACACGTGGCCAGTCCGAAGCTGAACAATTTGGAGTACTGTACAGTATTCATATTTCTATTTATTTTTCCGTAAATTTTTCCCTATTGTTTATTTTCTAAACTACAATATAAATTAATCTAACCTAAAATTTGCATTAAATCTTGTATGTACGATTAAGATTGGATTTATATTTTAATTTTCCTCATTCTGATAAATTTTTTGGCGGGAAAAAGACTAGTTAGAGGCGAGTGACAGGTGGCGCTTCATTGCCACTTGAAACACAGAAGGAGGAGGTGCTGTCGGTCGTCTCTCTGACTTCACCGCCGATGTTCGTACAATATAGTAAGTGTTATTTTTAATTTTTGTGGTTAAATTTATACTTTTGTAAAGGTCGATAATTAAGGTTATTTATTTGTAGATTTTGTACCGATTTATTTTAAAATTAAATACTTTAAATGGACTTTTTTTAATATATTTATGATGCGCAACAGTTAATTATAACTAGTGAAAAGCCATAGTTTAATGGTAGTTAACGCTCGTATATACTAGTTACTTTAGAGAATACTCTACTATTTTGGCTTACACATTTTAAATTAATGAAATATGGTTTAGTTTTGGTCACCGTACTTAAGACTTGGTGAATTTTTTAGTTACGTTCCTCATACTTGGTGTATGCTTTGGTCTTGTATGTTACAGGATATAACTTAAAGTACTTGTTACTCTTAATATTTTTTGGTTAATATTTTTGGTTAATATTGGTCCATTGGCTTTCGGCAGGTCCCCACATTGTTTACCTGGGGTTATATTCTTCACTTAGTCGTCTCCTCATTATATCTTCTTTACAGGTTAGGTAGGTAGGTTGGGTGGTTGGCTCCTTTGGTTAAATGAATGTTTTGGGGGTTTTGTGTAGTTTTGGTTTTACCCAAATTTGACCTCCATTTTTGTGCAAGTTAACATTGTTAAAAACGAAAATAATTGTTTTGGGCAAAAACAGCATATTTACGAATGAAATAAAGGTCAAATTCTAGTAAAAAAGAAACCCCGAAAAACGTAAAGAAAACCCTATTTTCGTACCAAAACCCGAGGACAGTCAATGAACGAACATTTAGTTATCTTTTCTTTGCAGATGATGGATCCAGTTACTGTTAAAGGCCACTGCTGCATCAGTGGTCGTCAGCGTGGGTAGTACAGCACCTCCTTATTCATTGAGGTAAGTTTCTTAGACAAGTTCGTTAACCACCCATCACCTTTTTTCCCACAATATATTTCTTTCGCTAATCATCTTAGTTTTAGAAGGTTCTTACATTATTCTTTGGGGGCAAATCACTTTTTTTTATTTCCACCCCAACGATGTCTGGGGGGGGGGGGGATTACTAAATATATTACTTGAAACAAGTTAGGAGGGCTTTAAAGAGGGAACATGTGGGGTGAAGTCCTATAGATAACCGCAAACAACCATTATAAAACCTGACCTAACGTTTGCTAACCTCTAAAAATTCTAAGGTGAAAATTTACATTCGTTTTCGGTGTTTAGGTGTTTTTTTCGGTGTTCAGATGAAGGATTCATAAAGTGATCAGCATTTTTACAAGTTAGGACACGTTAGGTCAGGTTTTCAAAGGTTTATTTGGTATTATTTTTAGTATTTTACGAACGAGAGCAACGTTGTCACCATAACATCAAATTGGGACTTGAAAAAATTCGTTACCACAAATAAATCGTTAATATCGCGTTTATTTTTGGAATGCCACCAAGTTAAAGTATGTTCTTCAGTTTCTCGAGATCTATTAAATGGCAATAGAAACAAATCGTCGAAAGGTGATGGGTGGTTAACGAAAAATTATCGTGTTCTATTGTGAAATGTCAAGTCTGCTTCATAAACTTTGCATCTGGGGTCAAGGTGTGGTCGATCGCACCTGGACACACTGGCATGAACTGGCTGTTACATACTGTTGGCAAGTACTGGCTGTTACTGTTGGCAAGTACTGTGCTGTAGTCACTAAACAGCACACTCCGTGCCGTCACAACAGATTGCTCCAACAGTTCATAACTCTTCAAAAAAAAATTGCCTAAAGATTTCTTGAGTTGTCATTAACCTTTAGTTGTGACCTAGTGGGGCGGGCATCTGCTAGTTATGAGCACGAGACTAGATAATGCCGTATTACAGGTAAATAAACTATTAAAACCCCCCTTGCCTGCATAGAAGCTGGACAATGGTATAAACCAATTGGCTTTTCTTTACACAAGATGCCGATCACTCATTGGTCTATACAGCACTGTAATTATTCATACGTCATCAGTTTCAATATAGGCTTTACAAATGCCATTTTCCAGTCATTGGGAGACTTTTCCTTGTTTATGCATCTATACATAAAGAGTTAGGGAGCTCAGGAATTTCATTGCACAACTTTTTTTTAACAATGGAAGCTCATCATCAGGGCTCTGTGTACCTTTAGTTTTGATAATTGGTTTTAATACTTGACTGAGAAGGTGTGTTGTCACTCCTCAAACACATGGAGGCTTGCATTCTCTTGGGAGCACTGTTTAACGCCCCTTGGGAGCACTGTTTAACGCCCCTTGGGAGCACTGTTTAACGCCCCTTGGGAGCACTGTTTAACGCCCCTTGGGAGCACTGTTTAACGCCCCTTGGGAGCACTGTTTAACGCCCCTTGGGAGCACTGTTTAACGCCCCTTGGGAGCACTGTTTAACGCCCCTTGGGAGCACTGTTTAACGCCCCTTGGGAGCACTGTTTAACGCCCCTTGGGAGCACTGTTTAACGCCCCTTGGGAGCACTGTTTAACGCCCCTTGGGAGCACTGTTTAACGCCTCTTGGGAGCACTGTTTAACGCCTCTTGGGAGCACTGTTTAACGCCTCTTGGGAGCACTGTTTAACGCCTCTTGGGAGCACTGTTTAACGCCTCCTGTCTTGCCCTGATCCGAGTCTGCATAACTACGATCTTGTTTTGGGTTTGATATGCCTACACCTAGGAAGCTTTAGGAACTTTGACTTGACCTCATTTGGAATCACACTGGCAATCTTACTCAGTCTTTCTACAACTTGAATGGTCTCTGTATTTCTTGAGTCAGTGGGTTTGACCTGGAGTATACAGTTTATTTTGTCAAATAGTTTACTTAACTGGCTATATTCAACAGTTTGCATTCCTGTTTCTTGGTGTAATTTCATTCCTCCAGTCCGTTGCCCTTAATGCTGTGTTATGTATTAATGCCTGTAAACTGGCTTGGCTTAATAAAGTGTAGTTCTGTGATCTATAAATACATCCAACAAGGATTAAGTCTCTTAACTTTAGTTTAATTTTAAGCCATTTATATTCATAATCCTTCTTCCACTGCAAGTGCTGTACCTTCACCTGTACAGTAACTGGATCCTTCCTAAGTTACACAAATAACTGGCGTCAACCTTGGCATTATTAACTTGCCTGCATCTATAGTTCTTAGTTTGTCCAATACGTTGTTCCCAGTTCAGTCAATACAGGCAACTATAAGTAATAGTTAATGCAGGTAACTACTCTTTCTACACTAACCTGGCCCGTAGGCTCCGCCCTTCTTCTATACCAATAGCTGATTCGTTCATAGAAAATTCCAACTAAATGTTCACAACAGGTAAGCAGATCTGTTATCTAATATGTTAAATATCTGGACTATCAAAATGTAAATGATCTGAAGTCATTAGCATTTCAGAGAGGATGTTAGAAAATGTTAAATGTATATTATAAAAGGTTGATATAAATACAGGCTTACAGTATATACACAGTCTGGGGGAGGTAAAATGCTCAGGGGAACCAATTGGCTATTAGTAAAGAGGGGCGTGGCTTATAGGCCAGGTTAGCAGGGAAATAATATACTGTACGTACGTACGTACTCGTATTCTATATGAACTTTGTACCTAGTGAAGAAAGTGCATAACCTCTGTTGTAAATGGTGGAATTTAAATTTTTTTACGAGATATTTATTAAACTTTACAGGGAACTTGATGTAGTTGTAAATAATTGTAAATTAATGTTCTGAGATGACAGCCTGTTGATGTTTGTACACATTCCTTGGATTAGTCTAACTCATAATTGTGAATGTTAGTTTCTTAAAATTTGAACTTGGATTTTATTGAGTTACTTTTGTTTTTTAATGTTGCACCATTCTTAAAAGAAAATTATCGAGAAAGTGTTGAATGTTAGTACTGTCTCCCTTACTCTTACCAACAGTTCTTGAATGTAAAACCTTTTTTCATTAACAGATTCCTTGCATAATGGTCATCAATAATCAAGTACTGTACAGTTCTATAAAACATTGTAGGGGGCAGTTAACCAGTATAATCAGGGGGATGACTACATAATACTGTACACTGTATCAAAGCTTATTTGTCAAAATTTCAGTGATATCACTACTGTATTAAAGAAATATGGTAAAAATAAGGTTGTTACTTTTTGTCTCCAATTTTCATATTTGGTGCTCAAGTTGTGCTGTGTAATGCTTCATGTATTCGGTAAACAAGTTTCCAGGTGTCCCTTAATATACTAAAATATTGTTCCTAGAAATGCTTTCAATAAGTCGAAGTAATTTATATATTACAGTATTATTGGGGTTATGTTACTGTGAGGGAAAATCATTACATTGATAAAAAACCCATCAAAATGGGATTTGTTTTTTGCTTGTGTACGTAGTGTAGTCATTTGTTGAAACTTGTTTATCAGGCATATGTACTGTATATTGGGGGATACCTGTATTGATGTAGCCTGTACTGCATATAGGTAGTATCCTGTAGGTATAGTATATTATTTTATTAGTACATAGTTGTAATCATCATTCCAGGATGATTTGAAGATGGAGGATGCAAGAAGTGACCAAGAGTTCCTCTGGAGACCTGACTCTTGCTGCACCAGAAACACAAGTCAGGTTGGGTACAGTACAGGGCATCTCTCATTGTGGTTCCTTCACTGAACTCTTAGACAAAGTACATGGACTGCCTTGTCTAGTTAACTCTTTTTAAGTGTAAATATCAGAAATAATTAGTACTGTACAATACTTTGGATGCACCAATTAATTGATACCAGCTACAGATATCAAAATTTTGCTGAATAATCCATATCTGTAAACAAAGTATTAGCTGATGCCATTTTGATGTCTTGTTTTGGGTTAAGAAATTACGAACATTTTTATTACCGGCAAAATACAGTAATTACGGAAACCAGTTAGTCTGTTTACTTATGGAAGTGTCACACTCATCCGCAGATCATTGTCTCACGGTTTTGTTATTGGATAACATGGCAGTGTTCTCTGTGCAGGTCCTTCTACAGCACTTCATTATACTGTAATGAATATATCAGGCCAGACAAAGTAGCTTGTTTAATCTGAAGAGAAAAATAATCTGGTAAAGACTGTAGCTGATGAGAAAGATTGTTTTATATACTGTAGCATCGTTAAAGTACATTAGATATTTTATTGACCACTATTACCCAAATTAGAACTAAGAACGACCTGCTACAGTATTATCATAACTCTTACAATGAGCTACATAGGTTGTTGAGGCTGGAGAGGAGTTTTTATAAAAAATTTAGTCAAAATGATAAATAAAACAATTTACGGTAAATCCTATTTTATTAAATGAGTAAATAATGAATAAATGTTCCAAAATAAGTCTTAAATATTAGAATAGTCGCTGTCGCTTACAAATGCGCGTCTTTTCCGCCACTGTGTCTGTACAAGTAAACATTAAGCTGATGAAGAAAACTCAAGGATAATACAACAAAAATGGCCATCACGAGGAGACGTAACATCAATAATAAATGAATATAAATTTAGTAACACCACTAGTTAATATTTTTTGGTCTTAGCCTGGTTATGTTGTCTCGACCCTACTCTGACCTGACACTCCTCTGACCCGACCCTTATTGCTTACATTTTCACATGGATAGTAAGGAATTTCCCAGGCACCTTGGCTGGTTTACCAACAAGACGAGGGCGGGGTTATTTAACATTGATGAACAGACTAACGGCAAGTTTATTGGAACAAGTTAAGGTGTTGGTTAGATTATAATGAGTTATAACATTAGTCTGTACTTATACCGTACAGTATATATTTAATGTACACGGTATTCTTCCTGTATGGTTGCAGCTACCAACAGCCTTGATATTATTTTCCTATAAATAGTTGACCACTTGATTGGTTAATAATTACTGGGTGTTGTGACGGGTAGACTTAAACACTGCAATAATTTAAAACCCAGCTGCTCTTAATATTGCAGCTAAAAAAATTCCTTAAGACTATTACTTAAGTTGATGTATTTGTGGATGGCTTCTCTGCCACCAGAGTAAATTGTTTATTTAAATACTGTATTTGGCTGATACCTGTACTTTGTTTATAGTCGGGCTTTGGTGATGAGACTATATAGTGACTTGACTGTTTTACCTGCATGATAAAATTGACCTAAATTATAGCATTAACTCTGGCAGCAGATTGTGAGAGTTTTGAATGTGGTTATTAATGGTGCATCACTAATGTATTGTTCTTCAATTACTGTACTTGATTAAGTGGATTAATGTGGTACCTCCAAAGAGGATAAAACCTTCAGTTTAGGGTCATGTTATACAATACTGTATTAGGATAAATTATTGTGAAAATATTTTACTTGAAACCTTTTATAGGTAATAATTTGTGACTTTACTTCCAGTAGGTTCTGGACCTTGTCAAGGAGAGGTGTGCCCTCTGCTGTACCACACATCTTGCCTCACTTGTATTGCTGTACCAGGCTTATCTCCTCCAATATCAGGATGGCAAGTGATTCACAACACAAATAAAGCAAGTGCCAAGATACAGCCCAGACCCAGCCTTCCACCCCTCCTCTCTACCTCAGGTAAAGAATATAACAAGTTCAGTTGATGTAAAAATATACAAAAAACAAGATATTACATATAAAATAGCCTCGGAATGATCACTTACAGGGGAGTGAAGTTTACTTTATCGGCCTGTGTCAAAATGAACATTTCCAACACTCGGATTGGAATTTCTCTGCCAGTTTATCCTTAAAACCAAAGACAAACGAATTGCTCTGGGTTATTCAATGACCATACTAGATTTCTTGGTGCTATAAATTTCAAGACAAAATATAAAGTAATGGAGAAATTATACTTAAATTTATATACGAGAGAATGTGTAAAGGGTTTAGAATATTGAAAGGGGATTATGGGGGCTAGAATTGATGTACAGTCTTGGTCAAAAGTGTTGAACACTTGACAGTATTTGGCATGTAAGTACCCGAAGATCTTGGGTATTAAGTAGAGTTTAATCCTATTTTGTGGCTCAGGCATAATATGAGAGTAGTGTTATCATATCCCAATCATATAACTCAAAAGTAGATGAGAGATATTGCTAAGTGTTCAACACTTTTGACCTTGACTGTACCTATGATCCTTGATTGATGGCAGGAATATCATAATTGACCAAAGTTAAAAAGCCCCAAAACTAGACTCTGGCCGTAACTACTTATAACTTCTCAACCAATCGTTTAATACATCAAATTTATAACACCGGTAAAATAATTATTGGTGATGTTTATGCTTGACTTTGTTAATTAATTCAGTAAAGTACATAAAGTTACTTACAAGATGAGTGCATTTAGTAAATAATAAAGTACTCTTGGCAACATTCACTTGTAATACTGTACCCAGTTGTAGAATAATAATGATTATAACAAAACCTGTGACTGACCCACTTCAGGAATTCATTGACGTAAAGTTAGTGGAAAGTAAAAATATTCTACACAAATCAATAATTTTTGGGTCAAAGTCATTGAAAGAAAATATTTAAAATATATTAACAAAACTATGAACCGAAGATACAGGAAATGTTGTAGTTAAGCATCAATAACTGTTATGGTTAAACTAAACTCACTTGTGGGTAAGTTTTGTAATGAAAGGTTTTTGGTTTTTATAGTTTAGTTAATATGAACCATAACTTGTACAGTTAGGTTAAGTTGCTGTACAGTTACTGATATTCCCTAGACACTTGTTCTCAAGGATCATTTGCTGAAAAATTCAAATTAACAAAAATTCTTATTTTTCTATTATGGAGTTTATAAATTTGGTCCTGTCAAGTGTCAAGGAATTATAAAACACTGCAGTACATTTTGTCATTACTATATTTAAAACATTTTTATTAAAATTTTTTATTAATTTTACTTTTTTTATTTTGTACAGAAATGTTTTTCTGAACACTAGTGCCATGCTGCCCTAGACTGTGCTTACTGGACACTGCCCTGAACTTGCTTGCTGCTGCAGCCCTGGACTCCCCTGTGCTTGCTGCCCTGGACGGCTCTGCTCTGTGCTTGCTGACTGCTGTCCTGGACGGCTCTGCTCTGTGCATGCTGCTCTCCTGGACGGCTCTGCACTGTGTGTGCCACTCCCCTGGACTGCTCTGCACTGTGTGTGCCGCTCCCCTGGACTGCTCTGCACTGTGTGCTGCTCCCCTGGACTGCTCTGCACTGTGTGCGCTGCTCCCCTGGACTGCTCTGCACTGTGTGTGCTGCTCCCCTGGACTGCTCTGCTCTGTGTGTGCTGCTCCCCTGGACTGCTCTGCTCTGTGTGTGCTGCTCCCCTGGACTGCTTTGCTCTGTGCTTGCTTCCCTGGACTGCAAATTTATAGAGCCATTAAGTTTCCATTAATAAATGTCTAAATGTCATTACGTCTTTATTAACCTTAACATCATTTACAATATTTTCAACTTTTACAGAAAATTGACTTTAGTTCAGCTTCAGAATTTGCAGCAAAATAATTTGATTATTTGAAAAAAATATCTAATTCATTATCTACAAATATAATATACAAATGAAAAATATATATGAACATGAAAAAGAAACACATATATATATATATAAATAATATATATAAATGAAAAAAGTATATAAATAAACAAATATTTAAAAAAAATATATATATAAATAAACAAATAAAAATTTAAATATAAAATTAACTAAAATAGCCTAAAAACCTGAGAAAATAGCTAAAAATACAGAAAAATAGCTAAAAATATGGAAAAAATAGCATTTTTTATGAAAAAATGGCTAAAAATAGCAAAATTTGAGCAAAAAATGTCAAAAAAATTGCCCTTTTTTTACCCTTAAGTGTTTTTTGAACTTGCCATTGCCAGGACTAACGTTGAAAAAATTTGGTAAAGGATAATCGGAAGAGTCTCCGGAGAAAAACATCTTCAAATTATCATTCACCAATAATATAAAAAAATACAAGCATAATGGACTACCTGGACGTGGAAGAGTAACTCAGTAGGCGCCCAGTGAGTTACTCTCTCCCCGTCCAGGTAGTCCATTATGCCTTATAATACACAGATGCCAAGCTGGAGCTCTTAAGAATGGCATAAATGTTTTACCTCTAAAACCACACAAATTTATATTACTCAAAATTTGCCCAGGAATAATTTTGGCAATTTTTGGACTTAGAATATTTTTAAACAATGAATTTTTGGACATAGAATATGTTAAATGATGAATTTGTGGACTTAGAATAATTTTTGGACATATGATATTTTAAACGATGAACTTTTGGACTTAGACTATTTTAAAAGATGAATTTTTGGACTTAGAATATTTTAAATGATGAATTTTTGGACTTAGAATAATTTTTGGACATAGAATATTTTAAACGATGAACTTTTGGACTTAGAATATTTTAAATGATGAATTTTTGGACTTAGAATATTTTGAAATAGAATATTTTTGAAAGAATAATTTTTGGACTAGAATATTTTAGCGATGAATTTTTGGACTTAGAATATTTTAAATGATGAATTTTTGGACTTATAATAATTTTGGACATAGAATATTTTTTAAATCGATGAACTTTTGGACTTATAATATTTTCAAATGATAAGATATAAAAATTCATTAAGCGATTTGTATTGTATTTGGAATGCATATGAAATAACTGAGTGGTTCAAAAAGTTGCCTTGGCTGTCATATACAATATTATATTTATAATTATTGTGCAAATATAAATAGTTTTAAAATGTACATGCAATAATAAAAGTAAATAATACAGTAATAAATAATGTGAGGTGAGATCGTGGATGATATTCCATAAGTGTAATGGGCACACTGGTAAATGAAGTAAAACCCTCATTGGAGAAATAAAAAGATGAAATTTGGAGCTGGTTTGACTATAGTGCATTTTTTTATCCTGAGAGGAGATGCCGCCCCTCAAGAGTTACAGCTGATTGGCTGTTTCAAATCTGTCCATTTCGTCCTGAAGTAATGTATTTCTAAATGGGTTTATTCATAATGACCATTTCTGGCTGAGAAAGATATTTAGCTAAATTATAAAGGTACATACATTAATTATTTCAAACTTATACCGCGTGAAAGTTTATCAGA